>NC_042991.1:16428968-17028968 GCF_901001165.1 Salmo trutta
AAGAAACACACATTTTGTTCTCCAGAACTTGATGATACTTACTGGTAACTGTGGTCAGTTGTGTTGTGTTATCAACTATAGTTATTTGTTCTGTAGCGCTGGCCTGAGGTGTTGTAGAGTCTAAATTAGAGAGAGAGAGAGACAACCAGACAGACAGACAGACAGACAGACAGACAGACAGACAGACAGACAGACAGACAGACAGAGAGCGAGGGAGAGAGAGAGGGAGAGAGCGAGGGAGAGAGAGAGGGAGAGAGCGAGGGAGAGAGCGAGGGAGAGAGAGAGAGATATTGTGACAAACGTGCAAAGACCTGAATTTCAGAACAAATTATTTTCACTAGTACTTGATTGTATTTACTGGTAACTGTGGTCAGTTGTGTTGTGAGGTCAGCTGTAGTATTTTGTTCTGTAGTGCTGGACTCAGGTGTTGTAGAGTCTAAATTAGAGAGAGAGAGAGAGAGAGAGAGAGACAAAGAGAGACAAAGAGAGACAAAGAGAGATAGATTGTGTCAAATTTGTTATGAACTGAAGACCAGAACAAATTATTTTCAGCAGTTAATGACTGTATTTACAGATAGCTTTGGTAAATTGTGTTGTGGGGTCAGCTGTAGTGGTCTGTTTTGCTGTGGCTGCTGGTATAGTAAAGTCTACCAAGAGATAAGCAACATAGTGATAGATTGAAGAAGAAACAGATTAATATAAACTCATACTATGTTTAGAATTGTTTTTACCAGCCTTTAAAAGCACTTAGTCTACTGGTCACTAGTGTTAGTTGTGTTGTGACAGATAGTGACACGTTAATACAACTTTGTTCTGAACTAAAATATATTAGCGTACACTTGCTGGTAACTGTGGTCAGTTGTGTTGTGAGGTCAGCTGTAGTATTTTGTTCTGTGGTGCTGGACTCAGGTGTTGTAGAGTCTAAAGCAGAGAGAGAGAGAGAGAGAGAGAGAGAGAGAGAGAGAGAGAGAGAGAAAGAGACAGACAGACAGACAGGGAGCGAGGGAGCGAGGGAGAGAGAGATATTGTGACAAACGTGCGAAGACCTGAATTTCAGAACAAATTATTTTTACTAGTACTTGATTGTATTTACTGGTAACTGTGGTAAATTGTGTTGTGAGATCAACTGTAGTTATTTGTTCTGTGGTGCTGGACTCAGGTGTTGTAGAGTCTTAAGCAGAGTGAGAGAGTGAGAGAGAGAGAAAGAAAGAAAGAGAGAGAGAGAGAGAGAGAGAGAGAGAGAGAGAGAGAGAGAGAGAGAGAGAGAGAGAGAGAGAGAGAGAAAGAGAGAGAGAGAAAGAGAGAGAGAGAGAGAGAGAGATTGTGACAAATGTGCGATGAAATGAACATCAGAACAAATTATTTTCAGCAGTTAATGACTGTATTTCCATGTAACTTTGGTAAATTGTGTTGTGAGGTCAGCTGTAGTACTTTGTTCTGTAGTGCTGGACTCAGGTGTTGTAGAGTCTAAAGCAGAGAGAGAGAGAGAGAGATTTTGAAAATTTTATGAAGAACTGATATTCTGAACAAATTATTTTCACCAGAACTTGATTGTACTTACTGCTAACTGTGGTCAGTTGTGTTGTGTTATCAACTATAGTTATTTGTTCTGTAGTGCTGGCCTCAGGTGTTGTAGAGTCTTAAGCAGAGTGAGAGAGAGAGAGAGAGAGAGAGAGAGAGAGAGAGAGAGAGAGAGAGAGAGAGAGAGAGAGAGAGAGAGAGAGTGAGTGAGACAAAGAGAGAGAGATTATGACAAATGTGTGATGAACTGAAGACCAGAACAAATTATTTTCAGCAGTTAATGACTGTATTTCCAGGTAACTTTGGTAAATTGTGTTGTGTGGGTCAGCTGTAGTGGTCTGTTTTGCTGTGGCTGCTGGTGTAGTAAAGTCTACCAAGAGATAAGCAACATAAGGATAGATTGAAGAAGAAACAGATTAATATAAACTCATACTATGTTTAGAATTGTTTTTATCAGCCTTTAGAAGCACTTAGTCTACTGGTTATTAGTGTTAGTTGTGTTGTGACAGATAGTGACACGTTAATGCAACTTTGTTCTGAACTAAAATATATTAGCGTACACATACTGGTAACTGTGGTCAATTGTGTTGTGAGGTCAGCTGTAGTACTTTGTTCTGTAGTGCTGGACTCAGGTGTCGTAGAGTCTAAAGCAGAGAGAGAGAGAGAGAGAGAGAGAGAGAGAGAGAGAGAACGATTGTGACAATTTTATGAAGAACTGATATTCCGAACAAAGTATTTTCACCAGTACTTGATTTTATTTACTGGTAATTGTGGTCAGTTGTGTGGTGAGGTCAGCTGTAGTACTTTGTCCTGTTGTGGGTGCAGATCTTCACAGATTATTACTGCAATTGTGAAGATCTCCACAGACCTGTACTTATTCCTGCTATCTTGAACATGCACTTTATATGATTATATAAGAAGAAATGTACAGTTACAGTAACCTCAAAATGTGGCCATAGATATGCTACTCATTTTAAGGTTGAATTTTACATTTGTTTGTAAGATTGTCTTAACTTTAAGCTATACTGTATTACAAAAGTAATATTGAATTGTTTTTGGTTGACATCGCAACAAAATATCAACATTTAAAGGTGATGTTCACTGTATGTACTTCTTCTGAGCCACTGGCTTATTCCAATTCTTTAACTTTTTTTTTGGTTGAGTTGGAGACGTTAATCCAACATATCATTTGTTAACTTGTCGACAACCAAATATCAACATTTGAAGGATATTTATCTTCTGCTTTGATAGTTCTATCTGTGCCACTGACTTAGTCTGGCTTGAATTCCAATTTGTCTACAAATTAATAATTGATATGTTAGATTCGTGTCTCCATCTCAACCAAAAATCAAATTTAAAGAATAGGACTAAATCAAATCAAACTTGAAATGAACTCCTTCCCCAGTGAGCTAAAGGCTTGAACTTCCGCTTTCAAGGAGTGGGACACTAATCCGGACGCTTATCAGAAATCCTAATACGCCCAGTGACGAACCATCAAACAGGCAACGTATTAATACAGACCTAAGACCGAATCGTACTACATCGGCTCTGATGCTCGAATGTGTCAGTGCTTGCAAACTATCACGAATTAGAAAGGGAAACCCGGCCAAGAGCTGCTCAGTGAAGTGAGCCTACACGACGAGCTAAATGCCTTCTATGCTCTCTTCGAGGCAAGCAACACTGAACCATGCGTGAGAGCACCAGCTGTTCCAGAGGACTATATGATCACTCTGCTGTTCATTGACTACAGCTCAGCATTCAACTCCATAGTGCCCTCCAAGCTCATCACTAAACTAAGGACCCTGGGACTGAACGCCTTCCTCTGCAACTGGATCCTTGACTTCCTGACAGGCCCCTCCCAGGTGGTGAGGGTAGGCAACAACACATCGCCACGCTGACCCTCAACACTGGGGCCCATCAGGGGGTGCGTTCTCAGTCCCCTCCTGTACTCCCTGTTCACCCACGACTGCATGGCCATGTACAACTCCAACTCCATCATTAAGTTTGGCGAAGACACGATGGTAGGCCTGATCACCGACGACGTTGAGATAGCCTATAGGGAGACCTGGCAGTGTGCTGCCAACACAACAACCTTTCTCTCAACTTGTGCAAGAAAAAGGAGCTTATTGTGGACTACAGGAGACAGAGGGCCGAACACAACCCCATTCACATCGATTAGGCTGTTGTGGAGCGGGTCGAGAGCTACAAGTTTCTCAGTGTCCACATCACTAAGGACCTATCATGGTCCAAACACACCAAGTCGTGAAGAGGGCAGGACAATGCCTCTTCCCCCTCAGGAGGCTGAAACTATTTCCCCCTCAGGAGGCTGAAACTATTTGGGATGGGCCCTCAGATCCTCAAAAAGTTCTATAGCTGCACCATTGAGAGCATCTTGACTGGCTGCATCACCGCTTGGTATGGCAACTGCTCGGCATCAGACCACAAGGTGCTACAGAGGGTAATGCACATGGCCCATTACATCACTGGGGCCAAACTCCCTGCCATCCAGGACCACTTTACCAGGCTGTGTCAGGGGAAGGCCGAAAATGTAAAAAAAAACTCCAGCCACCCATGTCATAGACTGTTCTCTCTGCTACCAGAGTGCCATGTCTGAGACCAAAAGGCTCCAGAACAGTATTCAGACCCCTTGACTTTTTCCACATTTTGTTACGTTACAGCTTGAATTGAATTTACCACAGGTGGACTCCAATCAAGTTGTAGAAACATCTCAAGGATGATCAATAGAAACAGGATGCACCTGAGCTCAATTTCGAGTCTAATAGCAAATGGCCTGCAAACTATCACAAATTAGAAATGTATTTCTGTTTTTTATTTTTAATAAACTTGCAAACATTCCACATCAATCTACACACAATACACCATAATGACTAAGCTAAAACAGGCTTTTAGAAAGTTTATTTTATTAAAGCAAGTTCATTAAAAATAAAAAATAGAAATACCTTATTTATATAAGTATTCAGACCATTTGTTATGAGACTCGAAATTGAGCTCAGGTGCATCCTGTTTCCATTAATCATCCTTGACATGATTTGGAAAGGCACACACCTGTCTATAAAAGGTCCCACAGTTGACAGTGCATGTCAGAGCAAAAACCAAGCCATGAGGTCGAAGAGACAGGATGTCTGTTGCATTGAAGGTCCCCAAGAACACAGTGGCCTCTATCATTCTTAAATGGAAAAAGTTTGGAACCACCAAGACTCTTCCTAGAGCTGGCCGCCCAGCCAAACTGAGCAATAGGGGGTGAAGGGTCTTGGTCAGTGAGGTGGCCAAGACCCCGATGGTCACTCTGACAGAGCTCCAGAGTTCCTCTGTGGAGATGGGAGAACCTTCCAGAAGGTTCAGCGCTCAACCAATCAGGCCTTTATGGTAGAGTGACCAGACGGAAGCAACTCCACAGGAAAAGGCACATTACAGCCCGCTTGGAGTTTGCCAGAATGCACTTAAAGGACTCTCAGACTATTAGAAACAAGATTCTCTGGTCTCATGAAACCAAGTTTGAACTCTTTGGCCTGAATGCCAAGCTTCACATCTGGAAGAAACCTGACACCATCCCTAAGGTGAAGCATCGTGGTGGCAGCATCATGCTGTGGGGATGTTTTTCAGTGGCAGGGACTGGGAGACTAGTCAGGAAGGAGGGAAAGATGAACGGAGCAAAGTACAGAGAGATCCTTGATAAAACCTGCTCCAGAGTGCTCAGGACCTCAGACTGGGGTGAATGTTCAACTTCCAACAGGACAATGACCCTAAGCACACTGCCAAGACAACACAGGAGTGGCTTCAGGATAAATCTCTGAATGTTCTTGAGTGACCCAGCCAGAGCCCGGACTTGAACACGATCAAACATCTCTGGAGGGAACTGAAAATAGCTGTGCAGCAACGCTCAATATCCTATTTGACAGAGCTTGAGAGGATCTGCAGAGAAGAATGGGAGAAACTCCCCAAATACAGGTGTGCCAAGCTTGTAGCGTCATACCCAAGAAGACTCGAGGCTGTAATCTCTGCCAAAGGTGCTTCAACAAAGTACTGAGTAAAAGGTCAGACTGCTTATATAAATATTATATTTCAGTTTTTCGTTTATTTATACATTTGCAAAAAAAATGTTTTGTTTTGTCATTATGGGGTATTGTGTGTAGATTGATGAGGGGGAAAAACTATGTAATCAATTTTAGAGTAAGGCTGTAACGTATCAAAATGTGGAAAAAGTCAAGGGTTCTAAATACTTTCCAAATGCAAAAAGAAATTGGGTTGCCTAAAACTCACATTAGTTTCTATATCTCTCGTCCCCCTTCATCTCCAAAATGGTAAAACGTGTAGTAAAAATAAATTGTGAGCCAGAGCTACACACTGTCGGTTCCAGCGAAGGAGTCGGCGGTTCATGGAGCTAGTCTTTAGCAGGAAAATGAGAGGGTTACCAGAGGTGTAGAGACCGATACATAAACCTTGAAATGCTGAAGCGTCAGTATCAAAGCAAGCGTCTCCTTCTCGAGTACTGTTTTTGATATGAGGCCAATTTCTTTGAAAAGTACCCCACAGTGTATTCAATATGTTATCGTCATACATAGCAGCATTGTACTTAGCAGCGCCAATCCGGTCCACACAATCGTCAACATTGGGCAAAGGGTATAAGTTCGACTTAGTAACGGCATTGAGTTTCTGAAAATCAGAAGAAAACCGCAGAGACCCATCTGCCTTAGGTACTAATATACAGGGCGATTCCACGGATTGTTGCCATGTTGTGCAATGCGGTGCTCAAGCATGAACTCCCCCTCACTGGAGTTTCTCTCTCTTTTCAGGATATACTCGATAGGCATGTTGTTTGATTGGGCAACAAAACCAGGACTTGGTCACCCACATCGAAAGTGATGGTTAAGAGAAACTGGTTATCACCCTTGGCAAAGGATCAAAACAGTCCTACCGGAACTCTGCTGAAAAGTTCGACAAAAGCAGAAATAGGCTGCAAAGGTGCAACTGGTACAGCTTGGTTCAGTTTACCTGCCCTCTGGCATGACAGGATTTACAGTAAGACACAACATCCTGTTTCAGACCAGGCCAGAAGAAGTTATGCAAGGTCCGGTCATATGTCTTGTTGACTCAAAAATGGTCTGCCATACTACCACCGTGAGCCAACTCAGTATCTCTTGTCGAAGCATAACTGGGACACCAATTTGAGATACACAGGGACAATCGTCTTGCCCAGAAGTGGCGCGAGAACCATTCCCTCATTAGAATACCATCTCTGTCAAAGTAACCCACACAAACTTCAAAAGAGATGTCAACTCAGGAGGTTTCACAAGTCAGGATCACCCATAAACATCTCAGACATCTCAACTAGGGTGGAATCACTGACATCCTCCTCAACAATAGACTTGTTGCCGGCAACTTTCTTAGACATAGCACGTGTAACGGCACACGCTGAGAACACTATAGGGTACTCTTCTGATAGCCCATCAGATTCCTCTACACTTGGTTCCTTACAAACAACAGGATTTGGCACGACCTTCCCTCCAGCCAAATAATTTCCCAAAATTAATGACATCCCCATCACCGGTAGGCTAGGCCTCACTCCAATGACAACAGAACCAGAAATAAGATCAGACTTCAGTTCCACATTATACAAAGGAACTTTCATGCAACCCATCTCCACACCTTGTACTAACACACTGTAACCACACTGTAACTGTTCTGCTACAAGACCATGGTGCTTGCCTATGGAGCTGTGAGGGGAACGGCACCTCCGTACCTTCAGGCTCTGATCAGTCCCTACACCCAAAGAAGGGCACTGCGTTCATCCACCTCTGGCCTGCTCGCCTCCCTACCTCTGCGGAAACACAGTTCTCGCTCAGCCCGGTCAAAACTGTTCGCTGCTCTGGCACCCCAATGGTGGAACAAGCTCCCTCGCGACTCCAGGACAGCGGAGTCAATCACCACCTTCCGGAGACACCTGAAACCCCACCTCTTTAAGGAATACCTGGGATAGGATAAAGTAATCCTTCTAACCCCCCCCCCAAAAAAAAAATATATAGATGTACTATTGTAAAGTGGTTGTTCCACTGGATATCATAAGGTGAATGCACCAATTTGTCGCCAGGCTCCCACGCCTCAGCAGGTTCGCCAGGCTTCCACGCCCCTACCGGTGCGTCTGGATTTTACGCCCACCCGGTTCGTCAGGCTTGCCCGGGTGGGACGCCGGGGGCGCCCCTAGAGGGGGTGGGGGGGTACTGTCACGTCTGCTCCCGCTCCCCCTCCCTGGTGCTCGATGGCGCCAGGCTCCCCAGCATTACGCACTCCTGCCACCATCAGTATGCACACCTGCCTTTCCCCGTCACGCACATCAGCGTATTATTGTACTCACCTGGACTCAATCACCTGTTTATTACCTGCCCTATATTTGTCAGTTCCCCATCTCTGTTCCCCGCTGCTGCATTGTTTGTCATTGTGTATCTGTGTGCTGACGCTGTTTCTGTCTTGCTCTTTGTCTGTTCATAATTAAATGTCAACTCCCCGTACCTGCTTCTCATCTCCGGCGTCGGTCCTTACACTAATATCTGTTGTTCAAGCTAAACATTTTGTTGCTCCAACTTTGCCTTTAGTTCTAACATCCTTAGTTGCACGTCTACAGGTCGTACTCTACTACACGTAGCACCCTTTTCATCAGCCCCTCTCTCCGAGAGGATTTCCTCCTCCACCAAAACAGCAACGATCAAATCTTTGACTAATGCTTTTGAATCGCCAAATACCACTTTTGATGTCATAACGCTTTACAATGATGACCAGATTCACCTTTGTACATTTATCTAGCATCTCCCATGTAGGGGTTTTCACAAATGTGCTTAAAGTCCAGGCATTTTTTATAAGTCTGTGTGTTTATGCAACTTTCAAAATGATTCCACCAACCCTTATAACCCCTCAAGGTGGATGTCAGGTACAGAAACTCTACCACAAAAGTGTATTTTGAACACTCAAATATCTGGGCACATTAGAGCTTCAGAGTAGGTGACTAGAATGACTACCATACTCATGGGAAACAAAATCCCGGAAGAGCTCCCCATTTTGTTACGTTCCCCCGACAAGAAAAACAAATAATGTTGCTCAAACAGAAGGGGGAACTAACAAAGAGTCACTAACAACAACCAAAAATAATATGTTGGGGTTTTAAGAGGGGTTCTGAAAGACACTCATGGGGGTGTCCACTGAAAGTTGACTAGCAACAACAACTGAAACATAAAAGGCATCGACCATGAGCGCTCACTAAATTTGCTCAAGAAGAGGCAAACAAAAGAAACACCCACACCAAACTTTAAGACAGTAAGCAAACCAAAAAGTGGAGCAAAACAAAAATAGGGAAGATTAGACAAATTATTGTATGTCTAGAAATCAAAATAGGAAGAGTCAACTAAAGGTCTTACAACTGCACAACTGGAGCAGTAAGCCAGCCACTCTTAAATATCACCTGTGCCAACACAGGTTAAACATCCTTCTGACTAACGAGACGGACAACCCAGCAGAGATGGAGCACATACTGACTAATGAGGTGACACCAGCTGGTGCGCCCTAAGTGCTAACGTGCTATAAGTGCTAAAGTCCAACCTCAAAACATATACTGAACAAAAATATGAACGCAACATGCAACAATTTCAAACATTTTACTGAGTCACAGTTCATATTATCGGTCTATTGAAATAAATTAATTGTGCCCTAATCTATGGATTTCACATGACTGGACAGGACCGCAGCCTTGCCACAATTGCCACAAAATGGATTTATTACAGACAGAAATACTCAGTTTCATCAGCTGTCCAGGTGGCTGGTCTCAGATGATCCCGCAGATGAAGAAGCCGGATGTGGAGGTCCTAGGCTGGCGAGGTTACACGTGGTCTGCGGTTGTGAGACCGATTGGATGTACTGCCAAATTCTCCAAAACAACGGAGGCGGCTTATGGTAGAGAAATGAACATTAAATTCTCTGGCAACAGCTCTGGTGGACATCCCTGCAGTCAGCATGCCAATTGCAAACTCCCTCAAAACTTGAGACATCTGTGGCATTGTGTTGTATGACAAAACTGCACATTTTAGAGTGGTCTTTTATTGTCCCCAGCACAAGGTGCTTCTGTGTAATGATGATGCTGTTTAATCAGCTTCTTGATATGCCACACCTGTCAGGTGGAGGGATTATCTAGCCTTTAGAAGCACAACCAATAAGGCCCGAGGGGGGTGTCGTTTTTGGCCCCAGCCCCTTATAAACGGGGTGGTTCGAGCCTTGAATGCTAACTGGCTGAAAGCCGTGGAATATCAGACCGTATAACACGGGTATGACAAAATATTTATTTTTACCGCTCTAATTACGTTGGTAACCAGTTTATAATAGAACTAAGGCACCTCTGGTGGTTGTGGTATATTGCCAATATACCATGGCTAAGGGCTGTATACAGGCACTCACGTCGCATCGTTCTAAGAACAGCCCTTAGCTGTGGTATATTGCCCATATACCGCACCTCCTCGGACCTTATTGCTTAATTAGAATACTGTTCACTGCTGTCAGCTCTGTTGTGGCAGATAGTGACACGTTATCGCAACATCGGTCTGAACTAAAAAATATTAGCACACACACGCTGGTAACTGTGGTCAGTTGTGTTGTGAGGTCAACTGTAGTACTTTGTTCTGTTTTAGGTGCAGTTGTTGTAGAGTCAATAGCATGGAAGTAACAACCCACTGGGCACACCACGTAATTTCAACGTGGATAATTGGGAAATATTTGGTTGAGAAGTTGATCAAGCTCTGGAAGTTAAAGAGTAGGACTAAATCAAATCAAAAGTTAAATGCACTTTGCATACATTTTGATTTGATGTAGTACTATTCTTTAACTTCCATTTTTTGTTGAGATGGAGACGTGAATACAACAAATCAATTATTAATTTGTAAACAAACTGGAATTCAAGCCAGACTAAGTCAGTGGCATAAATAGAACTATCCAAGAAGAAGACAAATCTCCTTCAAATGTTGATATTTGGTTGCATCAACAACCAAACACAATTCAATATCACTTTTGAAATACAATAAGTATCCTATTAACTTGTTGACAAGTTAACAAATTATATGTTGGATTCACATCTCCAACTCAACCAAAATAAAAGTAAAAAAATGGAAAAGTCAACCTTAAAATTAGTAACACATCCGTGGCCACATTTTGAGGTTACTGTAACTATACATTTCTTCTTATGTAATTATATAAATCATGTATGTTCAAGATAGCAGGCTTAAGTAGCCACAGGTCTGTGGAGATCTTCACAATTGTTGTAATAATCTGTGCAGGATCTCGAGCGTCATTGATCTCTTGCACCATGTAGGCCAATTTGAATGTAATCTCATACGCAACCCAGGTCATTTGGTTATGCTTTTGGATTAAGCACTGTGATACCCCACTGGTCACCAAAGGGTAATTGAAGATAGATCAATACTCCAGTAGGAGGTACTGTCCACCGTATTGTTATTTTTTTCTGATAATGGATATAACCTTGAAGATCTGACATTGTTTGAAAGGTACAAATTCAACATATTTTAGACAAGGTTTGACTATGTTGAAATTTGGTTACCATGATGACATAAGCCTGTGGTTGAAATTTCTCCCTCAAAACAACATTTTACGTTGATTACTTTTTCAAATCCAATGTACAGTGAGGGAAAAAAGTATTTGATCCCCTGCTTATTTTGTACGTTTGCCCACTGACAAAAAAGTGATCAGTCTATAATTTTAATGGTAGGTTTATTTGAACAGTGAGAGACAGATTAATAAAATGTTATAAATTGATTTGCATTTTAATAAGGAAAATAAGTATTTGACCCCCTCTCGATCAGAAAGATTTCTGGCTCCCAGGTGTCTTTTATACAGGTAACGAGCTGAGATTAGGAGCACACTCTTAAAGGGAGTGCTCCTAATCTGAGTTTGTTACCTGTATAAAAGACACCTGTCCACAGAAGCAATCAATCAATCAGATTCCAAACTCTCCACCATGGCCAAGACCAAAGAGCTCTCCAAGGATGTCAGGGACAGGATTGTAGACCTTCGCCAAGCAGCTTGGTGAGAAGGTGACAACAGGTGGTGTGATTATTCGCAAATGGAAGAAACACAAAAGAACTGTCAATCTCCCTCGGCCTGGGGCTCCATGCAAGATCTCACCTCGTGGAGTTGCAATGATCATGAGAACGGTGAGGAATCAGCCCAGAACTACACGGGAGGATCTTGTCAATGATCTCAAGTCAGCTGGGACCATAGTCACCAACAAAACAATTGGTAACACACTACGCTGTGAAGGACTGAAATCCTGCAGCACCCGCAAGGTCCCCCTGCTCAAGAAAGCACATATTCATGCCCGTCTGAAGTTTGCCCATGAACATCTGAATGATTCAGAGGACAACTGGGTGAAAGTGTTGAGGTCAGATGAGACCAAAATGGAGCTCTTTGGTATCAACTCAACTCGCCGTGTTTGGAGGAGGAGGAATGCTGCCTATGACTCCAAGAACACCATCCCCACCGTCAAACATGGAGGTGGAAACATTATGCTTTGGGGGTGTTTTTCTCCTAAGGGGACAGGACAACTTCACCGCATCAAAGGGACGATGGACGGGGCCATGTACCGTCAAATCTTGGGTGAGAACCTCCTTCCCTCAGCCAGGGCATTGAAAATGGGTCGTGGATGGGTATTCCAGCATGACAATGACCCAAAACACACGGCCAAGACAACAAAGGAGTGGCTCAAGAAGAAGCACATTAACCTGATATGGATAGGGGGCAGTATTTTCACGGCCGGATGAAAAAACATACCCGATTGAAACTTGTTACTACTCTTGCCCAGAAACGAGAATATGCATATTATTATTCGATTTTGATAGGAAACACTGAAGTTTCTAAAACTGTTTGAATGGTGTCTGTGAGTATAACAGAACTCATATGGCAGGCAAAAACCTGAGAAAAATTCAACCAGGAAGTGTAGGATCTGAGAAATGTAGTTCTTCTTTCTAGTCCCTTTCGAAACTACAGTATCTGTGCTGTTACGTTGCACTTTCTAAGGCTTCCATTGGCTGTCTAAAGCCTTCAGAAAGTGGATTGAGCCTTCTCCTGTCTCTGGGCAGAGTATAGGAGCTCAGTTACTGAGTGGTCTGCCTGAGGACAAAGAGATTGGATATGCGCGTTCCCGCAAGCATGCTGTTTTTTCTTTTAGTTCTTGAAAGAATACACTGTTGTCCGGTTGGAATATTATCGCAATTTTAAGTAAAAAATACCATCAACATTTATTTTAAACAGCATTTGACATGCTTCTAAGTACGGTAATGGAACATTTTTACTTTTTGTGTCTCGAATTGCGCTCGTGCGTTACCCTTTGGATAGTGACCTGAACGCACAAACAAAACGGAGATATTTGGACATAACTATGGATTATTTCGAACAAAAACAACTTTTATTGTGGAAGTAGCAGTCCTGGGAGTGCATTCTGACGAATCTCAGCAAAGGTAATACAATATTTCTAATACTAATTCTGAGTTTAGGTTGCCCCGAACTTGGCGGGTGTCTGAATAGCTCGCTGTGATGGCGAGCTATGTACTCAGAATATTGAAAAATGTGCTTTCTCCATAAAGCTATTTTAAAATCTGACACAGCGGTTGCATAAAGGAGTTCTGTATCTATAATTCTTAAAATAATTGTTTTGTATTTTGTCAATGTTTATGATGAGTATTTTTGTAAATTCACAGGAAGTTTTTGGTGGGAATACATTTTCTGAACATCACGCGCCAATGTAAAAAGCTGTT
This sequence comes from Salmo trutta, assembly GCF_901001165.1. Taxonomy (NCBI): domain Eukaryota; kingdom Metazoa; phylum Chordata; class Actinopteri; order Salmoniformes; family Salmonidae; genus Salmo; species Salmo trutta. Next base: position 16,442,312 of record NC_042991.1, read on the forward strand.
TTTGGATATAAATATGAACTTGATTGAACAAAACATACATGTATTGTATAACATAATGTCCTAGGAGTGTCATCTGATGAAGATCATCAAAGGTTAGTGCTTCATTTAGCTGTGTTTTGGGTTTTATTGACATATATGCTTGCTTGGAAAATGGGTGTGTGGTTATTTTGGTCTATGTACTCTCCTAACATAATCTAATGTTTTGCTTTCGCTGTAAAGCCTTTTTGAAATCGGACAACGTGGTTGGATTCAGGAGAGGTTTATCTTTAAAATGGTGTAAAATAGTCGTATGTTTGAAAAAGGTTTGAGGTTTTGTATTTCGCGCCATGCGATTCCATTGGCTGTTGGCTAGGGGTTCCGCTGGCGGAACACCTAGATGTAAGAAGTTTTAAGGTCCTGGAGTGGCCTAGCCAGTCTCCAGACCTTAATCCCATAGAAAATCTGTGGAGGGAGCTGAAGGTTCGAGTTACCAAATGTCAGCCTCGAAACCTTAATGACTTGGAGAAGATCTGCAAAGAGGAGTGGGACAAAATCCCTCCTGAGATGTGTGCAAACCTGGTGGCCAACTACAAGAAACATCTGACCTCTGTGGTTGCCAACAAGGGTTATGCCACCAAGTACTAAGTCATGTTTTGCAGAGGGATCAAATACTTATTTCCCTCATTAAAATGCAAGTCAATTTGTAACATTTTTGACATGCGTTTTTCTGGATTTTTTGTTGTTGTTATTCTGTCTCTCACTGTTCAAATAAACCTACCATTAAAATTATAGACTGATCATTTCTTTGTCAGTTGGCAAACCTACAGAATCAGCAGGGGATCAAATACTTTTTTCCCTCGCTGTATTTTCCAAGTAGAATCCACATCACAATATGTTGACATATTACGTTGACATAATGTTTTTTTCAACCAGCTTGTGCCCAGTGGGATAGTGATTGAGTGTTACATGTTTTGGTGGTAAACTCTGTTTCAGACAAGCTTTGTTCTCCACAACTTGATGATACTTACTAGTAACTGTGGTCAGTTGTGTTGTGGGATCAACTGTAGTTATTTGATCTGAGGTGCTGGCCTCGGGTGTTGATGAGTCTAAAGCAGAGTGAGAGAGTGAAAGAGAGACAGAGAGATTGTGACAAATGTGTGATGAACTGAAGATCAGAACAAACTCTATTCACAGGTACTTGATAGTATTTGCTGGTAATTGTGATCAGCTGTGTTGTGGGATGAACTGCTTTATCTCATTGGACAGCCCTCACTGGTTACAGTGATTAGTGCTGTTGTGGGGTCAGCTGTAGTAGGGACTGTAAATAATAAAAATATGACTGGAATAGCATGAAATGTAGCCTAATGGATGTTATCGATAGACATGACAACATTACTACTCTATGGATTGCAAAAACTATGTCATGTTTTTCAGTAGGTATTTCAAAAGGTACCTGTTGTTGGAGAGGCTGTTGTTATTGGACATGCTGTGAAGTCTTTGAGGTGAAGAAAATAGAATATTGGTTAGTTACACATATTAGAAAATATTAACAAAAGTCAATTGTGTGAGGATGTTGGTTCTTACTTTGGTAGTGAACCGACTGGCAGTACTGTCCATCTGGAGGAATGGCATTGATACATCCACACGTATCAGATGTGATGTCATCACAATTACCATAAGAGACACACTGGTCACATGACCAACGATACTGGTCCTCACATCTGCACTGGAATCCAGTACCATTTGGGTAGCAAACTGAGGACAAGAGAGTAGATTAAGAAATCAAAAAGACACTTAATCGGTGTGTAAGCAGTTAAAAATAATAATTTACAGATTGAAGTCTTACCTGTAGACATGTTAACACCAGTGATTTGTATCAGATTATTGATTCTGACAGGGTAACTAGCATTTCTCAGAATGGCTCTCAGTTGATCTATCACTGTAATGTCCGTGGTGTTCAGTTCAATTTCAATCATGTACTCATAGAGAGTTTGTGGTACTGTTGGAACTGAAGAAGAACAATGTCAGTCATTCATTTGCTAAAAATAAGTAGATTTGAATCCATCAATATCCCAAGACAATTGTCATGCTATTGTTTTTCAGGCAATTCCTCAGATATATGTTGGTCCTACATTACCTGTTGTAGGAGAGGCTGTAGTTGTTGTAGGAGAGGCTGTTGTTATTGGACATGCTGTGAAGTCTTTGAGGTGAAGAAAATAGGATATTGGTTAGTTTAAAATATTAGAAAATGTTAACAAAAGTCAGATGTGTGAGGATGTTGGTTCTTACTTTGGTGGTGAACCGACTGGCAGTACTGTCCATCTGGAGGAATGGCATTGATACATCCACACGTGTCAGATGTGATGTCATCACAATTCCCATAAGAGACACACTGGTCACATGACCAACGATACTGGTCCTCACATCTGCACTGGAATCCAGTACCATTTGGGTAGCAAACTGAGGACAAGAGAGTAGATTAAGAAATCAAAATGACACTTAATCGGTGTGTAAGCAGTTAAAAATAATAATTTACACATTGAAGTCTTACCTGTAGACATGTTAACACCAGTGATTTGTATCAGATTATTGATTCTGACAGGGTAACTAGCATTTCTCAGAATGGCTCTCAGTTGATCTATCACTGTAATGTCCGTGGTGTTCAGTTCAATTTCAATCATGTACTCATAGAGAGTTTGTGGTACTGTTGGTAATGAAAATGAACAATGTCAGTCATTCATTTGCTAAAAATAAGTAGATTTGAATCCATCAATATCCCAAGACAATTGTCATGTTATTGTTTTTCAGGCAATTCCTCAGATATATGTTGGTCCTACATTACCTGTTGTAGGAGAGGCTGTAGTTGTTGTAGGAGAGGCTGTTGTTATTGGACATGCTGTGAAGTCTTTGAGGTGAAGAAAATAGGATATTGGTTAGTTTAACATATTAGAAAATGTTAACAAAAGTCAAATGTGTGAGGATGTTGGTTCTTACTTTGGTAGTGAACCGACTGGCAGTACTGTCCATCTGGAGGAATGGCATTGATACATCCACACGTGTCAGATGTGATGTCATCACAATTCCCATAAGAGACACACTGGTCACATGACCAACGATACTGGTCCTCACATCTGCACTGGAATCCAGTACCATTTGGGTAGCAAACTGAGGACAAGAGAGTAGATTAAGAAATCAAAAAGACACTTAATCGGTGTGTAAGCAGTTAAAAATAATAATTTACAGATTGAAGTCTTACCTGTAGACATGTTAACACCAGTGATTTGTATCAGATTATTGATTCTGACAGGGTAACTAGCATTTCTCAGAATGGCTCTCAGTTGATCTATCACTGTAATGTCCGTGGTGTTCAGTTCAATTTCAATCATGTACTCATAGAGAGTTTGCGGTACTGTTGGTAATGAAAATGAACAATGTCAGTCATTCATTTGCTAATATTAAGTAGATTTAGATCCATCAAGATGACAAAAACATGACAATACAACAGTAATGCTATGGCTCTTAATACAATTCAGCAGATATATGTTGGTCCTACATTACCTGTTGTAGGAGAGGCTGTTGTTGTTGTAGGAGAGGCTGTTGTTATTGGACATGCTGTGAAGTCTTTGAGGTGAAGAAAATAGGATATTGGTTAGTTTAAAATATTAGAAAATGTTAACAAAAGTCAGATGTGTGAGGATGTTGGTTCTTACTTTGGTAGTGAACCGACTGGCAGTACTGTCCATCTGGAGGAATGGCATTGATACATCCACACGTGTCAGATGTGATGTCATCACAATTCCCATAAGAGACACACTGGTCACATGACCAACGATACTGGTCCTCACATCTGCACTGGAATCCAGTACCATTTGGGTAGCAAACTGAGGACAAGAGAGTAGATTAAGAAATCAAAATGACACTTAATCGGTGTGTAAGCAATTAAAAATAATAATTTACAGATTGAAGTCTTACCTGTAGACATGTTAACACCAGTGATTTGTATCAGATTATTGATTCTGACAGGGTAAATAGCATTTCTCAGAATGGCTCTCAGTTGATCTATCACTGTAACGTCTGTGGTGTTCAGTTCAATTTCAATCATGTACTCATAGAGAGTTTGTGGTACTGTTGGTAATGAAAATGAACAATGTCAGTCATTCATTTGCTAAAAATAAGTAGATTTGAATCCATCAATATCCCAAGACAATTGTCATGCTATTGTTTTTCAGGCAATTCCTCAGATATATGTTGGTCCTACATTACCTGTTGAAGGAGAGGCTGTAGTTGTTGTAGGAGAGGCTGTTGTTATTGGACATGCTGTGAAGTCTTTGAGGTGAAGAAAATAGGATATTGGTTAGTTTAAAATATTAGAAAATGTTAACAAAAGTCAGATGTGTGAGGATGTTGGTTCTTACTTTGGTAGTGAACCGACTGGCAGTACTGTCCATCTGGAGGAATGGCATTGATACATCCACACGTGTCAGATGTGATGTCATCACAATTCCCATAAGAGACACACTGGTCACATGACCAACGATACTGGTCCTCACATCTGCACTGGAATCCAGTACCATTTGGGTAGCAAACTGAGGACAAGAGAGTAGATTAAGAAATCAAAAAGACACTTAAACGGTGTGTAAGCAGTTAAAAATAATAATTATCACATTGAAGTCTTACCTGTAGACATGTTAACACCAGTGATTTGTATCAGATTATTGATTCTGACAGGGTAAATAGCATTTCTCAGAATGGCTCTCAGTTGATCTATCACTGTAACGTCTGTGGTGTTCAGTTCAATTTCAATCATGTACTCATAGAGAGTTTGTGGTACTGTTGGAACTGAAGAAGAACAATGTCAGTCATTCATTTGCTAAAAATAAGTAGATTTTGAATCCATCAATATCCCAAGACAATTGTCATGCTATTGTTTTTCAGGCAATTCCTCAGATATATGTTGGTCCTACATTACCTGTTGTAGGAGAGGCTGTTGTTGTTGTAGGAGAGGCTGTTGTTATTGGACATGCTGTGAAGTCTTTGAGGTGAAGAAAATAGGATATTGGTTAGTTTAAAATATTAGAAAATGTTAACAAAAGTCAGATGTGTGAGGATGTTGGTTCTTACTTTGGTAGTGAACCGACTGGCAGTACTGTCCATCTGGAGGAATGGCATTGATACATCCACACGTGTCAGATGTGATGTCATCACAATTCCCATAAGAGACACACTGGTCACATGACCAACGATACTGGTCCTCACATCTGCACTGGAATCCAGTACCATTTGGGTAGCAAACTGAGGACAAGAGAGTAGATTAAGAAATCAAAAAGACACTTAATCTGTGTGTAAGCAGTTAAAAATAATAATTTACAGATTGAAGTCTTACCTGTAGACATGTTAACACCAGTGATTTGTATCAGATTATTGATTCTGACAGGGTAACTAGCATTTCTCAGAATGGCTCTCAGTTGATCTATCACTGTAATGTCCGTGGTGTTCAGTTCAATTTCAATCATGTACTCATAGAGAGTTTGCGGTACTGTTGGTAATGAAAATGAACAATGTCAGTCATTCATTTGCTAAAATTAAGTAGATTTAGATCCATCAAGATGACAAAAACATGACAATACAACAGTAATGCTATGGCTCTTAATACAATTCCTCAGATATATGTTGGTCCTACATTACCTGTTGTAGGAGAGGCTGTTGTTGTTGTAGGAGAGGCTGTTGTTATTGGACATGCTGTGAAGTCTTTGAGGTGAAGAAAATAGGATATTGGTTAGTTTAAAATATTAGAAAATGTTAACAAAAGTCAGATGTGTGAGGATGTTGGTTCTTACTTTGGTAGTGAACCGACTGGCAGTACTGTCCATCTGGAGGAATGGCATTGATACATCCACACGTGTCAGATGTGATGTCATCACAATTCCCATAAGAGACACACTGGTCACATGACCAACGATACTGGTCCTCACATCTGCACTGGAATCCAGTACCATTTGGGTAGCAAACTGAGGACAAGAGAGTAGATTAAGAAATCAAAAAGACACTTAAACGGTGTGTAAGCAGTTAAAAATAATAATTATCACATTGAAGTCTTACCTGTAGACATGTTAACACCAGTGATTTGTATCAGATTATTGATTCTGACAGGGTAAATAGCATTTCTCAGAATGGCTCTCAGTTGATCTATCACTGTAACGTCTGTGGTGTTCAGTTCAATTTCAATCATGTACTCATAGAGAGTTTGTGGTACTGTTGGAACTGAAGAAGAACAATGTCAGTCATTCATTTGCTAAAAATAAGTAGATTTTGAATCCATCAATATCCCAAGACAATTGTCATGCTATTGTTTTTCAGGCAATTCCTCAGATATATGTTGGTCCTACATTACCTGTTGTAGGAGAGGCTGTTGTTGTTGTAGGAGAGGCTGTTGTTATTGGACATGCTGTGAAGTCTTTGAGGTGAAGAAAATAGGATATTGGTTAGTTTAAAATATTAGAAAATGTTAACAAAAGTCAGATGTGTGAGGATGTTGGTTCTTACTTTGGTAGTGAACCGACTGGCAGTACTGTCCATCTGGAGGAATGGCATTGATACATCCACACGTGTCAGATGTGATGTCATCACAATTCCCATAAGAGACACACTGGTCACATGACCAACGATACTGGTCCTCACATCTGCACTGGAATCCAGTACCATTTGGGTAGCAAACTGAGGACAAGAGAGTAGATTAAGAAATCAAAAAGACACTTAATCTGTGTGTAAGCAGTTAAAAATAATAATTTACAGATTGAAGTCTTACCTGTAGACATGTTAACACCAGTGATTTGTATCAGATTATTGATTCTGACAGGGTAACTAGCATTTCTCAGAATGGCTCTCAGTTGATCTATCACTGTAATGTCCGTGGTGTTCAGTTCAATTTCAATCATGTACTCATAGAGAGTTTGCGGTACTGTTGGTAATGAAAATGAACAATGTCAGTCATTCATTTGCTAATATTAAGTAGATTTAGATCCATCAAGATGACAAAAACATGACAATACAACAGTAATGCTATGGCTCTTAATACAATTCCTCAGATATATGTTGGTCCTACATTACCTGTTGTAGGAGAGGCTGTTGTTGTTGTAGGAGAGGCTGTTGTTATTGGACATGCTGTGAAGTCTTTGAGGTGAAGAAAATAGGATATTGGTTAGTTTAAAATATTAGAAAATGTTAACAAAAGTCAGATGTGTGAGGATGTTGGTTCTTACTTTGGTAGTGAACCGACTGGCAGTACTGTCCATCTGGAGGAATGGCATTGATACATCCACACGTGTCAGATGTGATGTCATCACAATTCCCATAAGAGACACACTGGTCACATGACCAACGATACTGGTCCTCACATCTGCACTGGAATCCAGTACCATTTGGGTAGCAAACTGAGGACAAGAGAGTAGATTAAGAAATCAAAAAGACACTTAATCTGTGTGTAAGCAGTTAAAAATAATAATTTACAGATTGAAGTCTTACCTGTAGACATGTTAACACCAGTGATTTGTATCAGATTATTGATTCTGACAGGGTAACTAGCATTTCTCAGAATGGCTCTCAGTTGATCTATCACTGTAATGTCCGTGGTGTTCAGTTCAATTTCAATCATGTACTCATAGAGAGTTTGCGGTACTGTTGGTAATGAAAATGAACAATGTCAGTCATTCATTTGCTAATATTAAGTAGATTTAGATCCATCAAGATGACAAAAACATGACAATACAACAGTAATGCTATGGCTCTTAATACAATTCCTCAGATATATGTTGGTCCTACATTACCTGTTGTAGGAGAGGCTGTTGTTGTTGTAGGAGAGGCTGTTGTTATTGGACATGCTGTGAAGTCTTTGAGGTGAAGAAAATAGGATATTGGTTAGTTTAAAATATTAGAAAATGTTAACAAAAGTCAGATGTGTGAGGATGTTGGTTCTTACTTTGGTAGTGAACCGACTGGCAGTACTGTCCATCTGGAGGAATGGCATTGATACATCCACACGTGTCAGATGTGATGTCATCACAATTCCCATAAGAGACACACTGGTCACATGACCAACGATACTGGTCCTCACATCTGCACTGGAATCCAGTACCATTTGGGTAGCAAACTGAGGACAAGAGAGTAGATTAAGAAATCAAAAAGACACTTAATCTGTGTGTAAGCAGTTAAAAATAATAATTTACAGATTGAAGTCTTACCTGTAGACATGTTAACACCAGTGATTTGTATCAGATTATTGATTCTGACAGGGTAACTAGCATTTCTCAGAATGGCTCTCAGTTGATCTATCACTGTAATGTCCGTGGTGTTCAGTTCAATTTCAATCATGTACTCATAGAGAGTTTGCGGTACTGTTGGTAATGAAAATGAACAATGTCAGTCATTCATTTGCTAATATTAAGTAGATTTAGATCCATCAAGATGACAAAAACATGACAATACAACACTAATGCTATGGCTCTTAATACAATTCCTCAGATATATGTTGGTCCTACATTACCTGTTGTAGGAGAGGCTGTTGTTGTTGTAGGAGAGGCTGTTGTTATTGGACATGCTGTGAAGTCTTTGAGGTGAAGAAAATAGGATATTGGTTAGTTTAAAATATTAGAAAATGTTAACAAAAGTCAGATGTGTGAGGATGTTGGTTCTTACTTTGGTAGTGAACCGACTGGCAGTACTGTCCATCTGGAGGAATGGCATTGATACATCCACACGTGTCAGATGTGATGTCATCACAATTCCCATAAGAGACACACTGGTAACATGACCAACGATACTGGTCCTCACATCTGCACTGGAATCCAGTACCATTTGGGTAGCAAACTGAGGACAAGAGAGTAGATTAAGAAATCAAAATGACACTTAATCGGTGTGTAAGCAATTAAAAATAATAATTTACAGATTGAAGTCTTACCTGTAGACATGTTAACACCAGTGATTTGTATCAGATTATTGATTCTGACAGGGTAAATAGCATTTCTCAGAATGGCTCTCAGTTGATCTATCACTGTAACGTCTGTGGTGTTCAGTTCAATTTCAATCATGTACTCATAGAGAGTTTGTGGTACTGTTGGTAATGAAAATGAACAATGTCAGTCATTCATTTGCTAAAAATAAGTAGATTTGAATCCATCAATATCCCAAGACAATTGTCATGCTATTGTTTTTCAGGCAATTCCTCAGATATATGTTGGTCCTACATTACCTGTTGAAGGAGAGGCTGTAGTTGTTGTAGGAGAGGCTGTTGTTATTGGACATGCTGTGAAGTCTTTGAGGTGAAGAAAATAGGATATTGGTTAGTTTAAAATATTTGAAAATGTTAACAAAAGTCAGATGTGTGAGGATGTTGGTTCTTACTTTGGTAGTGAACCGACTGGCAGTACTGTCCATCTGGAGGAATGGCATTGATACATCCACACGTGTCAGATGTGATGTCATCACAATTCCCATAAGAGACACACTGGTCACATGACCAACGATACTGGTCCTCACATCTGCACTGGAATCCAGTACCATTTGGGTAGCAAACTGAGGACAAGAGAGTAGATTAAGACATCAAAATGACACTTAATCGGTGTGTAAGCAGTTAAAAATAATAATTTACAAATTGAAGTCTTACCTGTAGACATGTTAACACCAGTGATTTGTATCAGATTATTGATTCTGACAGGGTAAATAGCATTTCTCAGAATGGCTCTCAGTTGATCTATCACTGTAACGTCTGTGGTGTTCAGTTCAATTTCAATCATGTACTCATAGAGAGTTTGTGGTACTGTTGGTAATGAAAATGAACAATGTCAGTCATTCATTTGCTAAAAATAAGTAGATTTGAATCCATCAATATCCCAAGACAATTGTCATCTTATTGTTTTTCAGGCAATTCCTCAGATATATGTTGGTGCTACATTACCTGTTGTAGGAGAGGCTGTAGTTGTTGTAGGAGAGGCTGTTGTTATTGGACATGCTGTGAAGTCTTTGAGGTGAAGAAAATAGGATATTGGTTAGTTTAACATATTAGAAAATGTTAACAAAAGTCAGATATGTGAGGATGTTGTTTCTTACTTTGGTGGTGAACCGACTGGCAGTACTGTCCATCTGGAGGAATGGCATTGATACATCCACACGTGTCAGATGTGATGTCATCACAATTCCCATAAGAGACACACTGGTCACATGACCAACGATACTGGTCCTCACATCTGCACTGGAATCCAGTACCATTTGGGTAGCAAACTGAGGACAAGAGAGTAGATTAAGAAATCAAAAAGACACTTAATCTGTGTGTAAGCAGTTAAAAATAATAATTTACAGATTGAAGTCTTACCTGTAGACATGTTAACACCAGTGATTTGTATCAGATTATTGATTCTGACAGGGTAAATAGCATTTCTCAGAATGGCTCTCAGTTGATCTATCACTGTAATGTCCGTGGTGTTCAGTTCAATTTCAATCATGTACTCATAGAGAGTTTGCGGTACTGTTGGTAATGAAAATGAACAATGTCAGTCATTCATTTGCTAATATTAAGTAGATTTAGATCCATCAAGATGACAAAAATATGACAATACAACAGTAATGCTATGGCTCTTAATACAATTCCTCAGATATATGTTGGTCCTACATTACCTGTTGTAGGAGAGGCTGTTGTTGTTGTAGGAGAGGCTGTTGTTATTGGACATGCTGTGAAGTCTTTGAGGTGAAGAAAATAGGATATTGGTTAGTTTAAAATATTAGAACATTTTAACAAAAGTCAGATGTGTGAGGATGTTGGTTCTTACTTTGGTAGTGAACCGACTGGCAGTACTGTCCATCTGGAGGAATGGCATTGATACATCCACACGTGTCAGATGTGATGTCATCACAATTCCCATAAGAGACACACTGGTCACATGACCAACGATACTGGTCCTCACATCTGCACTGGAATCCAGTACCATTTGGGTAGCAAACTGAGGACAAGAGAGTAGATTAAGAAATCAAAAAGACACTTAAACGGTGTGTAAGCAGTTAAAAATAATAATTATCACATTGAAGTCTTACCTGTAGACATGTTAACACCAGTGATTTGTATCAGATTATTGATTCTGACAGGGTAAATAGCATTTCTCAGAATGGCTCTCAGTTGATCTATCACTGTAATGTCTGTGGTGTTCAGTTCAATTTCAATCATGTACTCATAGAGAGTTTGTGGTACTGTTGGAACTGAAGAAGAACAATGTCAGTCATTCATTTGCTAAAAATAAGTAGATTTTGAATCCATCAATATCCCAAGACAATTGTCATGCTATTGTTTTTCAGGCAATTCCTCAGATATATGTTGGTCCTACATTACCTGTTGTAGGAGAGGCTGTTGTTGTTGTAGGAGAGGCTGTTGTTATTGGACATGCTGTGAAGTCTTTGAGGTGAAGAAAATAGGATATTGGTTAGTTTAAAATATTAGAAAATGTTAACAAAAGTCAGATGTGTGAGGATGTTGGTTCTTACTTTGGTAGTGAACCGACTGGCAGTACTGTCCATCTGGAGGAATGGCATTGATACATCCACACGTGTCAGATGTGATGTCATCACAATTCCCATAAGAGACACACTGGTCACATGACCAACGATACTGGTCCTCACATCTGCACTGGAATCCAGTACCATTTGGGTAGCAAACTGAGGACAAGAGAGTAGATTAAGAAATCAAAAAGACACTTAATCTGTGTGTAAGCAGTTAAAAATAATAATTTACAGATTGAAGTCTTACCTGTAGACATGTTAACACCAGTGATTTGTATCAGATTATTGATTCTGACAGGGTAACTAGCATTTCTCAGAATGGCTCTCAGTTGATCTATCACTGTAATGTCCGTGGTGTTCAGTTCAATTTCAATCATGTACTCATAGAGAGTTTGCGGTACTGTTGGTAATGAAAATGAACAATGTCAGTCATTCATTTGCTAATATTAAGTAGATTTAGATCCATCAAAATGACAAAAACATGACAATACAACAGTAATGCTATGGCTCTTAATACAATTCCTCAGATATATGTTGGTCCTACATTACCTGTTGTAGGAGAGGCTGTTGTTGTTGTAGGAGAGGCTGTTGTTATTGGACATGCTGTGAAGTCTTTGAGGTGAAGAAAATAGGATATTGGTTAGTTTAAAATATTAGAAAATGTTAACAAAAGTCAGATGTGTGAGGATGTTGGTTCTTACTTTGGTAGTGAACCGACTGGCAGTACTGTCCATCTGGAGGAATGGCATTGATACATCCACACGTGTCAGATGTGATGTCATCACAATTCCCATAAGAGACACACTGGTCACATGACCAACGATACTGGTCCTCACATCTGCACTGGAATCCAGTACCATTTGGGTAGCAAACTGAGGACAAGAGAGTAGATTAAGAAATCAAAAAGACACTTAAACGGTGTGTAAGCAGTTAAAAATAATAATTATCACATTGAAGTCTTACCTGTAGACATGTTAACACCAGTGATTTGTATCAGATTATTGATTCTGACAGGGTAAATAGCATTTCTCAGAATGGCTCTCAGTTGATCTATCACTGTAACGTCTGTGGTGTTCAGTTCAATTTCAATCATGTACTCATAGAGAGTTTGTGGTACTGTTGGAACTGAAGAAGAACAATGTCAGTCATTCATTTGCTAAAAATAAGTAGATTTTGAATCCATCAATATCCCAAGACAATTGTCATGCTATTGTTTTTCAGGCAATTCCTCAGATATATGTTGGTCCTACATTACCTGTTGTAGGAGAGGCTGTTGTTGTTGTAGGAGAGGCTGTTGTTATTGGACATGCTGTGAAGTCTTTGAGGTGAAGAAAATAGGATATTGGTTAGTTTAAAATATTAGAAAATGTTAACAAAAGTCAGATGTGTGAGGATGTTGGTTCTTACTTTGGTAGTGAACCGACTGGCAGTACTGTCCATCTGGAGGAATAGCATTGATACATCCACACGTGTCAGATGTGATGTCATCACAATTCCCATAAGAGACACACTGGTCACATGACCAACGATACTGGTCCTCACATCTGCACTGGAATCCAGTACCATTTGGGTAGCAAACTGAGGACAAGAGAGTAGATTAAGAAATCAAAAAGACACTTAATCTGTGTGTAAGCAGTTAAAAATAATAATTTACAGATTGAAGTCTTACCTGTAGACATGTTAACACCAGTGATTTGTATCAGATTATTGATTCTGACAGGGTAACTAGCATTTCTCAGAATGGCTCTCAGTTGATCTATCACTGTAATGTCCGTGGTGTTCAGTTCAATTTCAATCATGTACTCATAGAGAGTTTGCGGTACTGTTGGTAATGAAAATGAACAATGTCAGTCATTCCTTTGCTAATATTAAGTCGATTTAGATCCATCAAGATGACAAAAACATGACAATACAACAGTAATGCTATGGCTCTTAATACAATTCTGGAGATATATGTTGGTCCAACATTACCTGTTGTAGGAGAGGCTGTTGTTGTTGTAGGAGAGGCTGTTGTTATTGGACATGCTGTGAAGTCTTTGAGGTGAAGAAAATAGGATATTGGTTAGTTTAAAATATTAGAAAATGTTAACAAAAGTCAGATGTGTGAGGATGTTGTTTCTTACTTTGGTGGTGAACCGACTGGCAGTACTGTCCATCTGGAGGAATGGCATTGATACATCCACACGTGTCAGATGTGATGTCATCACAATTCCCATAAGAGACACACTGGTCACATGACCAACGATACTGGTCCTCACATCTGCACTGGAATCCAGTACCATTTGGGTAGCAAACTGAGGACAAGAGAGTAGATTAAGAAATCAAAATGACACTTAATCGGTGTGTAAGCAGTTAAAAATAATAATTTACACATTGAAGTCTTACCTGTAGACATGTTAACACCAGTGATTTGTATCAGATTATTGATTCTGACAGGGTAAATAGCATTTCTCAGAATGGCTCTCAGTTGATCTATCACTGTAACGTCTGTGGTGTTCAGTTCAATTTCAATCATGTACTCATAGAGAGTTTGTGGTACTGTTGGTAATGAAAATGAACAATGTCAGTCATTCATTTGCTAAAAATAAGTAGATTTGAATCCATCAATATCCCAAGACAATTGTCATGCTATTGTTTTTCAGGCAATTCCTCAGATATATGTTGGTCCTACATTACCTGTTGTAGGAGAGGCTGTTGTTGTTGTAGGAGAGGCTGTTGTTATTGGACATGCTGTGAAGTCTTTGAGGTGAAGAAAATAGGATATTGGTTAGTTTAAAATATTAGAAAATGTTAACAAAAGTCAGATGTGTGAGGATGTTGGTTCTTACTTTGGTAGTGAACCGACTGGCAGTACTGTCCATCTGGAGGAATGGCATTGATACATCCACACGTGTCAGATGTGATGTCATCACAATTCCCATAAGAGACACACTGGTCACATGACCAACGATACTGGTCCTCACATCTGCACTGGAATCCAGTACCATTTGGGTAGCAAACTGAGGACAAGAGAGTAGATTAAGAAATCAAAATGACACTTAATCGGTGTGTAAGCAGTTAAAAATAATAATTTACACATTGAAGTCTTACCTGTAGACATGTTAACACCAGTGATTTGTATCAGATTATTGATTCTGACAGGGTAAATAGCATTTCTCAGAATGGCTCTCAGTTGATCTATCACTGTAACGTCTGTGGTGTTCAGTTCAATTTCAATCATGTACTCATAGAGAGTTTGTGGTACTGTTGGTAATGAAAATGAACAATGTCAGTCATTCATTTGCTAAAAATAAGTAGATTTGAATCCATCAATATCCCAAGACAATTGTCATGCTATTGTTTTTCAGGCAATTCCTCAGATATATGTTGGTCCTACATTACCTGTTGTAGGAGAGGCTGTTGTTGTTGTAGGAGAGGCTGTTGTTATTGGACATGCTGTGAAGTCTTTGAGGTGAAGAAAATAGGATATTGGTTAGTTTAAAATATTAGAAAATGTTAACAAAAGTCAGATGTGTGAGGATGTTGGTTCTTACTTTGGTAGTGAACCGACTGGCAGTACTGTCCATCTGGAGGAATGGCATTGATACATCCACACGTGTCAGATGTGATGTCATCACAATTCCCATAAGAGACACACTGGTCACATGACCAACGATACTGGTCCTCACATCTGCACTGGAATCCAGTACCATTTGGGTAGCAAACTGAGGACAAGAGAGTAGATTAAGAAATCAAAATGACACTTAATCGGTGTGTAAGCAGTTAAAAATAATAATTTACACATTGAAGTCTTACCTGTAGACATGTTAACACCAGTGATTTGTATCAGATTATTGATTCTGACAGGGTAAATAGCATTTCTCAGAATGGCTCTCAGTTGATCTATCACTGTAACGTCTGTGGTGTTCAGTTCAATTTCAATCATGTACTCATTGAGAGTTTGTGGTACTGTTGGTAATGAAAATGAACAATGTCAGTCATTCATTTGCTAATATTAAGTAGATTTAGATCCATCAAGATGACAAAAACATGACAATACAACAGTAATGCTATGGCTCTTAATACAATTCAGCAGATATATGTTGGTCCTACATTACCTGTTGTAGGAGAGGCTGTTGTTGTAGGAGAGGCTGTTGTTATTGGACATGCTGTGAAGTCTTTGAGGTGAAGAAAATAGGATATTGGTTAGTTTAAAATATTAGAAAATGTTAACAAAAGTCAGATGTGTGAGGATGTTGGTTCTTACTTTGGTAGTGAACCGACTGGCAGTACTGTCCATCTGGAGGAATGGCATTGATACATCCACACGTGTCAGATGTGATGTCATCACAATTCCCATAAGAGACACACTGGTCACATGACCAACGATACTGGTCCTCACATCTGCACTGGAATCCAGTACCATTTGGGTAGCAAACTGAGGACAAGAGAGTAGATTAAGAAATCAAAATGACACTTAATCGGTGTGTAAGCAGTTAAAAATAATAATTTACACATTGAAGTCTTACCTGTAGACATGTTAA
Source organism: Salmo trutta (assembly GCF_901001165.1). Taxonomy (NCBI): domain Eukaryota; kingdom Metazoa; phylum Chordata; class Actinopteri; order Salmoniformes; family Salmonidae; genus Salmo; species Salmo trutta. Next base: position 16,458,352 of record NC_042991.1, read on the forward strand.
CACCAGTGATTTGTATCAGATTATTGATTCTGACAGGGTAAATAGCATTTCTCAGAATGGCTCTCAGTTGATCTATCACTGTAATGTCCGTGGTGTTCAGTTCAATTTCAATCATGTACTCATAGAGAGTTTGTGGTACTGTTGGTAATGAAAATGAACAATGTCAGTCATTCATTTGCTAAAAATAAGTAGATTTGAATCCATCAATATCCCAAGACAATTGTCATGCTATTGTTTTTCAGGCAATTCCTCAGATATATGTTGGTCCTACATTACCTTTTGTAGGAGAGGCTGTAGTTGTTGTAGGAGAGGCTGTTGTTATTGGACATGCTGTGAAGTCTTTGAGGTGAAGAAAATAGGATATTGGTTAGTTTAAAATATTAGAAAATGTTAACAAAAGTCAGATGTGTGAGGATGTTGGTTCTTACTTTGGTAGTGAACCGACTGGCAGTACTGTCCATCTGGAGGAATGGCATTGATACATCCACACGTGTCAGATGTGATGTCATCACAATTCCCATAAGAGACACACTGGTCACATGACCAACGATACTGGTCCTCACATCTGCACTGGAATCCAGTACCATTTGGGTAGCAAACTGAGGACAAGAGAGTAGATTAAGAAATCAAAATGACACTTAATCGGTGTGTAAGCAGTTAAAAATAATAATTTACAGATTGAAGTCTTACCTGTAGACATGTTAACAACCGTGATTTGTATCAGATTATTGATTCTGACAGGGTAAATAGCATTTCTCAGAATGGCTCTCAGTTGATCTATCACTGTAACGTCTGTGGTGTTCAGTTCAATTTCAATCATGTACTCATAGAGAGTTTGTGGTACTGTTGGTAATGAAAATGAACAATGTCAGTCATTCATTTGCTAAAAATAAGTAGATTTGAATCCATCAATATCCCAAGACAATTGTCATGCTATTGTTTTTCAGGCAATTCCTCAGATATATGTTGGTCCTACATTACCTGTTGTAGGAGAGGCTGTTGTTGTTGTAGGAGAGGCTGTTGTTATTGGACATGCTGTGAAGTCTTTGAGGTGAAGAAAATAGGATATTGGTTAGTTTAAAATATTAGAAAATGTTAACAAAAGTCAGATGTGTGAGGATGTTGGTTCTTACTTTGGTAGTGAACCGACTGGCAGTACTGTCCATCTGGAGGAATGGCATTGATACATCCACACGTGTCAGATGTGATGTCATCACAATTCCCATAAGAGACACACTGGTCACATGACCAACGATACTGGTCCTCACATCTGCACTGGAATCCAGTACCATTTGGGTAGCAAACTGAGGACAAGAGAGTAGATTAAGAAATCAAAATGACACTTAATCGGTGTGTAAGCAGTTAAAAATAATAATTTACACATTGAAGTCTTACCTGTAGACATGTTAACACCAGTGATTTGTATCAGATTATTGATTCTGACAGGGTAAATAGCATTTCTCAGAATGGCTCTCAGTTGATCTATCACTGTAATGTCCGTGGTGTTCAGTTCAATTTCAATCATGTACTCATAGAGAGTTTGCGGTACTGTTGGTAATGAAAATGAACAATGTCAGTCATTCATTTGCTAATATTAAGTAGATTTAGATCCATCAAGATGACAAAAAAATGACAATACAACAGTAATGCTATGGCTCTTAATACAATTCAGCAGATATATGTTGGTCCAACATTACCTGTTGTAGGAGAGGCTGTTGTTGTTGTAGGAGAGGCTGTTGTTATTGGACATGCTGTGAAGTCTTTGAGGTGAAGAAAATAGGATATTGGTTAGTTTAAAATATTAGAAAATGTTAACAAAAGTCAGATGTGTGAGGATGTTGTTTCTTACTTTGGTGGTGAACCGACTGGCAGTACTGTCCATCTGGAGGAATGGCATTGATACATCCACACGTGTCAGATGTGATGTCATCACAATTCCCATAAGAGACACACTGGTCACATGACCAACGATACTGGTCCTCACATCTGCACTGGAATCCAGTACCATTTGGGTAGCAAACTGAGGACAAGAGAGTAGATTAAGAAATCAAAATGACACTTAATCGGTGTGTAAGCAGTTAAAAATAATAATTTACAGATTGAAGTCTTACCTGTAGACATGTTAACACCAGTGATTTGTATCAGATTATTGATTCTGACAGGGTAAATAGCATTTCTCAGAATGGCTCTCAGTTGATCTATCACTGTAACGTCTGTGGTGTTCAGTTCAATTTCAATCATGTACTCATAGAGAGTTTGTGGTACTGTTGGAACTGAAATTGAACAATGTCAGTCTTTTGCTCATATTAAATATATTTAGATCCATCAAGATGACAAAACATGACAAGACAACAGTAATGCTTTGGCTCTTAATACAATTCCTCAGATATATGTTGGTCCTACATTACCTGTTGTAGGAGAGGCTGTTGTTGTTGGACATGCTGTAAAATCTGTAAGGTAACGAAAATATAACATCGCTTAACTGGTTAACAGAAATAGGAATAATATCATGACAATAAAATCTATAAAAAACAGGACTTTGGCGTTTACTTGGGTTTTGAACAGACTGGCAGTACTCTCCATCGGAAGGAATTGCATTAATACATCCACAGGGTTTGTCTGTATTTTCCTCACATGTCCCATAGATGGCGCAATTGTTACACGACCAACGGTACTGGTCCTCACATCTGCACTGGAATCCAGTACCATTTGGGTAGCACACTGAAAAACAATATATCAGTATAAATCATCATTTTCTACCATTTAAATTAAATAATTCAACAAGAACTTAAATATTACCTGTAGTAATGTTGAGATCAGTGATGTTGATCGTGCTACTAAGTGCGAATGGTAAACTGAGGTTTTTCAGAAGGTTCTTCAGTTCGTCTATGGTTTTTAAGTCATTGACATTGACCTCAACATCCACAAAGTTCTCAAAAAGAGTTACAGGTTCTGTTGAATCAAATATATGGAACATATATTTGCATTGTTATATCAAACCAGAGCAGTTATTTGTGTTAATAAATTGCAATTCAAAAATCAGGTTTATTCATATGTTAATACAGATTCAAGTATTTTATAAACAAATAATAAGTTACTTGTGTATGGCTGGCAGTACTGTCCATCAGCTGGATTTGCATTGATACATCCACATGTGTCACCAGTGATGTCATCACAGGATCCATATGTGACACAGTTGTTATATGACCAACGATACTGGTCCTCACATATACACTGGAATCCAGTACCATTTGGGTAGCAGACTGAAATGGAAATGAGTTTCAGGACATGTGCATGTAAAAAATGTATTCAATCAATTATTTTTCTCCTACATAATTAGAAAAGCAATGCCTAGCACTTGCAAGCCCAACAGTATAACTACCAGTAGTGATGTCAACATCAGAGATTTCAGTGGAGTTGTTGATAGTGAGGGGAAGACTTGTTGAATTCACAGCTGACTTAATTTGCTCTATTGTTTTGATGTCTGACACGTTCACTTCAACATCAATTATGTAGTTCCATCGATTGGATAATACTGTAAGGATTGAAATAGAGGAAAGGGTGACGTTCAGGAGAAGAGTCCCTGTGCTCTTTTTAAATACATGGTTTGAATTGTCATTCAAGAGGATGATGTTTTGCTTTGCAAGATCATTTAAAGGTGATCCATTGACTAGACTCACTTGCTCTTTTTTCCCTAACATGTGACGGATGTGGGTTGTACTCTGTGTTGAATGCCTTTACCAAGAGAATGAAAGTCAGTATCAACATTAACATTTGCTTCATAGAGTTTATATCATCTTAGAATATTTTCCACATTTAGAATATCCTGTTTGATAGGTTTTGGGAGTTTCAAGGGGGTTTAAATACTGTATGATCATCTAATCACGAGACTCCACACTAACCAGTTAAACCATCAAGATGTCAAAAGAAACATGATAGGTATGGTGAAAGAACTAAACAGTAGACCGCCTAACTCTTACTAATATCATCAAGTTGCTAAGTTTCTCATATTCTGTTTACATGTGTTCCTAAATAAAGTCTGAAGGTTTCTATTGGACAGCATGAGGTACTGTTAACATAATACCTGTGAAACAAGGCTTGAAATTTCAATGAATTCCCGTGTTTCCAAAATAGAGCATGTCACCAGGAGGACAAGGACTCTCAGCCCATTCTTTGTTATTGCCATTCCTGTTATGGGGAAACAAGGCAAAGGAGTTGAGAAAAAAACAGGAAGAACTGTAAAAACCTACATTCACTATAATGTTTAAAGTACACAATAAAACCCCACAGGTAAGTTTTCTGAAGCACTTATATCATGCACGCTTCATTTAAAAATGTCCATAGAAGTATCTATTGTTTCATTTCATGATTTGTAATTCTGAGATTTAAAAAATAATTAGATTAAGCTGAATCAAGGGATTTGTGATATCATCTTAATTATAGCCTTATGTAATGTGCTAATTGAAATAATTAATCTCATCTGGACTTATTGTACAAACACACTTAGTGTGCAGCCATTTGTTTGTAAGTAGGAAAGAGACTGTTTGAAATTTGATCTGTTATTGTTACAAAACATTTATGTTATGTTATGTATAATAGCTGAAGTTCTTTCCTCATTCTTAGAATGCCATTGTCTTAAGTATGTCCCTGTCCCTAGTGAGTGGACAACTCCCCATATGTTCCAATGTCATGTCAAAATACATTATGTAAGACAATTAATTGTAAATAACATATAATCAAGGGAAAGGGAAAGGGGGATACCTAGTCAGTTGTACAACTGAATGCCTTCAACTGAAATGTGTCTTCCGCATTTAACCCAACCCCTCTGAATCAGAGAGGTGCGGGGGCTGCATTAATTAACATCCACGTCTTCGGCACCCGGGGAAGTGGGTTAATTGCCTTGCTCAGGGGCAAAACGAAAGATTTTTACAGCTCAGGGATTTTTTTGCCAGCTCGGGGATTCGATCCAGCAACCTTTCGTTTACTGGCCCAACGCTCTAACCACTACAGAGTATTCCTCCAAAAAAGTGTCAAAATACATTTCTGAATGATGTGCGGACTTACTGTAGGAAATTAATATAACATAAATATTATTTCAAAGTGAAAATATGACTGGATTTCTGAAAAATATAAATAAATTCTGCTGCATATGGAAGTCAACATTCACTGAATGTAAAACAGATTCTGCATATCTCATCTAACATTATTGATACCCATATTATGACAAAAGTACAATCATTAACATAGAAATGGGTTACAAATAGCATGGTAGGTCTTTAGTCAAAGAAATGTAATTGACAACCACTGTACCATGCCAAACAGATTAATCATATATGTAATGACAACATGCTGTACTGGCATAATCTCGGTTCGTGTATGGCCATATTGGTCACATCCAACTCGTGGGCCGGGCCCCAAGCCCTGGTCTAACAGACTAGGGCTCTGTTGTCCTTTTGTAGGCCTGCTCTTCTGATTTAGATTAGTAGCCTTCTCTGCGTGAAGGTAGTTGACATTTGATTTAGAAATGTCCAGTCCCTTTGTCTGTGCCAGTCTGATGACTTCTTAGCCAGCTTCACTGTCAGTTCTGAATGGGGGATCTTACTGAACTGTCTAAATCAAGTGTGAAATCCATCCTTAGACACGTTGCTATGCAAATCAAACACACTTCTGAAAGTGCAGGGTAGGAAAAATGTATTTTATGTGCCATATTGTTGACATTTCAGGTACAATTAGATTTTCATAAATATTTAACTTTACCTTTATTGGCCACACTGCTCTTCCTATGAGCATTAACACGTTGATGACTGAAGTGCTGATGTCCAAATTGTTGCAGGTTTGTTCAAAAGCAGTTGACATCAATCATGTCATGTCTACCACACAAATAACAAAAAGAACACAAGAAAAACAAGCTTGATGTTTAAAAAACTTTAATCTAATTATTTAGCTTTTCAGACAGGAAAGGATCTAATAGGCACCAACACGCAACAGAAGAGGGAACTGAAAGGCACCAGAAAAATATAGGCAGTAACAGGCTACAGAATATTTATATAGACACCAATAGGTAGTAGAGAAAATGTAATGGAGCTACTGCTACCACTACCAGAAAGTCTTACGTATAAAACTTGACAGCACAAAATATCTTTAACTAATAAACCAACTAAGAAAATCAATGTGACTACAGATAGCGGATTGTTGGGCCAGTCAGGGCAAATGAATCAGTTGAAAACATGGAAACTCAGATATTCAATCTGTGCTCCTGATATGCACTGTTATTTGATGTTGCTTATATCATGTCAGACCCTAAGTAATAATGAGTTACAGATACAACAGAAACATTTAGATTGGTATTTAAGTCTCATTACCACCCAAGTGAAGACTCCCATGCAGGCCAATTTCTGTCTCTTTCCCCCCTCCTTTTAACATTGACCTAAATTATTATTCATTTCTTCACTAGCATCCTCATGTATCATTTCACTGAAAAACAAACTAACAAAAATACCTTACCTTGCTTCTCCTTACTGTTCTGGTTGACAAGTGTATTATTGTACGTTGCAGGGAGACTCAAAACCCACATCCCACACCGTTTACTGACTGCCACGCCCTTAACACCGTGAACTACGGGAAGAATTCCTGAAATATAGTAAGGGACTGACTGTGACAGAGCACCTGCTCAACAGGTTTCATTATTTATTCTGTTTCCTTGTGTCACTGAATGAAACTGAATTCGTATTGAAGAGCAGAGCACAGACACACTTGAGCCATCAGCACAACCATCGTTATAAATTACAAGTAAAAAGTCATCATGTAAAAACACCAGTGCAGTGGGTCAGTGACTATGCATTGTCTGAACTGTCATGAACATTGTGTCTCAACAAAACTAAAATACACTTGATCGCTCTGGTCAAAGGACCGTCCGTTTTACAATAGAATACAAAGCAGTGAATACACACAACTTGAATTGAACGGTGACAGATGAATACACAGTGAAAAGGAAACTTATTATATTTAATTAACTAAATTGAAGTTGTTGGGTTATCAATATACTTCATGAAGATGATCCTACAGAGGATTTTGCCATTACCCATTAGCCTTTACATATGCTTAAATCAGTGATTCTGACTGTAAAACTTATAGTTTTGTTATTTCAGGGGAGATTGGCGATGTATACAGAGAGGGAAAAAAGTATTTGATCCCCTGCTGATTTTTTTTTTACATGCGTTTATCTGGATTTTTTTTTGTTATTCTGTATCTCACTGTTCAAATAAACCTACCATTAAAATTATAGACTGATCATTTCTTTGTCAGTACGTACAAAATCAGCAGGGGATCAAATACTTTTTTCCCCCACTGTAGACCCTTAAGCACAATTAGTATGTTAATATAACAAATATATCATGTTAATAGTTTTGTTCAGTGTCTCTTTCACACGGGTATACCTGGTTTAAGTGAGTTTTGGTAAATAGGGTAGACCTGTTTTATCAAAGTATTGAACATAGCAACAGGTGTAAATCTGGTTTGTATGGGTATATAAGGGCTGCAGTGCAGGTGTAAATCTGTTTTTCTATGAACGTTGAGGCTTGGGCACTGGGGTAGAACTGTTTTATATGAATATCAAGCTTTATGCCCATGAATTGACCTGGTTTACAAGTATATGAGTAATGTGGTGTAGAGATGTACTAGGCTCCTACAGGTAATGAGTCTGAATGGAAATCTACTGCCCTTTAACATCCTTGTTGGTAACAAGTTTGTGGTAGACAAAAAGTGAATGAGGCTAATGTAATGTACTTTGAGTTTATATAGGAAATGGTTAGGGTATAACAGGTCAGTGGTCACAGTACTAAGATATGCAAATAACAGGGTTGGGGTGCGCAGCAGATAGCTGCATATACTGTAGGTAAATGTTGGTGACTTGGGGGAATACAGGCCTTGGCAAAGTGGGTAACAGGGCTATACTTTTTCAAAAAGCATTATGGAGTACATGTAAGGGTTACTAATAGTATAAGACTTTCATAGTGGTATGTCGGCAAAAAATTGGGAACAAATGGTTTAAGTAGGTTGCTTGTGACATCACAACCAGGGCAGACTGCTTTTCATGAAACCCAATCATCAGGATGGGTAGAGAAGTCACATGGTATTTCAATAAGAATCTAAAGAATGCATTATGTTTCTCTCAGAGGTGTAGTGATTGCTGTGCTGTGCTCTACTAACATTGGTATTGTTGAAATGCAACATACAGTATTTCTGATTTAGATCGTTATTGAAACTGAACATTTTATATGTTTTACTCAGTTGTCTTTTACCTACGGTTGCAAGGGGAGGGTATATTACTGGAATGTTGGTTTAAAAAAATGTGGGTACAGTACTTCAGAATATCACAGGTGTCTAATTATCTCTGTAATTATCTCTATGTCAGTATGTATTTTTTGTAAATGATTTGGCACCAAACCCATGGCAGTTGTGAAAAAAGATAAATGTTGCATACAATCAAATCACATTTTATTTGTCATGTGCTTTGTAAACCACAGGTGTAGATTAACACTGAATGCTTACTTATGGGTCATTTTCCAGCAATACAGAGTTAAAGATAAAGATAAAATACATGTAGAAATAAATACACAGTGAATAACGAATAGCAATAACAAGTAAAAAATAACATGGATATATACAGGGAGTACCAGTACTGAGTCAATGTGCAGGGGTGCAAGGTAATTGAGGTAGCTATGTACATATACAGTTCCTTTAGGAAGTATTCACACCCCTTGACTTTTCACCCATTTTGTTTTGTAACAACCGTCACACCTTGATCTGTTTCACCTGTCTTTGTGCTTGTCTCCACCCCCAACCTGGTGTCTCCCATCTCCCTCCATTATCCCCTATGTATTTATACTTGCGTTTTCTGTTTATCTGAAGCCAGTTCGTCTTGTCCCGTTAAGTCATTCCAGTGTGTTCCCATATTTCCTGTGCTCTAGTTTTTGTTTTTCTAGTCTTCCCAGTTCTGACCTTTCTGCCTATCTTGACCCTGATCCTGCCTGCCTTCCTGTACCTGCCTGACTCTGATTTGGATTACGACTCTTTGCCTGCCTTGACCTACCGATTGCCTGCCGTCCTGTACCTGCCTGACTTGACCTACCTTTTTCTTGACCCTTGTACTATAATAAACTCTGAGACTCGTACTATCAAATCCAAATAAAACAAAATAAAATGTTATTAGTGACAAATACAACAGGTACCTTACAGGTACCAACAATACCTTACATTGAAATGCTTACTTACCCCTAACCAACAATGCAGTTAAAAAATATATATATTTTTAAACATACGAATAAGAATAGGAAATAAAAGTAACCAGTAATTTAAGAGCAGCAGTAAAATAACAATAGAGAGACTATATACAGGGGGTACCGGTAAAGAGTCAATGTGCTGGGGCACCAGTTAGTCGAGGTAACTGAGGTAATATGTACATGTAGGTAGAGTTATTAAAGTGACTATACATAGATGACAACAACAGAGAGTAGCAGCGGTGTAAAAGGAGGGGGGGCAATGCAAATAGTCTGGGTAGCCATTTGATTAGATGTTCAGGAGTCGTATGGCTTGGGGGTAGAAGCTGTTTAGAAGCCTCTTGGACCTAGACTTGGCGCTCCGGTACCGCTTTCCCTGCGATAGCAGAGAGAACAGTCTATGACTAGGGTGGCTGGAGTCTTTGACAATTTTTAGGGCCTTCCTCTGACACCGCCTGGTATAGCAATCCTGGATAGCAGAAAGCTTTGCCCCAGTGATGTACTGGGCCGTACGCACTACCCTCTGTAATGCCTTGCGGTCGGATGCCGAGCAGCTGCCATACCAGGCATTGATGCAACCAGTCAGGATCCTCTCGGTGGTGCAGCTGTAGAACCTTTTGAGGATCTGAGGACCCATGCCAAATCCTTTCAGTCTCCTGAGGGGGAATAGGTTTTGACGTGCCCTCTTCACGACTGTCTTGGTGTGCTTGGAGAATGTTAGTTTGTTGGTGATGTGGACACCAAGGAACTTGAAGCTCTCAACCTGCTCCACTACAGCCCCGTCGATGTGAATGGGGGCATGCTCGGTCCTCTTTTTCCTGTAGTCCACAATCATCTTCTTTGTCTTGATCACGTTGAGGGAGAGGTTGTTGTCCTGGCATCACACGGCCAGGTCTCTGACCTCCTCCCTATAGGCTGTCTCGTCCTTGTCAGTGACCACTGTTGTGTCATCGGCAAACTTAATGATGGTGTTGGAGTCGTGCTTGGCCGTGCAGTCATGAGAGAACAGGGAGTACAGGAGGGGACTGAGCACGCACCCCTGAGGGGCCCCTGTGTTGAGGATCAGCGTGGCGGATGTGTTGTTACCTATCCTTACCACCTGGGGGTGGCCTGTCAGGAAGTCCAGGATCCAGTTGCAGAGGGAGGTGTTTAGTCCCACGGTCCTTAGCTTATTGATGAGCTTGATGAACTTTATGGTGTTGAACGCTGAGCTGTAGTCAATGAATAGCATTCTCACATAGGTGTTCCTTTTGTCCAGGTGGGAAAAGGCAGTGTGGAGTGCAATAGAGATTGCATCATCTGTGGATCTGTTTGGGCGGTTTGCAAATTGGAGTGGGTCTAGGGTTTCTGGGATATTGGTGTTGATGTGAGCCATGACCAGCCTTTCAAAGCACTTCATGGCTACAGATGTGAGTTCTATGGGTCGGTAGTCATTTAGGCAGGTTACCTTAGTGTTCTTGGGCACAGGGACTATGGTGGTATGCTTAAAACATGTTGGTATTACATATTAGGACAGGGAGAGGTTGAAAATGTCAGTGAAGACACTTGCCAGTTGGTCAGCACATTCTCGCATTACACATCCTGGTAGTCTGTCTGGCCCTGTGGCCTTGTGAATGTTGACCTGTTTAACTTGTTATGGATAGGGGGCAGTATTTTCACGGCCGGATAAAAAACGTACCCGATTTAATCTGATTATTACTCCTGCCCAGAAACTAGAATATGCAATTATTAGCTTTGGATAGAAAACACTCCAAAGTTTCTAAAACTGTTTGAATGGTGTCTGTGAGTATAACAGAACTCATTTGGCAGGCCAAAACCTGAGAAGACTCCAAACAGGAAGCGCCCTCTGTGACTATTTCTTGGCCTTCTTGATCATCTCTATCCAAAACAGGGGATCTCTGCTGTAACGTGACATTTTCTAACGCTCCCATAGGCTCTCTTAAATGCTCTCAGAAGGTGCCAGAACATTGAATGATGCCTTTGCAGCCCATGGCTGAAAAACAGTAGCGCATTTGGATAGTGGTCGATCTGAGAACAATGAGACTGGGGGTGCGTGCACGAGAAGACTCCATGTTTTTATTTTTAGTCTGTGATTTTAAACAGCGTTTGACATGCTTCGAAGTACGGTAATGGAATATTTTGAATTTTTTTGTCACGAAACGCGCCGGGCGTGTCACCCTTCGGATAGTGTCTTGAACGCACAACAAAACGCCACTATTTAGATATAACTATGGATTATTTGGAACCAAACCAACATTTGTTATTGAAGTAGAAGTCCTGGGAGTGCATTCTGACGAAGAACAGCAAAGGTAATCACATTTTTCTTATAGTAAATCTGAGTTTGGTGATTACCAAACTTGGTGGGTGTCAAAATAGCTAGCCATGATGGCCGGGCTATCTACTCAGAATATTGCAAAATGTGCTTTCACTTTATTTGTTATTTTATTTGTGTCTATGTACTCTAACATAATCTAATGTTTTGCTTTCGCTGTAAAGCCTTTTTGAAATCGGACAATGTGGTTAGATTAACCTCTCTAGGGTAGGTGGGACGAAATCGTCCCGCACTATTCAACAGCCAGTGACACATCAGAGCGCCAAATTTAAAACCACAAAATGTCATAATTCAAAGTTCAAACATAGGACTATTTTACACCATTTGAAAGATTCTCGTTAATCTAACCACACTGTCCGATTTCCAAAAGGCTTTACAGCGAAAGCAAAACATTAGATTATGTTAGGAGAGTACATAGTCAGAAATAACCACACTGCCATTTTTTCAAGCAAGCATATATGTCACAAAAACCAAAACCACAGCTAAATGCAGCACTAACCTTTGATGATCTTCATCAGATGACACTCCTAGAACATAATGTTATACAATACATGCATGTTTTGTTCAATCAAGTTCATATTTATATCAAAAACCAGCTTTTTACATTAGCATGTGATGTTCAGAACTAGCATACCCACTGAAAACTTCCGGTGAATTTACTAAATTACTCATGATAAACGTTGACAAAATACATAAATTATTTTAAGAATTATAGATATAGAGAACTCCTTTATGCAAAGGCTGTGTCAGATTCTAAAATAGCTTTTCGGCGAAAGCACATTTTGCAATATTCTGAGTACATAGCTCGGCCATCACAGGCTAGCTAATTTGACACCCACCAAGTTTGGGGCTCACTAAACTCAGAATTACTATTAGAAAAATTGGATCACCTTTGCTGTTCTTCGTCAGAATGCACTCCCAGGACTTCTACAACAAATGTTTTGGTTCCAAATAATCCCTAGTTATATCCAAATACCTCCGTTTTGTTCGTGCGTTCAGGTCACTATCCGAAGGGTGACGTGCGCGCGCGCATTGCGTGACATAAAATTTCTAAATATTCCATTACCGTACTTAGAAGCATGTCAAACGCTGTTTAAAATATTTTTTTATGCCATTTTTCTCGTAAAATAGCGATAATATTCCAACCGGGCAACGTTGTATTCATTCAAAGGCTGAAAGAACAAAATGGAGAAGTCTCGTGAACGCGCATCTCAGTCTCACTGTCCCCAGGCTGACCACTTACGAACTCTGCTGCTGTACTTTGCCCAGAGACAGCAGACACCCCATTCCACTTTCTGGCAGCTTTAGAGAGCCAATGGAAGCCTTAGAAAGTGTCACATTACAGCACAGATGCTGTATTTTTGATAGAGATGCAACAGAAGGACAACAAATTGTCAAACAGGGCACTTCCTGTATGGAATCTTCTCAGGTTTTGGCCTGCCATATGAGTTCTGTTATACTCACAGACACCATTCAAACAGTTTTAGAAACTTTGGAGTGTTTTCTCTCCAAATCTACTAATTGTATGCATATTCTCGTTTCTGGGCAAGAGTAGCAACCAGTTTAAATCGGGTACGTTTTTCATCCGGCCGTGAAAATACTGCCCCCTAGCCCCAACAGGTTAAATTTTTGTATCACAATTGTCTTTACATATAGCGTGTGATTAATTGTGTTTACATATAGCATGTGATTAATTGTGTTTACATATAGCATGTTATTACGTTCTCCCCTCGGGTGTAGCTCGTCTGAGGAGGAGACGTAAATGTCTGGGCCTAAACACACCAGGTAACACGGATGAAAGGGGAAGAAATGTGGGGTGCAATGAGCGATAAATAAATCAGACCACAACCAGAACTCAATTTTAACCCTCAGGGGATGTTTAGTGAAATAGTTAAATAAACAATATAAAAAACCCATAAATAATCAGTAAGAAACAAAACAACCACAACAAGGGAAGGTAAGAGAAGGGAATGTTTGGGATCGGGGTCCAAGTAATGAAAATAAACAAAAGGTCCCTCCTCTTCTACACACCTATTCCTTCCTAACACATTCTAAACCCTAACCCACTGTCCTACCTGGTTCCAAGAAAAATACAAGGGTGACACCCGCCCGGCTAACCTAGTGTATAAAACAATGGGTTATCTACGTGAGAATGTACACCCATGGGCAGGTCTACCTTTTCCCTTCTCCAGGACCTAGGTAGGGTGGAGCGCCTCAGGAGGACAGGCTGAAACACAAACAAAGAAATTAACACAAATCGTCAAACAAAAAACAAGTGTCCTCTCTCTCTCCCCCCTTCTCTTCTCACACGGCAAACAGATATCCTCTCTGTAATCAGCTACAGCCACGCCCACCATCGTTAGCCGCAACTCGGTACACCTGTAATGCCCAGGACACAAACACACTAACAGGGGAAAATGGGGAACAAGAAAAACGTAACACGTAACACATGTGATTAATAGTGTTTACATATAGCATGTGATTAATTATGTTTATATATAGCATGTGATTAGTAGTGTTCCCATATAGCATTTGATCATCATGGTGAATTATTGAATCATTTAAGGGTGGAATGATAAGAGAATTTTGTAATAAAGGTAAATGAATCAATAAACCTTTATGAATTATAAGTCATGTAGCATGCTTAATGAATAATCAATGTAATGATCGATTAGTCCGATTAGTCCCAGAAAGTTTAGTAGAGGCTGGAGAGGGAGAGAAATGTGTGTGTGTATTTAGTGTGCCCAAGAGAGCAGGGGACATATGGTAGAGGGAGTAAAAACTTCAAGGGGTTCCTAACCTTGGAACAGGCAGAGCAGGATAGTGATAAACAGTGTGGGAAGTCAAAGGGGGATGCAGTTCACCAACAGTTTGTGTGTAAATGCATGTGCGTAAGTAAAGAGAGAAACTATATAATGACTGTTTTGTTATCTTGACCTCATAACGTTCTCATGAATAAAGCCGAATGAACCTTTTGCAGAAAGCTGAGTCCTTGCCTAATTATTTAACCCATTGTCTTAGAAACCTTGGGAATTAGTCAAGGCTTATTGATTGTTGATTATTATCATTAAGATATAAGATTCCTTTATCAGTCTCCGATCGGGTTCCTCAGTTCTCGTCCCGGTTCTGGAAGGCGTTCTCCACTCTCATTGGATCGTTGGCCAGCCTGTCCTCTGGTTTTCACCCCCAATCTAACGGCCAGTTGGAGCGAGCCAATCAGGACCTGGAGACTCTTCGTTGCCTCGTCTCCGCCAACCCCACCACCTGGAGTCAGCAACTCGTGTGGGTGGAATATGCCCGTTTCATTGGCCCTTTCCCCATCTCTTTTCATGTGTCTAGGATTAAACTTTGATAACAACTTGAACTTAAAATTGATTAAATTGATATTTTGTGTCAGAGGCTGAGGTTTAATATGAGAGATCCCTCCCCTTTCCCCCTATGAGAGCCTTTCTTCACACACAGTGCCCTGAGTGTATGACACTTCACACCTCTGCACATACAGTTCCCAGGCTGTTCAATCATATACAGTGGAAGAGCAGCCAGGAGACCCTCTCAAGATCAGTAGCCTAGCATCTACAGTATCTGAGTCAGGACTTTTTACAGTGGCTCTCCCAGCAACGCAATGTTGAACATAGTTCAATTTTGACTTGCTGGTTCATTGGGGGGTTGTTTCCTGCACCATGTCAAATGTCAGATAGCAGCTAGGCTATCGATGTAGGAGGGAAGGTCTCCCAGCTACAGAGTATTTGATGTTCGGAATTAAGATGTTAATCCCTGACATCAGGAGACTGTCACCCTGTAACCAACATTGGTCGTTATTAGTAAGTACTAGTTTTGCTCACTTTATGACCACATTTAAAAGTAAACCACAGAAACTTCAACTGGTTTTGTTACTGGTGTACGGTAGGCTCTGCTGTATGCATGAATGCACAACCGTTGACTGCTGAATAAGTAGAAGAATTTGAGTATTGAGTTAAAGTGTACAAGTTTATTGTGCGAAATTATTTGTGATGGCATTTGCTGAGACAACAGTGATGTGACTTGATGAACGACATTCCTTTGGCAGACATTGGCATCGCTTCAACATACATTTTTTTACTGAAATACCAGATCAGCCAGGCTGTCAATGAGTCACCAGAAATCAGTGTTATCTAATAGTCTGCCATGTAACATCAGCATCAGGCTGTCTGGCAAGAACAATCCTGCTTAAATGTGCTGACTATTATTGAATAAATACAAAGACATTATTAGATATAGCAATATTGTGTGTAAGAATAAGTAAGAATAAGTGTTCTTGTTATGTGAAGTGTGATGCCACAGATGCATAACATAATCTATGGCAGTGGTGGAAAAAGTACTCAATTGTCATACTTGAGTAAAAGTAAAGATACATTAATCGAAAATGACAGGTAAAAGTCACCCAGTAAAACACTACTTGCGTAAAAGTCTAAAAGTATTTGGTTTTAAATATACTTAAGTATCAAAAGTAAATGTGATTGCTAAAATGTACTTAAGTATCAAAAGTAAAAATAATTTCAAATTCCTTATAATAAGCAAACCAGACGGAACCATTATTTTTTTAATTTGACGGACAGCCAGGGGAACACTCCAACACTCAGACATAATTTACAAAGCAAGCATGTGTTTAGTGAGTCCGCCAGATCAGAGGCAGTAGGGATGACCAGGGATGTTGTCTTGATAAGTGTGTGAATTGGACCATTTTCCTGTCAAAATGTAACAAGTACTTTTGGGTGTCAGCAAAAATACATGGAGTAAAAAGTACATTATTTTCTTTAGGAATGTAGTGAAGTAAAAGTAAAAATTCGCAACAATATAAACAGTAAAGTACAGATACCCCAAAAAACAACTTAAGTAAAAATACTTTAAAGTACTACTTAAGTAATTTACACCACTGATCTATGGAGATATTGTCCAAGACCGATATGTAGTGGTTATGACTGAACATTAAACTACCGTAATTTCCGGACTATTGAGCGCACCTGAATATAAGCCGCACCCACTGAATTTTAAAAAAAATATTATTTTGAACATAAATAAGCCGCACATGTTTATAAGCCACAGGTGCCTACCGGTACATTGAAACAAATTAACTTTACATTACATTTACATTTACGTCATTTAGCAGACGCTCTTATCCAGAGCAACTTACAAATTGGAGCATTCACCTTATGATATCCAGTGGAACAACCACTTTACAATAGTACATCTATATCTTTTTTTTGGGGGGGGGAGTAGGGGGGGAGGGTTAGAAGGATTACTTAATCCTATCCCAGGCTTTAACGAAACACGACTTGTAACAAAAATAATTAGGCTTTAAAGAAACACGGCTTGTAACAAAAATAAATAGGCTTTAACGAAACACGGCTTGTAACAAAAATAAATAGGCTTTAATGAAACACGGCTTGTAACAAAAAATAAAACATTTGCAGTAAACAGTAGCCTAGCAAGAAAGTCATTGGTCACTATCTTCCTCCTCCTGTGCACTGAAACCACTGAAGTCATCTCCTTCGGTGTCGGAGTTGAATAGCCTCAGAATTG
Organism: Salmo trutta; assembly: GCF_901001165.1. Classification (NCBI taxonomy): domain Eukaryota; kingdom Metazoa; phylum Chordata; class Actinopteri; order Salmoniformes; family Salmonidae; genus Salmo; species Salmo trutta. The sequence goes on from NC_042991.1 coordinate 16,475,521, forward strand.
CTTCATCCGATATTGGATCGTTTTCATTGTCGCTCTCGTCACTTTCATCCATGAGATTAAATCGAGCGCTCGATTTAATCTAAACAGTAAACAAAAAAGTTGTTTGACCTTAACCCGTTCGGCAATTTCATTGGTCTAATGAAAGCTTCATGCCGCCCAAAAACTGAGCACGTCACAGAATGTGTTTTTTTGGAGAAAAAACATTTGAAAGCGTGAAAAATCCATATGTTAGCCGCGTCATTGTTTAAGCCGCGAGGTTCAAAGCGTGGGAAAAAAGTTGCGACTTATAGTCCGGAAATTACAGTAGTATGTTATTACTGAATCTTCTTTGCCTTTTGTGCTGTCATACTGTGCACGGAGACACCTACAGGATCAAATAGAGCAGGGATGTTTTGTCCTCTCTCCAATACGCTAGTGACTGGGTTGAGATGAAAGAAGCCTATCCCTCCCCAGCCCCAGCCCCAGGTCCATCTCCCTTACCTATTATCATACACACAGACAACACCAGACAGTCTTTTATGGAGACTAAATACATCTTAACAGCCTTTGCAGTAAAACGTGTCTGTGTCACATTACAGGAAAGACTGTGCGGCTACAGTATCAACATTTAGCTCCTCACCTCCTTGAATTTGGAAAAGTACCAGCCCCACAATAACACGAGGAGAATTTCAGAACAGAAGGAGAATCTTCTTATCAGGAAGAGAAATTGTAACCAAAACTACCTTCAGAAAACAGACATAATGAATATCAAATCACACACTAGGGTTTGTGCTTTATCATGAGCAACAGTATAAAACAAGTTACTGTAAAAAATTATTGCTGAAAAAAAAATGCAGTAAATATGTCATAGAAGTAAGACACACTCCACATTATGACAAATTCTGGAACTTTAATTGGTTTGATTTAAGAGGTTACATAATAGTAAACATACTGGTTACACGTGTTAAGTTTTAAAACAGCCACCAGAGTACATGTATTCAAACCTCAGCTTCAACGTTTCAGACTCGTACTATACGCTGACAGTCGCACTCTTACATTAAACCCAACAGAGAAGCGGATAGCTCAAACAGCATTTTTCAATTCAGTCCAGCAAAGTCCACAGCAGCTGGAATCTTCTTTACCCTCCAAAGTCCAGAATACTTCCGTAGCCATTGTCCAGCAAGCCCCCCCCCCCATATCATCCTAGTATTATGCACAACCAGAGAATTTCAAGTCTAGCACCAGAGTAGCTTGATATGACTGGCTTGGCAAAAAGACAGTCTGTGTTCCTTTCGTAGCATTTGTGAGTTGAATACTGACCCTTTTACAGCAACATGTTTTTTGGTGGTGCTTTTTTAAGATCTGGAAGGAACTATCGTTGTACATTATCTTCTGTTTTAATCAAGTACCACAATCCAGGTGACAGTCAGATTCAAGTAGAATATGGAATAACTATGCATGTCTTACACAAAGCTGGGAAACATCAGAATGCCCGTATATTCATGACAAACATAGTTGCTAAGAAATCTAAAAGCTAAAAATGATAATACATTGTGAAATGTTAGTAAACAGCATTTCAAAGAGACATTGAAGCACATGTGGCAGAATGCATACCAATTAAATGGTTGTTACTCAAAGAACAAGAATTAGTGCATCAATCATACTACATACTATTAGTGTTAGACATTGCGCACCATGAGTGTGCGTCATAGTATGTTTTACACTGTTAGACATTGTGCATGAGTGTGTGTTGTTGAAGTTTGCTTGCATGAATGAGTGAATACTGGTTTATAGCACTGGCTGATACACCCACAATAAGCTCCAAAATGTCAAGAGAACACTGTTTTAACGTTACATTGACACGAGGGCAATAGCAGTGGTTTAATGAGCATAGTGGTGATGGTATCGAGGTGTCTGTCTGTCCAGAACTCCAGGCTGGGGTACAGAGCCTGGCCCCTCTGTCCTGCCCTTCCTCCAGGCAGGCAGGCTTGCCAACTGGTGAGAGATGGGGACAGCCTGGTCCTCTTCCCTCAATATGGGGGGAGTGATGGAAGGAGACTTCCAGAGAGGGGAGGGAGGCTCCCTGATTATTGTAGGAGTGGGGGACTCAGTCAGGCTACTAGGAATGGAGGATAGCCAAGGGGAACCCATCGGAGGTCTCGAAGGCGAGTAGGTAACTGTAGCCAGAATCAAGAAGTCTCTCGCTACTTGGGGGGTGTGGGGGGTGTGAGGCAAGAGAGGAAGCCATACCCGGGAAGGAAGGGTTTGCAGTAGAAGGAAGTGGGGTGTCCCCTGACCACAGTAGAGGTTTATAGCACCACAGCAGCGGCCTATAGGAGGTCAGGCAAGTGGCTGTAGACCGAGTCCAGCAGGGTCTGGCTGGCCTCCTGGCTCTTGACCCCGGCAATCTCAAAGAGGCGGTCCAGTTTGTCCTCGGCCATGGGGATCTCCTCGATAATGTGCAGCTCGTCAGGGTTCAGGATGTGCAGCATGTCGTCGAAGATGGGTTGCAGGTCGCACCGGTCCAGCCGGACCTGACGTAGCACCGTGTCTTTCTTCTCTGGAAGTCACAGAGGAAGAGAGGGGAAAGAAAACAACGTCAGAATGAGGAGGAGGACAGACTACAACATAGTGTTGATGTTAGCTACAGCTTGTTGTTGTCCATATAATAGGAAATCATGAATGACTAACTGGGAATAAAAGCCCAGTCATCCTTATGATGACTAAGATGCATCTGATTCAGAAGGGTTTGGTTAACTGTGGAAGACACATTTCGGTTGAATACATTCAGTTGCGCAATTGATTAGGTTTCCCCCTTTCCCTTTATTTCTCAAGGTTTTCATAGTTGATGACTTCCTATAATGGAGTATAGAATCAGGTGCAATTGGTAACCAGAAGGGGGCAGTAAATGCAAGTACATCACCTCTAAGAGACATTGTCTGGCATAGTTACTGAAACAGGACTGCGTCATATGTGCTCACCTTTGGTAATGAACGAGCCGGTCCTGCTGAGGGCGGAGTCTTTGCTGGAGGTGGAGTCACAGCGGAGAAGGGGCTCTGATTCGTCGGGGAAGAAACCCTTGGTCCGGTGCACAGGAGACTGCTCCACCAGCACCCTAGGAGAATCCAAAGGCTTGTGGACAGGACTGTGGCTCGGGGTTACATTCACAGCGGTCATCAGCTGGTTCAGATCAAACTGCAGAGAGAGAGAAAGGAGGAAGAGAGATATATAGAGAGAGGGGGGTGGGAGACCGACAGAGACAGAGACAGAGACAGACAAGAGAGAAAGAGCGGGTCAGAGTCAGTGTCGGGAAACAATGGCTGAGAAAGCAGTGTCCTGAGTCATGCTGGTGTCCGGACAGAGCACAGGGACAGGGAGTTCCTGTGTGCCAAGCCCCAGCCCCATGCAGCTCGGGTCGGGTGACACAGCGGGGCCAACCTCCCAGCACCAGACCACCCACACTCGCACCCGCGCCTCTCTCTTCCTTGCCTCAGGGAGCGTACACAACCGGCCAGCCATGAAAGGGATTCTGTGGACTTGCACAGACAGGAATGTACTGCCCACGGACCACATGTGCCCAGTCACACACTAACAGGCATAGTACACCACTGTATCTGCCCTGGGGCCCAGGGAAGACACAAATAACAGTCTTATTTGGTATGGTAATGGTGTGAACTGTTCGTGCCCGAACCGGATGAGCTCTTGGTAGAATAATATTTGTCTTCGGTACTGTAGAAAAAATGGCTCTGCTCTGTGACGTGAAGCACAAAGGACATGGTAGAGGGCATTTCATACAGGTGATGGAAATGCAATGGAAAACCTTCAGTGCTGAAAATCCAATAAAACACAGTTCAATATGGCTTCACAAGAACACAATGGAAAACTTCTGATGCTAACATAAAATCTTATATAAAACAGCTCGATGTGGCATCAGACAGACTTCACTTACTGTACATCTGTGTGTATGTATGACCCATATGCAGCCCCTGCTATCTCCCCTATTCAATAACAAGTTAGTCTGTGCACTAGGTCAGTTTGGCAGGGGATGACACACATCTACTGTGATAAGAGCACTGCTCCCTCCCGCCTCCCACAGAGAACAGATGTGGCCAAATTATGTTACAAACAGATGTTACAAAACCTACCAACTAACCCTCAAGAGAAACCCCTAGAGGCTACAAAGAAAACACTCATCATGGAGAGTTAGGAGAAAACAGGGGAAATGGTGTCACTGTTCCAGAAGCTTCTGAGTTGTCAGTTAGTAGCCAGTGACTGAGTCATTAGATGAGAGAGTGTGATCTGGCCGAGTCACTGACATAGCATGTAACACAGAACCACTGAGCCCTGATAAAATCCCAGGTTAGGGACAGTGACATTCATCACACCAACAAACAGGTGCATGCATGCACACACATACACACACACACTCAAACACACAAACACACTAGAGGGTCAGGCCCTGTGGAGGGAGGAACTACTGAGACAGAGACAGAGAACATCTACATTTTAATTAGATCAAAAACAACACTTTAGTGAATCTGCTTAATAATCATTCCCTGCAGAGTGGCTGTGAATAATTCAAGTGAGTAATTACTAATTGTGGAGAGATGTGTTGCATGTCTATTCATAAACCCTATTCAGCAGAAAAATACAGTAGGCTCTGAAAAAACTGCAATGTCATAAGACATTTTGGGTAAAGAGAGCCTTTACCATTGAAGTGAATCTTCATATGTTGCTGTTTCAAGACATAAGTGCTAATACTGAGACACCCAAGCATCACTTTGGTTATGTAGGACACTGTTGTTTATTTGTTGCAACCCCTATTACCAGCCTGTTCAACCTCTCTTTTGTATCGCCATCGATAAAAGACAGTACTGTGCAGCCGTCCCTCATCGACCTGGCAAAGGCTTTCGACTCCGTCAATCACTGCATTCTTATTGGCAGACTCAATAGCCTTGGTTTCTCAAATGACTGCCTCGCCTGGTTCACCAACCAGTGTGTCAAATCGGAGGGCCTGTTTTCTGGCCCTCTGGCAGTCTCTATCGGGGTGCCACTTACAATATGTGGACAACTACAAATAACTAGGTGTCTGGTTAGACTGCAAACTCTCCTTCCAGACTCACATTAAGCATCTCCAATCCAAAATTAAATCTAGAATTGGCTTCCTATTTTGCAACAAAGCCTCCTTCACTCATGCTGCCAAACATACCCTCGTAAAACTGACTATCCTGCTGATCCTTGACTTCGGCGATGTCATTTACAAAATAGCCTCCAACACTCTACTCAACAAACTGTATGTAGTCTATCACATTGCCATCCGTTTTGTCACCAAGCCCCATATACTACCCACCACTGCGACCTGTATGCTCTTGTTGGCTGGCCCTCGCTTCATATTCGTCGCCAAACCCACTGGCTCCAGGTCATCTATAAGTCTTTGCTAGGTAAAGCTCCGCCTTATCTCAGTGGTCACCATAGCAACTGGTCACCATAGCAACACCCACCCGTAGCATGTGCTCCAGCAGGTATATTTCACTGGTCATCCCCAAAGCCAACACTTACTTTGGCCTTTCCTTCCAGTTCGCTGCTGCCAATGACTCGAACGAATTGCAAAAATCACTGAAGCTGGAGACTTATATCCCCCTCTCTAACTTCAAGCATTAGCTGTCAGAGCAGTTATTGATCACTGTACCTGCACACAGCCAATCTGTAAATAGCACACCCAACTACCTCATCCCCATATTGTTATTTATCTTCTTGCTCTTTGCACCCCAGTATCTCTACTTGCACATCATCATCATCATCTGCACATCTAACACTATAGTGTTAATGCTAAATTGTAATTATTTTGCCTCTATGGCCTATTTATTGCCTTACCTTCCTACTCTTCTACATTTGCACACACTGTACATACATTTTTTTCTATTGTGTTATTGACTGTACGTTTGTTTATATGTGTAACTCTATGTTGTTGTTTTTGTCATACTGCTTTGATTTATTCTGGCCAGGTCCCAGTTGTAAATGAGAACTGGTTAAATAAAAGTGAAAAAAGAAGGCATCTCTTATCTCTGCCTCTCTGTCATAGACAGGAGCCATGGGACACTGCAATCACTGATGTTACAGCTGACACTTAACATCTTCCCCAACAGAAGTGATGAATGGGTTTCCTCCTACTTCTCCTCCTCCTCCTCACATAACATATTTACTGGCTGTCCTGAAACCAATTAGTCAGATAGATGCTATTGAGAGAAACCACACTGTCTTTCTGGTGTTCAAAGTAGTAGGGACCTTTGTCCCAACTGGGGATAAACCCAACAACCAACGAAGCACTAAACAACTTCCATTGCTATTCACACAGCCCTAACACTTCTGGACAAGAGGAACCCCTATGTGAGAATGCTGTTCATTGGCTAAAGTTCAGCATTCAACGCTATTGTTCCTTCTAAGCTCGACACCAAGCTCAGGGCCCTGGGATCTGGACACCACCCTCTGCAACTGGATCCTGGACTTCCTGAAGACTAGACCACAGGCTGTGATGATTGGCAACAATACCTCCTTCACTCTGACTCTTAACAAAGGGGCCCCCCAGGGGTGTGTCCTCAGTCCTCTGCTGTACTCCCTGTTCAACTACGACTGCGTGGCTTTGCACGACACCAACTCCATCATCAAGTTTGCTGACGACACCACGGTTGTAGGCCTGATAACCACCAAGGAAAAGTCAGCTTCTAAGGGAGGAGGTATGTGAACTGGCATTGTGGTGCCAGTACAACCACCTCTTCCTCAACGTCAGCAAAACAAAGGAGTTGACTGTTGACTTCAGGAAGCAGAGGGAGGAACATGTCCCGATACATATCAACGGGACTGCAGTAGATAGAGTCAGTAGTTTTTAGTTCCTCGCCGTCACCGAGGACTTGACATGGACCAGCACCACCACTCTTGTCAAGAGGGTGCAACAGCGCCTCTACTTCCTAATGCGGATAAAGAAAATTAGGCATGCTACCCTGGGTCCTCTCCAAATACTACTGCTGCACCATCGAAAGCATCCTAACTAGTTGCATCATGGCCTGGTACAGGAATTACTCCATCGATCTGCGACCGCAAGGCCCTCCAGCAGGTGGTGAAGATGGTCCAGTACATCACTGGGACTGTGCTCCCATCCATCCAGGACATCTACTCGAAACGGTGCCTGAGGAAGTCCCGCAGCATCATCAAGAGCCCCACACACCCCAGTCACGAGCTGTTCACTCCCTTACCATCGGGCAGACGTATTGGAGCATGAGGTCTGACACCAACAGGCTCAGAGACAGTTTCAATCTACAAGCCATCAGATTGCTGAACACTTGAACTGGACTGACTCTCTGCACCTTAGCACACATACACTCACGCACACTCCCACACAGACATACAATCATCCCCACAGACACACACACATTGCATTGTCGAGAAGGAACCTGCAAGTAAGCATTTCGTTGGACGGTGTGTACCATATGTATCCTGTACATACGACTAATAAAACTTGAAACTTATTCTGTTAAAGCAGTTCATGGGAAGTTGACCTGAGGATTTTCGTGCCACAGAGAGCCAACTTTTGTTTCATCTGTGCGTCTATATGCCTCATTCAGATGACTGACTGCTTTTATAGCAGGTTTAAACGTGTCTATCTGGGGCACAGAGGAGAGAGGGAGACAGCCCCAGAAACACTTCCCATAGAAAACACATATGCTACTGCAACATAACATGCTGAGCAGATTGAGGCTCCAACTTCTGCAGATTGGTTCTCATTTCACTTCTAGCTGCGGTGGCGAGGAGGGTGTTTTGTCTGCTGGCCCTTTTAAAATCACAACAAGTACATGTACTGTAAGTCAGGTTCCTTGCTGTCTAAATCATCGTAAGACGTGCCCTAGACTTTATCAGCGGCAATGAAACAGACAGTGGAAAGAAAAAACACATTATTTGGTATTTTGAACATATGGTTGGGCAAAACTGTTTTTTCAGTGACATTATCAGGAAAATATTCTCTGTGTCCTGGTGTGCACTACTACATTGTGCCAAGGCCCTTCAGCATGAGTGGTTTATGGGTAGGCCTCATTTAACACTAACAGTGCAGTGACATCAGTCAGGCCTTAACCAGCTGAGACAGAGGGCTGGAGGAGAGACTCACACAGCAGCTATGGGTCACCTCTCCCTGGGACCATGACTTGGAGGAGTGGGTCATCTGCAAAATGAAACATGAGGACAACCTGCTCCACACTCATACCAACACACGCTGACACAGGCAAGAGCTGCATGTTCTAAAAGAGGTGCAAAACCTGGACCCATACAAATCAGCTGGGCTAGACAATCTGGACCCTCTCTTTCTAAAATTATCCGCTGCCATTGTTGCAACCCCTATTACCAGTCTGTTCAACCTCTCTTTCGTATCGTCCGAGATCCCTAAAGATTGGAAAGCTGCCGCGGTCATCCCCCTCTTCAAAGGGGGTGACACTCTAGACTCAAACTGTTATAGACCTATATCCATCCTGCCCTGCCTTTCTAAAGTCTTTGAAAGCCAAGTTAATAAACAGATCACTGACCATTTCGAATCCCACCGTACCTTCTCCGCTGCGCAATCCGGTTTCCGAGCTGGTCATGGGTGCACCTCAGCCACGCTCAAGGTACTAAACGATATCATAACCGCCATCGATAAAAGACAGTACTGTGCAGCAGTCTTCATCGACCTGGCTTTCGACTGTCAATCACCGTATTCTTATCGGCAGACTCAATAGCCTTGGTTTCGCAAATGACTGCCTCGCCTGGTTCGGCAACTACTTCTCAGACAGAGTTCAGTGTATCAAATCGGAGGGCCTGTTGTCAGGACCTCTGGCAGTCTCTATGGGGGTACCACAGGGTTCAATTCTCGGGCCGACTCTTTTCAATGTATATATCAATGATGTTGCTCTTGCTGCTGGTGATTCTCTGATCCACCTCTATGCAGACAACACCATTCTGTATACATCTGGCCCTTCTTTGGACACTGTTAACTAACCTCCAAACGAGCTTCAATGCCATACAACGCTCCTTCCGTGGCCTCCAACTGCTCTTAAACGCTAGTAAAACCAAATGCATGCTTTTCAACCGTTCGCCGCCCGCACCCGCCCGCCCGACTAGCATCACTACTCTGGACGGTTCTGACCTAGAATACATGGACAACTACAAATACCTAGGTGTCTGGCTAGACTGTTAACTCTCCTTCCAGACTCATATCAAACACCTCCAATCCAAAATCAAATCTTGAATTGGCTTTCTATTTCGCAACAAAGCCTCCTTCACTCACGCCGCCAAACTTACCCTAGTAAAACTGACTATCCTACCGATCCTCGACTTCTGCGATGTCATCTACAAAATAGCTTCCAATACTCTACTCAGCAAATTGGATGTAGTCAATCAAAGTGCCATCCGTTTTGTTACCAAAGCGCCTTATACCACCCACCACTGCGACCTGTATGCTCTAGTCGCCAGACCCACTGGCTCCAGGTCATCTATAAGTCTATGCTAGGTAAAGCTCCGCCTTATCTCAGCTCACTGGTCACAATAACAACACCCACACGTAGCACGCGCCTAGCAGGTATATCTCACTGGTCATCCCCAAAGCCAACACTTCCTTTGGCCGCCTTTCCTTCCAGTTCTCTGCTGCCAGTGACTGGAACAAATTGCACAAATCGCTGAAGCTGGAGACTTGCATTTCCCTCACTAACTTTAAACATCAGCTATCTGAGCAGCTAACCGATCGCTGCAGCTGTACATATTCCATCTGTAAATAGCCCACCCAATCTACCACCTCATCGCCATATAGTTTTATTTACTTTGCTGCTCTTTTGCACACCAGTATCACTACTTACACACCATCATCTGCTCATCTATCACTCCAGTGTTAATCTGCTAAATTGTAATTACTTTGATACTATGGCCTATTTATTGCCTTGCCATTTGCACACACACTTTCTTTTTTCTATTGTGTTATTGACTGTACGGTTCTTTATTCCATGTTTAACTCTGTGTTGTTTCTGTCGCACTGCTTTGCTTCATCTTGGCCAGGTCGCAGTTGTAAATGAAAACTTGTTCTCAACTAGCTTACCTGGTGAAATATTTGTATTTGTTTAATGCTGTATTACATGTACATGCTGACACACACACACACACACACACACACACACACACACACACACACACACACACACACACACACACACACACACACACACACACACACACACACACACACACACAACCTGGATCAGCCTCTGTCCTTTCCTCTTCAGGCTCCTTGCCTTACAGCTATGATGAAATCACTCTATTGGAATGAGAGAGTATCAACTGGGGAGGAAGGGAGATTAGCAATGTTTGGGGCTCACCACCTGTGGTTTGTGTAAAAATAACCCAGTCACGGAGCTTAGCTCCAAACTGTGTCTTAATGAATAAACAAGACTGGGGTGGCAGCAGGAAAATGCATCCTCTCCCTCCCTCCTTTCCTCCCTCTCTCCCTCCCTCCTTGGCTCCATTCCTCCCACACATAAGACAGCCAGCCCACTCTGGTGGAATCACCACACACAGACCTCCTTTATGACTCACACGGCTGGGGAAGTCTTATGTCAATGGAACCACACGGTTGTACTTTATAGCTTTCTAAGGAGGAATAGCATACGTGTAGACCTACAGTACACTCTGTCTGCAATATTTCTGTCTGGTACCAATGAGGCACATGACGGATGTATGATCATTTCCTGGTGGTTTTTTACTCTCACGTCACTTACACCACATGACCCAGTGCTAATTTAATGGAATGAGGAGAAAACCTGTAGAAATGGCCAAGAGTTTACTGAGGGAACATGGGAGACGAGGGAGGGAGGAGCCTCCAGCACACTATGCTCCCTACTCCGTTTCTGCTTCCCTATTCCCCCCTCACAAAATGATGTATTACCTGCTATCTCATCCACCATGGATTGAGATAAACCACACCATATATTACCAACATTATTAAGTGGTGATGACAAGCAGAATTACAAAAGGCAGCCTGTAAGATATCTACAGGTCTCAATATATTTCCTAAGAGGACTTTGACAAGCCCTTAACTGTAAGAATCTAACCTTGAGCAGACAAGGACACTGGACATGGGGATAATATGAAATGTATCTGACAGAGGGGAGAAAGAGAAGAAAAGTGGATGGCGATGAACGATCCACTGTTCCCTCTGAACCCTCTGACCTCTATAGCACTAGGAGGCCAAACCAGGACAGTCAAAAGGGCACTTAAGGCAGGAGGGTTGGCCACCCGCTTGTGACTGCTTTAAAACTAACGTTGACATCCCATATGTGATTTCTATGTTTGTGTGCATGTGAAGTGACTTGGTACACTGGAGATTTAATGAGATAATATGAGAGCCTGAAGACTCATAAGTGAGGAATGTCATTTAGTCCAAAGAGCCCACCTGTGATTCAAGATGGGTGAGTACACTGGGAGACATAACAAATTCTTTATGCCAGAGATTCAAGGTACTGTAGTAGAGCATACCTGAGGATTGTCTTCCATGACGCCCCGTATCTTCTCCACCACGTCGATGCGGCGGTGGCGGTGCAGGGCGTTGATGAGCTTGGCCAAGTTAGCGTCCCCGTCGCGGATGGTCCAGTGTTGCAGGGCAGCGTATGCCCGGTCGTGGTCCGACTGGTAGCCATTGGAGAAGGCTGCCACCTCGCGCTCTGTGGCATTGGCCAGGGACTGGTACATGTCGATCCACTGGCTGCCAATCTGAGCTGCCACCAACTTCAGGATGTCCACACCTGGGTAAAGAGAGAAGACGACAGGTTATTGTTATGCAATGTGTGGAATGGACTGGAGCCATGGATGGACAATGGAAGTCCCTCTTGACTATTAGGTCACTGACTAATTCACATGGATCCTTTGTTGATCATGAGACATCATATGATCATTTACCCATTTTGCCTTTGCAACCCTTTTTATTTATTTACAGTAATTATGCCCATTAACTACTTAGAAGTCACATTAAAAGAGCATGCAATTAGATTACTTGATTTCTCCTTAATTGTAAGGTCAGAACAGTTCAACGTAACACCCAACTAAACGACTTATATTGCTAATAAGATACAACAACAAAATAATTGGGTGATCTTCAACCACACTAGGCCCTTGTTCCTTTCTTATAAAATGAAATAAAACATTTTTATCTAACATTTGAGTTGTAGAGAGTGAGTGTGTATGTGAGTGTGCACATGCGTGTGTGCTTGCACTTGTGTTCACATGCGAGTGTGTTACACTCTCAGAAGGTAAACAGAACTGTTTTAGCTGGTTAGCGCTCATGAGGAATGCACCATCATGAGCTAGTGGAATCCAGGAATCCACTCTCTGAAAGTGATCTGTCACAGAGCGTTACCTCAGCAGATGCATCTGAAGTTCACCACTACCCTCCACCTCTTCACAACCCAGAACAAATCAAATGGTATTGGTCACATACACATGGTTAGCAGATGTTAATGCGAGTGTAGCGAAATGCTTGTGCTTCTAGTTCTGACAGTGCAGCAATATCTAACAATTCCACAACTACCTAATACACACAAATCTATGTAAGGAATGGAATAAGAATATATACATATCAATATACGGATGAGCAACGACAGTGGCATAGGCAAGATGCAATAGATGGTATAAAATACAGTATTTTCAGTACATATGAGATGAGTAATGCAAGATATGTAGATCTGGACACCCTGTCCAGACAGACTAAGTGTGACTCCGTCCTAAGACATAGGCAGCTCATAAAGCTGAATTGGTCTCAATCAGATGGAGGAAGTTTTATTTTCAGTATGTGAAGACAACCTCCTGCTGGGTTCAATGACCCTTGAGGAATCGCCTGCCTGTCCTCCTGTCCAGCCTTTTGTGCTTTAAATTGAAAAACCCTTTTTGGTTCCAGGTATAACCTTTTTGGGTTCCATGTAGAACCCTTTCCACAGAGCATACTACATAGAACCCAAAAGGGTTCTACCTGGAACCAAAAAGGGTTCTCCTATGGGGACAGCTGAAGAACCCTTTTGAACCCTTTTTTTATACGAGTGTAGGCGTGTGTGAGAGTGGCTGGTGCTGACACAAAGGCCTCTCTCTGCTGTTCATGGCAGCTAGATGACATACAATGCATTTTTACTGATGATTGTGTTATGCAGGCTATGTGACAGGTTTGAGAAAATGCTGACTCGCTGGTTTTCATGTAAAAATAGTACTAAGCGGCCTCAACTTGTTTAGTGTGAAATGATGCGAGCTGAAAAAGAGAACATGGGGTTCTCCTCCTCGCAACAGCCTTGCGGAAGCTGATGGATCTTATCTGAAAGATATCATACACCGCACCCTGCCCAGCTGTCCCACTTCTGAGGGACGCAGCCGAACATGTTGACTTGCATACACAATAATAGAAATATGTCTGGGGGAAAAATTGTCACTACAGGAAATTCACCAGGCGTGAATACTATAATTTATATTCAGACTGCCAGGCAGACATATAACACATCACTAGGTGTTATAACTTCACTCAGTCAAAACAGAACATGATCGCTTCAAAACAGGTGTAGAAAAAACCCATGCCTGTGCCATGCCCTGCAGGCATAACCATATTCAATTGAAAGACAAGTCTGTGCATCATAATTCAACTTGAATGAATTGAAATCAAAAACAAAAGTTTAATTAAAAGTGTCACACCCTGATCTGTTTCACCTGTCTTTGTGATTGTCTCCACCCCCCTCCAGGTGTCGCCCATCTTCACCATTATCCCCTGTGTATTTATACCTGTGTTCTCTGTTTGTTTGTTGCCAGTTTGTTTTGTTTGTTCAAACCTACCACCGTTTTCTCCCTTGCTCCTGTCTTTGCTATAGTTCTTGTTTCCTTGTTTTGACCATTCCTGCCTGCCCTGACCCTGCCTGCCTGCCGTCCTGTACCTTTGCCCCACCTTTCTGGATTCTGACCTCTGCCTGCCCTTGACCTGTCCTTTTGCCTGCCCCTGTTTTAGTAATAAACGGTGTTACTTTGACACTGTCTGCGCCTGGGTCTTACCTTAAACCTGATACACAGGGGGATTTCCAATGCATTAACTGAATATAACATTTATTGAAATTCATTATTGAATTGAGGTGAAATTGAATTGGTCTAAACTTCGCTCCACCTACAAAAGGCAACATTATGCAGAAATAACTATAAAGTTAAGAAACATAATACATTTTTCAATTTTGATAAAGATCACAGTGATCTCTGATTAATGTCTACTATCAAAGCCCAAATATACAAAGTGCATAATACGAGGTCGGTTTGGAGCAGTTGTAGCTGGGAGATTGACTGTAAGCCAGCAGTGGTTGGCTTATGATCTGGAAGAGGCCAAGGCTCCACTACAGTTGTCCTGCCCGGAGGGTCAGAGTCATGCCACGAAATAACTTTGTGTTGAACGATGAGACCGACAGACCTTATATACAGTTGAAGTCGGAGGTTTACATACACTTAGGTTGGAGTCATTAAAACTCATTTTTCAACCACTCCACAAAACTTCATGTTAAGAAACTATAGTTTTGGCAAGTCGGTTAGGACATCTACTTTGTGCATGACACAAGTAATTTTTCCAACAATTGTTTACAGACAGATTATTTCACTTATAATTCACTGTATCACAATTCCAGTGGGTCAGAAGTTTACATACGCTAAGTTGAATGTGCCTTTAAACAGTTTGGAAAGTTCCAGGTAAGGATGTCATGGCTTCAGAACCTTCTGATAGGCTAATTGACATAATTTGAGTCAATTGGAGGTGTACCTGTGGATGTACTTCAAGGCCTACCTTCAAACGCAGTGCCTCTTTGCTTGACATCATGGGAAAATCAAAAGAAATCAGCCGAGACCTCAGAAAAATAATTGTAGACCTCCACAAGTCAGGTTCATCCTTGGGAGCAATTTCCAAACGCCGAAGGTACCATGTTCATCTGTACAAACAATAGTATGCAAGTATAAACACCATGGGACCATGCAGCCGTCATACCGCTCAGGAAGGAGATGCGTTCTGACTCCTAGAGATGCACGTACTTTCGTGCGAAAAGTGCAAATCAATCCGAAAATAACAGCAAAAGACCTTGTGAAGATGCTGGAGGAAACAGGTACAAAAGTGTCTATATCCACAGTAAAACGAGTCCTATATCGACATAACCTGAAAGGCTGCTCAGCAAGGAAAAAGCTACTGCTCCAAAACCGCCATAAAAAAAGCCAGACTACGGTTTGCAACTGCACATGGGGACAAAGATCGTACTTTTTGGAGAAATGTCTTCTGGTCTGATGAAACAAAAATAGAACTGTTTAGCCATAATGACCATCATTATGTTTGGAGGAAAAAGGGGGAGGCTTGCAAGCCGTAGAACACCATCCCAACCGTGAAGCACGGGGGTGGCAGCATTATGTTGTGGGGGTGCTTTGCTGCAGGAGGGACTGGTGCACTTCACAAAATAGATGGCTTCATGAGGGAGGAAAATTATGTGGATATATTGAAGCAACATCTCAGGACATCAGTCAGGAAGTTAAAGCTTGGTCGCAAATGGGTCTTCCAAATGGACAATGACCCCAAGCATACTTCCAAAGTGGTGGCAAAATGGCTTAAGGACAACAAAGTCAAGTACTGGAGTGGCCATCTGTAACGGCCGTCGTAGTAATGAAACCAAGGTGCAGCGGAGGATGTGTGTTCATCTTGAAATTTAATTGAAAAAGAGAACACTACAAAAATAAACAAAAGACGACAGCAAAACAGTCCTGTCAGGATTAACTCTACACAGAAAACACTAGATAGAAACAATCACCCACAAAAACCCAAAGGAAAAACAGGCTACTTATGTGTGTCACGTCCTGATCAGCAGAGGGAGGTATTGTATCAGTTTTGGTCAGGATGTGGCAGGTTTTTTGTATGTTAAGGGTTTGTGTTGGGGATTGGACTCCCAATTGAAGGCAGGTGTGTTGAGTTGCCTTTGATTGGGAGTCCTATATAGAAGGGTGTGTTTTTCTTTGGGATTGTGGGTAGTTGTCCTTGCACTGCGTTGTATGTGCCTGCAAGACTGTTGCTGTCGTCTTTATTGTTTTTGTCCAGTGGATACTTTACTCCTTTTTTTAAAATTAAAAAACATGAGTATCCACATACCTGCTGCGCCTTGGTCCATTCTTGACGACGGTTGTGACAATGTGTGACTCCCAATCAGCAACAACAAACTACAGCTGTGCCTGATTGGAAGCCACACGGCCAAAATCAACGAAACAAACCAACCTAGAAAAAAGAACATAGAACGCCCACCCAATGTAACACCCTGGCCTAACCAAAATAAAGAACAAAAACCCCTCTCTATGGCCAGGGCGTTACACCATCACAAAGCCCTGACCTCAATCCCATTGAAAATTTGTGGGCAGAACTGAAAAAGCGTGTGCGAGCAAGGAGGCCTACAAACCTGACTCAGTTACACCAGCTCTGTCAGGAGGAATGGGCCAAAATTCATCCAACTTATTGTGGGAAGCTTGTGGAAGGCTACCCGAAACGTTTGACCCAAGTTAAACAATTTAAAGGCAATGCTAACAAATACTAATTGAGTGAATGTAAACTTCTGACCCACTGGGAATGTAATGAAAGTAATAAAAGCTGAAATCATTCTCTCTACTATTATTCTAACATGTCACATTCTTAAAATAAAGTGTGGATCCTAACTGACCTAAGACAGGGTATTTTTACTATGATTAAATGTCAGGAATTGTGAAAAACTGAGTTTAAATGTATTTGGCTAAGGTGTATGTAAACTTCCAACTTCAACTGTATCTAGAACAGTGACAGTCACTTTCAGTTCCTACCAAGTCTGCCTACTGTCATCTGCTTTTGGGGAAACATATATATTTTTTAAAGTGACAGAGCTTGGTTAGGGAGAAATTCCCTCTCTGTTTTAGTGGGATATAATCGATGACCTACATAAATCTAATCCTGATGATTCAGTATGTTAGTGAATGTGTTCAGCAGTGCTATGTCAGCTTCCAGGCATATGAACGCAGCGGTGGCAGATTGTTTATATTCAAACTACAGAATGCCTGACCTAAAATGGCTGCTAATAAGTAAATAGAAGGGCAGGGTTGATTTATTTTAAACGCTTAAAAGTAATTAAGACTCCAAATGTAATCTGTTAGTTAGATGTAAAACAGTTTGAGTTCTCACAGTGATGATGGTACATAGATATGAAGCAACAATATAACGTTGCCTGCAGGGCAGAGAAAGTTAGCTACTGCATGTCAGATGCGTAAGGTAAAGGCGTACGCATTCTTCCCAGCCGAAATGGCCGAGTTTGTGGATATATTACGATGACATTTTGCTACATTTTTGTTTGTTTTGGACTTCGGTAAGTTTTTTTTTTCAGCTGTTCGGGCACACAAACTGTTTCTTGAGGCAAGCCGAAGTCGGAAGACGAAGTCTATGCCCCTTCGTCGGTGATTGGTCAACAGTAGGGATTCTTCAATAAAGTCTTTGTTGTCATTCAATGAGAGATGACTCATTTTCATGCACATTTATTCATTGGGAAATAATGCACCAAACATCTTAGTTAGATGTAAAATTGAATGACAAATTTCTTGAGTTATCAAAATCTGACTATTTTAGAAAAACAGTACTATAGCAAATTTTTCAAGCAAAGGTTTTTTTGAAGGGAGTATGCGACCACACTCATTCAGTTCGGCGCCAGCCAAACTGAAGCACGCTGACGCCTTTATTCAACGGGTTACTCAGCGAGTCACACAATACCAGTGGTGTGTATTCATGGACGCCAAGGGAAGCCAGGCTTCCCCAAAATAACAATAATAACATAAAATAATTTACCTTTCGTCTCTATGGGTTTCATAATATTCCTTCAATTCACAAGAGGCTGAATGCATCTCACAGGAGAAAGCAACCGAGCGAGTGAAACACCACCCCTGTCTCTCTACGTGTAAGCCATCTATCTGGTTCAAATGAGTATGACATTGTTGCCGCCTGTGTCGTGGAAATACTTCTTAAAAATATATCTTAGACACCCGAGCTTGTGAATTCATAATAGACTATATTACAAAGTAACAAGCCGAGCCTGTCCATGGAGCAACTGCCGGTCCCAGAATCAGAGATCTCTTTATATACAGGTTCAGTCTGACACAACATACATAGTCACTCATCTTCATGTATATGAGCCACATCTTTTGGTATTCTGACACTATTGTTCCCTATTCTTACTTCTAGTCTGTCTACGTCCATCTTTCCTTGGTTTCTCCTCCCCTTCTTGGCACATACTCCAGGGAATAGATTATATTAGTGGCGTAACCACAGCAATGATACAAAAAGTGATACAAATATTGCAGGTGCATGTCCAAGGACACCCACAGGACTATGCAACGGCCTCCCTCAATCTCACACTGACCCACACACACACACACACACACACACACACACACACACACAAACAATGGCCTCCCCCCCAAGCCCACATTGATTGTGCTCACCACTCTGAGATGCACAACACATGCACCAGAAAATCCCCCATACCTGTAACATTGAATGCAAGTGAAGCCAGCGAGCATTTGGCCTCCCTTGACAAAAAAACGATTGTCCATTTTTTTTAATCAGCTTTGAGCTAAACTGAGTGAGCTCAACTGTGAATGGTCCTGACAACAACAACAAAAATGGGAAGCCAGCTTGGATTTGGTGTCTCTCCTATCAAATCGCTTTGAGATCATTAACAGAAATCGGCCCATTCCTAAATTAGCCTTGGATGGAGATAGGGATTTGGACTTGTGGTTTTACTTAATTCTCCATACTGGCCAATGATTATAACGGCAATTTTGATCCAACAACATTGTTGTGCCCGTGGCCTGAGAGGATGGAAGTTCAATATTTACAGTAGCTAGATGTAGAAGGCTAATGTTAACCAGCTAAAGTTGCCCATGAATGGAAGATAGGCTAGCGAGCAAGCATTTTAGCCAGGTAGCCTAGGACAACAAAAAATAAAAGTGTGTACTGTATGACAGTGTGATGGACTGTTTCATCAACATGAAAGAGAGGAGGATGGTATTGGCGTTTCTCTACAAGTAGGGTGAGTCAGCATGTTTTTCTACTTGCACGAACACACGCACGCGCACACACACACACACACACACAACCAGAGATCAGAACCATGGATAGCCAACTCATATTTTACTGATGTTGACTGGACTAAATACACTGCTCAAAAAAATAAAGGGAACACTTAAACAACACAATGTAACTCCAAGTCAATCACACTTCTGTGAAATCAAACTGTCCACTTAGGAAGCAACACTGATTGACAATACATTTCACATGCTGTTGTGCAAATGGAATAGACAACAGGTGGAAATTATAGGCAATTAGCAAGACACCCCCAATAAAGGAGTGGTTCTGCAGGTGGGGACCACAGACCACTTCTCAGTTCCTATGCTTCCTGGCTGATGTTTTGGTCACTTTTGAATGCTGGCGGTGCTTTCACTCTAGTGGTAGCATGAGACGGAGTCTACAACCCACACAAGTGGCTCAGGTAGTACAGCTCATCCAGGATGGCACATCAATGCGAGCTGTGGCAAGAAGGTTTGCTGTGTCTGTCAGCGTAGTGTCCAGAGCATGGAGGCGCTACCAGGAGACAGGCCAGTACATCAGGAGACGTGGAGGAGGCCGTAGGAGGGCAACATCCCAGCAGCAGGACCGCTACCTCCGCCTTTGTGCAAGGAGGAGCAGGAGAAGCACTGCCAGAGCCCTGCAAAATGACCTCCAGCAGGCCACAAATGTGCATGTGTCTGCTCAAACGGTCAGAAACAGACTCCATGAGGGTGGTATGAGGGCCCGACGTCCACAGGTGGGGGTTGTGCTTACAGCCCAACACCGTGCAGGACGTTTGGCATTTGCCAGAGAACACCAAGATTGGCAAATTCGCCTCTGGCGCCCTGTGCTCTTCACAGATGAAAGCAGGTTCACACTGAGCACGTGACAGACGTGACAGAGTCTGGAGACGCCGTGGAGAACGTTCTGCTGCCTGCAACATCCTCCAGCATGACCGGTTTGGCGGTGGGTCAGTCATGGTGTGGGGTGGCATTTCTTTGGGGGGGCCGCACAGCCCTCCATGTGCTCGCCAGAGGTAGCCTGACTGCCATTAGGTACCGAGATGAGATCCTCAGACCCCTTGTGAGACCATATGCTGGTGCGGTTGGCCCTGGGTTCCTCCTAATGCAAGACAATGCTAGACCTCATGTGGCTGGAGTGTGTCAGCAGTTCGTGCAAGAGGAAGGCATTGATGCTATGGACTGGCCTGCCCGTTCCCCAGACCTGAATCCAATTGAGCACATCTGGGACATCATGTCTCGCTCCATCCACCAACGCCACGTTGCACCACAGACTGTCCAGGAGTTGGCGGATGCTTTAGTCCAGGTCTGGGAGGAGATCCCTCAGGAGACCATCCGCCACCTCATCAGGAGCATACCCAGGCATTGTAGGGAGGTCATACAGGCACATGGAGGCCACACACACTACTGAGCCTCATTTTGACTTGATTTAAGGACATTACATCAAAGTTGGATCAGCCTGTAGTGTGGTTTTCCACTTTAATTTTGAGTGTGACTCCAAATCCAGACCTCCATGGGTTGATAAATTTGATTTCCATTGATTCTTTTTGTGTGATTTTGTTGTCAGCACATTCAACTATGTAAAGAAAAAAGTATTTAATAAGATTATTTATTTCATTCAGATCTAGGATGTGTTGTTTAAGTGTTCCCTTTATTTTTGGAGCAGTATAGTTTTTGGTATCTTTTAGTTGTCACTGTATTAGACTAAGCAGAGGAGATTTGATGATGTTGAAATGTTGAAGTTGAAATGGTGCTGGAAAAGTGGAGGCATCTCCTGTTTTCTTTGCGACTTGCGGTAAATCTCTGTGGTTCTAAATCAATAGTTGTTTAGCAGTCTGAAAATGTCGGAAACATTAACTTGCTTAACCATGTTGATGGTCATGTAACTGTTTGTTACAGGCAACATGCGTTGTGGACAGAGATTGCTATCCAGTTTTGTGCCACTGTCTTCTTATTGTCTTGGCCTGTCACGGTCGCAAGGCATATCAATTAACAGCAAACAACGCAATTATTACAACACATACAGTGTAGGTTGCAATATGGCATGCCTTCCCCACTGATTTTACCCAAGCATCGCTACTGCACAATACAAACATATTGTCACAGTCTCCATCCATTTCAAGTAGAGGACCTGACGATTATCCAGTACCACGGACTATTATGGGAAGTGGTGGTGATGTAATATTTCCAGTAGAAAACTCCATTGAGACAGCAAACCAGCCACAGCAGGTCTGAGCTGAGTGGGCTGCATGACAACAAGGCCACAAACAGCCCACAATGGCAGCCATGCAGTTTTTCTCCTCCAGTCCAGTTTGCTCTGAGCCTCTCTGGGGATTGTCGCTGGTGACAAAGTAAGCTTGCCATTGTAATGGAAGAGACAAAGTGGTCACATAAGACCAGCTTGCAGCTTAGTCACTTTTATTGTTTCAATCTCTTGATTGCCTAGTGCTGTGGTGTCTTGCTCAGTTTTGATCATTTTGTAGAAAATGTTGCTGTCATTCAAATAACACTAAACACAAAATGAATGTAAGGTATCATATTCAAATCAATCTGCATTAAAAAAAAGTAATATGAAAGCCTGTCCAAATCCAGGAAGGAAATGACTTTGTCAGATCACAGAGTACACAATGATAGGGACATTTTACAGATTTCCCTATCGAATTGCCCTGATTTCCGAGGCACGTGAAAGCAACAGAGCCCACACAGCAGGCCCAACCGACCCAGTCCTAGCCACAGCCCAGGTCCTATCCCTGCTGCCTGTCCATGTGGCCCACCCTGGAGCTGAGCAGCACGGCCACCTGGGTACTTCCCCGCCTGTTTGGCGTTCGTAAACAGCAGGCCCACAGGGGGGATTCTTTTCACCCTGCTTGCCCTTCACGCCACTTTCTGGACTCGTATGAAATAATGATATAGAGATATATATATTTCCCATTCCACTGTTTAGTATGCCTTTTTAACTACTCCAGTAAATAGACATTAAAGCCTTCAGGGTAGCCAATTAAACACCTTGGAAGAATTAAGAAACTGTTTTGTTTTGTGCTCGAGAGAGTAAATAGCTGTGTAATCACACACACACACACACGCGGTCTGAATGTAAAACTCGGCATCTACTTGATAAACATTCTGTAATCCTTTTTAAAGAACATGCCCTAAATTCTCTTGTTTTTTGAAGTTTTAAATACAATTAAATTCTCTTTTTTGGAACTGAATGTAGATAAACAACGCAGTAAAAGTGAAGATTATTTGTGTATCTGATCTGGACATGTATATAAAAATATTACTACTCTACTATTTATAACAGTAAAGAAAAGTATGGGAAACATTTTTAAATGCTGAAACTACTAACATAGCAGCCTGAATCCATGTGAATGCAAAAGCAGTTTATCATTGAGGACTTTCCTTGAGGAGTCAATTGTTAAAGAAAAAAGAACAGTCAGATTGCTAACTGAAATACTTTCAAAGGGTATTTTCATGAATAACAAAAAAGGGAAGTTTAATGTAGTAAGACTGAATGTGAAGATTAGACTATTGGTCATGTTTCAGTTGTATTTTTCTATCTTCGCAATGTCTACATCCCTACTATACATTCCTAGAACATTCTCACGTGGTATGAGCAGACCGGTACAATGTGCTAAGATCTTCACTTCACACGGTGGGAGCACTGACCACCGACACTTTCAGTGACACATAACTTTAAAAGCCGCGGCCCACCCAGCGTTCCCCAGCCCTCACTCCACCCTTTCCCGGGGGGGGGGGCATGTGTCTGTGCAATGATAAAGTTGAGCTTCTCTCCAACCACAGAGAACTGGAATAATCTGGTTTGAACTGAACTGCACTGGGTTAGAGCTCTCCCTCTCTCTCGCTTACAAGCGGATAGATATCTGAGGCTGACATCAGGATGCGGCTGGCGGTATCTTCCTCCTGCCTGCCTGCTGCGGTACTGGGGTTTCACTACTGTAACCTAGCAGCCCCATGTGGCCTCCTCGGCTCCCATGGCTACAGACAACCAGACACATCAGAGAGACAGTTAGAGAGAGAGAGAGAGAGAGAGAGAGAGGGAGAGAGAGACAGACACAGAGAGAGAGAGAGAGAGAGAGAGAGAGCGAGAGATACAGACAGAGCGAGAGAGATGTGCAGACAGAGAGATACAGAGAGATACAGACAGAGCGAGAGAGATATGCAGACAGATACAGATACAGATAGAGAGAGATACAGACAGAGTGAGAGAGACAGAGATACACACAGAGAGAGAGATACAGACAGAGCGAGAGAGACAGAGATACACACAGAGAGAGAGAGAGAAAGAGAGAGAGATAGACAGAGTGAGAATGAAAAGAGGAAGAGAAGGAGGAGGACTGAGGGGTGGGGGGGTGTAAATATAGAGGGAGTAAGGCAGGATGGGAGGGGGTAAAGAGAGAAGTAGAGAAAGAAAGTGAGACAACAGAGGAAGGGAGAGGTAGAAAAAGATAAAGATAAAGGGAGATGCGTGTGGGGAGGTGGCAGTTACAGTCTGTTGCAGGCCATGCCCTTGCTTGTGTAACAGCTATACTGTTCTGCTATGTGTCATGTTCTCTTGGGCAGAATGGATTGGATTTAGATTTCCCCACTGGTGCTATAACAGATTAACAGATGCTCGGTCTTCTTGGCTGAAAGTCTCGCCAATATATCTTTGTACCAAAAATGTATCTGTTTGAATGTTTTCTGTTATCTGTCTTTATAAAGTATGCGGCTATATATAAAAAAATACTTATTAACAAAGTTGCATTTCTTTCTATAAACCTTGAGGTAAAATAAAGCGTCCACTCACCCTGTCCATTGGAGTAGTAGATCCACTTCTCCTTGGTCTGTGTCGGGGGGCAGGTCTTCTTCTGGATAGCTTTCTCAATGATGCTGCTGGGGTCCTGAACTGGTCCCTTCTTCAGCACTCTGGAGCTCCTCTTCACGCTGCACACCACGATCACCACCAGCACCAGCAGCAGCAGCAGCACGATCATCCAGGGCAAGTGCTCGTTGATGTCAAAGTGTGTATGAGTGCTGGGCCTGGGGGAGCCCCTCCGCGTGGGCCTGTACCCTGATCTTTGCACACCCTGACCTACCCCTACCTCCGATCCGTCCTCCACGCCGTCCATGGCCCGCTTGTTGGCTGCCGGGTGGGTGCGGCGGTGCTCACTTGGCACAGAGTGCTTGAGGTGTGGTGGAGTCTGTGTGGGGTCCTGGGCTCCGGCCGTAGCGGCCAGGTTCAGCACCTCTCCATCATCTTCGGGGCTGGCCTCGTAGGAGCCTGCTGGGGTGGAGTCATGGCTGTTGCTGGAGCTGGGTAGAGTCCCCGTGGTACTCAGTAAGAGCTCTAAGACCTCAGAACCTGCTGTCGTCAGGCTGAAGGTATCTAACCCACAGAGACACACAACCACAAATAGAAAGGGAAAGAGAGAAAGGGAGAGGAGAAAGAGAGAGATAAAGGGGAGGGAGATTCGGAGAAAGATAATAAAATGTAGTCAAAATTGTAAAACTTTAATCCCACAGGCAATCTGCTGGACAGCCGAGGAAGGGAAGGGCCCCGCCCTGGCCAGATCCCAGCAGTGCTCTCCAATCTAATCTGACACAAGAAGAGCACTAGATTACTGTATAAATGCGGTGGCTGTAGAAGGAGCACTCTACTAAAGATTGAGTGAATTCCATTACAGCTCCAGTCTCAGCAGGGGATGAATGGGAAATTGATTTTGAGTTGAAAAGAGGTCAACAAAATATGCCTGAACACATTCATGTCACTGTTAGTCAATTGAGATTGAACTAGATTGACCCTGATAAATTACTATTGCAGGTACAAACGTTGAAGCTACACTGCCTCTATAGGCTAGTGTTAAAACAAAAACAACCAATAAATAGGGGAGTTGTGTTAACCGCCACTGGACCAGAATCAATATACTGTAAAAATTCCCTTACCCTGAGCTGGAATACCCCTGTCTACCACTACAGTATTAAACAGATAGCATTTCATTATGGTATCCTATAGGGGGATGCTTTTGGGATTGGCACCTGGATCATTGGTTATCCCTGTGCACAGGTAATTCAGAAACAAGCTGTGTTACCAGCCTCACCATCTCAACTACACTGATTTCAGTTCCTCACTGCATGGGGACAGACTGTCCTGTCTTTGCGAATTTTGTGCAACAGCCTCCTTCCCCTCCCCTGTCATTGATACAGACACAGTTGAGACTGAGGCATGGCAATCTCTGTAATACGTGTGGAAGTGGAACACCCCCTTCAGCTATTCTCACTGAACGAGGGTGCAATTTAGGTGGGAGGCTATTTATCTACACACAAGACAAACAGCAGTGGCATTAATGGTCTGTTACTGTAGGTTGACATTGTGAAATACTACTGACTAAACTGTGGACTAAAGCACCAGCAGAAGAAAACATGTAAGAGAGACTTATACAGTCCTGTGGCTGGAAATACTGTAGCTGCTTCCTTAAGTTCCAGACGCCATTTGTTTATTTTAACAGTCTCAAATGTCCATCAACTTGTAAACCACCAGCAACATCAACCATTAGCTAAATAGTTAGTTAGTCTCTGAGAACTACACTACTGTTCAAAGGTTTGGGGTCACATAGAAATGTCCTTGTTTTCCATGAAAACATACATGACACGAGTTGCAAAATGAATAGGAAATATAGTCAAGATGTTGACAAGGTTATAAATAATGATTTTTAATTGAAATAATAATTGAGTCCTTCAAACTTTGCTTTCGTCAAAGAATCCTCCATTTGCGGCAATTACAGCCTTGTAGACCTTTGGCATTCTAGTTGTCAATTTGTTGAGGTAATCTGAAGAGATTTCACCCCATGCTTCCTGAAGCACCTCCCACAACTTGGATTTGCTTGATGGGCACTTCTTACGTACCATACGGTCAAGCTGCTCCCACAACAGCTCAATAGGGTTGAGATCCAGTGACTGTGCTGGCCACTCCATTATAGACAGAATACCAGCTGACAGCTTCTTCCCTAAATAGTTATTGCATAGTTTGGAGCTGTGCTTTGGGTCATTGTCCTGTTGTAGGAGGAAATTGGCTCCAATTAAGCAGGGTATGGCATGGCGTTGCAAAATGGAGTGATAGAATTCATTCTTCATGATACCTTTTACCCTGTACAAATCTCCCACTTTACCACCACCAAAGCACCCCCAGACCATCACATTGCCTCCACCATGCTTGACAGATGGCGTCAAGCAATCCTCCAGCATATTTTCATTTTTTCTGAAGTGGAGTCGCCTCTTCACCGCTGACGTTGAGACTGGTGTTTTGGGGGACAGAGAAGGCCAGTTTTATTGCTTCTTTAATCATTACAACAGTTTTCAGCTGTGCTAACATAACCGCAAAAGGCTTTTCTAATGATCAATTAGCCTTTTAAAATGATAAACTTGGATTTGCTAGCACAACGTGCCATTGGAACACAGCAGTGATGGTTTCTGATAATGGGGCTCTGTACGCCTATGTAGATATTCCATTAAAGATCAGCTGTTTCTAGTTACAATAGTCATTTACAACATTAATTAACAATGTCTACACTGTATTTCTGATCAACTTGATGTTATTTTAATGGACAAAAAATTTGCTTTTCTTTCAAAAACAAGGACATTTCTAAGTGACCCCAAACTTTTGAACGGTAGTGTATGTTGCCATAGTAACATTTTCAATGAGTAACTACTTTTGGGAATGAGTGTCTTCTCTGACCCCTAAAAAACTGTTTATCATTTTTCACATGTGACTCACCACCTGGATTCGGTCTTACAGTATGTAGCAAAATCTGAAATTGTGTTTTTTACATTGGATAAAAGTAGAGACGCAGAGCTACAAAGGGACAATGGGAAAGTAATTCTGCATTGAAAGTTGATCAACTTGTAAACTCACTTTTGAGAAAATGGCCTTTGAATGTTTTGGTATCTAGTGAAGAGCTCTTCTTTGTCTACACCCATTCAGCATCGTTCACACCTTCTTAAGCTTTAACCCCACCCATCTCATTTCGCTCTCAGAGTGCACACTTGACGCTCTGGCCGATGATTTGTTTACCTCTGGATAACATGAAAACAGTCTAACCAGCTCTGCTGGCAACAATTTCATTACGCTTTTTTGCAGACTTTTACTGACACCGGCCATATTCAACGGGTGTTGTACACACGTCACGTAAAGTTAGCTAACGAGCCAGCCAGCTAACGTTAGCTAGTTAAACAACAATGAACAGTTCCAACAATGCCACAGTGCTGGGAGCTAACCAACAAGGTTCAATGTTAGCTAGCTAACAATAGGCTCTAACTAGAAAAGCAAACGGCTCTGGAATACAAATAATGATGTCAGCTAGGGAGCCAGCCAGCTAACATTAGCTAGCTAGCTAACACTAATGTTAGCTAGCTAGCTAAAACATATATATTATAGACAGCCTAATATTTGGTTAGTAGAAAAAAAGAGTAACGTTTCACTTCAATGCTTATATGTGTTTCCGATGAGAAACCTTTGTGATCATTTTCAATATGACCTGTCAGGCTACATAACACTTCGCTGTTGGGAAGAAAAAACAACAGCCACTACAAAGGAACCTATCTCTCTGTAGAATGTATAGCCTTAATGGCTTACCCTCGTCTTCCTAAGCGTGTGATGTGTCTAAGTAAAAGTGCAGCCGTTTATCCAGTTTATTCCACTTTCCCCTCTATAAGCAATTACAGAACAAATGTACAGACATGACCTTTGTGGACAAGAGGGAGAACAAGCAAGTGAGGAGTTTGGGATTGAATGGAAACAACAACATGTTTTCCACCAAAGCAGTGTTGGCTGTGACAAGATCAAACATGTCACTTTATCACTGTACAGTACCTGATGGCCAGGTCAATGTTTGATATGACGGACTACATAGGGAGAGTAACAGCCATGTGGGGACATTTTGTTGAGGAATACAAGCCTATTCTACAGTCTGGGCTTCCCCTTGAGTTTCTACATGAGGATTACAACCCACTAGTGGCGATGTCTAGTGTGACACTTAAATGAAACACATAGCAAAATAGCCTGGGTGGGGGAGCAACAGATATAAATTAGTTTAGGGAGTCGGGTCCACTGTCCCAGGGCACTGCCTTACCTTTGCGTACTGGGCCAGCTGAGGAAGAGGAGGGCTCCTGGATGAAGGCAGACTGTACAGGTCCCAGGAGGGTGGGGGAGGTGGGAGAAGCAGGTCCACAGATGTTGTCTGTCTCTCTGGTGCCTGCTGCCAGTAGGGGCAAACCCTGGGCCAGGCAGTCTGTGTGTGTCCTGCACCTCAATACACTGGAAACCACTTTCGAGAAGCTCCCTCGCGCGCACAACTTACAGCTCACATCCTCCACCTCGCTGCCCCTTTTCTTCACCCCTGAGCCCACAGGGCACAGGGAGTGGGGAGCGCAGGTGTGCCCCTTGGCGAAGGTTTCCGGGGGGCAGGTGCAGACCCGGTCCAAGGTGGCTGTGCAGTGGAACTTCTCAACGAGGGGGGCGCGGCAGGGCCTCCTGCAGCGGTGGCATTGCTGAACCCCGTTCTCTCCGCGCGTGAATGTGCCCTCGCCACAGCGGCTGCACTCCCTCACGTTGGTCTGGTTGCAGTGCCTGGACACGAAGGTTCCTGCGGGGCACTTGTCACAGACCAGTTGACTGCCCGTGCTTTGGTCTGTGTGGTAGTAGTGGCGGGCAGACAGGGCCACTATCTCAGTGCCAGGGCTGGGTGTCAGAGGCTGGCTAGAGGCCTCACCAACCACACTGTACAGTAGCTGAGAACAGAAAGAAATGACAACAGAGACAGTGTTGAGCTTAGACAATGAACTGCCGAAAAGATGGCAACACATAGAGTCGCAGGTAGAGACCCAGGCCTCAGCTCAGTTACCAAATAAACGGATGTGTGAAAAAAACCACAGTAATGGCAAAGTCACCCCTAGAAACCCCCAAACTCTCTGCAGTTAAAGGACAGTGAGTCAGAAACATTTGCAGTGAGTCAACATTATAGGACACCTTCTCAACCCTAATGCTAAGCCACCTACTGGCTTTCTCACTTACTGTAATATGACAGAAGCTAGGTCATGGGTCATGCTCTAACGATGCCACCACTATGGAGTACTACGAGTCAATATTCACGTAATAATAAGAAATTCTCCTACGACTACAATTTCATTGTCGATTTTTTGTTATACAAAAATAAGAAAAAAATACAGAAAATCTGCTGTTGTGTTCAATGTACATGTAACCAGGTCAAAAATCAAACCCTACGGTTCGTAATTCTCCCACGTAGGGAAATACAGACTGCAAGAAGAGCCCTGTGGCTTTAGGCTATTTGGCGTGAGAGAGTGGGAAATGTGGGGACCTGGTGTCGAAGTACGCTACACGTAGCTATGTGTGTGGAAAACATTTAGTCACAGGTAAGACATTTAACTTGTTTAGTATAGTCCATTTGTAACTCCACTCACCACTTGTAGCTGTTTAGTCCGTTTGTTTGGGTTGTTGGTCTTGACTAGCTTAATGTTCCGGTCGGTAGCTAGCACTCACGTGACTGCTAGCACCATCATAAAAAGCGGCATGAGTGAGGGAAGCCCTACAATATTACGTTTTCTATGCAGTGAGAATGTTCTGGAGCAGGTAGTGTTGAAAAGTAATCTTTAAACATCTTGTACTTTTCTTAAATGTAATTTTGTAATCCACTAAAATAAGCTGACAACAAGAAAATAGGGTTTGAAAAATGTAAAGTTTTTACTGTGGGTTAACCTATGTAACCACAGGTTGTTTTCCCCAGAGGCGGGCAGGGACGCGATGTTCTATCTAATACCGACTGGGACTATGGATAAGTATATTATGTCTACAATCAATATAATTCCATTAGTACTAATAAAATGTTACGTTTTTCTGTTGTCATCAGTCTTTTGGTGTTGTTGCTACAACCTATAATAGATCCAAAAACCGAATTGAAATAACTTTGTAAAGAGACTAAATATATATCAGTCTATTTTTAAACAGGTCGAGCTCAACATGGTTGTATTTAGTTATTTTAATATTTACAGTGCATTCAGAAAGTATTCAGACACCTTGACTTGACTTTGTTACCTTACAGCATTATTCGAACATGGATTCAATTATGTTTTTTCCTCAACAATCTACACACAATACCACAAAGTGAAAACATGTTCTTTGAAACGTTTGCAAATGAATTAAAAATAAAAACAATAAATGCCTTATTTACATAACTATTCACACCCTTTGCTATGAGACACGAAATTGAGTTCAGGTGCATCCTGTTTCCATTGATCATCCTTGAGATGTTTTTTTAACTTGATTGGAATCCACCTGTGGTAAATTCAATTGATTGGACATGATTTGGAAAGGCACACACCTGTCTATAAAAGGTCCCACAGTTTACAGTGCATGTCAGAGCAAAAACCAAGCCATGGGGTCAAAGGAATTGTCCGTAGAGCTCTGAGACAGGATTGTGTCGAGGCACAGATCTGGGGAAGGGTACCAAAAAATGTCTGCATCATTGAAGATCCCCAAGAACACAGTGGCCATCATTCTTAAATAGAAAAAGTTGGGAAACACTAATACTCCTCCTAGAGCAGGCCGCCCGGCCAAACTGAGCAATCACGGGAGAAGGACCTTGGTCGGTGAGGTGACAAAGAACCCGACGGTCACTCTGACAGAGCTCCAGAGTTCCTCTATGGAGATGGGAGAACCTTACAGAAGGACAACCATCTCTGCAGCACTCCATCAATCAGGCCTTTATGTTAGAGTGGCCAGACGGAAGCCACTCCTCGGTAAAAGGTACATGACAGCCCACTTGGAGTTTGCCAAAAGGCACCTAAAGACTCTCAGATCATGAGAAACAAGATTCTCTGGTCTGATGAAAACAAGATTGAACTCTTTGGCCTGAATGCCAAGCATCACGTCTGGAGGAAACCTGGCACCATCCCTATGGTGAAGTATGGTGGTGGCAGCATCATGCTGTGGGGATGTTTTTCATTGGCAGGGACTGAGAGACTAGTCAGGATCGAGGGAAAAATGAACGGAGCAAAGTACAGAGAGATTCTTGATGAAAACCTGCTCCAGAGTGCTCAGGACCTCAGACTGGGGTGAAGTTTCACCTTCCAACGGGACAACCACCCTAAGCACACAGCCAAAACATCGCAGGAGTGGCTTTGGGACAAGTCTCTGAATGTCCTTGAGTGGCCGAGCCAGAGACCGGATTTGTACTAGAGGTCGACCGATTAATCGGAATGGCCAATTAATCAGGGCCGATTTCACGTTTTCATAACAATCGGTAATCGGTATTTTTGGCCACCGATTTGCCGATAAAAAATCTATATATTTTTTTAAATATATTTTTTTAATTATTATCTTTTTAATAACACCTTTATTTAACTAGGCAAGTCAGATTAAGAACACATTCTTATTTTCAATGATGACCTAGGAACGGGGGTTAACTGCCTTGTTCAGGGGGGATTCGGGGATTTGTTTTTGCAACCTTCTGGTTACTAGTCCAACGCTCTAACCACCTGCCTTACATTGCACACCACGAGGAGCCTGCGTGGCAGGCTGACTACCTGTTATGCGAGGGCAGCAAGAAGCCAGGGTAAGTTGCTAGCTAGCATTAAACTTATCTTATAAAAAACGATCAATCCTAACATAATCAGTAGTTAACTACACATGGTTGATGATGTTCCTAGTTTATCTAACGTGTCCTGCCTTGCATATAATCGATGCGGTGCCTGTTAATTTCGCATCAAATCACAGCCTACTTCGACAAACGGGTGATGATTTAACAAGCGCATTTGCGAAAAAAGCACTGTCATTGCACCAATGTACCTAGCCATAAACATCAATGCCTTTCTTTGAAATCATTACATAA
This sequence comes from Salmo trutta, assembly GCF_901001165.1. NCBI lineage: Eukaryota > Metazoa > Chordata > Actinopteri > Salmoniformes > Salmonidae > Salmo > Salmo trutta. The sequence continues at coordinate 16,507,575 of NC_042991.1, forward strand.
GTATATATTTTTAAACCTGCATATTTAGTTACTATTGCCTGCTAACATGAAATTGTGTCACTGCCCTTGCGTTCATTGCCTGGCTCATTGCGAACTAATTTGCCAGAATTTTACGTAATTATGACATACCATTGAAGGTTGTGCAATGTAACAGGAATATTTAGACTTAGGGATGCCACCCGTTAGATAAAATACGGAACGGTTCCGTATTTCACTGAAAGAAAAAAACGTTTTTTTTTCGAGATGATAGTTTCTGGATTCGACCATATTAATGACCTAAGGCTCGTATTTCTGTGTGTTTATTATATTATAATTAAGTCTATGATTTGATAGAGCAGTCTGACTGAGCGGTGGTAGGTACCAGCAGGCTCGTAAGCATTCATTCAAACAGCACTTTCGTGCGTTTGCCAGCAGCTTTCGCAATGCATTGCGCTGTTTATGACTTCAAGCCTGTCAACTCCCAAGATTAGGCTGGTGTAACCGATGTGAAATGGCTAGCTAGTTAGCGGGTGCGCGCTAATAGCGTTTCAAACGTCACTCGCGCTGAGACTTGGGAGTGGTTGTTCCCCTTGCTCTGCATGGGTAACGCTGCTTCGAGGGTGGCTGTTGTCGGTGTTCCTGGTTCGAGCCCAGGTAGGAGCGAGGAGAGGGACGGAAGCTATACTGTTACACTGGCAATACTAAAGTGCCTATAAGAACATCCAATAGTCAAAGGTATATGAAATACAAATTGTATAGAGAGAAATAGTCCTATAATTCCTATAATAACTACAACCAAAAACTTCTTACCTGGGAATATTGAAGACTCATGTTAAAAGGAACAGCTTTCATATGTTCTGAGCAAGGCACTTAAACGTTAGCTTTCTAACATGGCACATATTGCACTTTTACTTTCTTCTCCAACACTTAGTTTTTCCATTATTTAAACCAAATTGAACATGTTTCATTATTTATTTGAGGCTAAATTGATTTTACTGATGTATTATATTAAGTTAAAATAAGTGTTCATTCAGTATTGTTGTAATTGTCATTATTACAAATTAACAAAACAAATCGGCTGATTAATCGGTATCGGCTTTTTTTTGGTCCTCCAATAATCGGTATTGGCGTTGAAAAATCATAATTGGTCAACCTCTAATTTGAACCAGATCTAACGTCTGTGGAGAGACCTAAATATAGCTGTGCAGCGACTCTCCCCATCCAACCTGACAGAGCTTGAGAGGATCTGCAGAGAAGAATGGGAGAAACTCCTCAAATACAGGTGTTCCAAGCTTGTAGCGCCATGCCCAAGAAGACTCAAGGTTGTAATCGCTGCCAAAGGTGCTTCAACAAAGTACTGAGTAAAGGGTCTGAATACTTATGTAAATGTAATATTTCCGTTTTTTGGTAAACATTTTGAAAAAACTGTTTTTGCTTTGTCATTATGGAGTATTGTGTGTAGATTGATGAGGGGAAAAACAATATAATACATTTTAGAATAAGGCTGTAACATAACAAACTGTGGAAAAAGTCAAGGAGTCTGAATACTTTCTGAATTCACCGTATGGTAAGGACATCCATCCAAGGTACATGAAAATATGTTAGATTCTCAATAGCAAGCACTTGAAAATCCATTCAAATTACAGGTACCACAACTTGGCTGATTATCTAAACAGCACATTGAGGAACTTCATCAACATGATATCTGGTGAAAAAACAGAGTAGCCAATGTTCTGTTGATGTGTGATGACCTTCTGTTTGACTTTCGCTGATGGGAATTATTTCAGGACCAGTAAACGCAGCCATTCTGAAGTGATTATGGCTTGAATGTGTTCCATGGCAGTGAAATGCCATCAGCATCCACAATTGCCCTCGTCCAATCCTTTCACTGCATTTACAGTATATCCAGTCTAGCCCTAATGCATGTTTTATTTCCTCTCTTAAATATGGAGCTGGCTGGGATGTGACTCTTTTTTTTCTACATTCTTTGGCCAGTGTGCCAATTTGTCACAGAAATATGATGTTGGAGGCAATAACCGCTGATAGGCAGGGAGAGCAAGGCAAGCTGCATCATCACTTTCTGTACATGCAAGACCCTGTTAAAAGTTGGGAGGCAAATCCAGAGGGCTTTTAATGGTTTACACACTGCAGTAGACCTCACAGAGAAACGAGAATGCCCTAATTCAGGCGTTTTCAAAGTCTGGGCCTCCCTTCAGAAACAACAATTTGTTCCCCAGTTGAGCCTAACCATGGGCACATTCCTTTGCCCAGGCGTTGCTGACGCATGCCAGATCTTACAATGCCTGGATAGGTCATTTATGTATCAGCTAACCACATCAAGGTTGCGTTCCCTTGCTCAGACGTCGCATGAATTGACCAATGGTTGCGTGCCACACCATCGACTGTGCCGTTGGGCACCAGATTGGTATAATATTTGATGTGGTTAGCAGCTAGCTGATAAGTAAACGCAACCACCTCTACAGACCCTGGTCTTAATTGCATTTTTAAAACAATGCCATGCATATTTGAAGTCAGGCACTGGAGGAGACAGTCAACAAATTCTGCTGATGACTGGACAAATTCCCCTCTACAGACCAGGGGCCCTAAGGGGTCTGTCCACTTCCCAGGACTCATTACTAAACAGTAACAGTGGTCCCAGGACTACATTTTTTTGTAGAATCTTCTGAGTTTCATTCGGTTATGTAAAATCATCATGTGAAAATCGACCCCTTGAGAAGGAAAGCACATTTTAAGATTAGGGGTAATTAAGGGCAACATCATTACTCAAACCATCTCATTTTTTGCAGACACACTCTGCCTGTTGATGATGATCACGAGGAACAAAATGTTCCAGCTCCAACCACATCACATATTTACCCAATAAAAAGCAAGTGTGCAACTGGTAATATTCAACATGTGACACACTGCAGGTACATTGGTTTGGTGGCCTGAACAGCGGTGTGAATGAATGTGTGTGTACGTGTGTGTGTGTGTGTGTGTGCGAGAGAGAGAGCGTGCGAGGAGAGCGAGTGAATGTCCCTCCCTTCTAGCTCAGATAAGAGAGCAGGCTCGAGTCCCTGCATCTCCTGTTTGAAAAACACGCACTGCTGGCATCCTGTCAGGAGACTGCTGCTGTCGGAGAGAGACTGCCCATCAACACCACACCTCACTGCCTGTGAGTGGCCATGAATCACTGATAACTACCTCTATTACTCTGAATCTACCTCAAGCCTCTTCAGCATTTCATACCTGCCATGCAGGATACAAAGAGAAGGGGGATACATACTGTAGTATAATCTGGTTTGCAGATATCTATTCAGTAGTATCCTCTAAATTTAATACATTTGATACATGATGGATGTGTATAGGCTACACATCTGTTGATAGGACATTATTAATACTGAAGGGAAATGCTAAAACCATAGCATCACTAGTTCTATGACTCATATGTTTAGAGCTGAACCCCAGGAGGTTAGTGATAGTGATATCAGGATGCTACCTTCCTGGCTGGAGGACAGAGGGAAGAGAGGAGAGGAAAGGATGGGCCAGCCCGTTTATGCCGTGTCACTGCAGTGCTGCTGCTGGTTGCAGGGCTGGTTCCTGGAGACAGCCAGACTCAGCAAAATCTGCACTGCCTGCCTGAACACTCTGTAATTCAACCTCCAACAACAACACGCCTGCCCCAAGACGCACACAACCCCTTTGTACAGGGCCTCTTTGCACATCATGCACCCAACAGTAACACAAAGAAAATGCTTAGGCGTTTGGGCAATGGTTTTCAATCAGCATGGTTCAGTGACATGTTGAACCAGAACCATCTTTCGGTTTCAACAATTTCTCATCCTTACTGTGAGAGGATGGTGTGATCCATCTTCACATTTTCTGCATGAGACATTTGTGACAAGATGGCACACCCAGTTCCCTAAGTATACTGTCAGTTATGTGCCTAAGGTCTAGGGGTCGAGTGCACATGATGACAACCCCTGTGATTGTGAGTGTGTATGTGTATGTGTGTGTGCATGTGCCTGTCCACGTGTTAGGTAACACCTCAAAATTATGCCGACTGCATAGGCAAGCATTTCTCTGAGCAACACACAAAGGGAAAGTGAAAGCATTCATCAGAAATCTGATACCATTTGGCAGGTGTATTTCTTTATTCTTTTACATTTCCTTACATTATCTTAAAATAACCGCATATGCAGTACATACATGTGCCGCAACATGCTGCATTCCATTGTTGTTGTCAGAGCCTCTGGCATCATCCACAACATCTAGCTCACAGCCTAACTGTGCTGTTGTACATGGAAGATATGGATGTTTGCCACAACAGTGCAAAAGTAACTTTGTGTGTATCTTGAACATCATTGAGATTTCCATAAGCAATTACAGTACCAGATAACACACAACCAAACCAGCACCTGTTGCAACATCATCATGCAACTAAACGGAGAGGAAACGTGAGTCTGTTAGGATGCAGTCAAGCCTCATTTATCACTGACAAAAGACAGTAGAGCCTCCTCCTTCATGGGCCAGTGAAGAATATTCTTGCTAATGTCACAATGTACTGCCAACAACGCATCACAAACAACCAGTGGACTTCGCCTGAGAGAAGATGCACAGAGGGGCCCAAACACTGAACTGACTGACATACATTGTAATATTTGAATGGAAAATATAATTTTGTCATAATATCTGTTCCATGGTGATGCTAGGAGATAAGGACACCCCATTTACTGCTTAAATGTTAATCATTGATTGTAGTGGATGATGGACTACATTATCTGTAAAGAAGGTTAGATACCACCCTACTATCAGGATTTGGCCAAATAATACAAATAAATAAATAAAATAAAAAAATTGTATAAATTGGTAATAAAACATGCATAGATTTCTATTTGGTATGTTCTCTCTGGCTGATATGTTGGTATAGCACTCATATAAACATTGCCCTGCACTGTAAATTCTGAGTCCATTCCGAAATGTCAATAAGGCCAAAATACATGGATCTATGTATAAATGAAAACATTACTTAAATATACGTGTTAAATTGGATGGAGGCAGGGTGGGTCAACATCCACTACAGCATTTCAAATGTAGTCAATGCTTTCCCTGTGTTTTTCTCCAGCATTGAGAAACAAAGCCTGAAGTCTTTGTATGTGAACCTGACGTCTTTGTATGGGATGTTTTCAGTACATATATGATCTCATAGGGGTAGAGTCCCATGAAAGCTGTTTGAATACAGGGCTTCTTAAGATGATATTATATATCATAAATATTTTACAGTAAATTAGTGTACAATGAATTCATGCTAGCTAATAACAAGAAAGTATTCCCATTTACAGGTAACCTGCAATATGATGAATATTTGTGCCATTCTCATTGGGCAAACAATAGAGTCATATTTGTGCTACTATTCTCCATCCTTCCATTCTGTTCTGACAATAGATATGTTTATATATATATATATATGTAGTAGCCTATTATACAATATTACCTGTACAATACATGAATTATTGAATAATCAAAGTTAACAATATATTCACTTGACTAATTGCTCATACCGGCAAGTTTAAATTATGACAAACGCAAAAATAGGCGATGTCTCTTTAAATCGAGAACCTGCCGGGGAGTAACGTTACTCCTATAATAAGAATAAAATAATAGACAAAGGTGCCTTGTACTTACCGCCACAGACATACAGAGCACTGACATTTTCCAGTTCTGAGCAAATGTTTGGCTACTTCTCATCGCACAGGGTGGTACATCATTCCTGCATGAGCAGGACACATATTCTAGAAACACTACTGGCTATGAAGCAATACCAACAATCTACTGCTGGTGTTCCTTCAACCGGCAGTTTTTTGTAGTCTGTGCGGCGAGGGTGGACTAGCTTCAGATAGTATGAGATGAGAGATTGGTTCTGAAAGAATTGTATAATTCCCATAGCGATAATGGATAAGAAATTGAAATTCTGCCTCCTTTGGTCCAGGTTCCTGTGCGGTCTATGCAGCAAAGCCAGGGCGATGACAGAATAGGGCGGGTACTGGCGACAGACGTCACCAACTCGGTACTGGCGCTCCGCTCGCCCAAACCAAACGCAGTTGACTCGGTTTCCAGGAAGAAATTGCATTTACACTGGGAGACAAATGAAAATACAGTATGCCGGCTTTATATGTCTGGTGTTCTTTACTTTCAAATACACCAGCATGAAAAATAACTCTTAGGCTCAAACTGAGGTTACATTTCATGTTGATGAAGCTATGTAGATTATAGATAATACAATAGACAAATATTGACTGATCTAACGTTAGCACAATGACTGGATGTCAATGGTAACAGCTGTTATAGCATAGAGTTAGCAAGTCATAGTTAGCAAGTCATTGTGCTAACGATAGTTAGCAATTGAGCTAACACTAGTTAGCAACTTCAAACTGCATGAAGAGACATACAAATGTTATCCAAGTTCATCTGACTCTGGGGAAGTAAATTGCCAAAATCCGAAGTATACCTTTAAATATGTCCAGTGGGCTTTAAAGGCCCAGTGCAGTCAAAAAACGTGATATTTTCTGTGTTTTATATATATTTCCACACTGTGAGGTTGGAATAATGCTGTGAATTTGTGAAAATGATGCTAATGCCCTTTTAGTGTAAGAGCTGTTTGAAAAGACCACCTGAAATTTCAGCCTGTTTTGATGGGATGGAGTTTTGGCCTGCCTGATGACATCACCAGGCGGAAAATTAGTTAATAGACCAATAAGAAAGAGTTCCAAACCTCTCTGCCAATAACAGCTAGTTTCCAGTTTTCACCTCCCTACACAGACCACTCTGTTGCTTGAGAAATTGCTCTTTGATAATATGTTATTTTTGTACCTTTTTTAACCATTTTAATTGAAAACACAGTAAGGTGCTTAATTGTTACCCATAAATTATTTGAAATTGAGAAAAAAACAGCTGCATTGGACCTTTAACTCTGCCACCCCAAGGCCTATTTAAACTAGGGCAAATCACATACAATTTCCCTATGTTTTACTCCTCGCTCACAATGTCAATTAATGGACAATTAGTCCATTGTCGAGCACAGGGATGGGATGTCACCCTATTTTAGCATGCTGTTCTGTGATTTTAAAAAAGCTAAGAGATCCACTACCGAATGGTAGCCTTCACCCATACTTTCTGTTTTGTGATAGGGGATTTGCACATATTTTTTCATGTCACACAAACAGTGGGATTGGGTTCATATTGGCACAGTCATGCGGACTCTGCACATTTTAAGAATGGGAATTCTGTTTAATCCCCAAACCATTATTACCATGAGACTGCCATGTCTACTACACAGCTGAAGATAAAGGGATGAAATGGGAAAAAGCCCTCACATGCCACTATGTAAGTGGGATAGTGACTCAGTAGATGGATAGAAAAGGCAGATATAGTGCCAGAGACTGTCTGGGGATTCGCCTGCCTGGCCAACATTCCTGTGCACTCAAGCTGTGACGTGACATTCAACATGTATTTCCTTCCCTTCGCCTTAGTGGCATCTCTGTTGCCCTCAGATTAAATGTCACTAGATTGCTTTAAATATAACCAGATATAGGAAGGTGAAAAGTGTCTCCAAGTTCTGCACTCAAATCAAATGTTTTAATCAAGTATAAAATAATGTTATGGGGACTGCTGGGTGCTCAGTATCTGTTGAAATGTGACCAGGAAGTAGGGCAAATATCTAGTGAAAAATGCTAGTTGGCAGTTTTTAACAGAGTCCGCTTAATTCACTCATCTGGTACATGTGGGATAAAAATATGTTTGACATTCACTGGGGATTTAGGCTACACCAGAAGGGCATGGGATGTGGTTGAATCAACTGGTTGAATCAACGTTGTTTCCACATAATTTCAATGAAACTACATTGAATGTGGAATAGACTTTGAATTGACGTCTGTGCCCAGTGGGTACTTTATATTAATAATATATTTCAGTCCGAGCCTTTTATATATATCGTTTTTATATTTGTTACTCATGTTTTAGAATTAAATGAACGTGCGGCCTTGAGATGTTTTGGGAGAGAATGCATGCCACTTTTAGGAATTGAATGATAGGCTGATCTTCATCAAACTTTTTGATATTGATAACAATTATATATTAAAATATTTTACCAGTTGTCCACTAGCTACAAAACAATTAGACATTTTGAAATGCCTTATAGATATCTAATATAAATTGCCTACTAATCTTAGAGGCAGTTCTATTCAGCATAGGTCTACTCTGCCGTTTGTGTCTATCTTTCTAAGACTCTGTTCCACAAGCCAACTGTTGCAATAGGAACATTAAGATGGACCTCTGCTGGTCATCTTGGTCTGTTACAACCTGACGAGTGGATGTGTCTTGACTGTCTTCTGAAGTTTAAAAAAAACTTTATTTAGCCTACTGTAACTGCTCTATCATCTATAATCAAACTCTGTGTATTCTGTGTTTATTTAAGTAGCCTATTGTTGGCTATTGTATTATCTTGTGTGATATGTTTCTAAAATAAATTGAGTATAGGCCTTTATGAATTTGTGATAAATAGGCCTACTAAAGGCAAGGGAGAGTAGCCTAAGCTACGTCTAAAATTAGTGTGACATTTGCCTCACTTGGCACCAAACTCCACACTCTAGACGCCGCATTCACGTGCTAATCGGACCTAGGAAACTCTGCAATATCTGACTTTCTAACTGGTTGTAGTTTCACATTTCCGATATGGCAATTGACATTATTGTTTGTTATTTTGTAAGTCTACCTCTATGTCAAGGTTCAGCATCGTCCAATAGTCTATACGTTTTTTTTAAATCCAGTTTTATTCACCTTCTCAGTTTTGCACCTGAATCCTGCCTGACTCCTGATGCTTTGCACCCCCCCCCCCCCCCCGACAAGACAGTAGGGTTCACTATTTTACAATTAGCTTAAATACACTGGACAAAAATATAAACACAACATGTAACAATTTTAAAGATTTTACTGAGTTACAGTTCATATAAAGAAATCAGTCATTTGAAATAAATGCATTAATTCCACTAGCCTCTGCGTAAAAACAAAAATCTATGGATTTCACATGATTAGGAATACAGATATGCATCTGTTGGTCACAGATACCTTAAAAAATAAGGTAGGGGCGTGGATCAGAAAACCTGTCAGTATCTGGTGTGACCACCGTTTTCCTCATGCAGCGTAACACATCTCCTTTGCATAGAGTTGATCAGGCTGTTGGTTGTGGCCTGTGGAGTGTTGTCCCACTCCTCTCCAATGGCTGTGCGAAGTTGCTGGATATTGACGGGAACTGGAACACGCTGTCATACACGTCGATCTAGAACATCCCAAACATGTTCAATGGGTGACATGAGTATGCAGGCCATGGAAGAACTGGGACATTTTCAGCTTCCGGGAATTGTGTACAGATCCTTGTGACATGAGGCCGTGCATTATCATGCTGAAACATGAGGTCATGGCGGCGGATGAACGGCACGTCAATGGGCCTCAGGATCTCATCACGGTATCTCTGCATTCAAATTGCCATCGATAAAATGCAATTTTGTTCGTTGTCCGTAGCTTATGCCTACCTGCCCATACCATAACCCCACTGCCACCACGGGGCACTCTGTTCACAACGTTGACATCAGCAAACCGCTCGCTGACACAACGCCATGTACACTGCCAACTGCCCGGTACAGTTGAAACCGGGATTCATCCGTGAAGAGCACACTTCTCCAGATGTGGAGGTCCTGGGCTGGCGTGGTTACACGTGGTCTCCGGTTGTGAGGCCGGTTGGACATACTGCAAAATTATGTAAAACAACGGAGGCGGCTTATGGTAGAGAAAGTAACATTACATTCTCTGGCAACAACTCTGGTGGACATTCCTGCAGTCAGCATGGCAATTGCATGCTCCCTCAAAACTTGAGACATCTGTGGCATTGTGTTGTGTGACAAAATTGCACATTTTATGGTGGCCTTTTATTGCACCCAGCACAAGGTACACCTGTGTAATGATCATGCTGTTTAATCAGCTTCTTGATATGCAACACCTGTCAGGTGGATGGATTATCTTGGCAAAAGATACATGCTCACTAACAGGGATGTAAACAAATTTGTGTACAACATTTGAGAGAAATAAGCTTTTTATTCATATGGAACCTTTCTGGAATCTTTTATTTCAGCTCATGAAACATTGGACCAACACTTTACATGTTGCGTTTATACTGTATTTTAGTTCAGTATACATACCATAGTTTTCAAAAAGAATTTCAGATCACACTCTGTGTCAATGTTAGGATTTTCAACACAAGGTGGCAGCACATCTCACTAAGTGTCAATGTTCACTGATCAGAGAGATAGGCTATAGTATAAAAGCCAGCAACCAGCAAATTAAGGTCTATTGTTTTCTGACAGTGATTGCATTAATAATATAACATATAATCCCAGTATACAGTTTCAATATACAGTAACTGAAAATAGTTGGTACTTTGCTTGCCATTGCAGTATTACTGTAAAAGTTTAGTGTGTGTATTTATTTCACTGAATGAACCATAAAATATACCAATAAGAGATCAAAGTGATCGTACTGAATCTTCATTCTCTACTCTACTATAAACTAGATCTCTATTCCCCAGTCTGAGCCGGCCCTGGTGTCCCTCCATGTTTATCATTTCTGTGGTTAGATTCATTTGAATAGAATTTGTGTTTACGCTGCTTTCTATAGGATGTTGATACTCTTCTCAAATGGACCCACTCAAGCGAATTTGCACTCTGTACTTCCTTTTAAAGTGACACTGCATGTAGTACAGATAGGCCAAACGTGGATTTCTCTGCTAAGAGAGGACAGGGGAGACAAATGGGCCTCACTGGACCAACTCTTCATCGGAATTTAGGACCAGCGATTTTTCCTTAGCATATGAACTGACAAGGAGAAACTTGGGCCCTAGTCATAGCCTATCAGCAGAGGTATATAATTAATATAGTTATTTTAACAATTTGCTATACTATAGGTCCCCAACTTTTCCCTCGTCAGGTAATGTGGTCAGGAAAAAACCCAAGCCCTAATCATAATGCAGTCTACATAGGAAAACTGTGAGCTTTAGCAGTTCAAATAATATCAACAAAATAGATGTTTGAAAAGCATAAACTCTGCATGTCTCAGTACATTCATAGTAGGCTGATAAATCTGCTCCCCTGCACAGTATACGATGCAAAGATATTGTGCATTTAATGTGAAAATGTGATTTTGTCAGAACAGCTGGGGAGAACCCTACTGAGTTTGACATAGAACAAACACACACTAACAATGATTCATGGCATGTAGGATGCACATACACACACAGAGAGAGAGACTGTCTAGCTCTCCCTGTTTTTATCCCTCATCTCAGTCTGCGAATTGGCCACTAAAATAACTCTCAGCATAAGCTTCACATGCCATTATTTGGTCAATTAAACAGGGGAATTATGAAATGGGACAGATTGGCTTTTATGCCAGAGCACCAAGGTGTGTACCCCACACCACACATACACCTCTCTCTCACTCTTCTCTTTTTCTCTCTCTCTCAATAAGTGGAATGCGACACTACTGGATATGTAGGTTCATCACACAGTGCCATTCACAAGCTCAAATATTTATTTATAAGAAACAAATATTATAAAATAAAATATCTTAGTTACCTATTTAATACAATGAAAGCGTGGAATGACCATTATATTCGCTGGACTCTGGTCCGGTCAGGGCTACCCCCGAATTCACTACAATATGATCAAGATAGGCTCCATGGTCCCATTTCGCCCCCATGGACCGATTGTCGTCTGATGATGCAAATGTCAAAACGAATGTTCACCAGGAAACTAATGGCCACCGTTGACGCTCAACACTGATTCAAGTGATGGACTTCTTTGATCCCCAAACCATTCCACTGTTCATGCTCTCGGCTAATGAACGAATGGTAGCCCAACTTCCTCTCGCGGGACTCTCCTTTCTAAATATCGCGGAGTTTCCTTCTGTTTTGTATGTGTGTGGCAGGCGTAGTTTCAGGCAAGTCTAAGAAAGGTGGAGACTTTCGGGATAACTTCCTGTACAATAATCTTGATATCATTAGCTACAAAGATAGGTTTGGTTGGCTATTCAAGCAAAGACGAATGGCTTAAGTAACGGTGTGCTAAACTTGATTATCGGTATTGAATTAAATACACATACAGTAGCTAGCATTCAAGCTGCTATATAACTCAAGCAACCGGATAGCAGATTCCAAACATCTCATATATCGAGACGGTCCTGGCCACATTGAAGGACAGTATGGGTGAGTATTTTCGTTGTGTGGTTTTTTGTTAATCGTTATGCTTATCCGATGTTCCCCGCTTCAAATTGCCTTGCTTTAACCAATACGAGGGATACATTGACATCATCAATCATGACTGGATTTGTAGTAAAGTTATGCTCCTTGTGAGATGGATCAATCCACAAACGTTAAGTTAGCTAGTTACAATAAGTTAGCTACCATCAAGACGTGATAATGTCAGCTAGCTAGCTAAATCCATAGCTTCCATGCTGTCATTAGCTGCATCTTGCCAGCAAGTTAACTCAATTATCTAACTACATAGCTGGCGCTAACCAGGCAATTCAATGGCCATGTTTTTGCGTCAGGAGTAATGGCTGCTGTATGCATGTACAGTAGTTAGCTAGCACCAACTAATAATTTCAATGTTTTAATAGCTCCAGTGGAAAAGCAAATGGGATGCCATCTTCTCCACCCTCGCCTTTGTACTTGTTTGTTTACTTAGCTACAAGGGTTGTGCGTTGAGACTTAAGTAACGTTAGCTAAGAAACACCATTTCCCTCCTACTACTTGTTATTTTTGTACAGCATTCCAAGCTAGGTTTGCCCTTGGATAGCTTTCTTGCAAATATTGTGTCAAATAGGTTTGACACATTTCCTTGACTATCGACAGTCTCAGTTCCACACCCAAAGTATGGAGGGGATGATCTTGACACATTGAAAATGTGAATCTGCATTTCATGAAGCCAGTTAGCTGAACGCGTAATGTTGGATGTGTAACATTCAGAGTGAAGTTGTTCAACACTTCGCTATGTTGTGAAACTGGTTCAGGTTTATACTTATTTTTAAACATACTGTTCACACGACAAGATGGTGTCTTCGGTTTATTACTGGGTTGTCTTTTCTTATAGAGGTTCAGTAACTAACTTGCTTTGCAGTAGCTGATATGTTTAAACATGTCAGACCGTTGTGAGCCCCTCCTCATATTCTCTCTCTGTGGCATGCTCTCAATATTTCTATCTCATACTTTGCACATCTGCAGTGTGGTTTGTCTTAAAGGGTAGTTAACATAACATATGGATTTTCATTACAATACGTATCAAAGTCCCAATGTAAAGTTACACCTCAATTTATTTTTTCGAGTTATTACATAAAACTGATCAGAATACCAAAGAATGCTGACGTCATGCCTGAAATAACATTTGGAGGGTGTGACGCAATATGGAGGACCCTGCAAGCCAGCCTATTCCCCACAATGTAAACTCCAACAGAAATAGCTTAAAATGTATAACTTTAAATTAAAACAAATCGTAGGTACTCATAACTATTGGTTTCAATACAATGTTCAGCCAACTACCAAGCAAATACTTTATGAATTTGTATTTACAAATCAGCTTGCAAGGTTGCTAGCCTGCTAAAGTTAGCCCTACTATCCTGTTAATGTTACATTAACCAATTGCTATCAATACCTAGCTTATAGCTACATTAAAGTAAACCAACATTTTGGAAATGCATAACGCCATCAAACAAATTTTCAAATGATGTGGCCGATAAATTTGTTCATATGGCTGAAGGCTAAAAACAGCCAATATCTTGTTTCTACAATTTGTTTTAGTTTGAAATAATGTATTTTTCGTTTTTATCTAATGTTTGCACCACCCATTAACACCAACCATTCACTATAAAACCTTTATCGACAAAAAACTTAGCAAAATACCAAAAACTATGGGGAAAAAATAAGTATGCCTAAAACATTTATTTAAAATAACCCAAAAATACGAACAAATAAGAGTAGGCTACATGACAATGCAGCGCCATAAAAACAAATTCAGAACAAATAATTTTACATTTACGTCATTTAGCAGACGCTCTTCTCCAGAGCGACTTACAGTAGTGAATGCATACATTTCATACAATTTCATACATTTTTTTTTCATACATTTTTTTTTTTTTTTTTCTGTGCTGGCCCCCCGTGGGAAACGAACCCACAACCCTGGTGTTGCAAACACCATGCTCTACCAACTGAGCTACAGTAAAAACAATCATCCAAGAATGTTGTTAATGTTCTGGTCTTATAAGGATTTTGGAGTTATTGAAAGGGTTGAAATTGAAGAAGTGTCCAAGTAGGCTTGGTGCAAAGTTCTCAGATACATTTTGGAGTATTCACAACTGCAACTTGAAAGTGTAGGCAACGCTCTTCAGGTAAGACTCCAGCTGTTTAGGCGTGGTGTACTTCTGAACCAGTGACTTCAGATCCTTCTGTTGCTTGCGGTGGAATGTCAGCAAGTTGCTCCTCCATTCTCATTTCACCTCTGATGCTGTCGTTGCAATGCCTCAATGAACTTTCAAATGGTGGGGTGGATAGCGCCAAGTAAATGTTATGTCAGCCCTCCACTCCGTTGTTGGTCTTTGCCAAGTCTTGCAGCCAGCATCATAGCAGTTGTATAATTCTGAAACTATAAAAAAGAGAAGCAAATTAGCACCTGTATTATTGGCCTTGGGCGTGCTGTCATTAAGAATAATAAAGCCATTGTTATGGTAAACAAGACACATCTTTTGGTAAGATTGGCTTTCTACCCATGTCTCTCCTCACTCAGAAAGCCTGCTCACTGATGTCAGTACCAAAGCTGATAATTGTGACTTGATTAAATTGTAATGATGTGAATAATAATGATGGTGAGAGCCCAGTATAGCCTAACCCTTTAATCATAGGCTGTTGTTACCTTGTCTCTAAAATCACAATGGTTCCATTTCTATAGTCATACAACAGATCATTTTTTTAATTGAAACTTTCAAATGTTGACCTTTTACCCGAATTTATTTTCTCGCATGAAATGGTCTATTTTTATAACAGATCAAATTTGTTATGCTATAGCCTATAGATAATATTTTGCCCATATGAACGCATTTTATTTTAGGCTATATAAAGGACAGCTATGCATTATTTTAATGAAAAGAATCAAACAGATGCAACATTGTTTCACATTCTTTAATAAAAGACTCATAAACAGAAACAGCCAATAAGCTATACAGCTGGCTTCAGTTTCCCCGCCAAATAGGCCTACAAGGAAACTCGACATAACTTGACGACGTTGAGTGCGCAAGGGGGGTCTGTACGCTGTGTAGTACCTTCCACAAAAAGTTTTGCTCTACAAAGACACATAAGCAGAACACAAAAAAAAAATCCAGCTAATATGAAGTAGAGAGAGCGGAGACTTACCGATTTGATGGCTGAGTTTAGCTACCAAAGTCAAAGAAGAGCCAAGGAGAGGCATTCGGAGGGAGAGTCAGCTAGCTAATCCAATAGCAATATAGTGAAGTAAATCCACATTGAATTTACACTCGTGTTGTACTGGTAGATCGGTAGGAAATATAGGTTGCAGGGTTCACATTCACGCTTGGCACAGCACCTGGTTTGTCAGTCTCATTCCGAATCCTGCCTTCCACTGGTTATACTAAGCCATCGGTGTCCTCCGGGGTGAAATGAGCACCTTGTACAGTAGACGTGCGCACGGTTCCCATACTCCAATCTGCTCACTTCAACTGGACAAACCGTTCCAATTTCAAAGCTTGCTTATCGTTTTTGGGCCACAAATGAGTCGTCCTTGTGGGTATTACCTCACTAGCTACAAATGACAGAGAACTACTACAACTCGCTCGTTCGACTACCACTACCAAACGTAGGAACATTTTTGCAGTTTTTTGCTCAAATGTATATGGTTTCTTCTTTGTGGATGTATAGTTGAAGTCGAAAGTTCACATACGCTGAGGTTGGAGTCATTAAAACTGTTTTTTCAACCACTCCACAAATTTATTGTTAACAAACTATAGTTTTGGCAAGTCGGTTAGGACACCTACTTTGTGCATGACACAAGTAATTTTTCCAACAATTGTTTACAGACAGATTATTTAACTTATAATTTACAGTATTACAATTCCAGTGGGTCAGAAGTTTACATACACTAAGTTGACTGTGCCTTTTAAAACAGCTTGGAAAATTCCAGAAAATGATGTCATGGCTTTAGAAGGTTCTGATAGGCTAATTGACATCATTTGAGTCAATTGGAGGTGTACCTGTGGATGTATTTCAAGGCCTACCTTCAAACTCATTGCCTCTTTGCTTGACATCATGGTAAAATCAAAAGAAACTAGCCAAGACCTCAGAAGAAAAAAATTGTAGACCTCCACAAGTCTGGTCCATCCTTGGGAGCAATTTCCAAATGCCTGAAGGTACCACGTTCATCTGTACAAATAATAGTACGCAAGTATGAACACCATGGGACCACGCAGCTGTCACACCGCTCAGGAAGGAGACATGTTCTGTTTCCTAGAGATTAATGTACTTTGGTGCAAATCAATCACAGAACAACAGCAAAGGACCTTGTGAAGATGCTGGAGGAACAGGTACAAAAGTCTTTATTTCCACAGTAAAACAAGTCCTATATCGACATAACCTGAAAGGCCGCTCAGCAAGGAAGAGGCCACTGCTCCAAAACCTGATGAAACAAAAATAGAACTGTTTGGCCATAATGACCATCGTTATGTTTGGAGGAAAAAGGGGGAGGCTTGCAAGCTGAAGAACACCATCCCAACCATGAATCACGGGGGTGGCAGCATCATGTTGTGGGGGTGCTTTGCTGCAGGAGGGACTGGTGCACTTCACAAAATAGATGGCATTATGAGGAAGGAAAATTATGTGGATATATTGAAGCAACATCTCAAGACCTCAGGAAGTTAAAGCTTGGTTGCAAATGGGTCTTCCAAATGGACAAAGACCCCAAGCATACTTCCAATGTTGTGGCAAAATGGCTTAAGGACAACAAAGTAATGTACTGGAGTGGCCATCACAAAGCCCTGGCCTCCATCCTATAGAAAATTTGTGGGCAGAACTGAAAAAGCGTGTGCGAGCAAGGAGGCCTACAAACCTGACTCAGTCACACCAGCTCTGTCAGGAGGAATGGGCCAAATTTCACCCAACTTATTGTGGGAAGCTTGTGGAAAGCTACCCAAAACGTTTGACCCAAGTTAAACAATTTTTAAAGGCAATACTACCAAATACTAATTGAGTGTATGTGAACTTCTGACCCCGTGGGAATGTGATGGAAGAAATTTAAAGCTGAAATAAATCGTTCTCTCTGCTATTATTCTGACATTTCACATTCTTAAAATAAAGTGGTGATGCTAACTGACCGAAGACGGGGAATTTTTTACTAGGGATTACATGCCAGGAATTGTGAGAACCCGAGTTTAAGTGTATTTGGCTAAGGTGTATGTAAACTTCCGACTCCAACTGTACATAGTAGCTCAGTAGCACCAACATTTGGTTTGGAATGTAATTGTATGCTAGATTGGCTAGTAGCTAACTTTAGTCAGTTGGAATTCAACTGAACAAAAATATAAACGCAATATTTAAAGTGTTGGTCTCATTTTTCATGCGCTGAAATAGAAGATCCCAGAAATGTTCCATTTGCACAGATATATCTTTTTGATCTATAATTTGTGTACATCCTTGTTAATGAGGATTTCTCCTTTGCTAAGAATCCATCCACCTGACAGGTGTAGCATATCAAGAAGCTGATTAAGCGGCATGATCATTACACAGGTGTGCCGTGTGCTGGGGACAACAAAAGGCCACTCTAAAATGTGCAGTTTTGTCACACTACCTATGTCTTCCCAGTCATGTGTTATCCATAGATTAGGGCCTAATTAATTTCAATTGATTGATTTCCTTATGAACTGTAACTCAGAAAAATCTTTGCAATTTTTATATTTTTGTTCAGTATAGTTTGGTAGCATTGGTTCTCCATATGACGTTGCGAAATAGCGACATTGTACGTGTGGGTGCCCTCGAGAATCGAACCCATGACCCTGGTGGTGCAAGCACCATGCTCTACCTACTGAGCCATACAGGCATTGTAGGTAGTTCCGAAGATATCCAGAAATCAATTAATAAGTATTTAAAAACACTAAAATATAACTGTTTTTAGTTCGTGACTACAACTAGGTCTTTGATCACACTGTGTTTTTACTTTGAGTAAAAACACATCGCTTCTTACCCTTTAAGCCTTTAGGTGTAGGTAACCTAGTGCAAAGTCAAAGTATCAGGCCTCCCACTTTAACTTTACTATTTATCTACCACACGCACACATCAGAAGCTTTTCTGATCAGTGGGAAAGTATGAAGTTATGAGTTTTCCCCTCTGCTGATATGGTGGATAGCAGTTAGTCAGTCCAATGTGTGTGTGCATACTGTGTGAGCGTGTACTACATTCTAGAGGAGCCTGGGTAGAGCTGCTCAGAATGCGGCTGGCAGGCAGGTCGCCTTCGTGGCCTTGACTGTTTCTCCCTCTCCGATTTAATACATCACACTGTCACTGGGTTACGTAAGCCACACATTGAAACCGAGCCCGACCAGGAAGCACTGTAGTGAGGGAAACAATCATCTGGATCTGGAGGTCTTTTCTATCCAGCTGTCTCTGGCTCAGCCTTGAGAAAATGTCCTTCTTGAGTAATTTCACTTCTACACTAGGCCAAGGTAGGCCCTGGGGCAGTTGTACATTCTGTCTCAAGCAGCATGTCAATTCTAAATTGAAACTCTAAAGGACAAAAATATATAGGAAGGATACAGTGTGTCAGACTAGCTTGACTGGACGTGGAAGTATGTGTGCACACGCACCTATTTGTGTAAACACAATGGTCTGACTCAAAATGGGCTGGATGTAACAACTTCTAATAAGAGGCTAAAGTAGGTAAAGGTGCCAATGTTTAGGCCTAGGTATTGGCTAGATGGTAATGAGACTAGATCATTGTCTGGCTCTCTACACTTCTCTTTTATAAGGTGATAAAATCAGAGCACGTTGAGAGCTTCAAGTTCCATGGTGTCCCCATCAATAAGGATCTATCATGGTCCAAACACATCACCACAGTCGTCAAGAGGGGACGACAATGCCTGTTGGAGACTGAAAGATTTGGCAAGGGCCCTCAGATCCTCAAATTTCCACAGCTGCACCATCGAGAGCATCTTGACTGGCTTCATTACCACTTGGTATGGCAACTGCTTGTCATCCGACCACAAGGCACTACAGAGGGTAGTGCGTACGGCCCAGTACATCACTGGGGCTGAGCTCCCTGCCATCCAGGACCTCTATACCAGGCGATGTCAAGAGGAAGGCCCTAAAAATTGTCCGGCTTTAGCCACAGACAGTTCTCTCTGGTACCTTATTCTAAAATGGATGAAATAATATCCCATAACCACAAAGCAAAAAAAGGTTTTTAGACATTTTAGCCAATGTAAAACTTTTTTTTTTTACTGTGAAATACCACATTTAGACCTTTCACTCAGTACTTTGTTGAAGTACTGAGTAAAGCGATTACAGCCTCGACTCTTCTTGGGTATGACACTACAAGCTTGGCACACCTGTATTTCCTCTCAAGCTCTGTCAGGTTGGATGGGGAGCGTCGCTGCACAGCTAATTTCAGGTCTCCAGATATGTTCGATCGGGTTCAAGTCCGGCCTCTGGCTGGGCCACTCAAAGACATTGAGACTCCTGCGGTGTCTTGGCTGTGTGTTTAGAGTCATTGTCCTGTTGGAAGGTGAACCTTTGCCCCCAGTCTGAGGTCCTGAGAGCTCTGGAGCAGGTTTTCATCAAGGATCTTTCTGTACTTTGCTCTGTTATTCTTTCCCTCGATCCTGACTAGTCTTCCAGTACCTGCTGCTGAAAAACATCCACACAGCAAGATGCTGCCACCACCATGCTTCACCATAGGGATGCTATTTGCCAGGTGATGAACGGTGCCTGGTTTCCTCCAGACGTGACGCTTGGCATTCAGGCCAGAGTTCAAGCTTGGTTTCATTAGGCCAGAGAATCTTGTTTCTCATGGTCAGAGTCCTTTAGGTGCCTTTTGGAAAACTCCAAGCGGGCTGTCATGTGCCTTTTACTGAGTGCCTTCCGTCTGGTCACTCTACCATAAAGACCTGATTGGTGGATCGCTACAGAGATGGTTGTCCTTCTGGAAGGTTCTCCCATCTCCACAGAGGAACTCTGGAGCTCTGTCGGTGACCATAAGGTAACAAAATGTGGAAAAGTCTAGGGGTCTGAATACTATCCGACTGCGCTGTATACAGCTATTTTATTTTCTACTCCCTATATATGTTATTTTTACTCTTTATGTTTTTGTTATTCACAGTGTCACTTTCATTTCATGTTATTTTTTATTCATTTTGTTTTACTCTGCATTGTTGAAGGACCCGTAAGCCAGCATTTCACTGTTAGTCCACACCTGTTGTTTACGAAGCATGTGACAGTTCAAATTGTATTTGATTGTACCTACTTTTTCCATTACAATGATTTCAGCCCCCTTGGTAATGTGTGTCTTTGTGTTTCAAAGACGGCCCTTTCTTGAAAGCAAACGCAGTCTTCATGAACTAGGCCCCATTCTGCTGTGTCGGCCACTGGCAGACGCATCATAAAATAAGCTTCTCAATCAGTATTACTGGACAGCAACTCAACATTGGGATTGGTCCAGGGGGAAAAAACTCTTGTCACTAGCAATCAATTGACTTTGAAATTGCAGGTCATGGCATTTGCCTAGCCTACAGCATCCACCAATGACCCAGCCTACATGGCTGGCTGTCTTGGATTATACACTGCTCAAAAAAATAAAGGGAACACAATCTAACTCCAAGTCAATCACACTTCTGTGAAATCAAACTGTCCACTTAGGAAGCAACACTGATTGACAATAAATTTCACATGCTGTTGTGCAAATGGAATAGACAACAGGTGGAAATTATAGGCAATTAGCAAGACACCCCCAATAAAGGAGTGGTTCTGCAGGTGGGGACCACAGACCACTTCTCAGTTCCTATGCTTCCTGGCTGATGTTTTGGTTACTTTTGAATGCTGGCGGTGCTTTCACTCTAGTGGTAGCATGAGACGGAGTCTACAACCCACACAAGTGGCTCAGGTAGTGCAGCTCATCCAGGATGGCACATCAATGCGAGCTGTGGCAAGAAGGTTTGCTGTGTCTGTCAGCGTAGTGTCCAGAGCATGGAGGCGCTACCAGGAGACAGGCCAGTACATCAGGAGACGTGGAGGAGGCCGTAGGAGGGCAACAACCCAGCAGCAGGACCGCTACCTCCGCCTTTGTGCAAGGAGGAGCAGGAGAAGCACTGCCAGAGCCCTGCAAAATGACCTCCAGCAGGCCACAAATGTGCATGTGTCTGCTCAAACGGTCAGAAACAGACTCCATGAGGGTGGTATGAGGGCTCCGACGTCCACAGGTGGGGGTTGTGCTTACAGCCCAACACCGTGCAGGACGTTTGGCATTTGCCAGAGAACACCAAGATTGGCAAATTCGCCACTGGCGCCCTGTGCTCTTCACAGATGAAAGCAGGTTCACACTGAGCACATGTGACAGAGTCTGGAGACGCCGTGGAGAACGTTCTGCTGCCTGCAACATCCTCCAGCATGACCGGTTTGGCGGTGGGTCAGTCATGGTGTGGGGTGGCATTTCTTTGGGGGCCGCACAGCCCTCCATGTGCTCGCCAGAGGTAGCCTGACTGCCATTAGGTACCGAGATGAGATCCTCAGACCCCTTGTGAGACCATATGCTGGTGCGGTTGGCCCTGGGTTCCTCCTAATGCAAGACAATGCTAGACCTCATGTGGCTGGAGTGTGTCAGCAGTTCCTGCAAGAGGAAGGCATTGATGCTATGGACTGACCCGCCCGTTCCCCAGACCTGAATCCAATTGAGCACATCTGGGACATCATGTCTCGCTCCATCCACCAACGCCACGTTGCACCACAGACTGTCCAGGAGTTGGCGGATGCTTTAGTCCAGATCTGGGAGGAGATCCCTCAGAAGACCATCCGCCACCTCATCAGGGGCATGCCCAGGCGTTGTAGGGAGATCATACAGGCACGTGGAGGCCACACACACTACTGAGCCTCATTTTGACTTGTTTTAAGGACATTACATCAAAGTTGGATCAGCCTGTAGTGTGGTTTTCCACTTTAATTTTGAGTGTGACTCCAAATCCAGACCTCCATGGGTTGATAAATTGGATTTCCATTGATTATTTTTGTGTGATTTTGTTGTCAGCACATTCAACTATGTAAAGAAAAAAGTATTTAATAAGATTATTTATTTCATTCAGATCTAGGATGTGTTGTTTAAGTGTTCCCTTTATTTTTTTGAGCAGTATATTTTCCCCCCATTGTCTGATAAACATCTCCTTTCTCAAATAGCACTTTTTTTAAAAACATTTTCACAGGCTAGTTCCCAAGACATACACAGACAGACAAGCAGAGAGAACTGGAGGATATTGAGCAATGGGAGAGGGAGAATCTCTAAGTGCCTCCCTTATGAAACTCTGCTGTGGAACGAATCCCAAAGCTTTTGATCATCTCTATTGCTGACTCTCCCCTAAGTGTTGTTGTGACACAGTGTGTTTCTGTTGCCAAAGGGCCTGAGTGAGTTACTGAGCCCAGTCTCTCCCCCTAGTCTCCACTTCATTTAGCATATAGCCTAGCCCTACCCTCCCTATTATGTTAGTTAGAGCTAGTCCTATACTTGCCAATATTGGTGACTCACAAGAATGTGTACACTTACTTGGTGTTATTAATAGCGTTGTATGTTGAGTTGTCTTGGAATGTGCTCTGAGTTTAAGGCTTTCTCCCACCCCCTTCTACTTACAGAGAAACAAACCTGTGTTTATTTGGTGACCTTGTATGGAACAGAATGCTTCAGGCTTGACTTTCAGAATGTGTTGTTTTGCTTTTATAGTGGGGCCCTTGGAATCAACACCCAGTTGTTGCAAATGGTGTAGACTACATTCAGCCTAACTGAAGCAAATCAATGCTTTACGTGGCATGCCTTATTATTGTGCAAATGTGTGTGTGAAAGCAACTGAAATGTTTAATCAAAAAACGTTTCGGTCATCTTTGTATCCATAGATAGGCTATATGATGCTAGTAGTATTCAAGATTGTTCCTCTTTCACTTCAAGTAGGGCTATCACTTCACTTTCAACTGGTGTGCTCTTAGGTCAGTTTGTTACAAGGCCACCACCTGTGTGTGTGTGTGTCGCCTGCCTGTCTCCCCCTGAGCGGGAGAGGAGGCTGATTAGAGAGTGGAAGCCATGGTCCTGTTCTAATGACACAGTAATCTAGCGGCAGAGATATGTCTCTCATAAACTCAACCCAACATGAAAGCTTTCTCTGCTTTAAGTCTGTCAGGCCCTCTTCGTTAGGCATTTTAACTAGCCTTCTGCAGGACTGACTTTCCATCAAAAACACAAGTACCATACACTGTAGGATAAAGAACATTTTAAGACATGTTTGTGTTGACAACCGTTGGTTAGCGAGGCAAGGCAGGCTATGTGACCACAGCCTCAGTCATCTGAATCATGGCAGCTCATCATCCAGTTGACAAAACACTATTTATTTAAAGCCATGCTTTCAGCCATTTGTCTCAATATAATTTATGTCTATAATGATGGCCACTTCAGCAGAAAAGCCTATTGGTAATTTGGAGCACAGTCAGTCGAAGCCTTTCCCCTGCTGATCCTCAGTGAGCGCGGACCAATAGCCACCCTCATGGTACTGTATGTGTTCTGACTAAGGCATTGTCAGCCTGGCAGCCCCGCTGACCTAAATCCTCAATACTATGCCATTTAATGCACAGGCATGTCAGGCAGGCAGACAGGCCAGCAACAGGAAAGCATAGCACGACACTGAATGGATATCTGAATCACAAATGAATCTAAGGGTTGTCATGTGTAGCCTGTGTCTGTGAGGGATGCTGGCATGCTCACACGACTTGTGAGTGTTTGTGAAAATAAGATCACTTTCCAATGTTGCGGTTGGTTTGGTACTTGGCCTGGCTGTTGGCGGTTCATTGGTTTTGTACTCTGGTAGAACCAGGCTTGGAGCAGTGGGAGTAGTCGGCAGGACATTGGTTGCATGGCCTCAGGCTACATTGGGACTCTACTGTACTGAATCCCCCCATCCTGTCTGTTCAACAACATGGGCTGCTCTCACTACTATTGTGTCTTGGCATCATAGTATTGATTGTTGTGATCTCTCCCTGTATGTATTTGTCTACAGTGTTTCTTCCTGTCTTGGACGTGCCAGTGGTGTTATTTCATTAATCATCGGACCCACTTTGTTCCGGTAGCACGCAGTGCACAGCTAGTCTGGACCTCTCTCTCACTGTGAGCATATGCTTTAAATCCAGCTGTGTGTGTGCAGTCTGCGCCCTAGGCCTACAGCAACTAAGATGTTTTGAGCAGGTTGAAATATTCCATATTGTTTTTAAAGTAGACCTAAGCGACTAGGCTCCTGGACCTGTTTTTTTTCAGCCCAGGTCTCCTTCAAATTAGAGGTCGACCGATTAATCGGAAGGGCCGATTTCAAGTTTTCATAACAATCGGTAATAGGTATTTTTGGCCACCAATTTGCCGAATAAAATATATATATATATATATATATATATATATATATATTTTTTTTTACACCTTTTATTTAACTAGGCAAGTCAGATTAAGACCACATTCTTATTTTCAATGATGGCCTAGGAACTGGGGTTAACTGCCTTGTTCAGGGGGGATTCGGGGATTTGTTTTTGCAACCTTCTGGTTACTAGTCCAACGCTCTAACCACCTGCCTTACGTTGCACTCCACGAGGAGCCTGCGTGGCAGGCTGACTACCTGTTACGAGAGGGCAGCAAGAAGCCAAGGTAAGTTGCTAGCTAGCATTAAACTTATCTTATAAAAAACGTTCAATCTTAACATAATCACTAGTTAACATGGTTGATGATATTACTAGTTTATCTAACATGTCCTGCGTTGCATATAATTGATGCGGTGCCTGTTCATTTGTCATTGAATCACAGCCTACTTCGACAAAGGTGTGTTGATTTTACAAGCGCATTTGCGAAAAAAAAGCACTGTCGTTGCACCAATGTACATAGCCATAAACATATTTAGACTTAGGGATGCCACCCGTTAGATAAAATATGGAATGGTTCCGTATTTCACTGAAAGAAAAAACGAGATGATAGTTTCTGGATTCGACCATATTAATGACCTAAGGCTCGTATTTCTGTGTGTTTTATTATATTATAATTAAGTCTATGATTTGATAGAGCAGTCTGACTGAGTGGTGGTAGGCACCAGCAGGCTCGTAAGCATTCATTCAAATAGCACTTTCGTGCGTTTTTCCAGCAGCTCTTCGCTGTGCTTCAAGCCTTGCGCTGTTTATGACTTCAAGCCTATCAACTATAATTTAATATAATTTGTGGAACGTTCCAACAGGAATCTATTCCAAAAACTTCATAAATAACAAGGTTGCCAAAAAACAACGCATACAAAGTTGTATAGCGGCAGAATAAGATACCGGGTGGTCTATTTCATTGCGTTTTTCACTCATCACATTTATTCCGAAAAATGTCTGTCCTCACTCTGGTTGCCTATGGACAAACATTAAGAATAAGCTACGTGGTGAGATGCCTATTCGGCAGCTAGTTAGCTAGGTTTGTATGCGTTGCTACTTTGTATGCATTGTTGGTTGGCAACCTTTTACTTTACGTTTTTTGGAACAGATTCCTGTTGGAACGTTCCACAAATTATACCCACCCCTGCAAGCCTATCAAATCCCAAGATTAGGCTGGTGTAACCGATGTGAAATGGCTAGCTAGTTAGCTGGGTGCGCGCTAATAGCGTTTCAAATGTCACTCGCTCTGAGACTTGGAGTGGTTGTTCCCCTTGCTCTGCATGGGTAACACTGCTTCGAGGGTGGCTATTGTAGATGTGTTCCTGGTTTGAGCCCAGGTAGGCGCGAGGAGAGGGACGGAAGCTATACTGTTACACTGGCAATACTAAAGTGCTTATAAGAACATCCAATAGTCAAAGGTATATGAAATACAAATCGTATAGAGAGAAATAGTCCTATAATAACTACAACCTAAAACATCTTACCTGGGAATATTGAAGACTCATGTTAAAAGGAACCACCAGCATTCATATGTTCCCATGTTCTGAGCAAGGCACTTAAACGTTAGCTTTCTTACATAGCACATATTGCACTTTTACTTTCTTCTCCAACACTTTGTTTTGCATTATTTAAACCAAATTGAACAAGTTTCATTATTTATTTGAGGCTAAATTGATTTTATTGTTGTATTATATTAAGTTAAAATAAGTGTTCATTCAGTATTGTTGTAATTGTCATTATTACAAATAAATATTAATAAATCGGCCGATTTAATCGGCAACGGCTTTTTTTGGGCCCTCCAATAATCGGTATCGGCGTTGAAAAACCATAATCGGCCAACCTCTACTTCAAATCTCATAAAAGAGAACTGGAAGGAAGCTTCACCCCACTGGTCAACATGGCACCTGAATGGAGTATTCAGAAAGCCCCCAGCCTACTGTACTGGAATAGATGGCCTAGCGGATGTTTCAACAACCAATGTGCTGTGATGTGTTTAGGAAGGGATTTCATCCCGAGGAAAAACCAAGAGGGCTTTCTTTGTCTCATTACTCTGGTAGAAAAAGAACAAGAGTCAACCCAGGACGATCTAAGACAAAACAGAGATTTAGCCTAGACCGTTTTATATGTCAATGAGGACGCCTTTGGTGAAGGACACTTGGAGGCAAAACACGGTGGTATGAAAGCAGCTTGTGTCCATATTCGGTGAATCTCCATCTACCCACCATTACCCACCACTTATCTATATTAGCAGTGGTGTAGCCTACATTGAGAAGGCTCAGCAGGCCATGAAGCTGGGTCCAGACCAGCAGTCTGTCTGCAGGGCATTGTTTACCACTGGCCACAGTCAGACGGTATCTCATCCTGTTGTTATACGGACAGAAATTAGGGGGCCTCCATAAATGTGTTGTGTTGTGGTGAAGCGAAGTGCTTACAGAGATTAGCGTAAGGAGAAGTAAATAGCCTTATCTGTCGTGCCTGGGCAAATGATGGACGCTGGGGGAATTGATGGCTGCTCGCCCGTGGCATGGATCATTTAAGGAGCGAGAGCTCTCTCTCTGTCAGTGAAGTAGCAGAGTGTCCTTGCCAGGCCTGAGTGAGGATGAGGATCTGAGTGTCTGGTGGCAGCCTAAGGAAAAGAGCCTGTTGCCTGGCTACCCAAACTCCTTGCTCCAGCCAAACGCTACGCCACGCCCACAGTAGAGGTCGACCGATTAATCAGAATGGCCGATTTAATTAGGGCCGATTTGAGGTTTTTATAACAATCGGTAATCGGTATTTTTGGACACCGATTTGCCGTTTTTTTTAATTTTTAAATTTTTATTTAAAAAAAAAAAAATTTGTATATATATATTTTTTTATTTATATATTTTTTATATACAACTTTATTTAACTAGGTAAGTCAGATTAAAAACACATTCTTATTTTCAATGATGGCCTAGGAATGGGGGTTAACTGCCTTGTTCAGGGGCAGAACAACAGATTTTTAACCTTGTCACCTCAGGGATTTGTTTTTGCAACCTTCCGGTTACTAGTCCAACGCTCTAACCACCTGCCTTACATTGCACTCCACGAGGAGCCTGCGTGGCAGGCTGACTACCTGTTACGCGAGGGCAGCAAGAAGCCAAGGTAAGTTGCTAGCTAGCATTAAACTTATCTTATAAAAAACTATCAATCTTAACATAATCACTAGTTAAACTAGTAACATCATCAACCATGTGTAGATATCTAGCGTGTCCTGCGTTGCATGTAATCGATGCGGTGCCTGTTAATTTCTCATCGAATCACAGCCTACTTCGACAAACGGGTGATTTAACAAGCGCATTTGCGAAAAAAGCACTGTCGTTGCACCAATGTACCTAACCATAAACATCAATGCCTTTCTTTAAAATCAATACACAAGTATATATTTTTAAACCTGCATATTTAGTTAATATTGCCTGCTAACAAGAATTTCTTATAACTAGGGAAGTGAAGTTGTGTCACTTCTCTTGCGTTCCGTGCAAGCAGTCAGGGTATATACAGCAGTTTGGGCCGCCTGGCTCATTGCGAACTGTGAAGTCCATTTATTCCTAACAAAGGCCGTAGTTAATTTGCCAGAATTGTACATAATTATGACATAACATTGAAGGTTGTGCAATGTAACAGGAATATTTAGACTTAGGGATGCCACCCGTTGGATAAAATACGGAACGGTTCCTTATTTCACTGAAATAATAAACGTTTCGTTTCCGGATTCGACCATATTAATGACCTAAGGCTCGTATTTCTGTGTGTTATTATGTTATAATTAAGTCTATGATTTGATAGACTGCTCTAACTTAGCGATGGTAGGCAGCAGCAGGCTCGTAAGCATTCATTCAAACAGCACCTTCGTGCGTTTGCCAGCAGCTCTTCGCAATTCTTCAAGCATTGCGCTGTTTATGACTTCAACCCCCGAGATTAGGCTGGTGTAACCAATGTGAAATGGCTAGCTAGTTAGCGGGGTGCGCGCTAATAGCGTTTCAAACGTCACTCGCTCTGAGACTTGGGAGTGGTTGTTCCCCTTGCTCTACATGGGTAACGCTGCTTCGAGGGTGGCTGTTGTCGACGTGTTCCTGGTTCGAGCCCAGGTAGGAGCGAGGAGAGGGACGGAAGCTATACTGTTACACTGGCAATACTAAAGTGCCTATAAGAACATCCAATAGTCAAAGGTATATGAACTACAAGTCGTATAGAGAAATAGTCCTATAATTCCTATAATAACTACAACCTAAAACTTCTTACCTGGGAATATTGAAGACTCATGTTAAAAGGAACCACCAGCTTTCATATGTTCTCATGTTCTGAGCAAGGAACTTAAATGTTAGCTTTTTTACATGGCACATATTGCACTTTTACTTTCTTCTCCAACACTTTGTTTTTGCATTATTTAAACCACATTGAACATGTTTCATTATTTATTTGAGGCTAAATTGATAGTATTTATGTATTATATTAAGTTAAAATAAGTGTTCATTCAGTATTGTTGTAATTGTCATTATTATGAATAAAAAAATTGTCCGATTTGAATTGGTATCGGCGTTTTTTTGGTCCTCCAATAATCGGTATCGGCGGTGAAAAATCATAATCGGTCGACCTCCAGCCCACAGACGTTAGTTTCTTCTCCGCAAGGAGTCTGGATCTGAGTACCACCCCTACGATTTCTAGAACGGATTGGTTAGAGATGATCCATTCGCTGAGTAACACCCTTCCATTTTGACGTCACCACAAACTACTTCAACAATGGCAGTCTCAGACTGAACTATGTAGCAAACAGAGCAACGGAAGAATTCAGTTTGAGTGGTCAGGCAAAAGAGGCTGAGGGATCTTCCTGGCAGTCGTTCCCACAGACTGGTCCCAGTCCAGCCTGGCGTTTTTCAAGTCATAATAGTTGAGGGTTTGGATCCGGGTAGGGAAATCTTGGATCTGCGATTAGGGTTAATTTCTCCCTGGCGCAGGCCCAGACAGCTGGGCCAACACTGAGGAGGATAGAGGAGCAGAGCCACAGAGCAAGCCTCTGCAGCAGTAAGCTTGGTTGGTGTGTGTGTGCTGCTGCCCAGTGTGTGTGGTTTAGTGCTAAACTACGCCTCAGCTGGCACCAAGGCTCAGCAAAGACATTGCCAGCTACACTGCTGTGTGTGCGCGTGCATATTCGCACAGCCTTTCGCGACTGTGTGCACCATTGACTCATTGATGTGCGTGTGTGCTGGAATGGTGTTTCTTTGTTCTTCTGGTTCTGCTTGTCTGTGTTGTCTAATGGTCCCATGTGTGTTGGCTAGGTTAGCACAACACCGCTCCTCCTGACTGACTAACATGGCACGCTGGATGCTCATTGGGCTACAAACTGTTGCGTAGTCCTATATTTATAGAAGCGGCCTGCCCTGACTAGCCAGCTGTTCCTCCTCCTCCACATCATCATGGCCTCCGACACTGAGAGGGCAGGACACATCAGACAGAACAGCAGTGGCTGACTGGGCTAACACACTAGCTATCATTCTAATGCTAACAGTAGTGGGCCAGATGACAGAATAGGGTCACAGGAGAGGATTTCACTCTGAGTTAACAGCTCTTGTTTATGATGGAGAACAGATAGTTTGGTCCCATTGATCCAGACATGTTGTCCTCTGAGAGGAAGCAATAGTAGGCTGTTATGAGATTTTCATCGGTCTCTAATACAATTCCATTTGTAAGATTTTCATCTGTAGCACTACTACTTTATATTTTCTCAACTTCTATTTATAGGATTTCACCTCTGTTTATTGTAGGATTTTAGTCAGAGTTTAAACATCTTTCAATTGGCTCTTTTCTCCGATAGTTTAAGACTAAGTCTAACAATCTCTCTGACTGTAACCTTATTTCCTTTGTTTCGACAAGGAGACTGGCTAGTACACTGTACTGCACTGTATCGCTGTAGCTTGCTTATCTCCCACATCGCTATGTAAATAACCGTGGTCAACAGAGATTGCATCTGTGTGTGAGCGAACAACCAATCAGATTGGTTTCAGGCGTGTGAATGACTGAGTCGCTAGATATAGCCTATTCCCAGGGCACTGTAGACAAAATGACATGGCACGGATCTACAAGTCTGTCATCTAGCAGATGACTGTCTTCTCTTTCCCAAGGCTTGTTTTGGTGTGCTGTGGTTGGCTAACGATGATTACTGGATGGAAAAGTGGCAGACAGTCTAAAGGCCGGTTACTCGTTTTGAGAGCGTGGTCAATGTATTGACTGAGCTTCACTGAGTCACATGGTGGTCTTGTCTAGACTGGATTGGTTTAGCAGAAAGTAGCAGATGCCTAAAGAGTTCATATCATAGTAGGCTATGTGGTTTGATGCATCCCTGTTTTCCCAAAAATGTCCTTTGCTTTGGTGACCCTCCTAAATGCAAAAACATTCTTCATCCGCAACATGTTCAAGCATGCAGGGATGATCAGCGTCAATATTGAGTGAAGAGCTAGGATGATCAATTGCAATCATGAGTTGCGTGCAGTGATGCTAGCGTCCCCCCGGCAGGACACACTGCCAACAGCCAGTGAAATAGCAGGGCGCCAAATTCAAAACAACAAAAATCTCATAATTCAAATTTCTCAAACATACAACTATTTTACACCATTTTAAAGATGAACTTCTTGTTAATCCAACCACATTGTCCGATTTCAAAAAGGCTTTATGGCGAAAGCATAGCATTAGATTGTTAGGACAGCACCTAGACAAGAAAAACCACACAGCTATTTTTCCAAGCAAGGAGAGGCGTCACAAAAAACAGAAATACAGCTAAAATTAATCACTAACCTTTGATCTTCATCAGATGGCACTCATAGGACTTCATGTTACATAATACGTATGTTTTTTGCTTGATAAAGTTCATATTTATATCCAAAAACCCCATTTTACATTGGCGTGTAATGTTCAGAAATGTTTTGCTCCAAAACTTCCGATGAATGAGCACATCAATTTACAGAAATACTCATCATAAACGTTGATAAAATATTCAACTGTTATTCAAAGAATTATAGATACACTTCTCCGTAATGCAACCGCTGTGTCAGATTTCAAAAACTTTACAGCGAAAGCACACTTTGCAATTTGAGTACAGCGTTCAGACGCAAAACCAAACCCGCCATTTTGTGGAGTCAACAAAACTCAGAAATAATATTATAAATATTCACTTACCTTTGATCTTCGTCGGAATGCACTCCCAGGAATCCCAGTTCCCCAATAAATGTAAATTTATTTCGATAAAGTCCATATATATGTCCAAATACCTCCTTTTTGTTCGGTCGAGTACTCCAAATGCGCTGTGCTCGCGCATTAAGTTCAGACGAAAAGTCAAAAAAGTTATATTACAGTTCGTAGAAGCATGTCAAACAATGTATAGAATCAATCTTTAGGATGTTTTTATCACAAATCTTCCATAATATTCCAACCGGACAAGACCTTTGTCTTCAAAAAAGAAAAGGAACACAGCTAACTCATGTGAGCGCGCCACTGAGCTCATGTCATTTTCTCATCTACTTCCAGGAGCTCTTATTCTCTCCCTATTCACAGTAGAAGCATGAAACAACGTTCTAAAGACTGTTGACATCTAGTGGAAGCCTTAGGAAGTGCAAAATGAACCCTAAGTTACTGTATAGGCAATCACTTGAAAAACCACAGATTTCCACACTTCCTGGTTGGATTTTTCTCAGGTTTTTGCTTGCCATATGAGTTTTGTTATACTCACAGACATCATTCAAACAGTTTTAGAAACTTCAGTGTTTTCTATCCAAATCTACTAATAATATGCATATCCTACCTTCTGAGCCTGAGTAGCAGGCAGTTTACTATGGGCACGCCTTTCATCCGGACGTCAAAATACTGCCCCCTAGCCTAGAGAAGTTAAGAACCAGACTTCTATTGACATCAGGACTGTCTGGCCTCTACATGTCAATACAATGTGTCTTGCAATCTCTATTGTTCTAATGGTAAGTCTTTCCATCGCTCTCTCTCCCCCTCCCTCCATCTCTCCAGTAGAGGTTGTGGTGGAGTATGAGTACGAAGCCCTCCATGAAGATGAGCTGACCCTGAGGCTGGGAGAAGTGATCAGGAACGTCCGCAGGATCGAGGAAGAGGGATGGATGGAGGGAGACCTCAACGGGAAGAGAGGACTCTTCCCTGACAACTTTGTCAAGGTGAGCAGAGCCTCTCCTTATTTAGACAATATTATGAGAATTCCGGTTGACAGGTACAGTAACGAAAAGGCCCATATAGGATTCAAGCTGACAACTCTGGTGTTGCAACATGAACCATGTTCCCGTTTTTAACAAACAATCATGACTGCTGGTTGCAGACTTGGGACTCGTAAACCCTGGTGCACCAGGAAATCTCGCATTTCAGTTGAAGACATGCACACAATTCTCTTTCTAATGTGCCATGAAATGGAGTTGTCATGGTACTCAATGCAACTTTTACATTAAGCTAGTTTTTACCATCGAGGACCACTCAAGTGTTTTAATACCTTTTAACCCTTTGCTCTCGTGGGATTTGGCCGATATGGATAGGGCTAATTTGAAATGTTTCTTACAGAATAAATATGTATAGCCTATGCATAACCATGGTAGCAATTGAAAAGGGAACAGTTAGGCGACTATGGAAACATTATTAGACCAAAGGTGAGGACACAACAGTTCACTTGACACAACACTGAATCCAAACGTTACTGTTGATTTTATGTACATTTTACATTTAATGTACATTTTTGCCGCATTTGTTGATAACGAAATCTGAAAATAATCTGAATACATTCAGTACCATGATGAGAGTATTCCTGAAAAAGGTGGGGTAGGTGCAACATAAGACAAAACAATGACGAGGGGTTGAGTGAGAGGACTAACAAGTGTCTCCAAGTGACCACACACCTCTCCAAAGTGTGCACAGTTCCTAAGTCATTTCAATGCACTTTTATGACTGAAAGAAGAGTCTTCAACCAGAAGGTGTTTTTTTACATTTATTTTTTGCTCCTAGCTGTGCCGTTGAGGAATTCGAGCAAGCACACTTGTTTTGTTTGGAACACAACCCAGCATCCCGCCATCACACAATTACCGTTTACACAATCCCAAAAATTTCAATTTTGTCAAACGCTGTATGGGTCAGGTGGGCATCATTTGAAAGCCTGCTCTATTGCCAACATGACTAGCTAAGTTATAAAATACAATATTACAGTGTTAGGCTTTAACAATGCAATTAAGGGAAACAGATCATCATTTTGGTGCGCGTAGAAAGGAGTCGTGAGTGCATTCAGGTCTGTGACATACAGGCTCATTCTGTTCAGAACAACCCATGGTCTGAAATGACGCCATGTCATCTTGTAACTGTTCATCAAACATAGTGATTATAAACATTGACACTGTATAATTTTATTTTATTGTTATTTAACCAGGTAGGCTAGTTGAGAACAAGTTCTCATTTGCAACTGCGACCTGGCCAAGATAAAGCATAGCAATTCGACACATACAACAACACAGAGTTACACATGGAATACACAAAACATACAGTCAATAATACAGTAGAACAAAAGAAAACAAAAAGTCTACATACAATTAGTGTAAATGAGGTAAGTTAAGGCAGTAAATAGGCCATGGTGGCGAAGTAATTACAATATAACAATTAAACATGGGAATGGTAGATGTGCAGAAGATGAATGTGCAAGTAGAGATACTGGGGTGCAAAGGAGCAAGATAAATAAATAAATAATTACAGTATGGGGATGAGGTAGGTGGATAGATGGGCTGTTTACAGATGGGCTATGTACAGGTGCAGTGATCTGTGAGCTGCTCTGACAGCTGGTGCTTAAAGCTAGTGAGGGAGATATGAGTCTCCAGCTTCAGAGATTTTTGCAGTTCGTTCCAGTCATTGGCAGCAGAGAACTGGAAGATGGATGACCAAAGGAGGAATTGGCTTTGTGAGATATGCCTGCTGAAGCGTGTGCTACGAGTGGGTGCTGCTATGGTGACCAGTGAGCTGAGATAAGGCGGGGCTTCACCTTTACCTTTAGCAGAGACTTGTAGATAACCTGTAGCCAGTGGGTTTGGCGACGAGTATGAAGCGAGGGCCAACCAACGAGAGTGTACAGGTCGCAATGGTGGGTAGTGTATGGGGCTTTGGTGACAAAACGGATGGCACTGTGATAGACTGCATCCAGTTTGTTGAGTAGAGTGTTGGAGGCTATTTTATAGACAACATCACCAAAGCCGAGGATCGGTAGGCTGATCAGTTTTACGAGGGTATGTTTGGCAGCATGAGTGAAGGATGCTTTGTTACGATATAGAAAGCTGATTCTAGATTTAATTTTGGATTGGAGATGCTTAATGTGAGTCTGTAAGGAGAGTTTACAGTCTAACCAGACACCTAGGTATTCGTAGTTGTCCACGTATACTAAGTCAGAGACGTCCAGAGTAGTGATGCTGGACGGGCGAGCAGGTGCGGGCAGTGATCGATTTGAATAGCATGCATTTAGTTTGGAGGTTAGTTAAGTGTCCAAAGAGGGGCCAGAAGTATACAGAATGGTGTTGTCTGCATAGAGGTGGATCAGAGAATCACCAGCAGCAAGAGCAACATCATTGATGTATACAGAGAAGAGAGTCGGCCCGAGAATTGAACCCTGTGGCACACCCATAGACTGCCAGAGGTCCGGACAACAGGCCCTCCGATTTGACACACTGAACTCTATCAGAGAAGTAGTTGGTAAACCAGGCGAGGCAATCATTTGAGAAACCAAGGCTTTCGAGTCTGCCACTAAGAATGTGGTTATTGACAGAGTCGAAAGCCTTTGCTAGGTCGATGAATACGGCTGCACAGTAATGTCTCTTATCGATGGCGGTTATGATGTCGTTTAGGACCTTGAGCGTGGCTGAGGTGCACCCATGACCAGCTCTGAAACCAGATTGCATAGCAGAGAAGGTACGGTGGGATTCGAAATGGTCGGTAATCTGTTTGTTAACTTGGCTTTTGAAGACCTTAGAAAGACAGGGTAGAATAGATATAGGTCTGTAGCAGTTTGGGTCTAGAGTGTCACCCCCTTTGAAGAGAGGGATGACCGCGGCAGCTTTCCAATCTTTGGGAATCTCAGACGATATGAAAGACGTTGAACAGGCTAGTAATAGGGGTTGCAACAATTTAGACAGATAATTTTAGAAAGAGAGGGTCCAGATTGTCTAGCCCGGCTGATTTGTATGGGTCCAGATTTTGCAGCTCTTTCAGAACATCAGCTATCTGGATTTGGGTGAAGGAGAAATGGTGGGGGCTTTGGCGGGTTGCTGTGGAGGGTGCCGGGCAGTTGACCGGGGTAGGGGTAGCCAGGTGGAAAGCATGGCCAGCCATAGAGAAATGCTTATTGAAATTCTCAATTATAGTGGATTTATCGGTGGTAAGTGTTTCCTAGCCTCAGAGCAGTGGGCAGCTGGGAGGAGGTGCTCTTATTCTCCATGGACTTTACAGTGTCCCAGAACTTTTTTGAGTTAGTACTACAGGATGCTATTTGAAAAAGCTAGCCTTAGCTTCTCTAACTGCCTGTGCATATTTGTTCCTAACTTCCCTGAAAAGTTGCATATCACGGGGGCTATTCGATGCTAATGCAGAACGCCACAGGATTTTTTTTTGCTGGTCAAGGGCAGACAGGTCTGGAGTGAACCAAGGACTATATCTATTCCTAGTTCTACATTTTTTGAGTGGGGCATGCTTATTTAAGATGGTGAGGGAGGCACTTTTAAAGAGTAACCAGGCATCATCTACTGATGGGATGAGGTCAATGTCAGTCCAGGATACCCCGGCCGGTCGATTAGAAAGGCCTGCTCGCAGAAGTGTTTTAGGGAGCTTTTCACAGTGATTAGGGGTGGTCGTTTGGTCGCAGACCCATTACGGATGCAGGCAATGAGGCAGTGATCGCTGAGATCTTGCTTGAAAACAGCAGAGGTGTATTTGGAGGGCGAGTTAGTTAGGATGACATCTATGAGGGTGCCCGTGTTTATGGATTTGGGGTTGTACCTGGTAGGTTCATTTGATAATTTGTGTGAGATTGAGGGCATCAAGCTTAGATTGTAGGATGGCCGGGGTGTTAAGTATGTTCCAGTTTAGGTCACCTAGTAGCACGAGCTCAGAAGATAGATGGGGGGCAATCAATTCACATATGGTATCGAGGGCACAGCTGGGGGCAGAGGGAGGTCTATAGCAAGCGGCAACAGTGAGAGACTTGTTTCTGGAAAGGTGAATTTTTTTAAGTAGAAGCTCGAATTGTTTGGTTACAGACTTGGATAGTAATACAGAACTCTGCAGGCTATCTTTGCATTAGATTGCAACGCCGCCCCCTTTGGCAGTTCTATCTTGGCGGAAATGTGTTATAGTTAGTGATGGAGATTTCAGGGTTTTTGGTGGTTTTCCTAAGCCAGGATTCAGACACGGCTAAGCCATCCGGGTTGGCAGAGTGTGCTAAAGCAGTGAGTAAAACAAACTTAAGGAGTAGGCTTCTAATGTTAACATGCATGAAACCAAGGCTTTTACGGTTACAGAAGTCAACAAATGAGAGCACCTGGGGAGTGAGAGTGGAGCTAGGCACTGCAGGACCTGGATTAACCTCCACATCACCAGAGGAACAGAGGAGAAGTAGGATAAGTGTACGGCATGAGTTTCATGATATGGAAATTTGAAGTGCACATTTGGTGTTTTGGCTTGCTTGTATGACATCAAAGCAGTATTTATTATAATTCTCAGTGCCTCATCTTTCAAAATAGATTGAGTCCTCTTAATTTTCAGCATTTCTCTCACTCAGACAACAAAACATTTGCAAAAATTGCCCAATTACTGTGAGGGCTGGGGGCAACTTCTTGTCGCAAGCGGTGCTCAAGATCAGAACGGCTGTCAGTCAAAACCCATACAGCGCTGTGAACCGCAGACCCAGAGCTCTGATGTCATTTATAGCATGTTACTGTACAGCCACTGTGTTCCAATTTGGGCGTTTATCAGTGCCTTAATCTGCAATTTTCAACCCATACACGGGTACGAGTGTAAATGGCTACGTATGTGCTCTGTGCGATCCTCTGGGAATACATTGTATTTAAAAAAAAAATGTTTAATCATTTCTATGAAAGTTTTGTGATGAAGTCACAGAGAGCGGCTGCTCGACCCTCTTCCCTCCCTCCTGACTGTAATCCAGAGTAGTGAGATGGATAGTTCACTAAGGAGTTTGTTTGGCCCTCCAAGGAGAAAAGGGATGAAACTCTTTTCCTCAATATGTGATTGTTCTCAGTTTGTTGGAAATAGTGGCCAATTATGCAATAAAAGTTAGGTATTTTCTGTATCTGCTACATTTACTGTTTGTTCAGCTTCAACACATGGAGTTATGCAAGTCAGCAGTAAACTCTATAAGTTGTTATTGTTCTAAGAATGGCCGTCAGTTTCTCTTGGGACAGTGCTTCGAGTCGGCCATAGGAGGATTTCTCTCTTCCCTTTCAGCAGTCTGGCTCCTCCCAAGGTCTCTCAACTCCTTGCCCCCGGCCGTCTCTCTTGGCTTGCTTTCCTTTTAATTTTTTTAAATGGATTGAATGAATGCATTGAAATAGTTTTATAATTTTTTATTTAGGAGTTGCTTGAGTCAGGACACTGGTTGAGTCGGGAAGCTGGTCTCCAGTTGGCACAGGAATATAGACTCGCTGACCTGTGTGAGAGAAGCAACACACAAACACACACAGCGTTGCTGTCTGTCTCCTCTGCTGTGGAAATGCCCAGTCAGCATGTGTAAACCAGGAAGCGGATGGAGTGGGGTCAGTCTCAGGCTAGCCCTCTCACCCATACTGGTTTATCCCTTCACTGGCAGGACAGGGGCAGAGCCAGGGAGTGTGAGGAGTGGACAGAGCCAGCGGCCTAGCCCTGTAATACTTCACATACACCAATCATATGTGAGTGGGACTTTGCTGACGTTGGCTGCTTCCCCCTCTAGACACAGTTAAACTCTTGATATGGATAGACTTTGTAGGGCCCTCCCTGTAAAATCTGCAATGCGGAGAACGTGAATGAAATCAGAGTCCAGACATTAAAACGGAATTCAACAATTATTTAAAAAATGTATCGCACTCAGTAGGGAATCAACTAAATGTATTGAACATGTTTTAATTTGCCCAAGTTTATCATAAGACATGAACAGAATGCATCAGTGATTCGTGTTTCCTGCAACTTTCTGAAGAGGCAATGAGAATTCCCCCGTCTGTGTCGGTATGTGTGGTGCGCGCTACCACTTTGTGTAGCCGTTAGCGATGATGCTTATGAAAAATCTCCTGGTAACATTCTCAATTAACTACAAAGTAGCCTATTCATACCTGGCAGAATGATATGATTATTTGCATCAATCCAGTAGGTATTTGTTTAGCATATTCTACCATCATGGACATACATATAGAGGAGTTTGGATTGGTCTGTCATATTCAAGGCTTCTGTCTATTTGAGCTCGTCAGTCTGTGTTGGTAATCCTGTCGAACACGGCTTTTTTTTAAACATGTATTGTGTAGTGGAGCTGCGTAAGTGTTGCTCTCCTTTCTGGAGAATCAAGTTTTGAAATCAGTGGAATTAGTGTATGATAGCTAAAGAGATGGAGAAAACACCTGTCTCCGGATTACATCTTCAAACTAAGGGCAACAGTTGTATGGCATTTCTGACAGGGAGATGCGTCCATCATGCTTGATGATGTGTACAGTTAATATAGTCTAGTGTTAGCTAGCTACATTTTCAGATATTACACGTTTCTAAATTTGACAAAGTGGTTTCATTTCAAGCTAAAGTGTACTGTTAGCTAGCTAGCTAATTTTAGCTGGCTGGTTCGCTAGCTGACATTATTTGTTTTCCAGAGCTGTTTGCTTTCTAGTTATAGCCTAATGTTAGCCAGCTAACATTGGACCTGGTTGGTTAGCTCCCAGCACTGTGGCATTGTTGGCACGTTGTTCATTGTTGCTTACCTAGCTAGCTATATGTCTTATGCTAAAGTGTACTGTTAGCCAGCTAACGTTAAGTAGCTATTTGTTTCCCAAAGCGGTTTGCTTTTCTAGTTAGAGCCTAATGTTAGGCATTGATGGCACTTTGTTCATCTTTGTGTAACTAGCTAGCGTTAGCTGGCTGGCCCGTTAGCTAACTTTACGTGACGTGTGTGCAACACCTGTTGAATATGCCCGGAGTCAGTAAATATCTGCAAAAAAGCGTAATGAAATTGTTGCCAGCAGAGCTGGTTAGACTGTTTTCATGTTATCCAGGAGGTAAACAAATCATCGGCCAGAGCGTCAAGTGTGCTCTCCGAAAGCGAAGCGAGATGGGTGAGGCTAAAGCTTAAGATGGCGTGAACAATGTAGAATGGTTGTAGACAAAGAAGAGCTCTTCACTAGATACCAAAACATTCAAAGGTTTTCTCAAAAGTGAATTTACAAGTTCATCAACTTTCAAAGCAGAATTACTTTCCCATTGTTCCTTAAATGCAGTGTATGAAATACCATTTTGTAGCTCTTTTTATACCATTTTGATTCTCGACTTTTATCCAATGTAAAAAGACACCATTTCACATTTTGCTACATAAGACCGAATCCAGGTGGTGAGTCACAATTATACAAAAAAAATGTGTGTGTGTGTACACTGCTCAAAAAATAAAGGGAACACTAAAATACCACATCCTAGATCTGAATGAATGAAATAATCTTATTAAATACTTTTTTCTTTACATAGTTGAATGTGCTGACAACAAAATCACACACAAATAATCAATGGAAATCCAATTTATCAACCCATGGAGGTCTGGATTTGGATTCACACTCAAAATTAAAGTGGAAAACCACACTACAGGCTGATCCAACTTTGATGTAATGTCCTTAAAACAAGTCAAAATGAGGCTCAGTAGTGTGTGTGGCCTCCACGTGCCTGTATGAACTTCCTACAATACCTGGGCATGCTCCTGATGAGGTGGCGGATGGTCTCCTGAGGGATCTCCTCCCAGACCTGGACGAAAGCATCCGCCAACTCCTGAACAGTCTGTGGTGCAACGTGGCTTTGGTGGATGGAGCGAGACATGATGTCCCAGATGTGCTCAATTGGATTCAGGTCTGGGGAACGGGCGGGCCAGTCCATAGCATCAATGCCTTCCTCTTGCAGGAACTGCTGACACACTCCAGCCACATGAGGTCTTGCATTAGGAGGAACCCAGGGCCAACCGCACCAGCATATGGTCTCACAAGGGGTCTGAGGATCTCATCTCGGTACCTAATGGCAGTCAGGCTACCTCTGGCGAGCACATGGAGGGCTGTGCGGCCCCCCAAAGAAATGCCACCCCACACCATGACTGACCCACCGCCAAACCGGTCATGCTGGAGGATGTTGCAGGCAGCAGAACGTTCTCCACGGCATCTCCAGACTCTGTCACGTCTGTCACGTGCTCAGTGTGAACCTGCTTTCATCTGTGAAGAGCACAGGGCGCCAGTGGCGAATTTGCCAATCTTGGTGTTCTCTGGCAAATGCCAAACGTCCTGCACGGTGTTGGGCTGTAAGCACAACCCCCACCTGTGGACGTCGGGCCCTCATACCACCCTCATGGAGTCTGTTTCTGACCGTTTGAGCAGACTCATGCACATTTGTGTCATTTTGCAGGGCTCTGGCAGTGCTCCTCCTGCTCCTCCTTGCACAAAGGCGGAGGTAGCGGTCCTGCTGCTGGGTTGTTGCCCTCCTACGGCCTCATTCCACGTCTCCTAATGTACTGGCCTGTCTTCTGGTAGCGCCTCCATGCTCTGGACACTACGCTGACAGACACAGCAAACCTTCTTGTCACAGCTTGCATTGATGTGCCATCCTGGATGA
Source organism: Salmo trutta (assembly GCF_901001165.1). Lineage (NCBI taxonomy): Eukaryota > Metazoa > Chordata > Actinopteri > Salmoniformes > Salmonidae > Salmo > Salmo trutta. The sequence goes on from NC_042991.1 coordinate 16,549,204, forward strand.
GCTGCACTACCTGAGCCACTTATATGGGTTGTAGACTCCTTCTCATGCTACCACTAGAGTGAAAGCACCACCAGCATTCAAAAGTGACCAAAACATCAGCCAGGAAGCATAGGAACTGAGAAGTGGTCTGTGGTCACCACCTGCAGAACCACTCCTTTATTGGGGGTGTCTTGCTAATTGCCTATAATTTCCACCTGTTGTCTATTCCATTTGCACAACAGCATGTGAAATGTATTGTCAATCAGTGTTGCTTCCTAAGTGGACAGTTTGATTTCACAGAAGTGTGATTGACTTGGAGTTACATTGTGTTGTTTGTGTTCCCTTTATTTTTTTGAGCTGTGTGTGTGTGTGTGTGTGTGTGTGTGTGTGTGTGTGTGTGTGTGTGTGTGTGTGTATATATATATATATATATATATATATATATATATATATATATATATATATATATATATATATATATATATGTAAACAAATGTGTGCTGGTGCCACCAACTGAAAAAGTTAGTAGCAGCAGTGCCACCAGTGGAAACAGTTGGTGTCGAACCCTGATATTAGTTGTTTTTTACAACCTTGCAAGTGGAACAGTAGTAGTCTATAATATGATCGTTTTCTGTAGAATCAGCATGTGAGGGCTCTGCAAAGCAGGTTTGAAAACAGGTTGCCATTAGCTCTTACTTGTTTCGCGAGGCAGACTCCACTGGAGACAGAGATTTCAGAGTGCTTTTTCGAGCATTCCTGAGAGATTCCGGCAGAGTGAGTGGAGCGGGCTGTGGCTGGCTGGCTGCTGTCCTAGCCTTTTTCTATGGTCTGAGCTGGAGAAGGGGCAGGTCTCAACATGAGCAGACACAGGCCCATAGAGTAGTAAAGTAAACGTTTACAAATTCACTCAGAGCGTACTGTATTCTATCAGTTATTAGTGGTTAATTTTGAGGAAACGTTCAAGCACACAAGGTGAGAAACCTGTGTCAGAGGAGAACTTTAAGTACAGTTGCTTAATAGTGTGTGTTTGAGGAGTCTTTCAGAGCCTGTTAAAGCACTCTGAGGAGGAATGTCCCTGTGTAGTTGCTGCAGCACAGCTCAGTGAATAATGGCATTTCTGAGGAGGGTGTGGACATAGGTCTACAAAATGGTTGATTCCACTTCCACAGTTAAAGGGACAGCCTTGTCCTACATGAGCTTAAATGTTAGCGCTAGATAAAGTGAGTGACTACACATGACATGATAGAGGTTTGGACTGTGAAAGTTACCTTGGAAGTTCAATATGAAGGCATCATATCTGTATGCTATCAGTTCATGATTTGTAGGTTTTGTGTTCACTTTTACCATTCAAATTAGGGATACACGATATATCGGTGAACATATCGGAACCGGCCGATATTAGCTAAAAATGCCAACATCGGTATCGGCTGTCTAGTTTAATGCCGACGTTAAAAAACCGATGTCAAAGGTAACGTGCATACCTATAAAATGTAGGCATATGACGTAATAACGCCACTTAAAATGTTGCGCTTCACACACAACACAGCATTCCTAACCTAGCCCACACAACGTCTGCTGTGTGGATCGAGCAGTCATTTGAAAGAATAAGAAAATTCCAGCAAGACAACTCTAAGGCGAAATCCATTAAAGCCAAGATAATGGATTTCATTGTCCTTGACAATCAACTGTTCTCTGTCGTGGGTGATGTTGGCTTTCGCTGACTGGTCGAGCACCGGTGCACACGACCAAGTGCGCTATTTTTCAGATGTTACCCTACCGGAGGTACACAGTAATTGCGTCACTGCTATTAGCTTCACGACATACATACTATGCAACGCCGTTTGGGTCTTTGCGTGTCAAAAAAGATTCAGTAGCACTGTCAAAGCTGTACAAAAAAGTCTGCAAACACCGGCCACAAACGATGTGTTTACAGTACCGCGTTGGTAAAAAAGCTTAATTGTTTGACCGCAACTTCTGGGGTAACTAGCTTTAGCTTGGTACCTAGCTATTACCAATACAACCAGCCTGAGAACTGCAGTCATTTCATTATTCTTAGAAATTATTTAGGAATCTTTGTGAGTAAGTATTAGCTAGGTTGCCACTTGTTGTTCGCCTATTGAAATTCAGTTCATAAAAATAAATAGCTAGCTAGCTAGCTACTTAACCCTGTTTCCCAAAGCTAAAGTTATAAGCAGCCAGCTAGCCTCATCTGGCTAGTGAGGCTCTACCGTACCAGATTATGTGTTGTGAAACTAGCTACAAAAAGGATTAGGCACAATAGTGGAATTTGCGGTTTGTCTTCAAAATAAAAGTATGTCATTGACAGTGATGCAAATTAATACAAATAGTAGAATTATTACATACTTTTATTTTGAATGCTAACCACAGTCCACTATTGTGGGTAATCCTTATTGTGGCTAGCTTCACATAGATAAGTCAAATAAGTTAATAAATTAGGGTTATTTTAGATGACACCTAGCTATATAGTTAGCTAGCTGCTACTGAAACAGATTATGTCGTGTTATTTGACACGTCAAACGGCGTTCCATAGAAATCCTGGTTGAGAATGGAACAAATGAACTACAAAACAGCACAGCAAGTAAGTGAAAGATAGGTTTTGATTATGTTTTACTGGTAATGGGGACATGCGTAAATGCCAACAAAATAACTTTTTGTGTGTTTAACCTTTATTTAACTAGCCAAGTCAGTTAAGAACAAATTCTTATTTACAATGACGGCCCAGACGACGCTGGGCCAATTGTGCACCGTCCTATGGGACTCCCAATTACGGCCAGATGTGATACAGCCTGGATTCGAACCAGGGACTGTAGTGACGGCTCTTGCACTGAGATGCAGTGCCTTAGACCGCTGCGTCCGTGTGTGTGTGTGTGTGTGTGTGTGTGTTAACTATTTAACTGTACTAGAATGCTTAAAAGGCCGCTAAAATTTTAAATATCGCTTATCAGTATCGGTTTTTTTTTTTGTTGCAAAGAAAATATCGGATATCACAATTGGCCAAAAATGTCATCACTAATTCAAATAGTGCCCTGCAGTTTCTATTCCCATATTCTCTTGAGATGTTCAATACATCCATAGTTTCATATCTTGAGAATACACACCGAGTCACATAGAATCTCCCGAACTGAACTCGTGCCCACAGCCTCACAATCTCATTGAGCCAGCTAAGTGAAGTCTACGCTGAAACTGCAGCCTCGCGAACCTTATCTAAATGCAGCCCCAGGAGGAGTTGGCTAGCTAGCTCACAGCACACAGCAAATCAGCAGACATCGTCATGATTGGGGAATTTCATTATGTGATTGATACTACATTCACATTTTAGTCAATTAAACTACAATAAGTGCATTTTACTAAATTAGTTTAAGAAAAACACAGATCACAATCATTGCTAGCAAAGCCTTCTTCAAAACAGCCACTATCAGCAAGATCAGTGTAGGCTACATGTAAGTGATCCTCATTATAATTAGCCTAAATTAATCATTGTCCTCTCTGCTGTGTGTGGTGTCTCTGGTGGCAGGAGATGAAGAAGGAGCCCAAGGAGGTGAATGTGACAAAAGAGGAGGCCAAGGAGGACGCGCAGCCCCAGCGGAGAGAGAAGAGTGCAGGGAACGTGGCCAACCTGGTCCAGCGGATGAGCACCTATGGCATCCCAGCTGGGGGCTTCCAGCCACACTCACAGCCACGCGGTCTCAAGAAGAGTAAGTCAGGTGTGTGTGTTAACAGTTGGCTGTGCTTTTATTGTTTAGGAACACATGTAGATGTCTCTACTCAAACACTACCTGAAACACTTGGAGGAATGCCTGGGGTCTTCCCCCATTAATTTCTGTTGACTTCAAGGGATATTTCTGGATTTTGTCAAAGAAACACTATCTTCTTCCCCAGAGTCAGATTAACTCGCGGAAGCTGATAACTAGCGTTGCCGCAATTGCTAACTAGCGTTGCCGCAATTGCTAACTAGCATTAGCGCATTAATTGGAAGTCTATGGGAACAGCTAGCATGCAGACATAAAAATGGTATCTAAGAGTTCATCTGACTCTGGGATAAAGGGCTTAATTGCCAAAATCCCAAAGTATCCCTTTAATCTACCATAGGCTAAAGCCTACTGCACAAACATTCAATTTTGTAATGCCAATACTGAATGACTCTTGAGTTGTGGCTATATTCATTTCAATAGTTTATTATGTTCATATTTAGACATGCATGTACTGTTTTGTCTCTGAATTGGTTCCTAAGCTTATTCCTGGACTAAAAAGCACTTTCAATGAAGATTCTCTCATTGGTCCCTTGATGCAGGACTTTAAGGTATTGAAGTATCTTAGTTATTCATTTTTCTTTTACTACGCACAACAAGCAAGAGGTGTCAAGAAGACTAGAGAATGCTTATTTTTTTTATATTGTAAACCAACAGAGGTTATGTTCCTCTCTTGAGTATCGCTCCTTGAATATAACGCTCAGAATAAACTGCTTTCATTTCATGTTTTCCATCTCACTGTGGGAGGAAATATATCAGTTTTCTCTTCTCTGAAGTGTGTCAGATTCTAGGTGGATACTGGATATAGCCTATATATCACCTGCTACTGTATTTGCTAGTCATGGAGGCTTTTCTTCCACCTTGAGTCTTTGTATAACCTACACAACCATTCTCTTGTGACATTTGTCAATATAACTTGATTTAATTAAATTGTCAACAGCAGGGTTACGTAAATGTCAAGTAGTCCCTATTGAAATGCAGCATTAAAGTGGAGATGACGAACTTCTGATAATCGTCTGTCTCTGCAGAGGCGTGTGGGTGATGGTATTAACAGCAGCACTTGGTCCGACAGTGATGTGCACTGACTAGTGGAGCTCGTGCCACCTGTAGTTAAAAGTTTTCAGAGAACAGTATATTGGAATGAACAAAAACATTCCGGAGCCTGAAATTAGTACTCGACCACTAGTCAAATGCTGGTAAAATGTCTGAGGGGAGGGTGAATTTCGTCATTGGCTGGTGGTGGACCAAAAACTTAGATTCAGGCCCTATACACATGGGTCCTAGTGTTAGTGCAGTTCTAGTGAGCAGCCATTAGGTCCCCTCTGTGAGGTGACTTCTCGCAGTCTAGTTTACTCTGGCTAAGTCCCAATTATCTCTCCTTCCTCCAAAAATGTGCACTTGTTCACTTCCATTCACTGATTTGAAAGGAACTGATTTGTGGGAAGTGGTGAATGAGAGTACTTCAGGAGAAAGGAGATATTATTGGGACACATCCCCTCTGTGCAGCTTTGAACTGCCACAGGAACACCTTGCTGAAAGTCGCATAGTGCTTCTTGCAGGAGGGGAGAATTCTCATCCACTTCTTAGATTCAGACACGCTCTAGGGCTGGGAATTGCCAGGGACCTCGCGATACGATATCACGATACTTAAGTGTCAATTCTATATGTATTGCAATTCAATACTGTGTTTTTTATTGCAATTCCATGGTCCAAACCTATTGCTCACCTAATGTCTGCTGCAGAGGGACAAGAGAGCCATGAGAAAACAACAAGTTTTGATCAGTCATGGAAATAAAAGTGCTGAAAACTAATTTGCTCCCTATTTAAAAAGATGGAGAACAAGCTATGAAGGAAAAATATTGGAGTTTTTGTGCAGGTACAGCCAACTAGCTCAAAAATAATATTGTGATATTGTCAAAACGATACGACAGCATCAAAAAGAATATCCCGATATGTAACTATAGACATTTTCCCCCCATCACTACTGCCCTCCTCAGGACACCAGGGTACACACACACGTGCGTCCAGGAAGTTGAAGCCTTGAGTCAGCCCATGGAGCAGACTGGTGTAACTGGTGTTCCCAGTCTTCTCAGGCTCCTGTCTTTTGTGGTTGCAGAACCTAAGAAGCGGCAGTGCAGGGCGCTGTTTGAGTACGTGCCCCAGAACGAGGATGAGCTGGAGCTGAAGATAGGGGATATCATCGACATCAATGAGGAGGTAAGGCTGGTGCGTCATTACACTGCCCTGCACTGAGCTATTTCCACTGCTCGTAATGACTTTTCTGCATTGGTTCTCCTTACCTGTGCTTTATTTAATGTCTCCTTGTTAGACTCATTGTTCTGTTGGGAGTTGATTTGTAGTCTTTTTTTTAAAAAAATTTAGAGGAAAAGTTTTGCATTGGAGAATAAAAGAGAATTGCCATGATCTCTGTAACTAACTTTCTGGTAACTTAATTCTGTTTACATATTACCATTACATTGGATGCAAATTGTGACAGCTAATAGTATCTTAGGCTGTTATGATTTATGATAAGGTCTATTATATTATCATAAGGTGATTTACAGATAAGGTGATTATGAGGCATTTATTCTAAGGTGATTAGATGTTTACATCAGGTATTCATTGGCTTCTGGTTGGTTGTTCCAGGTAGAGGAAGGCTGGTGGAGTGGAACCATGAACGGCAAATCAGGACTGTTTCCCTCCAACTTCGTCAAAGAGATGGAGACGAACGCAGACGGACAGACAAATGACTTAACAGATGAAGCAGGTAATTATGGAGCTGGCAGAGCTTCAGTAACGAAGGCGTGACTCATGTTTAAGCAGAGCGAGTCATAGCAAGTTAGTGCTGCTAAAGAATGTACCTTCTTGGCTGAATCTCCAGGCTTTTGTGTTTTAATTATTGGGTCTACATGAGAGACGTCGATAGCCTACCTGTTGTGACGAGTGCATTCGGAAAGTATTCAGACCCCTTGACTTTTAACCAAATTTTGTTACTTTACAGCCTTATTTCTAAAATTGATTAAATTGTTTTCCCCCCCTTATCAATCTACACACAATAACCCATATTGACCAAGCAAAAACTTGTTTTTAGACATTTTTTGCAAATGTATAAAAATACTGAAATATCACATTTCCATGAGTATTCAGTACCTTTACTCAGTTGTTGAAGCACCTTTGGCAGCGATTACAGCCTCCAGTCTTTCAGAATATGATGCCACAAGCACACCTGTATTTGGGGAGTTTCTCCCATTCTTCTCTGCAGATCCTCTCAAGCTGTCAGGCTGCACAGCTTTTTTCAGGTCTCCAGAGATGTTCGGGTCCGGGCTCCCGCTGGACCACTCAAGGACATTCAGAGACTTGTCCCGAAGCCACTCCTGCGTTGTCTTGGCTATGTGCTTAGGGTTTGTTGTCCTGTTAGACTGGGGCAAAGGCTTACCTTTCTGTACTTTGCTCTGTTCTTCTTTCACTCGATCTGTCTCTCAGTCCCTGCCACTGGAAAAACAACCCCACAGCTTGATGCTGCCACCCAAGGGATGGTGCCAGGTTTCCTCCAGACGCTTGTCATTCAGTTTAATCTTGGTTTCATCAGACCAGAGAATCTTGTTTTTCATGGTCTGAGAGTCCTTTAGGTGTCTTTTGGCCAACTCAAAGCGGCTGACATTTGCCTTTTACTGAGGAGTGGCTTCCGTCTGGACACTCTACCATTTAAAAGCCTGATTGGAGTGCTGCGGAGATGGTTGTCCTTTTGGAAGATTCTCCCATCTCCAAAGAGGAACTCTGGAGCTCTGTCAGTGACCATCGGGATCTTGGTCACATCCCTGAGAAAGGCCCTTCTCCCCTGATTGTTCAGTTTGGTCGGGCTGCCAGCTCTAGAAAGAGTCTTGGTAGTTCCAAACTTCTTCCATTTAAGAATGATGGAGGCCACTCTGTTCTTGGGAACATTCAATGCTGCACAAATGTTTTGGTACCCTTCCCCAGATCTGTGCCTTGACACAATCCTGTCTCGGAGCTGTACGGACAATTCCTTCGACCTCATGACATGCATTGTCAACTGTGGCCTTTTTATATAGACAGGTGTGTGTGCCTTTCCAAATCATGTCCAATCAATTGAATTTACCACAGGTAAATGTTTGGAAAATATTTGGTGATGTGGTAAAAGAGGATATCAGTGCCAGCTATGTTATGTGGTGATTGTGAGGCGCAATACAAATTCGACAGTCACAAGACAGGACTTCAAATAGGTTTATTACATATCAAGGGAACAGTTTCGATAGGTTAAATGGAAACTGAAATCTGGACACTGACTAGGTCTTTTAATCTCTCATATAGCCTTAATATTAACTCCTGCAGAATTAAGCATTTCTGGCAGTAAAATGATACACAGGTGTGGAGAAATATGATTTATTTCTTTCTGCATCTTGAGAGAATGCAATGCTCAGTTAGATACCATCTGTAGAGGTGTCGCCTTCATCATAAAAGCGGATAGTATTTCGACCACATAAAATGTGTGTGCGTCAAAGCCAAACTGAAATGTTATCAGAAACACGTTGTCATTTTCACAGCTTTCTTTTTTCTTACAACCCGTCAAACTGATGTCATTTGGACATTTTGCAAAGAAAATCTTTCCCCAAATTAAAAAATAAATATATATATATATTTTTTTGGGGGGGGTGTATTGTATTTTCTCCCCAGTACCTAAGCTTCTTTGCTCCACAAAAGGTGACAGAACTTTACTGACATCAACCGGATTAAAGCATTCATTCTATCAATCTATTACATTATTCTGTTGAGCAAGGCTTTATTTAGACAAGTTGACTAACACAGCCTACCAAAATGGCGGAGATTATAAGCAGAAACGTATCTAAATCAGGCCCCAAAAAAATCCTCCACCCCCCTTTCTATATTTGTGGGTTATGGTTGACTGAGGGCCTCAGATTATCACTTTATCACATATAGTCAGGCGGTTTCAGATGGGTTATTAGCAGGTGTGGGTGAACAAACAGCTGACCCGCGCACCACTAGGTTGTGTGTGTGGGGGGGCCTAGCTTGTGTATTTTTCTCATGCACAAGTGTGTACATATACAAATGCACGTGTTTCTGCACGTTTTGCTTTGTTCTCTTCGCCTCATGCATTGTGTCCTTCCCACAGACGCCAGCGGTAAAGAAGCTCTGCTCCCCCCCTCCCCCACCCACCCCTCTCCAGGCAATGGAGTGATCACCCAGCCCAAGAAGATCCGGGGGGTGGGCTTTGGGGACATCTTCAGGGAAGGCTCGGTCAAGCTAAAGGCCCGCCTGCCCAGCACAGAGGGAGAGGAGAAGAAAGACAAAGTAAGTGAGCTGAGCCGGAACTCAGAGATGTCTGTCTGAGATGTCACTCACAAGATGTCATGCACCTCAACAGGTTCCGATAAGGCTCAAATACGTGCTTCCCCTTCAAATAGACTGAAGTCCTCTGAGAACCAATTCACAATTGAGAGGAAGACGGGAATATTTTTTTTAAGTGTCCAAAGGTTCCCAACTGTCTGTTACATAAATAACCCATATAACAATAAGAAGAATGTTTATGGTCGGCATGTTGACGTACTGAGGGTCATATGACTGAAGTCAAATGTATTTCAACTGGAATGCATTGAAACCAATGCTGGTAAAAGTAATACGGTAGTTTTACATTGGATATTATTGGTTTATGAGCTGGGTGACATGAACAAAAATACATTTCAAGATAAACTGACTACATTATCACGGTTACGATAAATTGAACGATAAGTTTATAGCAATGTGCACCAGTTATTTTTTTTTATATTACCCTTAAAACTGCTACGACTTTGAATGTTGCAGTTATCAATTGTCCCATTAACTATCACCCATCTTAGCAAACTTATTTCATTTCAAACTTCACATTTCTCTAGTAGGGCCCTATAAGTTATTTCTTGTAATGAACTATATTAGCAAAATGTCCACGATAAGTGGTCGGTGTCGATCATTTTTGGTTTATCGTCCCAGCGCTAGTTCAGCCACCATTACACATGCTCCTGTATGGGGACCACCAGTCAGCATTGTTTAGTGTTGTGACTGTTTAAGTCCTGGGAGAAGTGATGCAGCGTGGGTTGGGTATCTTTGTCAACCCTTCCTCCTCCCCAGCTGATAGCCTTTATTTTGGTTGCTAATTGTTTGGATGGCAGGCAGGCAGTTTCCCTGCTCCCTCTGACTGACCTAGTTTACTGGCGTCATATCTGAGGGCGATATTTCAGCGTATCTGAGGGAGACAAACTACAGCAGCACACTCAGATAATTAGTGACATTAATTTGCATGGATAGTGATAACTTAATAGTCCCGCTAATAGCACGCTGTAGGTTTAGTTGACAATTTTTAGCTTCCATTTAATCCCCTCTGAGACTTTTCTCACACCCCCCCCTCCTTCTCCCTGTTCTCTCTTTTCATGGCAGCGTTGGTTCAGTGTTTGTCACACAGCTTACAACATGGCATATTCCATTACGCTGTCGTTCACACTGTCAATCCATCAGTAGCAGCATCTCTGGCACTTTCCATTTCCCACTTTCCACTCACGCTCTCTCTCCCCCTCTGCTCTCTCTCCCCCTCTGCTCTCTCTCCCCCTCTGCTCTCTCTGCCCCTCTGCTCTCTCTGCCCCTCCCTCTGCTCTCTCTGCCCCTCCCTCTGCTCTCTCTGCCCCTCCCTCTGCTCTCTCTGCCCCTCCCTCTGCTCTCTCTGCCCCTCCCTCTGCTCTCTCTGCCCCTCCCTCTGCTCTCTCTGCCCCTCCCTCTGCTCTCTCTGCCCCTCCCTCTGCTCTCTCTCTCTCTCCCTCTGCTCTCTCTCTCTCCCCCTCTGCTCTCTCTCTCTCCCCCTCTGCTCTCTCTCTCTCTCCCTCTGCTCTCTCTCTCTCCCCCTCTGCTCTCTCTCTCTCCCCCTCTGCTCTCTCTCTCTCCCCTCTGCTCTCTCTCTCTCCCCCTCTGCTCTCTCTCTCTCCCCCTCTGCTCTCTCTCTCTCCCCCTCTGCTCTCTCTCTCTCCCCCTCTGCTCTCTCTCTCTCCCCCTCTGCTCTCTCTCTCTCCCCCTCTGCTCCCTCTGCTCTCGCTCGCTCCCCCTCTGCTCTCGCTCGCTCCCCCTCTGCTCTCGCTCGCTCCCCCTCTGCTCTCGCTCGCTCCCCCTCTGCTCTCGCTCGCTCCCCCTCTCTCTTTCTGCTCTCTTTCTGCTCTCTTTCTGCTCTCTTTCTGCTCTCTGTCTCCTTGTGACTCAACAGCTTGTTACTCATAATCTAGAGGACATTCACCTTAGCTGAGACAAAACACATAATAAACTTAGGCCTGCCTGACTCTACCACTTATCTGTCTGCTTACACAGTAACTAACAAAGGCTTTCTGATGTTAGTCTATGTTTTAGCTTAACTCATATAACCCATATGACATACTCTGTAGCAGACTGGCATACTCTTCACAAACACTGACTTGCACGCTGACTAACTGTTTGTTGACCAGTCGGTGAGTCCGCTGATGACCCTGTGCTCAGTGTTCATTCCGGTCAGGCATGGCTAGTCTCTCATTGGTGGGGACCATCTGAGCATTGTACTCTGCATCCAATCATGTCAGTAAATCCATCTGTGGTTTGCTTCATTTTAGCCAATCCCATTATTACCATCTGCCGCAAAGCCCGCCCATTCCAACGTGACAGACTCACAGAAAGCAGAGGGGGACAGCAAAGCAAAAGGTAAGGGGGAGGGTACAGGTCACACCCAGTGTGTATGATTAGAAGTAAAAACTGTTAAATACAAAATGTCATCTCGTGTTATATTCTCAGACAGTACAATAGGTGTGTTTTGTCATGCCCGTTAGGACCATTGTCCAACACCTGTCCAACACTTGATAATCATAGCACAACATTTATGGTGTTTTTATTGTGATTGTAACATTTTGTTCTTACATTAAGGTTCAAGTGGGATATATTGTTATGTGGTGTGGGATGTTGTGCTTCCTAAGTGTTCAACTTTTAAAGCCAATGGTAGGTTTAGGGTTAGCCAATCGTAACGGTATCCCTAGGAATAAACTTACCACATCCATCACTTTTTTATTTTATTTAACCTTTATTTAACTAGGCAAGCCGGTTAAGAACAAATTCTTATTTACAATGATGGCCTACCCCAGATGAGGCTGGGACAATTGTGCACCGCCCTATGGGACTCCCAATCACGGCTAGATGGGATGCAGCCTGGATTCGAACCAGGGACTACAGTGTGATGCCTCTTGCGCTGAGATGCAGTGCCTTAGACCTTAGACAGCTGTGCCACTCGGGAGCACTTGACTCTTATTGGGTGTGTTAGTTTATTCTGTCGGTTTTATTGGTCAGTGACTCACTAGTGGTCCAGGGGGGGCCAGTGCCCCTGAGACAACAATTTTGGTCTCCCTAAATGTGGAGTATGAAATCATTTTTACATAACAAATTTTTGCTATCGTTCTTTTTTTACACCCGTTATTACAGTGGCAACGCGGAACATTAATCTAACCCACACATTTTCTAGAGGGACGGCTTTAGGCGGAACACAACAGTATCGTACCACATGCATCTGCATTATGAACATGGTCTTTTGCCTGCTAATGCCTGCAATGCAGTGAAGAAAACGATATGACAACAATAACGTCTAATGTAACTGGCCCCTCTAACAGTACAACTGGCCCCAGCTTGGCCCCCCCCCAAGTTGAAATGGTCTAGAACCGCCACTGCAATGACTGCATTTCTCAAGAACAGTATTGTTCCTCTTTCCCCCAGTAAAAGAATACTGCAAGGCCATCTTTGCATTTGAAGCCACAAACGAAGATGAGCTGACACTGAAAGAGGGTGACGTCATACAGATTTTGAGTAAGGTAAGTAAAGCCACCCTGACCAGCACCAGCTGCTAGCCTGTGGCCCAGCCAATACTCCGTTGAAAAGCTTAAAGCTACTACTACTTCAAACAGGTTTTAAAACAGTCTACGTAACTGACCCACTTGTAAGGGAGAAAGTTTACTAGAGGATGTATAGGCTTGTTACAGCCACATGTTTACACTATACACCTGGAAAATGTGCCTGTTTGCATATAGCTATAGCACATATAAACACAGGGAGTTATCTATTTGATCCTGGTCAACATGGTCCATCCCAGTCCGTGCATCTCACTTCCCGGACCGGACCCAGGTATAGTGGTACTGATTGTGCAGTAAAGGTGGATGAGGACATTCTCCAGCCCTGCTTGTCTATTCTTCCCTAGTGAAGTACAGTTGAAGTCGGAAGTTTACATACACCTTAGCCAAATACATTTAAACTCAGTTTTTCACAATTCCTGACATTTAATCATAGTAAAAATTCCTTGTCTTTGGTCAGTTAGGAGAACCACTTTATTTTAAGAATGTCAGAATAATAGTAGAGTGATTTTATTTCAGCTTTTATTTCTTTCATCACATTCCCAGTGGGTCAGAAATTGACATGCACTCAATTAGCATTTGGTAGCATTGCCTTTAAATTGTTTAACTTGGGTCAAATGTTTCAGGTAGCCTTCCACAAGCTTCCCACAATATGTTGGGTGAATTTTGGCTCATCCCTCCTGACAGAGCTGGTTTAACTGAGTCAGGTTTGTAGACCTTGCTTGCACACACTTTTTTAGTTCTTGCCCACAAATTTTCTATAGGATTGAGGTCAGGGCTTTGTGATGGCCACTCCAATACCTTGACTTTGTTGTCCTTTAGCCAGTTTGCCACAACTTTGGAAGTATGCTTGGGATCATTGTCCATTTGGAAGACCCATTTGCGACCAAGCTTTAACTTCCTGACTGATGTCTTGAGATGTTGCTTCAATATATCCACATAATGTTCCTCCCTCATGATGCCATCTATTTTGTGAAGTGCACCAGTCCCTCCTGCAGCAAAGCACCCCCACAACATGATGCTGCCACCCCCGTGCTTCATGGTTGGGATGGTGTTGGGATGGTGTTCTTCAGCTTGCAAGCCCCCTCCCCTTTTTCCTCCAAACATAATGATGGTCGTTATGGCCAAACAGTTCTATTTGTGTTTCATCAGACCAAAGGATATTTCTCCAAAAGGTGCGATCTTTGTCCCCATGTTCAGTTGCAAACCATAGTCTGGCTTTTTTTATGCCGGTTTTGGAGCAGTTGCTTCTTCTTTGCTGAGCAGCCTTTCAGATTATGTCGATATAGAACTCGTTTTACTGTGGATATATACACTTTTGTACCTGTTTCCTCCAGCATCTTCACAAGGTCCTTTTTCTGTTGTTCTGGGATTGATTTGCACTTTTTGCACCAAAGTACGTTAATCTCTAGGAGACAGAACGCGTCTCCTTCCTGTGCGGTATGACGGCTGCTTGGTCCCATGGTGTTTATACTTGCCAACTGTTGTTTGTACAAATGAACGTGTTACCTTCAGGCGTTTGGAAATTTCTCCCAAGGATGAACCAGACTTGTAGATGTCTACAAATTATTTTTCTGAGGTCTTGGCTGATTTATTTTGATTTTCACATGACTTCAAGCAAAGAGGCACTGAGTTTGAAGGTAGGCCTTGAAATACATCCACAGGTACACCAACAATTGACTCAAATGATTAGCCTATTAGTCAATTAGCCTATCAGAAGCTTCTAAAGCCATGACATCATTTTCTGGAATATTCCAAGCTGTTTAAAGGCACAGTCAACTTAGTGTATGTAAACTTCTGACCCACTGGAATTGTGATTAAGTGAAATCATCTGTCTGTAAACAATTGTTGGAAGAATTACTTGTGTCATGCACAAAGTATATGTCCTAACTGACTTGCCAAAACTATAGTTTGTAAACATGAAGTTTGTGGAGTGGTTGAAAACAAGTTTTAATGACTCCAAGCTAAGTGTATGTAAACTTCCGACTTCAACTGTAGGTGAATGCTGTGAGCAAGAACTGGTCCAGGACCCTAGGCACAGATTTGAGTTGTTAGTCCTAATGATTCTTATTAGGATTTAGGTAGACTTGGGTAGTTTGCTCTAGGCACAGCAACATTTTGTAACAGAAAACTAGTGATCATCTTATTGGACCAGTTCAGGTAGTACCTCTTCCTTTTCAAAATGGCCTCTAAACATGACCCTGATCACCATCGAGCACCCTGCTGTGTTTTGGAAGCAGCGTGACGATAGGAAGCTGTCATCGTAGCATGTAAGTGATCTATTGCAGTTAGTTTCCCTTGACATTGGCCAGAGACTTGGGACTTGGGTCCCTGTTGAATTTTACACCCTGAAGAAGAGCATGAGTGCCATGACTGGGAATGTGGCCCAGACAATGCTAGGCCATATGGAGAGATTGAGTTACCATTAAGAGGTGGCTCTTGAGTCATGTTTTGTTATTTCAGGCAGACACATTATGACAGATCACGTTTCGCTGTGGATTAATCATGTTTAAGTGCCATCTAGTGTCCATTAAGCAGACTTGCATGTGATGTCTCACATGAAGTGAGGTTGTAGGAATCTCCACAGCTGCCTTTTATCAGCTTTGAAGCTGATTCAAGCTGATGATATTGAATCAAATACATAATTATTTATTCAGAGAATTTGTTTTGATTACCAAATGGCCTGATGCAGACATTTGGAAACTTTCTCAGACTCCTGTCCCTTTTTATTAGTATTTTATTTAACTAGGCAAGTCAGTTAAGAACAAATTCTTATTTACAATTATGGCCTACCCCAGCCAAAGCCCCTAACCCGGACAACACTGAGCCAATTGTGCGCCACCCTATGGGACTCCCGATCATGGCCGGTTGTGATACAGCCCGGGATCGAACCAGGGTCTGTTGTGACACCTCTAGCACTGAGATGCAGTGCCTTAGACCGCTGCGCCACTTGGGACTCCCTTAGGAGTCTTTACTATGTTATTTTATCCTAGCCTTTTCATGGTAATGTTTAATAAATGCTTGACCTGTAAAGTTGTTATGTTTCAGGACACAGGGGAGCCGGGGTGGTGGAGAGGGGAGATCGGAGGTAAAGAGGGGGTTTTTCCTGACAACTTTGTGGCTGTGATGTCAGACGCAGACAAAGAGGTATGATGAAAGAAATAGTGAACACCAGATCACATACAGTATGTGTTCCCTAGTGGTCTTGTCCCTAGATCGCCTATGTGTAAAGTCAGTCATTTGTGTAATGATCATACATGTTTCATTATAAAAACGTAAACTATTTCCTTTTATGTTGCAGCCGGCTCCCACATCAAGAGGATCAGTTAAACTGTCTCCCAAGCAGGAAGCAGAAGAGGTAGGCTGGGCTTTCCACATGCTTGTGTTAGAGTACATGGTGTTGGTGTATGCTCACGGAATTCATGTGGGACTCTTCCCTTGATATGGAGAGCAAGTCTAATGAGAGTGGTAGCCTGGGAATGTTCTGTTGACTGGTCAGATTGGGGTCTCTGTCAGGAGTCTCCTATAAGTCATCACACACTTGGAAATGATGCTTTCTCTAAATATTTATACGCGTTCTAGTTACTGAGCTCTCACAGTTTTGATCGTGTCTCTAGCTAATCCCTTTCACAGCTGTTCTATTTAAAGAGAAGTGCAAAATATCACTTTTGTGAGTCTTTGCCTTCAAAAAAAGTATCCTCCAGCTAAATTATTTTAATATGTTAAGGTTGAATTTCAGGGAAGTTCTTTTAAGAGCAGACTAAAATATTCCTTTAATTGTAAGTAAAGTTCCTGGTACTTGAACTTCAATGTCCCTGTTTATTGGCTCTGTTGCCTCCCCAGCCCACACAGTGGCTGCTGTTGTTGTGTCACGGCCCGGTGGAGAGACCATGCTGCTCTGCATCACCATATGGAGGTCAAGCAGCAGCAGTGGTGGTGAACAGCTTTCTGGCCCAGAGCATTGGGAAGTTCTTGCGCCATAATGGATCTCACTGTTGCCCTTTGTTCTCAGTTCTGCTAGATGCTCAGTAGAGGGCAGACATGAACAATTCTCCATTAAGAGAGGCGGTCAGGCCAGTCTCTCTCGCTTTCTCTTCCCTTCTCTCTTTTTCTCTTCATCTCTCTCTTTCTTTATTTCTAGGTTGTTATTGTGAGCATGTTATAAAGAAGTCCCAGTTTTTGGATTGTTACAGGATACATACTAGTAAAATATGCATCTTTGCGAAGCTGGCAATCTGAATATCAAACCGAAATGTTGCAGTCTAGTATTTCAGTTTGAAATGGTCTTCCTGACTGTGACTGTATCAATCTTATTATCAATTAGGAATTGCGGCAATTTATTTGAATTTATTTTTTGCATGTACAGACGTCTAGCGCTAGCTAACATGAACTACCTAGCAACAAATGTTACTCATAGAATTAATATAATATTGTGATACTCTTATGTATTGATTTTCCCTCCATCCCTGTTGTCAATGCAAGTTTAATTACAGAGGAACAACTGTGCTTTTAACCTCGTAACGACTGAGCTTTTAACACCCCATATAGATGTTCCATTGATGCTGTTGATAGTGAAGATTGTTTGTTTATTTAAATATTTTCCTGGTTTCTCACTCTTTAATGTATAGAAAATGTAACGTCCCACATTCCCTGTGATTCTTCATGCTGCGGGCCCTCGTGACCACAGCATGTAAAACACATCAATTATAGCTCTCAGATTAGATACTGGTGGTAGATACCACAGTTTGGCTGCAATTTTTTCTCAGATATAGCCTTAATAAGGAAAGTTGCCATGGAAGCTGTCATCAAACAACAAACAGTTAGTTTTTTTGTCCAGAAAAAATATAACAGCAGAGTATGTGCTACGATTATTTGATTCTTCTTTGCTGGTCACTCATCTCCTTTTCAAAAATAAAACAAAAACAATAAATGCATGAGCCTGGGGAGACCAGTGGCGGCGTTTCAACTTTCGCAGATCTCAACTTTAAGATCATTGTAGAACGGAAAATAATTGCTTGTTGTATTCATTTGGAGCACGTGCTTCTCTTCTGACTGATGCTCTTGCCTCAGCAGCTTTAGATGTCAGGCGTCACTCCTCAGCCCTCCGTACTCTCACACACTGATGGACCTGATTCTTTCTAACTCAAGATCAAAGTGTTAGTTGATTTGTAGATCAGTGATTCGGCACAGTGCGTAGCTCAGGCTGACTACATGGAACAGCTGCCGCGTTATCTGCATCTGTGGCACATGAAGCCTTGTGTTTCGATTGATATACTGTTACAAATTGGAGATGTATCAGGTAAGAATAAAGTCAACATGTTCTTATGTATTACAGAAGCCAGGCAGAAAGGAATAACATGAATTAGGAAGAATTTGAAGAAACTGATGAAGACCTTAGGACCAACAATGGTTGAACCGACCCTGACTTTCTTCTTTGTTAACCTTTCTGGGAAGGGGGTTCCGCTAGCGGAACACCTGGCCTACAGCCAGTGAAATTGCAGGGCGCCAAATTCAAACAACAGAAATCTCATCATTAAAATTCCTCAAACATACAAGTATTATACACCATTTTAAAGATAAACTTCTTGTTAATCCAACCGCAGTGTCCGATTTCAAAAAGGCTTTACGGCTAAAGCACACATGCGATTATGTTAGGACAGCGCCTAGCCACAAAAAAAACCATACAGCCATTTTCCAAAGAAGGAGAGGTGTCACAAAAGTCAGAAATAGTGTTAAAATGAATCACTAACCTTTGATCTTCATCTGGTGGCACTCCCAGGACTCCATGTTAGACAAATGTTTTTGTTCGATAAAGTTAATCTTTATGTCCAAAAACCTAATTTCAAATTGCCGTGTTATGTTCAGAAATGCATTGTCTCAAACAAACATCCGGTGAAAATGCAGAGAGCCACATCAAATTACAGAAACACTCATCATAAACATTGATATAAGATACAAGTGTTATACATCCGATTAAATTATTAAATGTATAAAGCGCGGGCACAAAGTCTAGACGAAAAGCCAAAAAAGTTCCATTAGAGTTCGTAGAAACATGTCAAACGATGTTTGTAATCATCCTTAGGGTGTTTTCATCATAAATATTCAATAATGTTTCAACCAGACAATACTGTTTTCATTAGAAAGGAAAGGGAATGGAGCTCGCGCTCATACGCGTGACTAAACTAAAGGCTTTCAGCTGAGCACCTGCTTAAAGTGGTCTTATTCGCTCCTCTTTCACAATAGAAGCCTGAAACAACTTCTAAAGACTGTTGACATCTAGTGGAAGCCTTAGGAAGTGCAATCTGACCCCACAGACACAGGATATTCAATAGGCATTCACTTAAACTACAAACCTCAGAATTCCCAATTCCTGGTTGGATTTTTCTCAGGTTTTCGCCTGCCATATGAGTTCTGTTATACTCAGACATTATTTTAACAGTTTTGGAAACTTTAGAGTGTTTTCTATCCAAATCTACTAATGATATGCATATTCTAGCTTCTGGGCCTGAGTAACAGGCAGTTTACTTTGGGCACGCTTTTCATCCAAACTTCCCAATGCTGCCCCCTATCCCTAAAGAGTTAAACGTGATGCACCTGAGCAAAGTAAAGAAATGTAGTTGGTCGCTGAAAAAACATGAAAACATTGTCCCCTTGAACAAACCGTGAAACCCAGGGCACCTTTCTTTGTTGCCATAGCACCTATTCAAGTAGGTAGATGCAGAGAGACACTCCCACGCCTTAATAAAGAAGAATGTTCTCTATGCTTGAAAAAGCCTATTGGCTGTCCTTATTATTGTCCTGTCAGTGCATTATGACTTGTCAGCTTCTGTAACTCCAGGTATTTTGGGTTGCTTTTTAGAAAAAGGCTTGACTTGTTACCTCACTACGTACTGTCATTTTGAACATATTCCCTGAATGTTAAACCGAATACAGTGGAGCAATAAAGTGCTCTTTCGCTCTCTGCTTGTTGACCATCATGGTGCATCAGCTGGGAGTCTGATATTTAAACTAACGAGGGCTACTGTAGCTGAATGAGAAGTCCGCTATGTCACATTGACCTACTTTCTGTTTTTCAGAGACCCAAGAAGCCACCCCCACCATCAAAAAGCATAGGTAAGGCCTGCTTATAATGAACGTGTAACCGTTGTCAACCTTCTGTTTAGATGATCATGTCAAAGATTGTAAAAGTCAGAGGCGCAACTTTCATTGGGGATGGGGGGGACATGTCTGTATCACATTCCCCCCCCCCCACAGTTTTTATAATTGGAATGTGATACACAACGAGGTAAGGGTGTGCTTTAGAACCATGCAGACACATCCGAGCAGTAGGGTAAGCCGTTTGGAGTGTATCCGACTGGATTAAAAATAATGATTATGTCCCCCCCACTTCTAAAACAAAGTTGCGCCCCTGGTAAAAGTAGATCACTATCATTTAACAGAGAGGCAGGCGGTGGATGACTTGTCTCTCTCAACGTTAGTTTCCAAGAAGCAGGAACCTGTGGTTTTGCATGCGACTCTCCACTACGTTTTCAAACTTCCCCACTGGTGTCGTCTCTTGCCGAGTGTTAGTACATTATCAATCAATATAGGCAGAAGGACACAAACATGTGCCTCTGCTTGTCTATCAGTGCACCCTGTCACCTAATATCATAATCTCTAGTTATGAATGCTCCAGAGGTGATCATGATTGTAATTAGTCGTTCACGTCTCCATCGGTTTGGTTGACAAAGCCACCGGTCTTGGGGGTAATGGCCAAAAAGAATGCGATGGAGAGGTGGAGTGTTCTAATCGCTTCCTCGCTTGCTCAAAATGATTTATAGATTGGAACGATTTCCTCAGAAGTGGCGACGGCGATGGCTGTGACGCTCCGGGGGGGGCTAAATTGTTGCGTTATTAATTAATGCACTTCCTGCCTTGAACTGAGAGGACTGTGTTGCAGTACGACCCTGAGGGGTTTGGGATTCAGGGAAAATAAACATCTATGAATTCCCCAACTTTGTTTTGTACCATGTTGTAAATTCAGTCCAGATCTGAATCCTTGATTGTCTGCCAAGGCGAATAGAGACGAGATGCATGTAGATATTTAGGAGCCTTTGACTCCTGTCTAATGGCCCACTGTAGTCTCACGTAGCAGACTTCTAGGGCCCTCATCCCGGCTGTTTAAAGCGATAAAACCCACCAAACCCGGAGGTCTTAACTTTCCCATAGATCTATATCTTTAGAGCAGTGGTTTTCAATCAGGTGTGCCGCAAAACTTTTCCTAATCTTGATTTTAACAACTTATAAAAAAATGTGACCTGTGGAATTAACATGGACTTTGATTTGGGAGCATGGTAACATCTGTATCGTTGTTTCAAGTCCGGTGCGCTCATGCTGATGTAAAATTTGTATCGTTTAACCTCTACAGGATCGGTTTCCCGACATTGGGATGGTTGAGCTAACGTAGGCTAATGTGATTAGCATGAGCTTGTAAGAAACAAAAAAAATCCCAGGACATAGACATATCTGATACGGGCAGAAGGCTTAAATTCTTGTTAATCTAACTGTACTGTCCACTGTAGCTATTACAGTGAAAGAATACTATGCTATTGTTTGAGGAGAGGGCACAATTATGAACATGAAAATGTAAGAATAAACCAATTAGGCACATTTGAGCAGTACATACAACATTTTGAATAGATATGCAATAGTTCATTGGATCTGTCTAAAACTTTGCACATACACTGCTGCCATGTAGTGGCCAGAGTCTAAATTGCGCCTGGGCTAGAATAATTCATTATGGCCTTTCTCTTGCATTTCAAAGATGATGGTACAAAAAAAACGCATGTTTTTTTCTTTGTATTATCTTTTACCAGATCTAATGTTTTATATACTCCTACATTAATTTCACATTTACACAAACTTCAAAGTGTTTACTTTCAAATAGTATCACGAATATGCATGTCCTGAGCTACAGGCAGTTAGATTTGGGTATTAGATTTGGGTCATTTTAGACGAGAATTGAAAAGGGGTGCATCCTTAATTAAAGGCGTGCATCACAAGCCAAGTTATTTTATCATTTTACTTAGTCTCTGAGAACCATTGACACAGGCAAGTCTGATTTAGGCTTAGCTCTAACACAGCCTCTGCCATAAAAACAAACGGAGCATTGCTTTGTCTGTGGTTGCACTATTACAATGCAGAAAACCACTTGTCTCTAGCTCAAACCGTTCAAAAGTAAAGACCCATTTAATGGGACCTATATTTTTTTTCTTCTACTGATCACGGGATGCTCTGTACACACAAATGAATCATCATGAGTAAGGAACTATGAAAATGGTTCAATTAAATCCTATTGAATTTTTTTAAACCATGTCACAGAAAATGTATGATTTGCAGTCGTTGACATGATACAGTGCCTTTAAAGTATTCTGACCCCTTGACTTTTTCCACATTTTGTTATGTTACAGCCTTATTCTAAAATGGATTAAATAAAAACAAATCCTCAGCAATCTACACACTACCCCATAATGACAAGGCAAAAACAGGTTTTTAGATATGTTTGCTAATGTTTGAAAAATAAAAAACAAATGCCTTATTTACATAAGTATTCAGCTCCTTTGCTATTAGACTTGAAATTGAGCTCTGGTTCATCCTGTTTCAATCGGTCATCCTTGAGATGTTTCTACAACTTGATTGGAGTCCACCTGTGGTAAATGTAATTAATTGGACATGATTTGGAAAGGCGCACACACCTGTCTATATAAGGTCCCACAGTTGACAGTGCATGTCAGAGCAAAAACCCAGCCATGAGGTCAAAGGAATTGTCCGTAGAGCTCCAAGACAGGATTGTGTCAAGGCACAGATCTGGGGAAGGGTACAAAAACATTTCTGCAGCATTGAGGGTCCCCAAGAACACAGTGGCTTCCATCATTCTTACATGGAAGATGTTTGGAACCACAAAGACTCATCATAGAGCAATCGGGGGAGAAGGGCCTTGGTCACGAAGGTGACCAAGAACCTGATGGTCACTCTGACAGAGTTCCTCTGTGGAGATGGGAGAACCTTCCAGAAGGACAACCATCTGTGCAGCACTCCTCCAGTCAGGCCTTTATGGTAGAGTGGCCAGACGGAAGCCACTCCTCAGTAAAAGACAAATAACAGCCCCCTTGGAGTTTGCCAAAAGACACCTAAAGACTTTCAGACCATGAGAAACAAGATTCTTTGGTCTGATGAAACCAAGATTGATCTCTTTGGCCTGAATTCCAAGCATCACTTCTGGAGGAAACCTGGCACCATCCCTACGGTGAAGCATGGTGGTGGCAGCATGTTGTGGGAATGTTTTTCAACTGCAGGGACTGGGAGACTAGCCAGGATCGAGGCAAAGATAAACAGAGCAAAGTACAGAGATCCTTGATGAAAACCTGCTCCAGAGTTCTCAGGACCTTAGACTGGGGCGAAGGTTCACCTTCCAACAGGACAATGACCCGAAGCACACAGCCAAGACAATGCATGAGTGGCTTCGGGACAAGTCTCTGAATGTCCTTGAGTGGCCCAGCCAGAGCCTGGACTTGAACCCGATTGAACATCTCTGGAGAGACCTCAAAATAGCTGCCCAGCCAACATGACAGAGCTTGAGAGGATCTGCAGAGAAGAATGGGAGAAACTTCACAAATACAGGTGTGCCAAGCTTGTAGCGTCATACCCAAGAAGATTCAATGCTGTAATCACTGCCTAATTTATAAATTAGCAAACATTTCTAAAAACCTGTTTTTCCTTTGTCCTTATGAGGTATTGTGTGTAGATTGACTTGGCTATTCTATCAAGCACCTTTCACCTAGATATGTCTTATTTTTTATAAAAACATTTATTTCACCTTTATTTAACCAGGTAGGCTAGTTGAGAACAAGTTCTCATTTGCAACTGCAACCTGGCCAAGATAAAGCAAAGCAGTTCGACACATACAACAACAGAGTTACACATGGAGTAAACAAACATACAATCAATAATACAGTAGAAAAATATATATACAGCATGTGCAAATGAGGTAGGATAAGAGAGGTAAGGCAATAAATAGGCCATGGTGGCGACGTAATTACAATATAGCACTTAAACACTGGAATGGTAGGGTGTGCAGAAGAATGTGCAAGTAGAGATACTGGGGGTGCAAAGGGGCAAGATAAATAAATACAGTATGGTGATGAGGTAGATTGGATGGGCTATTTACAGATGAGCTATGTACAGGTGCAGTGATCTGTGAGCTGCTCTGAAAGCTGATGCTTAAAGCTAGTGAGGGAGGTAAGAGTCTCCAGCTTCAGAGATTTTTGTAGTTCGTTCCAGTCATTGGCAGCAGAGAACTGGAAGGAGAGGAGGCCAAAGGAAGAATTGGCTTTGGGGGTGACCAGTGAGATATACCTGCTGGAGCGCGTGCTACGGGTGGGTGCTGCTATGGTGACCAGTGAGCTGAGATAAGGCGGGGCTTTACCTAGCAGAGACTTGTAGATGATCTGGAGCCAGTGGGTTTGGCGACGAGTATGAAGCGAGGGCCAGCCAACGAGAGCGTTCAGGTCGCAGTGGTGGGTAGTATATGGGGCTTTGGTGACAAAACGGATGGCACCGTGATAGACTGCATCCAATTTGTTGAGTAGGGTGTTGGAGGCTATTTTGTAAATGACATCGCCGAAGTCGAGGAGCGGTAGGATGGTCAGTTTTACGAGGGTATGTTTGGCAGCATGTGTGAAGGATGCTTTTGTTGCGAAATAGGAAGCCGATTCTAGATTTAATTTTGGATTGGAGATGTTTGATCTGAGTCTGGAAGGAGAGTTTACAGTTTAACCAGACACCTAGGTATTTTTAGTTGTCCACATATTCTAAGTCAGAACTGTCCAGAGTAGTGATGCTGGACGGGCAGGCAGGTGCGGGCAGCGAATGGTTGAAGAGCATGCATTTAGTTTTACTTTCATTTAAGAGCAGTTGGAGGCCACGGACGGAGAGTTGTATGGCATTGAAGCTCGTCTGGAGGTTAGCTAACACAGTGTCCAAAGAAGTGCCAGAGGTATACAGAATGGTGTCATCTGCGTAGAGGTGGATCAAAGAATCACCAGCAGCGAGAGCGACATCATTGATGAATCCCTGTGTTGATTGGGAAACAATCTGAGTTTTCTGTTCTTTTAGGTTCATGTTTCCAAAGGGTGTTAATACTTATTGCAAGAATGCCTCCTATCTAGGAAACATCTGAAGTTTCAGGTGCTTGCAGAGCACTGCAAAGATTTCTGTACTCTCCCTGTAGTCTGCACAGGAAACACTTGAATGTCTCACATCCTTGCAGAATGTCTGTTCAGTTTGCTCTGTGTACGAGTGGCTGCCCTCATAGATTCGTAGAGCGATTGTAAAGAGAGGAGGACGTTACTAACCAACAGGAACATGTTTCGCTTTTCAGCTCGCAAACCCGAGGTCCCGTTGGCTGACAAGAAGCCCCTGCATCCGCATCCTGAGGACAGAGGTAAGGTTTGCCC
The DNA here is from genome assembly GCF_901001165.1 of Salmo trutta. Taxonomy (NCBI): domain Eukaryota; kingdom Metazoa; phylum Chordata; class Actinopteri; order Salmoniformes; family Salmonidae; genus Salmo; species Salmo trutta. Next base: position 16,574,356 of record NC_042991.1, read on the forward strand.
TCTTCCCCATCCTTCCACCTACCTGCCCTTTCCCATTAAGGGGTGAGAAACCTTTCCCCTCTCCTCTCTGGGTGCTGCCAACACTTCCCACCTTCCAATCAGCTCCAAGGGATGTGGCTCTCCAGATGAGGTCAATAGGCTCACACCGATCACATTCTGTCAGGTATCACATACATTTTATATTAGTCTTACTACACAACCTGACCCTGTTGTGTGTGTGTGTGTGTGTGTGTGTGTGTGTGTGTGTAGTTATGAAAAAGTGACATTGCGACACTGCTACGTGCCGAACATTTCGTCTCCGTATTGTATAAATTAGTCTTAAGTCTCACACCAATGAAGAGTTTTCTCTGGCTTGAGCATTTGCACCTGGAAGATGCAAGCTGTAATTTTGACATTTGGGCCCCTCTTAAAATCACATGAATTATTTCATGAATAACTAACTGTATATGCTCACTAAAGCTGATCCCAAGGGTCTAGACTCAAGACAGACACCTGTCATACAGATCAAGAGACACACAGGGATTCACATCCCTGTAGTGTTTGTGTTGACAGTTGATCCACTTGTAGGGAAATGATGATGCAAATATCCTTTTGGTCCCCTCACTTAGTCAGTGAGCAGCAGCTGCACCAGTCCTGCTATGCCTACCTGACCATGGCATATCCTACCACAGGCTATTAGAGGAGAACACTCTCATCTTTTCATTTCACATGTTGGGTGTCGTGTCGCCTTGGATATAAACAACACTCATGTCCTCTTCAGCAGCCTCTTTATTAACAAGTGGTTTACACAATTATTGGACAATCAGATGTACAGTGAATTGCAATCAGAAATTTGAGAGCACTTTGGCCTCCACTTCACCTATAATATGGATGGTTTTAATAATTGATCCTATAGATATTCTACGATTGGAGACATTATACATCTCTTTGGAAGTGTGTGTGGTGAGCGTAGGGCCTAATATATATATATATATATATAAATACATTTATTTATTTTATTTCTAATGAATTTGTTTTAGTGCGGTGTTCCAAATGCCTGTATTGTGAGGTTTCAATTTCTTTCCATTTTTATTATTGTTTGTCTTTTTGGTCTCGTCTCTTTTGCTCCTTCTGTGCTGTGTGCACTGCGCACCTTCCCACTCAGACATAGACATCAAGCCCCACCCCCTGCCACTCTCAACAAAGTCGAAAGATCGTCTTCCTCTCTGACAACAAGCAACTTCAACTTGCTATTTTCATTTGAGGTTTGGTCCAACATAATCGGTCATATGGACAACGAAACGCGTTGAGACATTATTTTTTCTGTAATAGAGGAGAACTTAACCTTTTGTGATGATACCCTTTTTATGTGTCAACTCCTAAAATTTGAAACAGAGCAGACCCTACTAAGATGAGTATCAATGAACAACATTGTGGAAAATTTGTGCTCAGTTTCTGTCGTGCACAGCATTGCGGTACCATATACCACTAGCAACATTTTAGCCACTGACTTACAGTGCCTTTTGGAAAGTATTCAGTCCCCTGGACTTTTTACACATTTTGTTACGTTACAGCCTTGTTCTAAAAATGATTTTTTAAATATAATCCTCATCAATCTATACACAATAATGTGTACATAATGATAAAGCAAAATATGTTTTTGCTAATTTAACTGAAATATTCAGACCCTTAGTACTTTGTTGAAGCACCTTTGGCAGCAATTACCCCATTTAGTCTTCTTGGGTATGACGCTACAAGCTTGCCACACCTGTATTTGGGTTTCTCCCATTCTCTGCAGATCCTGTCAACCTCTGTCAGGTTGGATAAGGAGCATCGCTGCAGAGCTATTTTGAGGTCTCCAGAGATTTTCAATCGGGTTCAAGTCCAGGCTCTGGCTGGGCCACTCAAGGACATTCAGAGGCTTGTCCCGAAGCCACTCCTGCATTGCCTTGGCTGTGTGATTAGGGTCGTTGTCCTGTCGGTAGGTGAATCTTCGCCCAAGTCTGAGGTCCTGAGAACTCTGGAGCAGGTTTTCATCAAGGATCTCTCTGTACTTTGCTCTGTTCATCTTTGCCTCGATCCTGACTAGTCTCCCAGTCCCTGCCTTTGAAAAACATCCCCACAGCATGATGCTGCTAACACCATGCTTCACAGTAGGGATGGTGCCAGGTTTCCTCCAGATATGACGCTTGGCATTCAGGCCAGAGATTTCAATCTTGCTTTCATCAGACCAGAGAATCTTGTTTCTCATGGTCTGAGAGTCTTTAGGTGTCTTTTGTCCAATCAATTGAATTTACCACTGGTGGACTCCAATAAAGTTGGAGAAACATCAAGGATGATCAATGGAAACAGGATGCATCTGAGCTGCGTTTCGAGTCTCATAGCGAAGGATCTGAATACTTATTTTTAATACATTTGCAGACCATTCCTAACCTGTTTTCGCTTTGTCATTATGGGGTATTTTGTGTAGATTGCTGATGATCTGTGTTTTATTTAATCCAATAAGGCTGTAACGTAACAAAATGTGGAAAAAGTAAAGGGGTCTGAGTACTTTCCGAAGGCACTGTATGGGCTATCTTTCTAGTCTGTGTTTTATAAATGTACAATGAGCATATAAAGACGTGTGTGTGTGTGTGTGTGTGTGTGTGTGTGTGTGTGTGTGTGTGTGTGTGTGTGTGTATGGAATTGGCAATGCGTTCTCATTCTGAGAAATAAGCTCCTTATCCAGGTAGGCCGCTTGATTTCAATATCTTAACAAAGTGACAGGCTGTTGTTCAAACAGTTGGAGACTGACAGGAGGGTGTATTCATTGTTAGCAAGCAAATAGATCCAAGTAGGCTAGACTTTAAATATTAAGATTATCTGGCTACTCACTACCAGGTGGGCTTGTTTTCTAAATTGCCTGCTACCAGAAGTTGGTAATTTAGTGGATGTGCATGGTTCTGGTTAAATTTGTAACAAATGTTTATTTATTTTTTGACCTTTTTAATTGTGCAACTGAGCTTATTTAGAAAGAACATAAAAAATTTAAAATGTAGATTTATTTTGTGGATCGCCCATAAATTTGAAAAGACTCGTGATGTGATTTTTAGGCCATAATCCCTGTTGGTTTCAGAACAGTTAGCTGCAGCCCATTGTCTGGTATTTTAATGTGAATTGTGTCACTGAGACACTGTTGCTCTACAGCAATGTGCTGCTTTTTCAGCATGTTTTATGAACAGGCAATCAGCTTCCTGACCAACGTCTCTGGGATGTTCATGTTTACAGTTAACACACTCTTCTTCCAGGGTACTAATCAAATAAGTCAACTCGATTGGGCCTAATCTATGATTTGAGAGAGGGGAAATGAAGGAACACTGATTTGCGTAAGAAGGCTGGAGTGGTTGTTAACAAGTGTCAGATGTAAGGTTGGACAAAGTGTTTGTTGTGAGTGTGCTGTTAACACGGTGATTAAGTTGTCTCTGTAATTAGTCACTTATTATAAGAAACAAGGCGGTGGATCTGTCTGCTGAAGACATCACAGGCCTGTCTTCTGACCTACTTTTGTGTGTGTGTTTTCAGGCCCTTTTTGTATAGTCAGTCTCTGCAATGCTTTTATGTCATTCAATGGTGAATCAATCAATTGTGAATCAATCGAGATTCAATATTACTTACATCATTTTTGTGGACAAGCAAACTTCTATCATATGTTAAGGAAGTCTCGAGGTTCTGCTCGCCTGAGTTAGAATACCTCATGATAAGATGTAGACCACACTATTTCTGGAGTGTGATATAGAGCATCCCCAATCAACTAGATGAGTCACTATTATGTAGGTGGGCCTCGAAATGATCCAAACATTTAGTTTGAATATAGTAATAATAAACTACACATCAATCTGTCTCCATTATCCTGTGACTGCTTTAGGCCCATAATCATACCCAGTGGGTATAGCCAAGGTTGCTAGCCTTGCGCCGCCACTCGGAATACTTTAACCTCTTACATCTAGACGTTCCGCTAGCGGAACACCTGCTCCAATATCCAATGATGGGCGTGGCGCGAAATACAAACTCCTCTAAAATCCGAAAACTTCAATTTTTCAAACATATGACTATTTTACACCATTTTAAAGACAAGACTCTAATCTAACCACACTGTCCGATTTCAAAAAGGCTTTACAGAGAAAGCAAAACATTAGATTATGTCAGCAGAGTACCCAGCCAGAAATAATCAGACACCCATTTTTCAAGCTAGCATATAATGTCACAAAAAACAAAACCACAGCTAAATGCAGCACTAACCTTTGATGATCTTCATCAGATAACAACCCTACAATGCATGCATGTTTTGTTCAATCAAGTTCATATATCAAAAAACAGCTTTTTTACATTAGCATGTGACGTTCAGAACTAGCATACCCCCCGCAAACTTCCGGTGAATTTACTAAATTACTCACGATAAACGTTCACAAAAAACATAACAATTATTTTAAGAATTATAGATACAGAACTCCTCTATGCACTCGAAATGTCCGATTTTAAAATAGCTTTTCGGTGAAAGCACATTTTGCAATATTCTCAGTAGATAGCCCAGCCATCACGGCTAGCTATTTAGACACCCAGCAAGTTTAGCACTCACCAAAATCAGATTTACTATAAGAAAAATGTTTTTACCTTTGCTGTTCTTCGTCAGAATGCACTCCCAGGACTTCTACTTCAATAACAAATGTTGGTTTGGTCCCAAATAATCCATAGTTATATCCAAACAGCGGCGTTTTGTTTGTGCGTTCAAGACACTATCCGAAAGGGTAAATAAGGGTTACGAGCACGGCGCATTTCGTGACAAAAAAATTCTAAATATTCCATTACCGTACTTCGAAGCATGTCAACCGCTGTTTAAAATCAATTTTTATGCAATTTTTTTCGTAAAAAAGCGATAATATTCCGACCGGGAATCTGCGTTTAGGTAAATAGACGAAAGAAAATAAAGCACGGGGTCGACTCGTGCACGCGCCTAAGCCCATTATCCTCTGATCGGCCACTTGCCAAAAGCGCAAATGTGTTTCAGCCTGGGTCTGCCTCGATATCATTAAGCTTTTTCCCGGGCTCTGAGAGCCTATGGGAGCCGTAGGAAGTGTCACGTTACAGCAAAGATCCTCAGTCTTCAATAAACAGAGAAGAAGAACAAGATCTTGTCAGAGAGGGCGCTTCCTATTTGGAATCTTCTCAGGTTTTGGCCTGCCAAATAAGTTCTGTTATACTCACAGACACCATTCAAACAGTTTTAGAAACTTTGGAGTGTTTTCTATCCAAAGCTAATAATTATATGCATATTCTAGTTTCTGGGCAGGAGTAATAATCAGATTAAATCGGGTACGTTTTTTATCCGGCCGTGAAAATACTGCCCCCTAGCCATAAGAGGATAAGATGCACGTGTCTAGGTTTACCATTTTTGCAATTATTAAGAGGCTAAGGAACAAGGAGCTAATATCTTGCAATCGAAGTCTTCGCATTCAATTATTGAGTAAACCTTAGCTCAGAGATGCACAGTTAGAGACCAAGCATATATGCTATGTGAATTAAATTTACCATTAGACATTTCACCAAATAATTCAAGAAATATTATTCAAATGTGAGGACTACAGTTCGTATCCATTTAAAGGTCATCCGATAAATACAATAATAAAGAAAATAGTACATACAGAAATCTTCACTATAAAAAGAAGAAAAAAATTCACCTGTATTTTACATACAAACGATCATCGCGTCATTGTGCATCAGGAGATCGGTATACCAATGTTTATACCCAGCTTTTATTCTTCCAAAAACGCCAAATCTCCCAACGTCTAATTAACATCACTTTGCATGACCAAAAACATTAAAACAAAAGTCATTCAACTTCACACGCGTTCTCTAATCTAATCACCACACCTCAACACTGTATGATACAGTAAGAACACACCCCTGTATCGCTTCTCTTTGAACTATCTGCCTTCCGACAAACAGAATAAAACAATTTCTCTGTATCACTAAATCCATAGCACTTGCAGTACATTCATAACTCTTTCTGAACTCTTGAAACAATTCAAACATGGCAATTAAATTCACACAGTAACATTCATTTTGCCAATTCAAGTTTTTTTAATCAGTCTTCACACCTCTCCTGGCGTCAGTGACCCCAGGACTTCAGTGAGAATGTCTCTTCCTCTAGATTGCCACAGATAAGGTGTTTGACCCCTGTGGTAGCCCACAGATGGTATGTCATTAAACAATGCCATGAATCGGGATTGAGTCATCATGCTGGGCCTCGGCCCCAGCCAGTCACCAGGTGTGAGTATCACCTTCTCTCGTTCTTCCACTACATTACCAAGAGTTTTCATCTATATTTTTTGTAGCTGTCTATTTACCACCACAAACTGATGCTGGCACTAATACCGCACTGAACGAGCGATATAGGGCCATAAGCAAACAAGGAAATGCTCACCTGGAGGCGGGGTGAGTCGCCGGTGATTTTAATGCAGTTTTACCTCATTTCTACCAACATGTTACTGTAGGCTTAGCCCTCGTTTATGTGCTCTCTGTCACCTGGAGCTGCATGGCAAATGGTCCAGGAACACAAAGAAAGCACAAAGGACAATGCCCAAGGATTAGTCAGCCGTAACATTCACAAGGCCTAACATTCACAAGGTCACAGGGCCAGAAGGATTACCAGGTCGCATACTCGGAGCGTGCGCTGACCAGCTGGCAAGTGTCTTTGAAGTGTTTTCGCTGACATTTTCAACTTCTCCCTGACCCAATCTGTAATACCTATGTTTCAAGCTGACCACGATAATCACTCTGCCCAAGAACGCCAAAAAACCTGTCTAAATTACTCGCCCCGTAGCATTCACATCTGTAACCATGAACTGCTTTGAAAGGCTGTTCATGGCTCCCATCAACACCATCATCCCAGACACCCTGGACCCACTCCAATTCGCAACAACACATTCGCCACGCTGATCCTCAACACGGGGCCCCCCTCGTGCTTAGTCCCCTCCTGTAGTCTCTGTTCACCCATGACTGCGTGGCCAAGCACGACTCCAACACCATCATTAAGTTTGCCGACAACACGACGGTGGTAGGCCTGATCACTGATGACAATGAGACTGCCTGTGGGGAGGAGGTCAGAGACCTGGCCTCCCACTCAACGTCAGCAAGACAAGGGAGCTGATCGTGGACTACAGGAAACAGAGGAATTATCATGGTCCTTACACAACAACACAGTTGTGAGGAGGGCGCACCAATGCTTCTTACCCCTCAGGAGGCCGAAAAGATTTGGCATGGGCCCTCCGATCCTCCAAACGTTCTACAGCTGCACAATTGAGAGCATCTTGACTGGCTGCATTACCGCGTGGTATGGCAACTGCTTGGCATCCATCTGCAAGGCGCTACAGAGGGTGGTGTGTTCCGCCCAGTACATCACTGGGACTGAGCTCCCTGCCGTTCAGGACCTCTATACCAGGCGGTGTCAGAATAAGGCCTTAAAAACTCCAATCACCGAAGTCATAGAATGTACTCTACTACCGCACGGCAAGCGGTACCGATGCACGAAGTCTAGAACCAACAGGACCATGCACAGCTTCTACCCCTACGCCATAAGAACGCTAAACAGTTAGTTCTGGTAGCTATTGGTTAACTATATGCATTGACCCTTTTTGCACTTATTTTTTTACTCATTGCATACGCTGCTGTTACTGTTTATTATCTATCCTGTTGCCTAGACACTTTATCCCTACCTATATTGTACATATCTACCTCCAATTACTTCATACCCCTGCACATGGACTCGGTACTGGTACCCTGTGTATATAGCCAAGTTATCGTTACTCATTGTGTATTGCTTTCTTGTGTTATTATTTTTCTATTATTTCTCTATTTTCTTTCTCTCTGCATTGTTGGGAAGGGCGCTAAGTAAGTATTTCACTGTTAATCTACACCTGTTGTTTACGGAGCATGTGACAAATACAATTACATTTGATCTAACTTGTATTTGAGTACTTAATGTTATAATCAGTCATGCAGTGTGTAAGTACCCATCAATAAGAACATTTCATAGCTCATGGGGTTAAGGTGCTATCAATGAATTAGTTCCGGAACTATCAGCTTGTGTGTGCAGATGTATCTCAACCTCGAGACAGGCTTGAATCATGTTGGACCGCCGTGCTAACAGCACATTGTGAGTCCAGAAAACCAGAAGCCTAATATACACTCAGCAAAAATATAAACGCAACGTGTAACATTTTGGTCCCATGTTTCATGAGCTGAAATAAAATATCCCCAAAAATGTCCATATGCCCAAAACGTGCATTACTCTCAAACTTTTGTGCACAAATGTTAGTGAGCATTTTTTCATGATCATTACACATGTGCACCTTATGCTGGAGACAATAAAAAGGCCTCTCTAAAATGTGCAGTTTTTTCACACAACATAATTCCATGGATGTCTCAAGTTTTAAGGGAGCGTGCAATTAGCATGCTGACTGCAAGAATGTCCACCAGAGCTGTTACCAGATAATGAAATGTTAATTTCTCTACCAAAGCCGCCTCCAACGGCATTTTAGAGAATTTTGCAGTACTTCCAATTGGCCTCACAACCACAGAACACGTGTATGGTTTGCTGATGTCAACGTTGTGAACAGAGTGCCCAATGGGGGGGTTATGGTACGGGCAGGCATAAGCTACGGACAACGAACACAATTGCATTTTATCGATGGCAATTTGAATGCACAGAGATGCCATGATGAAATCCTGAGGCCCATTGTCGTGCCATTCATCCGCCACCATCACCTCATGTTTCAGCATTATAATGCATGGCCCAATGTCTCAAGGATCTGTACACAATTCCTGGAAGCTGAAAATGTCTCGCCTGCACACTCACCAGACATGTCACCCATTGAGCGTGTTTGGGATGCTCTGGATCGCCGTGTTCGACAGCGTGTTCCAGTTTTCCGCCAATATCCAGCAACTTCGCCTAATGAATTTATTTCAATTGATTTGATTTCCTTATTTGAACTGAAACTCAGTAAAATCTTTGAAATTGTAGCATGTTGTGTTTATTTTCGTTCAGTATATATTTAGCAATTAACTTCTAATTTAAATGTCCTGTACTTTATTTTTACTTAGTAACTCTGGATAAAAGTGTCAGGTAATTAACAAAAATATATATGTTTAGCCCAAATGTTTAGCTTTTTATGAGTTTAATGTAAGTTTTCTTTTAGTTTCATCCTAAAGTTCCCTTTGCCTTTTATATCTATCGTAGCTCCAGGGTTTTAGTCTGATATGGGATGAGTTAACGGATGTTATTGGGAGTCTCATAGGGCGGCGCACTATTGGCCCAGCGTCATCCGGGTTTGGCCGGTGTAGGCCGTCATTGTAAATAAGAATGTGTTCTTAACTGACTTGCCTAGTTAAAAGGTAAAATAAAAATAATGTTATTTGCATGTATAGTTATGATGTCATCAGGGTAAATGGAGGGACAATGTGACAGTGAGTGGACAGCTACTGCATGTTTTTTTCCCCCAGGCAATCCATTGTGACAGGCCTTTTATTAGCAGTGCTTTAACCTAGATTATGTGTCCTGTTTTTGGCTTACCTCTGGGCTTCTTGCACACTTGCGCTTTGGTATTAACGTGAAGTGCTGCACTTACACACATTCACTGTACGCTACAGAAGTGATGTCACTGGCTGTCCTCATGGTGGCTGAAAAGCTATCCTTCGCCCTGGCACTAACCCCTTTCAAAGGATGACTTCAGGGACACGGAGACACTTCCCTTCTCCCTAGGCCTCGATTAGCTAAAAGAAACACCTTGCTGTTTTACACTTGTTCCTGCTTTGCATATCTTATCGCCCTCTATGCATATGAATAATTTGTCACAGCGTTGTTTGTTTCTCTGTCAGGAATGAAGCATTTCCCTAATGAGGTTAGGGGTTGTCTGTTTTAATATTTCAGTGGAATATCCCTGGGAATAGTTGATGCTTACATGTCCTGGCAGCCGAGAATGAATGTGCCTAAAACAACCAGGACCTCGTGCAACCTCCATGGTCTTGAAATGTATACAGTACAGTGCATAAAATGTGAAATATTTTATCACAATGATCATTCTGATTCAAATTCTGTCTCTCTCTCTCTGTGTGTGTGTGAAGGTGACAAGACAGATCAAAAACTGTCAAAGCCTACTGCCCCTCTGGTCCCACCCAAGAAACCTGTACCTCCTCCAGGCAAGGGTAAACCAGGCGTCCTCCCCCCAAAACGACCAGACAAGCCTCTCGCACCCTCCCTAGGGGCCAAGTAAGCCTTTCATCCTTCTACCCGTCCCCCTGTTCTTCCAGCTTTCCCTTTGTTCATATTGGATATTCACTTGAGGAAGGACAACATTGTGCAGTAGTAGGTTTTATTGGCAAATTCACTGTCATAGACTAAGTTGTACACCAATTTACAATCCTAATAATACAATAGTCAAATCCTCAACTAGCATAAACGTTTAATATGATACCATTTAAAATATGCAATGTATACAAAGCAAAATTAGCAAGGTATGGGGTGCCCGCTTTATAAAATACAAGAGTTCTTATGTAGGCATATCTTAGGCGTGTGTGTGTGTGTGTGTGCGTGTGTGCGTTGATCAGTTTAGGGAAGTATGGGATGGGAGTTCTGATAGCAGCTTGTCTGTGTCATGAGAGTGTTTAGTTTGTGGCTGTTGTGGGTTACATCCAGTGACCTGCTGTCTGGTTGGGGGGAGCCAGTCTGCAAACTGGGAGATCTGCCGAGATTTAGCAAATGTCAGGCAGATCTGCTTCCATCAGTTCTCCCAGGACATGATTCCTAAGGTTTCATGGGCTTCCCCATAGCTGGTATACGACTCGCTCAGAATTATTCTGCAAGCTCCCTTCTGGAGCCGCTCCAGCTGAGCACTCAGGGTTTGAGTGAGGCCAGGGTGCCAGGCAGGGACCGTGTACTCTAGAACTAGTCTAATGTATACGATGCAGATGGATAGTAGGTCTGCTGTGGCAGCATAGATGCATTTGAGGAGGAACAGCTTCAAACTACAACAGCATTAATAATCAGTATATTTAGTTTCAGGCATTTGTTTATGGCTTCTGAATGATTGCATTCACGCTGAAAATAGCTTTCCTATTTTGCTATTTAAGTCTCAATGTGTAGCACAAAGGCCTTTGAAATCCAGTTGCATTCCTAACATAATGTACCTATAACTCCAGCCATCAGGATTGTATTACTGCCACTACTATTTACATCTCTAGTAATGTTTTGCTACTGTTATTGTTGTTATCCCCCTCCTCTACAGGCACAATGGAGAGGTGCCTTCCACACTTCCAAAGTCCGACATTGAGCCAACGTTACCCAGCAAACCAAAAACGCTGTCGGGTGACTGGGGGGACAAAGCTCTTGACATGGGTATGTATGACTCCACTTTTTATTTTGAAGAAATTCCTAGTAGTAAAACCTTTTTTAACAAGGCATGCAATGAAACATTCATCGGGGATCAAGAATAAATATAGATATATACATACCTTCACGATTATACAGCTCCGTGACATCATTATTAGTTATGCTCAGCTTGCTCCAAACACAGGATCACATTTCATCTATAAAACCATATATACTCTCCCAGCTTCTTAGGTTGAATGTTTCTTTATGCGTAAAACCTCCTGAGTGACGCAGCGGTCTAATGAGGCATCACTACAGACACCCTGGTTTGAATCCAGGCTGTATCACAACCGGCCGTGATTGGGAGTCCCATAGGGCGTCACGCAATTGGCCCAGCGTCGTCCGGGTTTGGCCTGTGTAGGCCTTCATTGTAAATAAGAATTTGCCTGATTTACATTTTTTTTTAATTATGAAATGCGTAAAACCAGTTAGTCTATATAGCTGTGGTAAAATAAAGTTCCTTTACACTCGTGGGATTTGGCCTATTCATAGGGCTACATTTAAATGTTTCTTACAGAGGAAATATGAAAATGCATAAGCATGGTGGTAATTAAAAGAGCACAGTTTGGAGGTTTCAATGACTCAAAGAAGAGTCACGATGCTTTTTTTTTTTTAAACTCTCCGAGCTGCGCTGTTGAGGAACTAGAGCAAGCTCACTTGTAGTTTTGTTTGGAACACAAGCCTGCATCCCCGCCATCCTCACAATTGCTGCTGCTGTTTACGCAATCCTAGAACGTTCCATTTTAAATAGTGATCTGGGTCAGGGGGGCGTCATTTGAAAGCTTGTCACAATAGACACACACAAGCTCATTGTGTTCAGAACATCTCAGGGTATGACGCGATGTCATCTTTTAACTGTACATCGAACACAGTGATCATAAATGTTGACACTGTATATGACATGATCTGGAGAATGGGAAGTGCACGTTTGGACTCACAGGTGTTTGGCTTGCCTGTATGACATCAAATCGGTATTTATTTTAATCCTAAATGTCTCATCTTTCAAAATAGATTGAGTCCTCTTAATTGAGTCCTCAGCATTTCCCTCACCCGGACAACACTTTTTCTTTTTTTTTTCTTCAAAAGTTGCCCAATTACTGTGAGGGCTGGGGGCAACTTCTTGTCGCACGCGGTGCTCATGTTCAGAACAGCTGTCAATCAAAACCCATACAGCGCTGTGAAGCGTAGAGCCAGAGCTCTGACGTCATTTACAGCATGTTACTGCACAGCCACTGTGTTCCAATTTAGACACTTATCAGTGCCCAGATCAGCCATTTTCAACCTACATACGGCTACGAGTGTAAAGGGCTACGTACTTTTGTTTTTCAAGAATAAAAAGCTTACTTCATTCATTTTACAGTTCAATACTTGCTTATAGACATTTCGGTAATGATGCTTTTTCTTCAGTGTGTGCAGACTTTATTGTTTTTGCATCCATTAGCAGTACCTACCTACAGTTATGAACCCAACTAGTTGTTTATGGCCCTCCACTATGTCACATTTAAAGTGTCTGTGTGCCTGTCCATGTGGAGTACCACCAATGACTGTATATGAATGGACAAAGCCATTGATCACGTGACACCATTCATTCTTATGTGAAGACTCAATAGTGCATTGAAGCCAAATGCAGTCGGTTAAGATGGCGTCTCATGGAGACATAACATGTGCGGTTTGAGCTACTCAGGGGAGTGATGTTGCAGGCTAGCTCAGTGCTGCTCCCTCTCATTGAGTAACCGAGACAGACTGAGGCTGCCATTAGCAACTAAATTGTCATTAACTACTTCTGTGTGCGATAATCAGTTCAAGGACATCTGGTGTGTTAGAAGCAATTATTGGTACCATGATTGTCTTCTAAACATTTTTTTATTTGCACAGAGATTGACCACAAATATATATATTTTTCCAATCACTAGAATGGGGGATGCTAACTGCCTGCAGTACCAGGGTCGGACTTTAACATCCGTGGCTTCAATGAGAGGGGGCAGTTGTTCTCTCCTGCATACCACCAGCACCAGTTGTGTGTGTGTGTGTGTGTGTGTGTGTGTGTGTGTGTGTGGCATTCTGCAGTAGGTCCCTCCTCTCTAGGGGTCTGCAGCCCTCCTGTGTTTTTAATTGAGTTTTGGGATGAGTTGCTACTGGCTGATGGTGTTCTATCTAAACTGAGGATTAGTGCAGTAGATCCATATTTGAGTTGTGGATTACCCCTCCTGCCGCAACAGGCTGTTGGAGTAATGTCCTCAAGAACAGGAAACACTGACCTAAAAAGAGGGGGATGAGCTGAAACCCCTTTTTATTAATTCAGATATTCATTTGTGGGCGACGACATGTTTAATGTTGCCTTTGTTCTTTTTTCTTTAAAGGTTGATTCGGGGACATTCTTTTAAATGTTACCTTCCAACATTTAAAAAGTCCAGTATGCTTTGTGTGTCCATTAAGAGCTTAGTTTTTTTACTAACATTATGCATATTTCGTGTGTTTGGTTTGCCCTTTGACACATACCGGTAGATTCATAATGGTACTGCATCACAGATGCAACCGGAGACATCCGTGAACTCTGAAACACATTCAAAGTCAACTGGTTTAATTTCAGCATCACGATTTCCTCTCTGAAGCATTTCAGGCCTACTGTAACAAATGATCAAATGCTGTAAGATATATATTGACAGCTAAAATCCCAAATTACTAAAATACTTAGTTTTTATTTTTAGAGTTTTTGTCGCTAATGTGTTGATTTAATCCTCTAAACCCATGGGTGAATAGGTTTTTGGAGGATGGAGAGATAAAAGAGGATGAGAAAGAGGGAGGGAGGGAGGTTGGCTATGTTTACATCACCTCTCATTTCATGCCAAGGACAATCACAAACAGGAATACACAAGAGAAAAGCTTTTAGGAAGAGATAAAGGGATGGAGATCGAGCTAAGGGAAGACAAGGGAGTTTAGGCGAGGTGAGTTCTCAGAATCATGACATCATGGAGGTAGAAGTTTCCTGGGGAGTCGTGTCTCTGACCCACGGCGCTAAAAGCATCAAAAGAGCTGCTAAAACCATAGGTCATTAGCTCCGTGGGATTAGGATGTGAAAACAAACAGGGAAAAACACTCCTCCTCATTCTCCTTTATGTCAACTTCACTCCCCTGGGAGTTCTGCAATGTTACTAAAAATCCTGTCTATAGTATTTATATAGGACGTTAACACTTCATTTTAAGGGTACCTAATAATCCACTTAAGGCATTTATACTGGGTTTTTTTTAGGAATCATTACTCCCGCATTTGTTATCGTTACTAAGCTAGTTATTCTCACATTTGTGTATATTTCCTTAAACGTTCTGCTTATTCTTTTACCGGGTATTGCTGGAATGTCTACCAATGGCATGCCCATTTTTTTTGTGAGAAATTGCAGGTCACTCAAAACATTAAGTGTTTATAAAGTATAAATTGTGCTCACTTTAGATTATGGACTGCAAAAATACTTTACTAATGATTACTAAATGGTTTAAGTGTGGGAGTAATGATTAATGAATGGTGATCACACAATTTTATAAATGCCTTTTATAAATGGTTTATTACGTGTTACCCATAGGACTATATAGTGCTTACTTAGTGTGGCAGTTTCAGTGTTGTACAATTCTCAAGGAAATCTTAACAATGAAATGTGATTACAGCCCCATTCCTAAGTTGGTCTTCTTCCCAGAACTGTGTCTCTTCAGATGAAAAACCTGTGTTCTTCTACTTCTCATTGAAAGGAAAACACAAGACCATAGAATGGCAACTACCGTTCAATGGTTTTGGTTGCGACGTCTTATTTCTATCCAGTTCTTTGTTCCATTTCATGAAAACGCCTATGATCTTTCTGCTGTCTGCATTTGTAAAGAAAAGTGCTGTTATTTACTTTTCTCTTTACGTCTCTCCCTCTGTATCTGTCTCTGAAGACCTGATGAGCTTTGATGATCTGTCGTCTACCTCTGAGAAGCTGTCTCACCCCACCGCTAACAGACCAAAGATGGCTGGCAAGAGGCTTCCCGCTCAGTTTGGAGGAGGCCACTCTGTGAGTACACAGACATAACAACACGCTACTGAGGACACAACTCTGCACACAGACTTGCAAAACCACACATGTTAATCTCGCTCCATACGTTACGTTTACACATCAAATTCCTCTCAAAAACACACTTGGCATGCAGGTCCTATCTGAACAGCAAATGTACATCACCGCATTCCATACACAGATATCGCACCTTATCTGAACCTCATGATGGATCGGGGGAGTTGACGTGAGATTGGGAGCAGGTTGCTACATGTCCACTTGAAAAGACATCAAATAGCAGACATTTGAGTTACATGAAGGGCTGAGAGGAGAGCTGTCAGGTCGCTCCGATTTGTCTGAGATTGACTGAGTTCCCTGAAGAGTAATATGAAAGCCTTCCGTTAGAAACAGATTAACAAGCCTGTGAGTCTGTGAGAATGTCTGGCAAGGTGTCAACTACTGAGCAGACCTGTTTTGTATTTTTGTCTTCTCAGCCAAACAAGGACATCAGCGTGGAGAAAACCTTCAAGTTTGACGAGGAGGACCGCCCCAAGCCAAAGTTGATAGACGCAAGAAAGGTAACAATGGCATTGACGTGTCTGATTGCATCGGTTAGTGTCTAACCTGTATTGAACTTGTATGTGCGGTACACCAACCTCATTCCAGAACAACTATTTTGTATGTATGGCAATAAAGTTTTCTGAGTGTGAATCAATGGCCCAAATACACATTAGCTCTATCCTTGTTCCAGTACAAATCATCCCAAATGGATGCTATTGCTGCAAATTAGTCACTTCAGCCAATATTTGCACACAGCAAGGAATTAATATAGAGGATACAACACCCCAAAAAGAACAGCAAAATATATGTCTCAGTTCAGAAACTGGGTCAGGTTTGTCTACAGATATTAACTAATACATCCTCGGAAAACTGCAACCGTCTTGTGATCTTCTGTTAAATCATAGAGACCTCTCTCAGTTCCTCTGGGCAATCCCTCACTAATAGGAGCCGTCCTCCTGTCGTCCCTCTCGCCGTCCCTCCCTCCCTCCCTCCCTCTGTATGTAAGCCACCCTGTTACTGTATGAAAGCCCTCTTATCTTGATGAACCCTGATCCCACCGGCTCCAGTACAGCACAGTCGCAAGCCTCTGGCATTAAGCTCCCTGAGGTCACACAAGATGTACGTACACATACGTCCAGGTAATAATTTACACGCATGCATGCAGTCACACGCACTCACGCAGATATTCACATGCATTCACAAAATAATGCTCTTTTGCAATCCAACAAATCCACTCAGGCCCAGTGTAAGGCCGATATTAGTCACACTGGGACATGGTGTTAGTTGTCCTACAGAGGCCAAACGGAGGGCATCCTCATGTTTCTAATGAAAACTTCATGTCCATCCTCGTGTGTGTCTTGTTAGCATTTCCTCAGATGCCCAGTGGGGGAGTAAAGCGGACATGCACCTCACACTGACTTTGTGTGGGCAGGCCAGCGCCACTGGAGGCCCTCTCAAAGCACTCACCAGCTGGGGTCAACCAGCTGTTTACCTGTACCACTTAAATCGAGTGACTAATCCCTGCGCATCAAGCCCCATAACTGTGGGCTACAAACTTCTATAGGTTGAAATAAAGATACCCTTTGGCTTCTTGGACATTTAAATCCTTTAAAATTAGATGTTGACCCTCTCGGCAGAGGAAAATAAAGAAATGAATGAAAACTATATCCTGAGGTGATGGGAGGCAGGAGAACACAATATTAAAGCACCCCTGACTTCAGAGGGAGAAACAGGGGATCAGTTGTGTTCAATCCAAATGAAATAGCCTTCCGCAGCTACAGCTCTGCAACAGTGTTTCAAACGGCTACTGTAGCTCCCTCCTAGCAGTCATGGCTGGTCGCTAAAGACTACTTATGGTATGTTTTACGACCAGAAGAATTGACTTGATTAATTTTGAGCAAAGGAACACTGACTTCATTCATTAGTCAAAAGCATTCAGAATGGAGGTCACAGCCAGGACAAAAATATTTTCATACCACCTCTCTCCTTCTTCCGCAGCCATCCATGCCCAGCTCACACTCCCAATCTCCCGTCCTCAAGCCCAGCCCATCCCTGTCAGAGGGGCTCAAGGCCAGCGCGGCTTCGGCCCCTGGCCGCAGAAGCCCCAGCCCAGGCCCCAGCGCGGAGACAAAGGCCAAGGCAGAGCCAGAGGAGCGGAAGTCTGAGCTGCAGGACCTCAGAGGTCAAATGAAAGAACTGCTGCTGTCTGTGGAGCTCCTCAAGACCCAGCAAATGTAACTAACTACCACTTTCCTTAGATCTGGTTTTGTTCAGTTCCTACTATTTACTCTGTACTCTTCAAATGAAGCGTTATGTCTTTGTTAAGATAACCAAACAAATGTTGCCTTGTTTAGATGATAAAGCTTCATTATAAAGCTAGCTACATAAATCAGTCAAAATTGTTCTTTGTGTACCTTTTTCAGAGCAGTATTTTAGCTACTGTCCTAAAAAAAAATGTTGTACCCTACGGCTTGTATATAGGCGAGTCACTGTTGGAACTTGTGAGTGAAGCCTGTTCGGGCAGAGTAATGGTGATGTGATCTTATTGTTGATCCGATGCTAGCCTGTCATGTGTTCAAGCACTGAGGAGCCTTGTGAACATTCAGGCTTTTCTTTGCAGGAGAGAGATGGCAGAGCTGAGAAGCGAGCTGGACGAGGAGAGGTTGAAACGAGTGGCCCTGCAGGTAAGTTGATGACGGTATCCGTCTTTACACCGCAGCTTGTCAGTGTGTAAGCTTGACAGGTCCAGTCAGCGGGTGTGAGGTGGGCTGGAAAGGCAGAGGTTCATTCACACTGTGGAATGCTTTATGTCCCTACTCAGCGCTAGTAGGACCGTGGTGGTCATGACATTTTGTCAGCCGGTGATTGTCAAGCAAATAACTGCCAGTCTTACCGTAATTGACCCTTAATTAACATAAAGAAATTTAGCATCTCCTGGCTCCCACACATAGCCTACAAGCCACTGATGCAGACCTTTTGGAGCATCTACATTTCAAAAAGTCTAATAAATCGTTGCGACTCTATGATTTGAGCTCTGCTTTGTTTCTTGCACAGGCTGCACACACTTCATCAGTCTCTCATTCACAATTTGACAAGCACATGATAATGCCTAGAATATCCGCGACGGCAATGCACATTAAAAAAATCCATGCCTTTTGCGGGCAATGGCCGTTGTGCCCTTGAGCTGAATATAATAATTATAATTCCCTTCTCCTGGCAGCCAATCACCGTGCTCCGAAGCACCTCTCACTCACAATTCTTATTAGCCAATGCCTGTCACGTGATCGGGTCCTTCTCACAGGCATCTCAGCTCCGAAGTAGGCTACAAGAGAAGAAAGACGCATCGGGGACACAACTGCGTGCCTCCTTACCTAATTCTGACATTTATTGAAGGTGTTAGAAGAAATGTCCATCTTTTTGTCAGCCAAAAAGATGAGTAGGTCTAACGAACAGCAAACGCAATAGCCTGTCAATCTACTATCCCCCATAGTACCGAAGTTGACATTCTATTGTCCTTCTGTGCGAGATAAATATTCCAAACATAGTCTGGGACAGTTGTGGGATACGATAGATCCCAAATTAATACAACAACTTGCATTAAAAAAAAAACATTTAAAAGCAACGAAGCTGCTGCAACAGATCAGAACGTTTAGCTTAAAATGTTGGTAAACTATTAGGTTATTTCTTCACATTATAAGCGCAGCAATGCGCACACGGCAGTAGGCTATAAGCAGGACGTGCCAGTTAGGCTCTACATCGGTTGTAAATTGGATGAATCTGCTTAATTTTAAGAAGTTATTTGGTCTCTTTAGTTGTGATCCAAATCTTATCAAAACATATAGGCCTATGGGCTAGGCTACATGAGGTGTGCGACTATGATTTGAAAAAGTCGCAAATAAAATATATTATCTGTTTCTTGCCTTACTGCACGTAAGCTATGCATCATTCACAAGTGATAGTCTTCCCTGTGGCTCAGTTGGTAGAGCATGGTGTTTGCAACGCCAGCATGGTGTGTGCAACGCCAGGGTTGTGGGTTCGATTCCCACGGGGGGCCAGTACAAAAATAAAAAGAAAGAGCGTCTGCTAAATGACTAAAATGTAAATAATATATCATTCACAAATGATGGGCTAATGTTGTCCCCCATCAGACTATTCTTAATTTAATCTTGCCTTTACATATACTAAATAATATATTTGTGAAATGAGTTTTGATTTAGGATGGACCATTATCATGCACCTGTTGCAGAACAAGGGCTGGGGAAAAAATACATCTCATCTATGCACTTAAATAGCAAATTGAGGAGCTTTTTCATTTGAATGCTGCCAGGAATACAATACCTCTGTTGTAAAGCAAAGCAATGTGCTTAATATTAGGAAAGTTGATAAATAAATATAGTAGGCCTGTTTTCTCACGCAATCGTATAGCCTATAGAAATGTTGCGCCACATGAGCTCATGGGCTCTCATGAATTGTTTTATTTAATTTTCGATTAGATTTGCATTGTCACAGTGATTAGAGTGACAATAGAGTGCTGAGTACAAGGCAGTTAGCAAGTTTGGTAGGCTACTAATGACCATCAGCAACATCAGAGCTTGGAGAAGCCTAGTTACCGTGACTAAACAGTCACGTGGACTTTGACCTTTGACTCGTGACCTCCGGTGTGGTGGTAATACAGTCACCGCAACAACCCTAAGCACTACACACGGAGTCGGACCCAGTATACCCTAACCTTGTCCATCCTTATCCCCATTTTCTCTCGCTCTCTCTCGCTCTCTCTCGCTCTCTCTTGCTCTCTCTCACTCTCTCTCTCGCTTTCTTTCTCTTTTTCTCTTTCTTTCTCTCTTTTTCTCTCTTTCTTTTTCTCTCTTTCTCTCTTTCTTTCTCTCTTTCTTTTTCTCTCTTTCTCTCTTTCTCTCTTTCTCTCTCTCTTTCTCTCTCTCTTTCTTTCTTCTCTCTTTCTCTCTCTCTCTCTTTCTTTCTTCTCTCTCTCTCTCATATTCATGTCAGAGCTTTTCTCTGACGAATGCAATAGATTTTCATATGGTGGCTTATTTCTGCAGTTGTCAGTCAACCTGCATATTAGTATTCAAATGACACTGAGCATGAAATGGCAATGTGTTTTGCACTAATATTGTACATGGTATGGATGGGTTAAATTGGACCGCAAGTGGAAATAAGACTTTAATTTCATTCAAGATCTGATACCCACGTACCTCTCTGTGAGAATGTTAGCTATGATGTTATCATCAGGATTGCTGGTTTCCCATGAGAAAGTAGTAAAATGGTGTCTGTCTGTCTGTCCGTCTCTTTCAGATGGAGATAGAGAAATTAAAGAAGATGGTTCATTCGACGTGAAGTCTGACCCAATCAGCCTGGAACATCAGTCACCTATCGGTCTGTCTCTAAGTAGAAACAGGAAGGGGACGATGGCATTCCTATAATACTTTTAGTTATCATCAACCTATTCCACATTTGTAAGATTTACATTTTTGCACATATTAAGGTTTTCTAGTTCTAGAAAGGTGTAATTAAATACAGATGTATATGTTTTTTGTTACTTTTTTTTTTTTGTTTCTTTTTGTTTTGCCAACACAAACGATCGAGGCCTTACTAACTACTGTGCTGGACTGGCAGTCTCTGCATTCTCTATGGGAATGTGTGAGGGTTGCTCTCAATACTACTGATTCTGTATAAAGCGATAGGGGATTCCTTTTGTTTTATTTTTTTTATGACTTGCAGGTAGTTGATTTTAAAGATGATTCTGATTTTCAGTTAAAGTATCCATATTAGCCTCCTTTAGATCATAATGAATTATATTGTGATATGTCCCTGTTGCTATAGCAGTGTTGTACTCCATTGCTATGGCATAAGGGATCATTTTCTTATTTTTTTTATTTTTTTCTAACATTCCTATCCAGGGTAACACTATTGTGCCTGTTAAACACATATTAAAGTGTTAATATTGGGAGATTACATTTATCAAACTGTTTAGACTTGCTGATGATATATATTTGTAAGTTCTGACAATGTGCTTAGACATATTATAGAGGGTCCTTTTTTAATTTTGTTCTTCTTGTAAAGGACATGTCACGTGGAACGGTTCTATCAGAAAGAGAGTGACAGGTGTGTTATATAGATCATATATTTGGTACCTTCAAATACAGCCAATACTAGCGCTACTTGAAAAGAGCACCAGAGGTTTATGAGATAAACCTCCATTTTATTTCACGCCACGGTCAAAATTGTGGCTTACTCATTGATTGTTGTTATCTTGCACCAACTCCTGTACGCCAAATTGCTCTGACTCCTCTTTTATGAACCATATGCAGCTCTCTCTAAATCTCTCTCTGTAAACAAAATCATGTGTGCTTTGAAGAGTGAGCAATCTCTTTCTAACCTCCCAGATGAGACCTGAAGTCCTGTATAGCAGTGACCTTTGTGTGTTTCCATGTTGTCCTGAATGTGTCTGGTTCACACACCTTTATACTTGGACCAAGTAGAAATGTGGAGCATGGAGGCCAACTGAGCACATAGTCCAGTACACAGTATCTCTGCCATTTCTCATTACTGTAAGTGAGAGGCTGAATGGAAAGGCTTTGGGGATGAGATCTACTTGATACAGAAGGGTTAAGCTCTGCACTGTACCTATGCACAGCCAGCACCACTTTGTCAATGAAACGTATGTGATTGAACTCCACGAAGGACAAAGTGTTTTTGATGGGATGCGTTCAGTGTACCGGACAGACAAATCATGAAAGAAATTGCCTTTGATGAAAAGCATCTTTGAGGTTGTCGCTAGATTATGCAGCATTTTGTTGATTCTTAACGTGTTACTTACCCATCATGACCAGAAGGATGTTTGCCTCGACTCCAGATCATCCTGAACACTGTGGATGGCCTTCTTTCTCTGCATCCTTCTTCATATTCTATTTTCAGCAAGCTAATTATTTACATTTTTTATATATATATATATCAGTCAAAAGTTTGGACACACCTAGTCATTCAAGGGTTTTTCTTTATTTGTATTATTTCCTATATTGTAGAATAATAGTGAATACAAACTATTAAATAACACATATGGAATAATGTAGTAACCAAAAACGTGTTAAAAAAATCTAAATATATTTGAGATTCTTCAAAGTAGCCACCCTTTGCCTTGATGACAGCTTTGCACACTCTTGGCATTTTCTCAACCATCTTCACCTGGAATGCTTTTCCAACAGTCTTGAAGGAGTTCCAACATATGCTAAGCACGTGTTGGCTGCTTTACCTTCACTCTGCGGTCCAACTCATCCCAATCCATCTCAGTTGGGTGATTGTGGAGGCCAGGTCATCTGATGCAGCACTGGGTCATTGTCCTGTTGAAAAACAAATGATAGGCCCCTAAGCGCAAACCAGATGGGATGGCGTATCACTGCAGAATGCTGTGGTAGCCATTCTGGTTAAGTGTGCCTTGAATTCTAAATAAATCAGACTGTGTCACCAGCAAAGCACCAAATCAGCAAAGCACCAAATCACACCACCCCCTCCATGCTTCACGGTGGGAACCACACATGCAGAGATCATCTGTTCACCTACTCTGCGTCTCACAAAGACACGGCGGTTGGAACCAAAAATCTCTACCGGTCTACTGTCCATCGTTCTGCCCCTGAACAAGGCAGTTAACCCACTGTTCCTAGGCTGTCATTGAAAATAAGAATTTGCTCTTAACTGACTTGCCTAGTTAAATAAAGGTAAAATAAAAAAAATTGCTTGTGTTTCTTGGCCCAAGCAAGTCTCTTCTTATTGGTGTCCTTTTAGTAGTGGTTTCTTTGCAGCAATTCGACCATGGATGCCTGATTTCACTCCTCTGTGTCTGTTCTTGAACTCTGACGCATTTATTTGGGCTGCAATTTCTGAAGTTCCCAAATGAACTTTTCACAAGGCATACCTGTTAATTGAAATGTATTCCAGGTGACTACCTCATGAAGCTGGTTGAGAGAATGCCAAGAGTGTGCCAAGGTGTCATCAAGGCAAAGGGTGGCTACTTTGAAGAATCTCAAATATAAAATATATTTAGATTTGTTTAACACTTTTTTTGGTTACTACATGATAGATTTTATATATATATATTTCACATACATACACATCACATACACACTGATCTCACAAAATGGGAAATTATCGTTATTCCTTCTTCACATGAGTACACCAAGTCGTGTACTATGCTCAGGCTTAGAATCTTATCCCTTAAAAGAAAGCATTCCTGATCAGGGACTGTGCTTGCACTTGTTTGTGTGTATGCATGAAAGGAAACCTGAAAGCCTGTGTATGTGTCTGTGATGTTGGGTTTTGGGTTTGTCCTTAGTGTGTTTGGCCTTGTTGACTGGTCTGGGTAAAATATAGGGCAAGATTACACATTGATCCCTAAAGCAATAAGAATCTGTAATATCTTTCTCTTTTCCATCCCTCAATGTTTCTCATGGCTACATTCTAAGTTGAGCTTGAGCAAAGAGTTAATCATGCATATATATATATATATATGAAAAAGCTATCAATGTAACTGTCAGTCGGCTTAATACTGTACATTCAATTATTTGATGCAAAGAAAATAGGAAATATGTGCACATTTAACATCTGTTCAAGTTATCTTGTTTACATGTGCTGTAAAATTGCATGAACTGAGATTCTTTCCAAAATGAATAAATATAATCTTTATTTACACTCATGGGTACCAGGTTATTTTATATGATATTGTCCACTAGTTGGGCTCTATCTTGTCTTTTCTCTCCAACAATAGAGATGGGTACACTATACCCTCATGGGGAGTCCTTTCATGGCTTGGTAAGCTAGAGAAAATATTTGCTCATCAGTAAATGGAGGCAGAGTAAGAAGACTGACACAGCTGAATTGATCGGACACATCTTATTATAACGAGGGAGTCTATCGGATGAATCCGGCCTGACTGATAACATTTTGATTTGAACACCTTATGGGGAAGATAGGAAACTGAGTTCTGCAATGACAGGAAACGTGTTTTACGCGTGTGCATTCTCTACGGATCGTTAAGCATGAGCCTGACAGAACCATAGGCTACCTGCATATATGACATTGGACAGGTTGAACCTAGTCAGATGTCAGTGTTGGCCCTTGGAGCACTGCTGTTCTGCAGAGAGAAAGAGTGTGAGGAACTTAGTCTTTTTTATTATTTTATTTATTTATTTCACCTTTATTAAACCAGGAAGGCAAGTTGAGAACAAGTTCTCATTTACAATTGCGACCTGGCCAAGATAAAGCAAAGCAGTTCAACACATACAACAACACAGAGTTACACATGGAGTAAAACAAACATACAGTCAATAATACAGTAGAAAAATAAGTTTCTATATACAATGTGAGCAAATGAGGTGAGATAAGGGAGGTAAAGGCAAAAAAGGCCATGGTGGCAAAGTAAATACACTATAGCAAGTGAAACAGTGGTATGGTAAATTTGTAGTGGAAGAAAGAGTAAAGTAGAAATAGAAATAATGGGGTGCAAAGGAGCTAAATAAATACAGTAGGGGAAGAGGTAGTTGTTTGGGCTAAATTATAGATGGGCTATGTACAGGTGCAGTGATCTGTGAGCTGTTCTGACAGTTGGGGCTTAAAGCTAGTGAGGGAGATAAGTGTTTCCAGTTTCAGAGATTTTTGTAGTTCGTTCCAGTCATTGGCAGCAGAGAACTGGAAAGAGAGACAGCCAAAGGAGGAATTGGCTTTGGGGGTGACCAGAGAGATATACCTGCTGGAGCACGTGTGACAGGTGGGTGCTGCTACAGTGAGCTGAGATAAGGGGGGACTTTACCTAGCAGGGTCTTGTAGATGACCTGGAGCCAGTGGGTTTGGCGACGAGTATGAAGCGAGGGCCAACCAACGAGAGCGTACAGGTCGCAGTGGTGGGTAGTATATGGGGCTTTGGTGACAAAACGGATGGCACTGTGATAGACTGCATCCAGTTTATTGAGTAGGGTATTGGAGGCTATTTTGTAAATGACATCGCCGAAGTCAAGGATCAGCAGGATAGTCAGTTTTACGAGGGTATGTTTGGCAGCATGAGTGAAGGATGCTTTGTTGCGAAATAGGAAGCCAATTCTAGATTTAACTTTGGATTGGAGATGTTTGATGTGAGTCTGGAAGGAGAGCTTACAGTCTAACCAGACACCTAGGTATTTATAGTTGTCCACATATTCTAAGTAAGAACCGTCCAGAGTATTGATGCTGGACGGGCGGGCAGGTGCGGGCAGCAATCGGTTGAAGAGCATGCATTTAGTTTTCCTTGTATTTAACAGCAGTTGGAGGCCATGGAAGGAGAGTTGTATGGCATTGAAGCTCGTCTGGAGTGTTGTTAACACAGTGTCCAAAGAAGGGCCAGAAGTATACAGAATGGTGTCGTCTGCGTAGAGGTGGATCAGAGACTAACCAGCAGCAAGAGCGACATCATTGATGTATACAGAGAAAAGAGTTTGCCAAAGAATTGAACCCTGTGCACCCCCGTAGAGACTACCAGAGGCCCGGACAACAGGCCATCCGATTTGACACATTGAACTCTATCAGAGAAGTAGTTGGTGAACCAGGCGAGGCAATCATTTGAGAAACCAAGGCTATTGAGTCTGCCGATGAGGATGTGGGGATTGACAGAGTCGAAGGCCTTGGCCAGGTCAATGAATACGGCAGCACAGTATTGTTTCTTATCGATGGCGGTTACGATATTGTTTAGGACCTTGAGCGTGGCTGAGGTGCACCCATGACCAGCTCCGAAACCAGATTGCATAGTCTGTCAGAGGCTACAGTCAATTTCACTGAACCGTCACACAATAACATTCAATGTCTTAGCACTGCCAGAATGGTAATTTCCTACACCTTTTTACAATCGGAACATTGACTCCTCTGTCTCTTATGAAAGCATATTCTGCTCTCTCATCATTCAAGGAAAAGGGGAACAGAGAGTCTCCCAGAGACAAAGACGGGTGTCCTGCCTCTCGTGTCTTTGTCAGCTTGACAATAGCAACTGTGAGCACTTAGGCCCTCTATACAGAAACCCTGGGTAGGGGGTGATTAGCATTATGGCATAGTGCTTTCTCCTGCATTCATTTGGTAACACTGTCCTGTGAATAACACAAGGTTAATTATCTCCTACCATGACTGGTATTGTGACACCACAAAAGTTAAATGCACTCGGTGTAAAAGATTGTCTAAATATGGTGTTCAGTGCAAGGAAGGTCAGTGAGGGTGACGCCTAATTGATGCAGTAGACTGGGTAGTAATTGTAGCTTCATTTCCAATTGGCTTGTTGACCATGGAAGAGACATGGGGGGGGTTTGCCATAGTGATTCATGAGCATCAAGATGTGGTTTTACAGTGTGATTGTCAACGGCCTTCTAAGTTCTGTTGATTTTCCAGTATATTGCGATATACAGTTGAGCTCGGGCGTTTACATATACTTGGAGTCATTAAAACTCATTTTTCAACCCCTCCACAAATTTCAGGTTAACAAACTATAGTTTTGGCAAGTCGGTTAGGACATCTACTTTGTGCATGACACAAGTACTTTTTTTTACAGACAGATTATTTCACTTATAATTCACTGTATCACAATTCCAGTGGGTCAGACGTTTGCATACACTGAGTTGACTGTGCCTTTAAACAGCTTAGAAAATTCCAAAAAATGTCATGGCTTTCGAAGCTTCTGATAGTACCACATTCATCTGTACAAACAATAGTACGCAAGTATAAACTCCATGGGAACATGCAGCCGTCATACCGCTCAGGAAGGAGACGCGTTCTGTCTCCTAGAGATTAACGTATTTTGGTGTGAAAAGTGCAAATCAGTCCCAGAACAACAGCAAAGGACCTTGTGAAGATGCTGGAGGAAACAGGTACAAAAGTGTATATATCCACAGTAAAACGAGTCCTATATCGACATAACCTGAAAGGCTGCTCAGCAAGGAAGAAGCCACTGCTCCAAAACCGGCATAAAAAAAGCCAGACTACGGTTTGCAACTGGACATGGGGACAAAGATCATACTTTTTGGAGAAATGTCCTCTGGTCTGATGAAACAAAAATAGAACTGTTTGGCCATAATGACCATCGTTATGTTTGGAGGAAAAAGGGGGAGGCTTGCAAGCCGAAGAACACCATCCCAACCCTGAAGCACGGGGGTAGCAGCATCATCTTGTGGGGGTGCTTTGCTGCAGGAGGGACTGGTGCACTTCACAAAATAGATGGCATCATAAGGCAGGAAAATTATGTGGATATATTGAAGCAACATCTCAAGACATCAGTCAGGAATTTAAAGCTTGGTCGCAAATGGGTCTTCCAAATGGACAATTAACCCAAGCATACTTCCAAAGTTGTGGCAAAATGGCTTAAGGACAACAAAGTCAAGGTATTGGAGTGGCCATCACAAAGCCCTGACCTCAATCCAAATTTCACCCAACTTATTGTGGAAGACTACCCGCAACGTTTGACCCAAGTTAAACAATTTAAAGGCAATGCTATCAAATACTAATATAGTGTATGTAAACTTCTGACCCACTGGGAATGTGATGATAGAAATAAAAGCTGAAATAAATCATTCTCTCTACTATTATTCTGACATTTCACATTCTTAAAATAAAGTGATGATCCTAACTGACCTAAGACAGAGAATTTTTACTATGATTAAATGTCAGGAATTGTGAAAAACTGAGTTTAAATGTATTTGGCTAAGGTGTATGTAAACTTCCGACTTCAACTGTATTACTCTGATATTTTGATGATAAACACAGCCCAAAAAATTGGAAAGCAATATCTGCCGGAAAACTTTAACATCATAAGATATTTGCAATTGACTGTGACAGGTGACTGTATGGGATATTTGTCATTTGTACCGGTATTTCACCGAATACAATAATATGGTGTTTGGTCGCTCTCACCACTCAATAGATTGACATGGTAGTTAATTGAACAGACTTGTTTAATTTTCTAAGGTGCCCATAGAAGTGTTGCCCGCCTGAACCATCTATGTTATTGATATTTCATAACAAGCAGCCTGTTTCATAACCGGTAGCTAATGCTCTATGGAAGAGGATTACACAGGGTGCAATGTCTTTCATTCTGAACATGGTTGTGGGCATTCATTTAGAGAAAGAGGGTCTAAACGTGTATGACAGTGTGCAAGATCTAACATGACATAACTTGTTAGGTTGAATAACTAAGAAAAACGTTGAATAAGTCAGATTTTGTTTTGAGTTGTTTCTTCTTTCTTGCTTATAAACAGTTGAGTATCGTTTCATTTTCTTTTTGATGTTACAGTAGAAGCTGAGCCAAATGCATTCCACATGTTACATGTTGTTCCTGTGGGAATCAGCTGACATTACATTTGATAGACCCACTGGTTCAAAGCATGTCACTCCACTGTTCTTAGCAGCATGGTCACTGCACACACTGACTCAGAGCACCACCCCGCTGCTTGAAGATTGCATGCTGCTACCTCTCAGGATTGAATTATTGGATTTTGGAGCTTTTGTCCATAAGCAGAATTCCTCTTTATTCCGCCACGACTGAAGTTCACTGAATCTCAGCCCGGTCATCAGGAACAGCTGTGGAGAAGTTTGTATTATGTTCATGCCAACTGTTGTTCACTTGGTTTGTTTCCGTTTGACAGTTTCTGATGAAGTGTTTGGGTGTACAGGGTTCACAAACAGAGGGCTGATTGGTCTCTAGCCAAGGGACACCGTTGCCTTTCAAGGCCAACCCATTCTGTTATAAAATATTTGGATTGCCTGTCACTTCTCATTAGTTCTAGTTCATGCAGACAGACATAAAATATGAAATTCTACTTTTAGCTCTCACAAAGAATGTAATGTTTCTGTCTAACTGTAATGATACAGTAGCTCGATGTTGTAGTGATGTATGTAGGCCACATCGTGTATGTGTGTAATCTGTTCACTACCATATTGTCTCGTTCTAGTTCTCCTTTGAAACATTTTATTCAAATGTGTCCCTCTGGCATGGTGTGTGGCCGACATGTTTTCTTATCTGGGCAATCATACAAGAGCACATTGAACTTTTAACATTCACAAAGGATGTCATGTTTCTCTCAAACTGTAATGTTGAAGTGATGTGTGTAAGAAGTGTGCTTATCTCATGTATGTCATCTGTTTACTAACATACAGTCTCACATTATAGTTCTCCCTTTTGCTCTAATTACACCTCTGGCCTAGTGTGAGTCTGGACATCATTGTTTCCTATCTGGACAGGCTAAATATGTCATCCCCTTGGGGCCATTTCAGTCAACCCCCTTTTCTTCAGTCTTTTCAACCCAGTTTCAGCATTTCAAAAAGGATGACAAGAAGATTGAGGATATTTATACAGTATATTTATTTCCAGAATCCTTTGCTAAGCCATATATTTATAGCTGTATGGAGAGTTTGAAGGTTAGTTAGATTGAGCTGAAAGTTGACAAGAAGCGTGTTACTTGTAGCAGGCAGTTTACAAAGTGCATATGATGGATGTTGTCCACTCCATATGTTCAAGGGAATAGAACAATGTTTGACTTATGTTTGACGTATGTAATGTTTGACTTATGCATGTGTCTATTTCTTGACAGTTTCTTTGGATTTGTAGAAGGCAATCTCTTGGAGATGTTTTTCTTGGAGATGATTTCACCCTCTCGCCATCCGTTCCACCCATCCGGCCCCAAAGTCCGACTCCACAATGTCATGTTAGTTTTGTATCCAGTCCTTGAAGTCACAGCAAATACTTGTCTGTGTATGTCTGTTACTTTATTTCAGCTTTCAAGAAATAATCGAGCATAAACGCAACCTCCGAAAGGATCGCGTTTGAATACATCGCTTTTGCAGTGTGTTCCATTATGTGACACAATTTAGAGATTCATTGATTTTGTGACAGACATTCCAAACTCAACTCTAACAGATGGATAGACCCTGTGGTAACCTGTGTCTTGTGTTTGCTATGATAAGGGGTTGCACCGAAGAAAAGAAGACTGAGCACATGTTGGAAGTTATTTATTGGATGATTGCTTTTATAAAGACAGAGGAGTCCAGGGATACAGTCCACTGTAAATCTAAACGCATGAAATTGGATTCAGAACTGGTGAGATAGCAGAGAAGTTTGAATAGACTCAAGTCATTACAGCTGAAGGACACAGAGATATATGTTTATGCTCTTACTCTGGTGATGATGGGGAGTTTAGGGCATCCGACCTCCATGTTGTATGGAAGTACAATACCAGTCAAAAGTTTAGACACACCTACTCATTCAAGGGTTTTTCGTATTTTTTTTTTACTATTTTCTACATTGAAGAATAATAGTGAAGAAATCAAAATGATGAAATAACACATATGGAATCATGTAGTAACCAGAAATTGGAACAAAAAAGTGTTAAACAACTCAAAATATAGTTTATATTTGAGCTTCTTCAAAGTAGCCACTCTTTGCCTTGATGACAGCTATGCACACCCTTGGCATTCTCTCAACCAGCTTCACAAGGTAGTCACCTGGAATGCATTTCAATTAACAAGTGTGCCTTATTTGAAGTTCATTTGTGGAATTTCTTTCTTTCTTAATGGGTTTGAGCCAATCAGTTGTGTTGTGACAAGATAAGGGTGGTATACCGAAGATAGCCCTATTTGGTAAAAGACCAAGTCCATATTATGGCAAGAACAGCTCAAATAAGCAAAGAGAAACAAGCAAAGAGCAAATAAGCAAAGAGAAACATAAAGGTCATTAAATCTGGAACATTTCAAAAACTTTGAAAGTTTTTTCAAGTGCAGTCTCAAAAACCATCAAGCGCTATGATGAAACTGGCTCTCATGAGGATCACCAAAGGAAGGAAGGCTCAGAGTTACCTCTGCTGCAGAGGATAAGTTCATTAGACTTACCAGCCTCAGAAATTGCAGTCCAAATAAATGCTTCACAGAGTTCAAGTAACAGACCCATCTCAACATCAACTGTTGAGGAGACTACATTAATCAGGCCTTCATGATCGAATTGCTGCAAAGAAACCACTACTTAAGGACACCAATAAGAAGAAGAGACTTGCTTGGGCCAAGAAACACGAGGAATGGACATTAGACCGGTGGAATTCTATCCTTTGGTCTGATGACATTTTTGGTTCCAACCGCCATGTTTTTGTGAGACGCAGAGTAGGTGAACGGATGGCCCCCTCCAGTGATATGAGCAGGAGCCAAGGCAAGGCATGCAAAAATATGCAAGGTGTCTTCGTCTGTTTAGGGACTGCCCCAGGCTGCTTATCAACATGAAGGATTGTAGTAAGAGGATGATATGCAGAACAACACTCAACATATTGCGTACAATATTACGCTCCACTTCCTAGTTGAGTAGTTATTTGTAGACAACAATATATAATACATAGACTACACAGGACAAGATATTGGTAAGGGAGGAACCATGTCCCATTAATTAACTAGCTGGTATGAAATTTCCCCCAGCTCCTCCTCTGATTCCAATGGTCTCTTGATGCAGTCTAGTTAGTTTGGCTCTGTTCTGTACCATCATGCCATGTGTTGTTTTGAAAAAGAAATGCTCCTCATAAGTCCCTAAACTAATGTTGAAGGACCCTTATGGTACAGTATGTAATAGGTCAGGGTTCCCCAACTGGAGGCCCATGGGTGATTTTATTAGGCCCTCAAGTTTTCTGAGCATTTTCACTGTTGTACATAAAAGACTGTAAAAACACCAGGAAATGAGCTCCCAGTGATTTTAATTCAGGAAATCTGTTCCCAAATATTCCCACACATAATAGAGAGACGTGATCGTATACAAATGTAAGCAGGGTTTGAAATGATTATGTTTTAGTCAAACATATCTGTTTGGGCTTCTTGCAGTCAATATGCAGTCTATAAATTATTTGTAATTATTAACTGGGTGGATCAAGCTCTGAATGCTGATTGGCTGACAGCCATGGTATATTAGTCCGTATACCACGGGTATGACAAAACATGTATTTTTACTGCTCTAATTATGTTGGTAACCAGTTTATAATAGCAATAAGTCACCTTGGGGATTTGTGGTATATGGCCAATATACCACGGCTAAGATCTGTATCCAGGCACTTCGCATTGCGTCGTGCATAAGAACTGCCCTTAGCCGTGGTATACTGGCCATATATCACACCCCCTCAGGCCTTATTGACCATCCGCTCAAGAAAAACATCGGCCCGTGGCTGAATCTAGTTGATGATCCCTGTAATAGGTCCACTTCTGACCTCTGGCAGTCTATTGCTTGAGCTGTTTGCCTGTAGCTGATCTTTGACCTCTATACTTATATATGTAGTGAATGAGGAGGAATATCCAGGAATGGAGTCTGGAACCAGTGACACTATGTGGGTATTACAGGTCAAGCCCACCATGCACCACAAAGGTCAAGATCCCTTGGCAAAAGTGATGTTTATTATTCCCATGGTTTACTGCCATCCCCTAACCTTCGCTATGGAAACACTTGAAAATAAGTTACGGTTGGTGGGTGATTAAGACCCACAGTCAGTCTCTAACTCTCAGGAAAAGCATTGTACCGCTCTAATCTCTTAAGACTCCTGTGGTCTGTTGGTAGTTGGCAGCAGGTTCCCCAGCGGTTAGAATGTTGGGGAAGTAAGGTAGCTAGTTCCAATCCCTGAGGCAACAAGGTGAAAAATCTGTCAATCTGCCCTTGAGCAAGGCACTTAGCCTTAACTGCGTCAAAAACATACTTCCATTTCATACCTCATAAATCTACAGGTTACACACCTGTACATGCAGTAAAACATGACAAATATAAGCACCCACAATTTGAGTTAAGGAGCAAGATGTCAGAGCAATATGTTTAGGAAATACCTTTTTTGTGTAAGAAAGCCATGAATAGTTGCCAATTTACTCTGTTTTTGTGTTCGTCTTACGTAAGAAAAAATAGCTCCTGATTTTTCTTTTTTCCATTTTTTTAGATGAACTGTTGTTTTTTGAAGCAGGACATGTCCGATGGTACTGAGAGAGGAGAGTATATCCCTGTGGCATGAATACTTTTCTGCACCATCAGGTGTTGTTTTCTGAAGGAAATTGGTCCTCACAAGTCTATTCATTATTTTGGTTGTACCCTTATTTCATGGTACACCTCTGACAGTGTGTTGCTTGAGCAGTTTGACTTGTTATTATCTAATACACTGTTATTAGATAATACATTATTGTTGTTATTATTATTATTACACTGGGTGCATCTAGTAAAATACAGATGAATCTTCAATTGTGATTTAATTTAACTCTCCATCTGCCTCTCGTGTGTGTGTGTGTGTGTGTGTGTGTGTGTGTGTGCGCGTACGTACGTGTACGCGTTTATGTATGCGCTTGTGCTGTTTTTGAAGGCCAACACTTTGGATATGCTGTTAACACACAGTCAATAAAAATGCAAATGCGGCTGGCACCACATATGTTCGCTTTGTCTCTTTCCTTAGTGTAATTATCATTTCAGAATAGTTTGTATGTTATCTGGCCAAATGCTTTCAACTGTAGCGCTGCCAGGGCTGGACTTAAGGGGATTGTGTTTAGCTACCATGAACATATCAGTCAGCCAGTATTCATACGCCTGAATAAATTGCATGTAACTGAATTCCTCCATGGGTATGCACTGCAGTCAGATCCCCTTGAACACTTTATAATCCTGTCCAGTGTTTTGGCATATAATGTATTTTACAAGGGCCTCCAGGCAGCTCACCTCTAGCTTTGATGTTGAGGAAATGTTGGTCATATGTGAATACCCTTCGCCAATTACAGGGTAGATATGGACAGTTCGGAAGACATTTTGATGGAAACTATGCATCAGCGTGACAGAAAGCTACTCTAGCATTCTAGCATGATGAGAGCAATTGACATTTGAATGTTTCATGTCTGTTTTCATCCCGAATCATTGGTATTCATATTGTTCATGGATGATGATATGTTGAGACGTTGGTGTTCTTTCCTCTCTTTCTCTTTAGCCTTAAATGTTCTCTTTTAATCAAACCCGACATCGCTGGTGAGAGCAAACGGAAATCCAAACTGATGAAATAATACTTTACCTGATAACTACAATTATTCATTGCGTGCACCAGAAGACGAATACTATCATTGCCATATCGACCTTTCATATCCATGCTGAGGAACCTGCTAATGTTCCTCCTGATGGAAGAGAAACCTGCAAAGCACCACCATATGCATGTGATGAATGCATGTCAACCACACACCATACCCTTATCTCTGACACTTTAGCTTTCTCTCTCTCTCTTCCACTGCACACACACACACACACCCACACACACACACACACACCCGCACACGTATGCACCCACACACCTTCAGATTTGATGTCTTTGTTTCTTTTCACCTTAAAGTGACTCTTATGTGGATGATGTTAACAATATTTGTTGGTCTGATGTGATTAATAAGGAGCATCCCGATGCTGTACTTGATGAATTTATGAAATTGCTTCTTCCAATTATTGATAAACATGCACCTGTTAAGAAACTGACTGTTAGAACTGTTAAGGCTCCATGAATTGATGAGGAATTGAAAAACTGTATGGTTGAAAGAGATGGGGCAAAAGGAGTGGGTAAAACGTGTGGCTGTACATCTGACTTGCTGCAAATTGAGAAATTATGTGACTAAAGTCAACAACAAAAAATAAGAAACTGTATTATGAAGCCAAGATCAATGATATAAAGTTGCAGTACTTTAAATGAAATTATGGGCAGAAAGACATTCAACTCCATCTTTCATTGAATCAGATGGCTTACTCATCACAAAACCATTTCATATTGCCAATTATTTGAATGATTACTTCTTTGGCAAATTGGGCAAACTTAGGCAAGAAATGCCAACAACGAAAAGTGAGCCATTGTATTCATGCATATACAAACAAATAATGAAAGGAAAGCATTGCAAGTTTGAATGTTGTAAAGTTAGTGTGGGAGAGGTGGAAAAAGTATTGTTACCGATCAATAATGACAAACCTCCTGGCATTGACAACTTAGATGAAAAGCTACTGAGGATGGTAGCTGACTAGCCACTCCTATCTGTCATATCTTTAATCTGACTCTAGAGGAAAGTCTTTGTCCTCAGGCCTGGAGGGAAGCCAAAGTAATTCTGCTACCCAAGAATGGTAAAGTGGAATTTACTGGTTCTAACTGCGGACCCCTAAGCTTGCCGCCAGCTCTTAGCAAACTGTTTGAAAGAATTGTGTTTGACCAAATGCAATGCTTCTGCACCTGCATTGCTTGCTGTTTGGGGTTTTAGGCTGGGTTTTTGTACAGCACTTTGAGATATCAGCTGATGTAAGAAGGGCTATATGAATACATTTGATTTGATTTGATATTTCTCTGTAAACAAATGAACAACAGACTTTCAGCATGCTTATAGAGAAGGGCACTCAACATGTACTGCACTGACACAAATGACTGATGATTGGTTGAAAGAAATTGATAAGAAGATTGTGGGAGCTGTACTGTTAGATTTCAGTACAGCCTTTGATATTATTGACCAAAACCAGTTGTTGAAAAAACATACACTACCAGTCAAAAGTTTTAGAACACCTACTCATTCAAGGGTTTTTCTTTATTTTTACTATTTTCTACATTGTAGAATAATAGTGAAGACATAAACTATGAAATAACACATATGTAATCATGTAGTCACCAAAACTTGTTTAACATAGACACTCTAATGTACTTGTCCTCTTGCTCAGTTGTGCACCCTCCTCACACTCCTCTTTCTTTTCTGGTTAGAGCCAGTTTGCACTATTTCTGTGAAGGGAGTAGTACACAGCGTTCTATGAGATCTTCAGTTTCTTAGCAATTTCTCGCATGGTATAGCCTTCATCAGAACAAGAGTAGACTGACAAGTTTTAGAAGAAAGGTCTTTGTTTCTGGCCATGTTGAGCCTGTAATCGAACCCACAAATGCTGGTGCTCCAGATACTCAACTAGTCTAAAGAAGGCCAGTTTTAGTGCTTCTTTAATCAGGACAACAGTTTTCAGTTGTGCTAACATAATTGCAAAAGCCTTTTCTAATGAAAAGCCTCAATTAGCCTTTTAAAATGATAAACTTGGATTGGCTAACACAATGTGCCATTGGAACACAGGAGTGATGGTTGCTGATAATGTGCCTCTGTACGCCTATGTAGATATTCCATAAAAAAAATCTGCCATTTCCAGCTACAATAGTCATTTACAACATTAACAATGTCTACACTGAATTTCTGATCAATTTGATGTTCTTTTAATGGACACAAAATGTGCTTTTCTTTCAAAAACAAGGACATTTCTAAGTGACGCTGAACTTTTGAACGGTGATGTATACTTGCATTGCCTAGTGAAAGTCAACATACACATTGCACAGTCTTCACATTTTGCTGCTTTAAAATGAAATATAAAAAGCTTGTCAACTATATTTTTCTCCCGACAGATCTACACAACATACTCCACATTCTTTAAGTGAAAGAAAATTATAGAAAATGTTCTCAATTTATATATATATATATATATATAAAGATGTCTTGATTATGCATTTCTTCACACCCCAGAGTTAATACTTGTTGGAAGCACCTTTGGCAGCAATTACAGCTGTGGATAATTTTGAGTAAGATTATACTATTTTAGTACAAGTCATAAAGCAACATGATTTTATCAAAATTACTCAAGCTCAGTA
Organism: Salmo trutta; assembly: GCF_901001165.1. Taxonomy (NCBI): domain Eukaryota; kingdom Metazoa; phylum Chordata; class Actinopteri; order Salmoniformes; family Salmonidae; genus Salmo; species Salmo trutta. Next base: position 16,611,564 of record NC_042991.1, read on the forward strand.
AATTTGGATGTCTCTGATTTTCAAGCAAATGTAATTCAGTACTGAGACTGGACCACTCAGGAAAACTCAACAACTCTTTTCTTCCCATTTGGAAAAGATATAGAATAATTTAACAAATGTCTTACATGTTTTAACTTGAACTTGTAATACATATGGCAGCAAATACACATGAAAGATTGGTGATTAACATTTAGACATAATATAAATGTTGCCTGTATTGTATAAAAAAGCATACAAGAGACATGTAATGTAAGCTTTCTAAGGTCTCATACATGGGACATACACATTTTAAAGCACTTGGATCTGTCACATTCGTGTGTAGAGAAGGACGCAGCGTGCTCTGAGTTCCACATATTTTATTAAAGTGAAACTTTGCAAAACAACAAAAGAAATCAACAACAAACCGTGACGACAGAGGTGCAACAGGCACTAACTCAAAATAAGATCCCACAAACAACAGGTGGGAAAAGGCTGCCTAAATATGATCCCCAATCAGAGACAATGAGATACAGCTGCCTCTGATTGGGAACCATATCAGGCCAACATAGACATACAACAACTAGAGTACCCACCCTAGTCACACCCTGACCTAACCAAAATAGAGAATAAAAAAGATCTCTAAGGTCAGGGCGTGACAGGATCATAGTAATAACAAGCTGTTGCATGTATCGTACAAAAAACATACTGTACGAGAGACATGTAAGCTAAGCTTTCTAAGGTCTCACATACATGTACATGGGACATGCACATTTCTAAGCCCTTGCATATCACTGTCTGATGTCATTGACGGATGCAATGTGACACTTATTGAAAAAATAAGAAAAGTCTGCCATGAGGAGGAGTAGGAGCAGGAGGAGGTAGGGGGAAAGCAGGAAGAGGAGGAGCGAGAGGAGGAGGAGCATGGGGAGGAGGAGGTGGAAGACTGAAGAAGAGGGGGAGGAGGAGGTAAGGAGAGAAGAGGAGGTAGAGGAGAGGACAGGAGGTGGAGGAGGAGAAGGGTATGAGGAGAGGAGGGGAAATGGAGGAAGAAGAGAAAAGGAGGAGGACAGGAGGAGGAGGAGGAGGCACATTTTCAAGTATTGTGGTGGCAGCATCATGTTACTGTTATGCTTGTCATCAGCAGGGACTGGGGAGTTTGTCATGATCAAAAGAAATATGAAAGTAGCAAAGCCCAGGTAAAAAGTTAGAGGAAAACCCGCCGTAGTCTTCTGAAATCCTAACCCAGAATAGAGTTGTATTTTTCAACGGGATAGTTACACAAATTGAATGGCAAAGACACACCACACCAGAATGGTTTTCCAAGAGGTTGTTAGTGTCCCTGAATGGTCCAGTCTCAGTCCTAACTTAAATCTGTTTGAAAATAATGCTTTCATCAATGATTCCCAACCAAATTTACTGAAGTTGAGCATTTTTTACCAAAACAATTGATAGGCAATTGATGTTGCCATAAGAGTTGTGCAAGGTTGGTATAATCTTTTTCAAAATGATTCACAGCTGTAATGGCTGCCAAATGTGCTTCCACCAATCAAGACATCTTCATATTTTACTTTTTGTTAATTTGAAAAATGTTCTATAATTTTTGTTTCACTTTGAAAATGTGGAGAAGGTTGTGTAGATTGATAGGGAAAAAAAATCTAATAAAATGTTTTGATTTAAATTTAAAGCAGCAAAATGTGAACACTGTGAAAGGGATGTGTAGACTTTCACTAGCTACTGTATACTGGTAAGATACGTAATTCTCTGTCCGTTTTTTTATCGAATTACAGTTGTCTGAATAAACAAATGTCATTATGATAATTCCCCATCTCAACACGGTACAGTTCTGCCTGAATCATTCTGTTTGTTGTGCTGCTAAACCGCCTCAGGAATCTACTGTCACAAGCTACATTTCCATGAACTTGTCCAGTGATTTTTTTGTTGACATTTAGAAAATTTGCATAGAAAATAGATGCAACATTTGCCTGCTATGGTGCGTTTCCATTGAACTGTCTTGTGTCTATTACCATAGCTGGATGAAGGGAAAGAAATGGGGGGCAAAAATCTAGTGTAGAATGAAAATGAAGTGGTTAAAGTGTTTCCATGATCTATTTAGGCAAATTGAGCATTCATAAATTGGCGACAGCCTGTATGCCCTCCCACTAATCTGTTTCATGTCTCAGATACTCTGCAAAGCCAGCATGGATAGAAGAATGCAAGTATTGACTAACATTTGCAATATTTTTATAATTCTCATGTGCCAACATATTGCCACGGTCCGTGCCATGGTTAAACATGCACTCCTGTTGCTCTGTCAATTCATGCATTTTTGAAAGTCCTTGTCCTGCAAAGAAACATTTTTTATAGTTGAAAAATATATTTAGCAAGCAGTGGACATTTAGAGTTAAATGTGGGGTGGAGTTTTATAGTTACGTGATGATATCACCCTGCATACCTTCAAAGTTCTTTGGCAATCATTTATTCGAACAACACAGTTTCCATCGTTATTTGTCTCAATAAAGAAAGTTTTACAAAATAAAAATCCACCCCTACAGCTGTCGTTTCCATTACATATGTCGCCTTTTTTTGTTGTTGCAACATTGCTTTTGTTGAATATACCTTGGTCAATGGAAACCTGCTTGGTGTCAGTCACGGTTAGACGGTTTACTTATCCCTTGGCTGTTATCTGTGAAAAGTATACAGTGAGGCGCTATAGCAACGGCATGTGCTCTTACAGTGCATTATGTGGGCTGTTTTTGTAAGTGTCTCAACCCTCCGATATGACCAAGAATGGAAATAGTCTCTTCAAGCATCTTTTTAAATAGCCTTCCACTAAGGCGAATGCATCATAGGACTTTTCATCCACATAATCCCTCAAGGCTGTCATCAAATCAGACCCCCTTCCCAGCACACTATAATTTCCTGCCATACGCCCCTCATATAGTTGAGCAGAGGCGATTTTAGGATTTCCACACAGGGTTTGAATAAAAAAAACATCCTTTTAAAAATGAATTTCATGCAATTCTATGTAATTTACATGACAGAAGACATTAGCTGAATCTTTTTTAATACCACACAAATGATCGAAATTAGTGGCTACACTGACAAACTGAGAGCAATCTGGTCTTGAATTCAAACAATAGCCCAGGCCAAAGAAGCGACACACAGATTGTACAATATTTGGAGAACAAAAATATATGCAACAATTTCAATGATTTTACTGTTACAGTTCATATAAGGAAACCTGTCAATTGAAATATATTCATTAGGCCCTAGTCTATGGATTTTACATGACTGGGCAGAGGCGCAGCCATGGGTGGACCTGGGAGGGCATAGGCCCACCCACTTGGGAGCCAGGCCCAGCCAATCAGAATTCGTTTTTCCCCATAAAAGGGCTTTATTACAGACAGAAATACTCCTCCGTTTCATCAGCTGTCCGGGTGGCTGGTCTCAGATGATCCCGCAGGGGAAGAAGCCAGATGTGGAGGTCCTGGGCTGGCGTGGTTACACGTGGTCTGCCGTTGTGAGGCTGGTTGGACGTACAGCCAAATGAACATTCAATTTTCTGGCAACAGCGCTGGTGGACATTCCTGCTGTCAGCGTGCCAATTGTGTGACAAAACTGCACATTTTAAAGTTGCCTTTTATTGTCCCCAGCACAAGGTGCACCTGTCATCAAGGCAAAGGGTGAAGAATCTAAAACATCAAATATATTTAGATTTGTTTAACACTTTTTTGGTTATTACATGATTCCATATGTGTTATTTCATAGTTTTGATGTCTTCACTATTATTCTACAATGTAGAAAATGTTTTTGGTTTGTCATTATTGGGTATTGTGTGTAGATTGATTACGGAATAAAACAATTTAATACATTTTCGAATTAGGCTGTAACCTATCAAAACGTGGAAAAAGTCAAGGGATCTGAATACTTTCCGATTCCATTCTATTATATAATATACATAAGCCTGTGACATGACAGACAATCAGGACTCCTCTCTCTGCTTTCTCCTTGGCTCAACTAGGCTGATAATTAAGGGTTCACAGCAAAGCTGTTAAACCTATTGATATTCTTAGATTTATTTCCCTTGACAGCGGCAAGAATGGATTGGTACCTTTTTTCAAATTTGGCACTGGTGATGCTGGTGAGTTATGGTCGCTCTGATATCCAAAAGTTCTTCCTTGCTGTGTGTAATAAGACAAAAAAGTGCCTTCACTGCAAGTATATTGTATGTTTTAAATATTAAATAAAAAAAATAAAAAATAATTATATATTTGATTATTATTATTATTATTTATTTTTTTAACAAAATACTGCAAAGTTGCCTAGGGGCTAGAAGCACGGTGGCCCTATCTTTGGCGCCATTTTCTTCATGGAGACAAAACAAAGATATCTTCATATGCATTTGGAGTCACGTCTTTCCCGGGTATTTTATAATTTGTTTCTAGCATAAAGTATCACAGAACAAAGCACTGTTATGCTTTTTCTATAATTGCATCGGTTTTATTTTCTTCAAAATCTTAAGCAAGCAAAAGGTAGTAAGCCTGTGCTTTTTTTCAATTTAATTTAACAGAAGGTAGACCTATGCCATATGCATAACCTCTCATAACCCTTCAATTTGAGTCCTGGTCTTAAATAATCTACCTCTGTGTCAGTGAAGTTAAAGAGTGGATGGTGGGTGCAGAAATTGACCAACAAATCTATGGAGAGCATCCTAGCCTAATTTCGTCCGCCAAAGAGGTAGTCCTACCTCTTATTTCTAATTTGGGAAGAAATAGGCTTTAACACAAAGCCCTCTTGTTGTTACTAAAGTTGAATTAAAATGAAGACGGTTGAAAATAATTAGGCCTACTCAAATGTGCCTATTTTCAGCACCATGAGGTGTCCATTTATGATTGATTGCTGCCGCTTCAAGTTTCAGCACCACAATGTAAGTTTCTCAAACCACATTTGTGTGATGCGATGACCCACTTGATTATAATAACTAGGTTAGCGGTACCGATTTCAGCATGTAATTCTTGGTGGGATTTTTTTTTTTTTAGATGCATGCCAGCAAAGCCACTACACAAAACAACACTAAATCGGACTATAACGGTGACAAACGGTGCCCACAAACTGTTAGGGCCTACATAAAGCTGTCCCAACAGCAGAGTACCAACAGCGGTCCCAACACCGTATCACTGTTACACCTGACTGTCAGCAGAACATGGGCTGTTCTTACAGTATTCTTCCTTAACACCAAGTCAGAACCGAAGGATAAATAAAAGGGGCATATAAGCAGATAACGAAAGCTCTTACAATATTCGATGAGGGCATTTCTCTAAAACAGGCTATTGGCTACATGTGCAACACCAAGTCAGAACAGTAGATTAAGTTATGAGGGGAAAAGTGACCAAATTATTAGGGTGAGGCACATTGGCTAATAACAGCTTACTACATAACATACACTTAGTATTACTTTCTTAGCTACTGTATACTGTGGCAAACCTCTTCAAAGTTAGGAGCGTTTGTCACAAATTAAGTGGGAAACTGTCACCAAAGTCAGCCCAGAATGAAAGTTCTTTCGAACATGACAGTACCTGTGTGTTTGTTTCGCTGTCCTGGTCCACCCAGGCCGCAGGTAAGGTCAAGGATAGCAGGGTTCGGTACACAAATCTGGTTCTCGGTAGGTCTAAGGTCTAAACGCCAACAGGTAAGTCCAAAACAGTCCAGCTCATACACGGTAAATCCAGCCAATGTAGATTGTCTCTTTCTCTATGGTTCATAGATCCTTCCCGCCCTCTCTCTCGCTTTCTGGTTTTTCTTGACCTTTTATCTGTGGGTTGGCTCCACCTTCTGAGGGTTCCCCTTGCTTCTGGGAATTGTAGTTTTGGCAGTCAGCCATGTTGTGATCTGTAGTTCTGATCGGGGTGGCCATTTTAGTGATCGGGCAGAGCCCGTTTATTAGTTCTGCCCTCACATATCTGCCATTTATCACTCGACCCCCTTCTTTGCCACAATACATACAGTTGCAGTCGGAAGTTTACACACACTTTTTAATTTTATTTTTTATTTATTTATTTCACCTTTATTTAACCAGGTAGGCAAATTGAGAACAAGTTCTCATTTACAATTGCGACCTGGCCAAGATAAAGCAAAGCAGTTCGACAACATACAACAACAGAGTTACACATGGAGTAAAACAAATATACAGTCAATAATACAGTAGAAAAATAAGTCTATGTACAATGTGAGCAAATGAGGTGAGATAAGGGAGGTAAAGGCAAAAAAGTCCATGGTGGCAAAGTAAATACAATATAGCAAGTAAAACACTGGAATGGTAGATTTGTAGTAGAAGAAAGTGCAAAGTAGAAATAGAGATAATGGGGTGCAATGGAGCAAAATAAAATAAATAAAATAAATAAATACAGTAGGGGAAGAGGTAGTTGTTTGGGCTAAATTATAGATGGGCTATGTACAGGTGCAGTGATCTGTGAGCTGCTCTGACAGCTGGTGCTTAAAGCTAGTGAGGGAGATAAGTGTTTCCAGTTTCAGAGATTTTTGTAGTTCGTTCCAGTCATTGGCAGCAGAGAACTGGAAAGAGAGACGGCCAAAGGAGGAATTGGCTTTGGGGGTGACCAGAGAGATATACCTGCTGGAGCGCATGCTACAGGTGGGTGCTGCTATGGTGACCAGTGAGCGGAAATAAGGGGGGACTTTACCTAGCAGGGTCTTGTAGATGACCTGGAGCCAGTGGGTTTGGCGACGATTATGAAGCGAAGGCCAGCCAACGAGAGCATACAGGTCGCAGTGGTGGGTAGTATATGGGGCTTTGGTGACAAAACGGATGGCACTGTGATAGACTGCATCCAGTTTGTTGAGTAGGGTATTGGAGGCTATTTTGTAAATGACATCTTATGTTGAGTCATTAAAACTCGTTTTTCAAACACTCTACAAATGTATTGTTAACAAACTATAGTTTTGGCAAGTCGGTTAGGACATCTACTTTGTGCATGACAAGTAATTTTTCCAACAATTGTTTACAGACAGATTATTTAACTTATAATTCACTGTATCACAATTCCAGTGGGTGAGAAGTTTACATACACTAAGTTGACTGTGCTTAAACAGCTTGGAAAATTCCAGAAAATGATGTCATGGCTTTAGAAGCTTCTGATAGGCTGATTGACATAATTTGTCACAGCTGTCGTAGGAATGAGCGGACCAAAGTGCAGTGTGTGTGTCGATCCACATTTTATTTATACTGTGAAACTATGCAATACATAAATAAACTTGAATGACAAAAAAACAACAAACAGTGACGCAAAGGTGAAACAGACACTACTCAAAACGAATCTCCCACAAACCCAGGTGGCTCTAATTGGAGATCATCCCAAACAAAACCAACATAGAAATACAAAACTAGAACATGAACATAGAAATACAAAACATAGAAAAACACCCCCTGTCACGCCCTGACCTACTCTACCATAGAAAAGAACATCTTACTATGGTCAGGACGTGACAGTACCCCCCCCCAAAGGTGCGGACTCCGACCGCACCTAAACAAAAACACAACAACCCCCCCCCCCAAAAAAACAAAAAAAACAAAAGGGAGGGTAGGGTGGGTAACTACTGTCTATGGCGGCTCTGGTGCAGTACACAACCTTCTTATCCCGTGGATCCTCCAACAGAGGAGGCGGCTCTGGTTCGGGGCGTAATCCCCGCTCCGCCCGCTGATCCCTCTGTTTCTGTGTCACCGGACCGTGGATCATCGCCGGAGGTTCCGGGATGCAGGCCGTCGCCGAAGACTCCGGGCTGCAGGCCGTCTCAGGAGGTTCCGGCCTGCAGGCCATCTCAGGAGGTTCCGGCCTGTAAAACGTCGCCGGAAGCTCCGGACTGGGAACTGTCGCCGGAAGCTCCGGACTGGGAACTGTCGCCGGAAGCTCCGGACTGGGAACTGTCGCCGGAAGATCCGGACTGGGAACTGTCGCCGGAAGCTCTGGACTGGGAATGCGCACTGGAGGCCTGATGCGTGCGGCTGGCACAGGTGGCGTCAGACTGGTAACACGCACCTCAGGGCGAGTGAGGAGAGGAGGCACAGGACGTACTGGACTGAGGAGGCGCACTGGAGGCCTGATGCTTGGGACCGGTACAGGTGGCACCGGGCTGATGACACGCACCTCAGGGCGAGTGCAGAGAGGAGGCACAGGACGTACTGTACTGAGGAGGCGCACTGGAGGCCTGATGCGTGGGACCGGTACAGGTGGAACTGGGTTGATGATGCGCACCTCAGGGCGAGTGCGGGGAGGTAGCACAGGACGCACCGGACTGATGTCACGCTCCTCAGCACACCCGCTCCTCAGCCTCTCCACGCCAGCACCTCTCTCCGGAATCTTGCGTCGAGCTCCTCACTCGACTCCCTGACTGGCTCTGGTTCACCCCTCGGCTCTCCACGGTAAGCACGGGAAGTTGGCTCAGGTCTCCACCCTGACTCTGCCAATCTCCCCATGTGCCCCCCCCCATTTTTTGGGGGGGGCTGCCTCTCGCACTTGCCTCGTGGTTGGTATAGTGCCTCATAATATTGCCGCTCCGCCTTCGCTGCCTCAATCTCCTCCTTAGGACGGCGATAACCCCTAGCCTGACTCCAGGGTCCTTTCCCGTCCAGTATCTCCTCCCAGGTCCATTCCTGTCTCTCCTAGGCACGCTGCTTGGTCCATTGGTGGTGGGAGATTCTGTCACAGCTGTTGTAGGAATGAGCGGACCAAAGTGCAGTGTGTGTGTCGTTCCACATTTTATTTATACTGTGAAACTATGCAATAAATAAATAAACTTGAATGACAAAAAAACAACAAACTGTGACGCAGAGGTGAAACAGACACTACTCAAAACTAATCTCCCACAAACCCAGGTGAAAAAAAACCCTACTTAAGTATGACCTCCAATTAGATACAATGAGGACCAGCTGCCTCTAATTGGAGACCATCCCAAACAAAACCAACATAGAAATACAAAACTAGAACATGAACATAGAAATACAAAACATAGAAAACACCCCCTGTCACGCCCTGACCTACTCTACCATAGAAAATATCATCTTACTATGGTCAGGACGTGACATAATTTTAGTCAATTGGAGGTGTACCTGTGGATGTATTTCAAGGCCTACCTTCAAACTCAGTGCCTCTTTGCTTGACATCATTGGAAAATCAAAAGAAATCAGACAAGACCCCAGAAAAAAATTGGAGACCTCCACAAGTCTGGTTCATTCTTTGGAGAAATTTCCAAATGCCTGAAGGTACCATGTTCATCTGTACAAACAATAGTACGCAAGTATTAACATCATGGGACCACGCAGCCATCATATTGCTCAGGAAGGAGACGCATTCTGTCTTCTAGAGATGAACGTACTTTGGTGCGAAAAGTGCATATCAATCCCAGAACAACAGCAAAGGACCTTGTGAAGATGCTGGAGGAAACAGGTACAAAAGTGTCTATATCCACAGCAAAACGAGTCCTATATCGTCATAACCTGAAAGGCCGCTCAGCAAGGAAGAAGCCACTGTTCCAAAACCGCCATAAAAAAGCCAGACTACAGTTTGCAACTGCACATGGGGACAAAGATCGTACTTTTTGGAGAAATGTCCTCTGGTCTGATGAAACAAAAATAGAACCGTTTGGCCATAATGACATCGTTATGTTTGGAGGAAAAGGGGGAGGCTTGCAAGCCGAAGAACACCTTCCCAACCGTGAATCACGGGGGTGGCAGCATCATGTTGTGGGGGTGCTTTGCTGCAGGAGGGACAGGTGCACTTCACAAAATAGATGGCATCATGAGGGAGGAAAATTATGTGGATATATTGAAGCAACATCTCAAGCTAACAGTCAGGAAGTTAAAGCTTGGTTGCAAATGGGTCTTCCAAATGGACAATGACCCCAAGCATACTTCCAAAGTTGTGGCAAAATGGCTTAAGGACAACAAAGTCAAGGTATTGTAGTGGCCTTCACAAAGCCCTGACCTCAATCCTATAGAAAATTTGTGGGCAGAACTTAAAAAGCTTGTGTGAGCAAGGAGGCCTACAAACCTGACTCAGTTACACCAGCTCTGTCAGGAGGAATGGCCCAAAATTCACCCAACATATTGTGGGAAGCTTGTGGAAGGCTACCCAAAACGTTTGACCCAAGTTAAACAATTTAAAGGCAATGCTACCAAATACTAATTGAGTGTATGTAAACTTCTGACCCACTGGGTATGTGATGAAAGAAATAAAAGCTGAAATAAATCATTCTCTCTACTATTTTTCTGACATGTCACATTCTTAAAATAAAGTGGGGATCCTAACTGACCTAAGACAGGGAATTTTTTACTAGGATTACATGTCAGGAATTGTGAAAAACTGAGTTTAAATGTATTTGGCTAAGGTGTATGTAAACTTCCGACTTCAACTGTATCTCCCTGGCATATTACGTCATTTATGCAGCTGCATACAATATCTTTTTGGACACACCTTGTTGTGCTGTGCTCACATGAACAGGAAGGTGGCACGGCGATCCTTCGTGGGAAAATATTTTCATCAAACTTTTTCATCAAAGTGTGGCATTCTCTGGATTAATGGTGTTTCAAGACAACTGGGATCTCGAGAAAAAACAAGGTCAAATCATGACGTCAGTGTATTTGGTCCCATGTATTCCTAGCATGCTATGACTACATCAAGCTTGTGACTCTACACACTATGATCCTTGTCCCTCTGTAATTTCTCACTTTTTATCATTCACAATTCCTTCATGATTATCCATGGTGCATTCCACTTTAATGTAGACGGGTTCAGAAACATCTTCCATTCTTACTTACTTCCTTTCCTAACTATGTGATCGAACAAGGCCTACTGCTGTTGAAAGATCAACAAGGTCTCCAGAGCCTGGAAACCAAACTTCAGGGGTCTGACTTCAAACTGAAACTAGTGAATTTCATTCCACTTTGTATGCAAAGCTCTATTTGAGAGATTCAGTTTCACAGCATTCCATTCACCCTGTTGCTACTGCATTTTCACATATTTGCTACCATTACTGCTCTTGTTCATTAGCTGCTATCCGGAAGAATCCGAATAAACATCTAAAGTGCACAAGAGCGAAGTGGAGAAGGTCATGAAAAGGTGGTTGCAGCTGGCAGCAGACCGGGAAGGAGAGAGAAGGAGATGAGCCAGGGGTGTGGAGGCACTTGTGCCATGATAGACATGGGGAGAGGGGTTTATTTTGAGGGTGGATAATGGTATGGAGTGATGGATGGTATGTGCTAGCTGTTGGAGGGAGAGATGGGGAGGATGTGTCCATCCATTGCCGAGGAGAGACACATATTTCCTGTCTCCCCTTCTCTTGCGGGGCATCAATATACACTTACAGTAAGTATTTCACTCATGTAGGGAGATGGAGAGGATGTGTTCACCCAACACTGAGGATAGAAACATCTTCCCTGTCTCTCCTTCGCCTGCGGGGCAACAATACCTCACTCACTCAAATCAAATCAAATGTATTTGTCACATACATATGGTTAGCGGGTGTTAATGCAAGTATAGCAAAATTCTTGTGCTTCTAGTTCCGACCATGCAGTAATATCTAACAAGTAATCTACCAATTTCACAACAACTACCTTGTACACACAAGTGTAAAGGAATGAATACGAATATGTACATAAGAATATATCAATGAGTGATGGCCGAACGGCATAGGCAAGATGTAATAGATGGTATGGAGTACAGTATATACATATGAGATGAGTATTGTAGGGTATGAAAACATATAAAGCAGCATTGTTTAAGGTGGCTAGTGATACATTACATCAGAATGGCAAGATGCAGTAGATGGTATAGAGTACAGTATATACATTTGAGATGAATAATGTAGGTTATGAAAACATTATATAAAGTGGCAACACGTGGTTGGAGCATGTGTTGATAACATAGAAAATGATAGAGGCCTCTAGTAGAGGTTGACACGGAAGTGAAAATTAATTCATTCCTGTCCAGTCTTGTCCTGTCAATTATTTTCCTGTACTGTCCTGATTTTCCTGGCCCTTCCCAATAAAAATCACTCCCGTCCTGTGCTCATTTTTGCATGCAGAAATATATACTGTAGGTTATTGTGTTGGTTTAGGAAGTATTGAAAATGAATTCAGTAATGCAATATGCGACTGTGATATGTGGTTGCCTTACCTATAATCTTAGTTATATGTACTGACTTAAGGCCAAGTCCCTCTGGATAAGAGCATATTCTAAATGAACTGAATGTGTACTGAACAAAATAATGAGGAGTATTTCTGTCTGTAATAAAGCCTCTTTGTGGGGAAAAACTTATTCTGATTGGCTGGGCCTGGCTCTCCAATGGGTGGGCCTGGCTCCCAAGTGGGTGGGCCCATGCTTTCCCAGGCCCACCCATGGTTGCGTCCCTGCCCACTCATGTGAAATCCATAGATTAGGGCCTAATGAATTTATTTAAATTGCCTGATTTCCTTCTATGAACTGTAACTCCGTAAAGGTCTGAAATATTTGTTTATATATTCATTCCATGTAGATCGATTAAGCTGAAGGGTGAGGACCGAGACCCCAGCAGATTGGTCTGCTCAGAACAGTACTGGCATAAAACTGTAGCCTACAGCTGAGCATATCTCTGACATTAACATTTAACAACACAACATTTACAACATTAACATAATTATTATTTATTTTTTAAACTGTGCAGCAGTACTGCATAAGTCAATCTATTTTTATTTTACTCTTCAGCTCAGATGGCAGGGGTTTAGTTAAAAACACAAACAATTGGGTTTGACAGTAAACTTGTTTGGAGTAGAGCAGCTATGCCACTTCAGGCCGCTTATCCAGCGCTCCAGTCGGTAGCCTATTTTATTAAACTGCAGCATGGAAAAAAATAGGGGTAGGGTTGTAGAGAATCGAAGGACCATGAATGTAATAAGAAACCTTAGGTGCTGGCTTAAGGCCGGTAGCAACCACTACAGAATATCCGGTCAGAACAAGGATGAGGTGGACGTCCAGGTTAAGGGGAGTTTAATTTGAGACTCTGGTGGTAGGGTGCTCCGCCAGGGTGAGCTCCAGTAGCTCCTCTGGCCCTGAAGAAAGTTGTAGCACCACTGTGATGGACTCAACACCAGGGGTCCGATCCGAGAGACCGGGGATAATGGTGAAGCTAATGTGGAATGGCTCTACGTCTCGAGCATCTTCTGATGTCTGGCGTCAATGAGCTGGTCACGATGGTGCAGCAGAACCTCATTCTGACTCATCTGTTGTAGTATCTGTTGCATGATGATCTCTGAGATGATGCCATCAACTTATTGGGCAGCTTGGTTGCACAGGTCTCTGTTCTCCCCCTCTAAGACGTCTTTCAGTTGCAAGAGTAGAGAACTGTTGAAGGACTGGGTGAGACGGTCAGGCTACAACTGGCAGTGTCCATCAGGTAAGTACTGGTGACGGTGGTCAGGTGGACTGTAGGAACCTTCCATCTTCCAGACTGCTTCAATGAGCTCATCAATCTCGTCACACTGGCTGTGTATACGCAGTGAGACCTCTCCGGTTGTCACTAGCGGTCCACGCTCAGGTCCATGCTGATCTCGGTGATCTCTGGTCGAGGTTCAACACTGATCCTGAGGATTTCTGGTCGAGGTTCGACAGTGATCTTGGCGATCTCTGGTCGAGATTAGCCTGAGGTGGGAACCCGGTGAATTAGCAACCAATGAAAAGGCTGAGGCTCTGTCCTCTATTTTGCTGATCAGCCTGGGTGGTGATGAGTTGTTGACGGGGAAGAAGGCCACTTTAACTGCAGTATATCCCATCTCAAGTGCTCAAAAAATCCCTCTAGCTACTCTCCCTTATAGGAGTGGTATGTGGATATGTGTGGTAGTCTCTGCCTTTACTTCTAGCCATCGCCGTAATTGTCGAGATATTTTGGCAGGTGAGCTGGTCGGTGAGGACGGTCCACATCTTGTGGAGAATCTTTTCTGTTAACTGGCGTGCTTGGGCTGTAGCAGTTACTGGATCTGGCTCGTAAAGACCATGAAAAATAGGAGTCGGGTTGTAGAGAATCGGACCATGAATGTAGTATAAAACCTTAAGCCAGCACGGCTTAAGGTCGGTAGCAACCACTACAGAATGTCCGGTCAGAACAAAGATGAGGTGGGTGTCCAGGTTAAGGGGAGTTTAATAGAAGAATATGTCCACATCACACACACATCTGACCGCTCATGGTTCAGATAACTGAGAATCATGTCCGGTGAGAACTAGCAATAATTATGTTTGTTTAGATGCACGCACAATTAAACATCAGACAAACAGGGGTTCAGTCGACAGAAGGAAAGGTTCAACAGGAGGGAAAACTGTGGAAGTAATCAGGATAGGGAAAGCATCTTTCTGACCACACAGCGTGTTGGGGTCATAGACTAAATTAAACTGAAGTCCCGGGAATCAAGGCCACTGATGTGGTGATAAGTATTTGGTGTGACCTTGACTATTAAGACACTAACAAAAGTGTGGGTCCTCTGAAATGGGAGACTAAGCTGCCTGACTAGAACTAACCAGAAGGGATGGCTAGAATCAGCTGACTGAATCTGGTCGTTTTAACAAGCCGTCTACTTGGTTTCTTTATTGTCAAAGACAACTCCATCTACTTTTGCTAATACATCGCTCTTTCCTTGGCTCTAATATTAATGTTAGTGATGGGTCCTTGGCTGCATCAAGACATTGCAATTCCTCTATTGAAAGCTCCCTCATTAAGCCTACTGACATAGATTGGCATCTGTTGTAACCTATAGTGACTGGCTACAACTGGAGCAAGGCGCTATAACAGCCTCCACTCTTCTGGGAAGGCTTTCCACTAGATGTTGGAACATTGCTGCTGGGACTTGCTTCCAGTTGGCCACAAGAGAATTAGTGAGGTCCGCACTGATGTTGGGCGAATAGGCCTGGCTCACAGTCAGTGTTCCAATTAATCCCAAAGGTGTTCGATGGGGTTTGAGGTCAGGGCTCTGTGCAGGCCAGTCAAGTTCTTCCTCACCGATCGAAACAAACCATTTCTATGGACCTTGCTTTGTGCACGGGAGCATTGTCATGCTGAAACAGGAAAGTACCTTCCCCAAACTGTTTCCACAAAGTTGGAATCACAGAAACGTCTAGAATGCTGTAGCATTAAGATTTCTCTCCACTGTAACTAAGGGGCCTAGCCCGAACCATGAAAAACAGCCCCAGACCATTATTTCTCCTCCACCAAACTTTAGAGTTAGCGCTATGTATTGGGGCAGGTAGTGTTCTCCTGGCATCCGACAAACCCAGATTCGTCCGTCAGACTGCCAGATGGTAAAGCGTGGTTCATCGCTCCAGAAAACATGTTTCCACTGCTCCAGAGTCCAATGGCGGTGAGCCTTAACCTCTCTTGGGGAGGTGGGATGCTACCGTCCCACCCACGGTTCACACTATTCAACAGCCAGTGAAAAATCAGAGCGCCAAATTCAAAACCACAAAATGTCATAATTCAAAGTTCTCAAACATACGACTATTTTACACAATTTTTAAGATACACGTCTCCTTAATTTAACCACATTGTCCGATTTCAAAAAGGCTTTACGGCGAAAGCATAAAGTTAGATTATGTTAGGACAGTTCCAACACAAGAAAAACCACACAGCTATTTTCCTAGCAAGGACAGGTATCACAAAAAACAGAAATCCAGCTAAAATTAAGCACTAACCTTTGACGATCTTCATCAGATCACACTCCTAAGACATCATGTTACAGAATACATGCATTTTTTGTTCGATAAAGTTCATATTTATATCCAAAAACAGCATTTTACATTGGCGCGTGATGTTCAGAAAATATTTTGCCTCCAATCCTCCGGTGAATCAGTACTACAATTTACAAAAATACTCATCATAAACATTGATAAAATATTAAACTGTTATTCAAAGAATTATAGATGAACATCTCCTTTATGCAACCGCTGTGACAAAAAAGCTTCACGGGGAAAGCACACTTTGCAATAATCTGAGTACTGCGCTCAGAAAAAGACATCAAGCAATCCAGATACCCGCCATTTTGGAGTCATCTAAAATCATAAATAGCATTAGAAATATTCACTTACCTTTGATGATCTTCATCAGAAGGCACTTCCAGGAATCCCAGGTCCACAATAAATGTTGTTTTGTTCGATAAAGTCCATAATTTATGTCCAAATACCTCCTTGTTGTTTGCGCGTTCAGTAAGCTACTCCAACTGTAGGAAGCGCTCCGAAAATTTCACGACGGAAAGTCAAAATGTTTTATATTTACGTTCGTTCAAACATGTCAAACGTTGTATAGCATCAATCTTTAGGGCCTTTTTAACTTAGAACTTCAATAATATTCCAACCAGACGATTCCAATGTTTTGAAAATGCGCGCCAATGAACTCATGTGCTTTCCTGAGTCAACAACTTCCAACTTCCTTTGTTTGCTCTCTGTTCCCCATAGAAGCCTCAAACAACTTTCTAACGACTGTTGACATCTAGTGGAAGCCTTAGGAAGTGCAAAATGAACCCTAAGTCATTGTGTGTTAGATAGGCAATGACTTGAAAAGACTACAAGAACCAGATTTCCCACTTCCTGGTTGGATTTTTCTCAGGTTTTTGCCTGCCATATGAGTTCTGTTATACTCACAGACATCATTCAAACAGTTTTAGAAACTTCAGAGTGTTTTCTATCCAAATCTACTAATAATATGCATATTCTAGTTCCTGGGCCCGAGTAGTAGGCCGTTTAATTTGGGTATGTTTTTCATCCGGCCGTGAAAATACTGCCCCCTACCCAAGAGAGGTTAAACCACTCCAGCCGACGCTTGGCATTGCACATGTTCTTAGGCTTGTGTGTGGCTGCTCGGCCATGGAAACCCATTTCATGACACTCCCAAGGCAGTTTGGAACTTGGTAGTGACTGTTGCAACTGAGGACAGCTGATTTTTACGTTTCCACTTCACAATAACAGCACTTACAGTTCACCGGGGATGCTCTAGCAGGGCAGAAATTTGACACATGAAATCGAGTGCTGTTTAATGTGCCAAAGTGGTCTTTGCAATAGTCACATCCACCCACTGAGGAGGACAGGCAGCGTCTCTGGTGCACTGGTGCTACAAACATAATCCTAGAGATCATTGGAGATGTAGTATGTGAAGATTCCACCCTCTGATATCACAGGCTTGGTTCACAAGCAGACAAAAAGGAGGAACATGGAGACATCACTCTTCATTTCCACCATATAACGCTATAAGGAGGGTTGAGTCTGAGTGATACAGCACTGTGAAAATGACTCAGACACATCACAAAAGGTGATTTAAGGAAAGCTCTCTCTCTTTCATCTAAGCTTTATCTGCTAAGCATTCAAATAGATTGTTTTTTCTGCATGCATGATGTTTTTAGATTCCAGAATTGCGCTGAGACTCTTAAAATGTATGCCAAACAAAAACCATTGATTTTAAAGTTTAACAAAACATACAACTCTATGCACAAGACTACTTTTAACAATTTTACAATTAACGTTTTGCAAAAACACATTTACTGGAAAAACTGTGCAGATGCAAACTTTGGTAACAGAATTTTTGAAACATCTCCCTCCGTTTTTAATGTGACCATGTTTTCCCCAAATTCTGTTTAATATCTGCTCAGAATTAAGATGTCTGCAGAAACAACGGGTGTCAGCTCTGACATGACACCTCCATTTTGAAAACATTGATTTTAGTTATTGAACTACAGTAAGTGAAGTGGTGACAGAATTGCGGTAACGGAATTTAATAATGGGTCCCTGATCTGTACTGCACAGAAATGCAGAATTATGGATATGAATGTCATTCTCTTAATGGTGATGTATCTTAAATAGTTACACAAAGTTAGAAATATGCAATATCCTCCTTTGCATATTTGGGAATTCTTCTGTTTTAATGAGCTCCGACATCAAACAGATTTGGTCCGACTGGACCAAGAAGAAAATCATAGATGTCTATGTTTTACATGTTTGGACAATCAAAGTAAAGCACAGTAGAGCTCAGTAGAGTACAGTACAGCATAGTACACTATAGTTCAGTACAGTACATTAGAGGTCAATACAGTACAGTAGAGTACAATAAAGTTAAGTATAGTTCAGTACAGGTCAATACAGTAGAGTACAATAAAGTTAAGTATAGTTCAGAACATTATAGTGTACTAAACTCTAGTGTGCTCCATTGTGTACTGTACTGAACTCTACTCCACTCTATTCTACTCAACTGTACAAAACAGGACTGTACTGTACTTTACAGTACAGTACTCTACTGTGCTCCTCTGTACTGTACTGAACTATAGGTTACTCTACTTTTCATTACTGTGCTGTACTGGGCTGTACTGTGCTGTACTGTGCTGTACTGGGCTGTACTGGGCTGTACTGGGTTGTACTGTGCTGTACTGTGCTGTACTGTGCTGTACTGTGCTGTACTGGGCTGTACTGTACAGTGCCGTCCAAATTTGTGAAACAGACGCCAATTTGGTAACTGAATTTCGAGTTTTAATTACTTAATAATTCATAGTTGACTTCTCAGACCATGATACCTCTTCTGGGAAGTATGAATAAATATGTTTTTGTTTACTTGATGCAATGATGGTTATGCTTTCTGACTCTGCTTCCTTGAGCTTAGTGCAACATCTAAAGTACAACTTGGTTGATATGATGGTTAAGAAAGTGTAAGAAATGGGTCAACTGAGCTCCATGCAGCATTGAGAGAAATGTCATGTGCCTCTTGTTTGTTTCTATGGCCTCCTTGCAATATCCTATATCATATGTGAGCACCTACTGTATGGTACTTCATATAGCCTGCTCTTTGTTTTACATTACATTGGCTGAGTGAGATGGGTGGTGCTCAACCTACGCTAAATGAACAGACTTCAGTGTTCATTCAAGTATGTGGCATAGCTTGGAGCTGCTTGGATAGGCTACTCAACTCATTCAGAGATTAATGAATGAAAAAAATCTTCGATTGCAACCTGATTCACTTTTTGGGATTATATAGAGAATAAGCCTAATGACGCCCTATTCTATCCAGTTATATATATGGATTTCAATGGCATCCAAATAGGAGCAGGCGCGATTTCCTGTTAGTCCAATCTAGATGCGATGTGTTGAAATCCGTAATGAAGTCAGCACATGTCACTATTGTAAATTACGGAACGCAATGATTCTGCTGTGGTCGATTTACTCGCCGCGGTAGTTTGTAGGCGCATCACCAAAGCGCTCTACTGAGGATCCCCGCCACTGACTAGTGCATTTTCTGTCCACCGGCTATATTATCACAAGAACATTTACAAAGTATTTTCGATTATTTTGGTGGAAAGTGAACAAAACTAAAGGGATGACTGAACACTTGTAAGGTAAGTAATTTCCAAAAGACTCACATTGTTATTTTTATTCTATATTATTCGATTGTGGTTGCGTGTCTTTGTGGAAAACTTTGATTTATTTTCAAAATAAGAATTTTGACAAAATATTGACATGAATGGGAAATGTAGTCAAGGGTAGATATTACATTTCTGGTAACAATGTTGAACTGTCACGCTGGTATAAAGGATTTGGAGACAGGCGCCGGAATACACAATAGGGTTTTTTAATACACCCAAAACAAACACGTATACAAAAACACTGGGCTGTACCCAAACGAAAGAGCGAGGGTAACCTCGTTGAACGACACCCGTAAAGCACGCAGCATAACAGCTGCACCAACACATAGGTACTCACACGACCAACGGACATGGGAACAATAATCGACAGGACAATGGTGAACAAAGGGCACACTTATACAATTACTAATCAACTGGGAATAGGGACCAGGTGTGCGTAATGACAGTTCCGGAGGGATCCGTGACATGTACAGTAGGCCTAGGCTGCGCCTAGATCAGACCGACAGGGGTAGCGTTTTGGTACACCAGAAGAACATTAATTTCCAATGGACCACTGCGTTTGCCTTGCAGAATTGCGTTGCAGTGCGTTCTGTGTGATGCATATGCACCAACTTGTATGCATGGACATGATAGAAATAGTAGCAAAAGGTGAATGTTCAACTTTTGTTGCACACATATCCAGTAACAATTTTGAATTACATAATGGAAAAGTTTGACTGCATAATTTATTAAGCAGCGTTGATGCATTTGTTTTGTCAGTCTGATCGAGGAATATCATTGCTCAATGCGTTGTCAAGAAGCAGGGAATGTGTTGCATCGATTTAGGCTACATCATTATCACTTCTGCAACTGTCTCTAGGCTAGCCTAATAAACCATATGAGCGCAAACAAGACATTTTATAGGCTATAAGCTACTATAGTATATCCATTGGAATTTATGTAATCGTGCATAGGACTATCCCACTGGGCACAGACAGCAGTTCAATGTCTAGTTTTGGTTGAGTTGTTAACTAATGAGAATTTAGCAGGAAATCAATGACAAATGTCACCACAACATTGGATTTAAGTTAAAAGTTGGCAAAAATATATGAAATGACCTTACATTGATGACTGATTGTCAAACAAATCACTTCAAAAAGTAAGCTACCTGGTTTATTTGAACAGTGAGAGACAGAATAACAATAAAAAAATCCAGAAAAACGCATTTCAAAAATGTTATAAATTGACTTGCATTTTAATGAGGGAAATAAGTATTTGACCCCTCTGCAAAACATGACTTAGTACTT
This sequence comes from Salmo trutta, assembly GCF_901001165.1. Lineage (NCBI taxonomy): Eukaryota > Metazoa > Chordata > Actinopteri > Salmoniformes > Salmonidae > Salmo > Salmo trutta. Next base: position 16,632,255 of record NC_042991.1, read on the forward strand.
GGTGGCAAAACCCTTGTTGGCAATCACAGAGGTCAGATGTTTCTTGTAGTTGGCCACCAGGTTTGCACACATCTCAGGAGGGATTTTGTCCCACTCCTCTTTGCAGATCTTCTCCAAGTCATTAAGGTTTCGAGGCTGACATTTGGCAACTCGAACCTTCAGCTCCCTCCACAGATTTTCTATGGGATTAAGGTCTGGAGACTTTGATGCGGTGAAGTTGTCCTGTCCCCTTAGCAGAAAAACACCCCCAAAGCATAATGTTTCCACCTCCATGTTTGACGGTGGGGATGGTGTTCTTGGGGTCATAGGCAGCATTCCTCCTCCTCCAAACACGGCGAGTTGAGTTGATGCCAAAGAGCTCCATTTTGGTCTCATCTGACCACAACACTTTCACCCAGTTGTCCTCTGAATCCTTCAGATGTTCATTGGCAAACTTCAGACGGGCATGTATATGTGCTTTCTTGAGCAGGGGGACCTTGCGGGCGCTGCAGGTTTCAATCCTTCACTGCGTAGTGTGTTACCAATTGTTTTCTTGGTGACTATGGTCCCAGCTGCCTTGAGATCATTGACAAGATCCTCCCATGTAGTTCTGGGCTGATTCCTCACCGTTCTCATGATCATTGCAACTCCACGAGGTGAGATCTTGCATGGAGCCCCAGGCCGAGGGAGATTGACAGTTCTTTTGTGTTTCTTCCATTTGCGAATAATCGCACCAACTGTTGTCACCTTCTCACCAAGCTGCTTGGCGATGGTCTTGTAGCCCATTCCAGCCTTGTGTAGGTCTACAATCTTGTCCCTAACATCCTTGGAGAGCTCTTTGGTCTTGGCCATGGTGGAGAGTTTGGAATCTGATTGATTGATTGCTTCTGTGGACAGGTGTCTTTTATACAGGTAACAAGCTGAGATTAAGAGCACTCCCTTTAAGAGTGTGCTCCTAATCTCAGCTCATTACCTGTATAAAAGACACCTGGGAGCCAGAAATCTTTTTGATTGAGAGGGGGTCAAAAACTTATTTCCCTCATTAAAATGCAAATCAATTTATAACATTTTTGACATGCGTTTTTCTGGATTTTTTTGTTGTTATTCTGTCTCTCACTGTTCAAATAAACCTACCATTACAATTATAGACTGATCATTTCTTTGTCAGTGGGCAAACGTACAAAATCAACAGGGGATCAAATACTTTTTTCCCTCACTGTATCTTTAAATATTGTAAGTTGTATATAAAAGAGTTTAATGTAAAGGGTTTGCATTCCAAATCGTATTCTCCTGCTGAGAACAGAGAAATGTGTCATAGTACACAAGTAGACAAGTATTTGGCTAAGATACATTCGATTTCCAATGCTATATCTTCAGCGAAGGGTTCAGGGAACTTGACTCAAACGACTTTCCTATTTGCGTATCACACACACATTTCTCCCATGTATTTAATTCTGCCCTTGACGTACACACGCAGAAGCATCAAAGGGAAAGTGGAAGTGTAGTCATTGTACTCATGAAAAGCATTGCCTTCAGATTGCTGCATCAGCCACAATCAACATTCAGAATCTTCATGTCAATATACGAAGTCATCCCTCCCTTCCTCAGCAAAATGCAGCCCTATCAATTATGTTTTCCTCTTATTCTTCTTGTAAAAAGACCAAATTGTATGAAAATCAATGATAATCCACCTCACAGAAGACCATTAGACCTGACGTTCGACAGACCACAATACTCTCCAACAGAGTAGTCATTCCCTCCGCAAGGCAATCAAATAAGCAAAATGTCAGTATAGAAACAAAGTCAACGGCTCAGACACGAGATGTATGTGGCAGGGTCTACAGACAGGGTTTGCATCACGGACAATCACGAACTTCCAGACAAACTAAACACCTTATTTGCCTGCTTTGAGGATAATACAGTGCTACCGACGCGGCCCGCTACCAAGGACTGTGGGCTCTCCTTCTCCGTGGCCAACGTGAGTAAGACATTTAAACGTGTTAACCTTCGCAAGGCTGCTGGCCCAAACGGCATCCCTAGCCACATCCTCAGAGCATGCGCAGACCAGCTGGCTGGTGTGTATACGGACATATTCAATCTCCCCCTATCCCAGTCTGCTGTCCCCACATGCTTCAAGATGTCCACCATTGTACCTGTACCCAAGAGTGCAAAGGTAACAGAATTAAATGACTATCGCCCCGCTGCACTCACTTCTGTCATCATGAAGTGCTTTGAGAGACTAGTCAAGGATCATATCACCTCCACCTTACCTGACATCCTAGACCCACTTAAATTTGCTTACCACACCAATAGGTCCACTGACGATGCAATCGTCATCGCACTGCACACTGCACACTGCCCTATCCCATCTGGACAAGAGGAATACCTATGTAAGAATGCTGTTCATTGACTATAGCTCAGCATTCAACACCATAGTAACCCTCCAAGCTCATCATTAAGCTTGAGGCCCTGGGTCTCCACCCCGCCCTGTGCAATTTGGTCCTGGACTGCCTGACAGGCCGCCCCCAGGTGATGAAGGTAGGAAACAACATCTCCACTTCACTGATCCTCAACACTGGGGCCCCACAAGGGTGCATGCTCAGCCCTCTCCTGTACTCCCTGTTCACCCATGACTGCGTGGCCATGCACACCTCCAACTCAATCAACAAGTTTGCAAACGACACAACTCACTCAATGTCAACAAACAAAGGAGATGATCATGGACTTCAGGAAACAGCAAAGGGCCCCCTATCCACATCGATGGGACAGCAGTAGAGAAGGTGGAAAGTTTTAAGTTCCTTGGCGTACATATCACTGACAAACTGAAATGGTCCACCCACACAGACAGTGTGGTGAAGAAGGTGCAACAGCACCTCTTCAACCTCAGGTGGCTGAAGAAATTTGTCTTGTCACCGAAAACACTCACAACGTTTTACAGATGCACAATTGAGAGCATCCTGTTGGGCTGTACACCACCTGGTACAGCAACTGTACCGCCCACAATCGCAGGGCTCTCCAGAGGGTGGTGCGGTCTGCACAACGCATCACTGGGGCAAACTACCTGCCCTCCAGGACACCTACATCACCCGATGTCACAGGAAGGCCAAAAAGATCATCAAGGACAACAACCACCCGAGCCACAGCCTGTTCACCCCGCTACCATCCAGAAGGCAAGGTCAGTACAGGTGCATCATAGCTGGGACCAAGAGACAGAAGCTGCTTTTCAATCTCAAGGCCATCAGACTGTTAAATCCCTCCGAAACATCCTGCATTAAAATAATTGATGTGCCAACTGCCCTCAGTCTGCAGTGTCTAACCCCTAGATTACAGCTCTCATGCTCTCATGCAGTTGGCTAGTTTAGCAGTGAAAGGGAGGTTCATGAAATATTTTTTCAAATATAACCACTGGGAAGAACTAGGGTTTGAATACAACAGTATTTGTTCTAAAAATCAGTTGTCTTCACTTAGGTCACATTGGAAAATATGTCATTGGACTTGTGTCCCTTCTCTTTGTTGAATAGCTCCTTAAAGATACATTATTTTCACAGAGGTTGAATGATTTCTCAGGCCTGCATGACAAACTGTGGATGCGCTATAGATGTTTGTCACCATAAACAAACAACGCACTAAAGTTGATTCAAACACACTCTATGTGTTAATTCAAACACACTCTATTGATCGTGGACTACAGGAAACGTAGGACCGAGCATGCCCCCATCCACATCGACAGGGCTTTAGTGAAGCAGGTTGAGAGCTTCAAGATCCTCGGTGTCCACATCACAAAGGACCTATCATGGTCCAAACACACCAACACAGTTGTGAAGAGGGCACGAACACACCTATCCTTCTCGGGGGATCTGAAAAGATTTGGCATGGGCCCTCAGATCCTCAAAAAGTTCTACATCTACACCATTGAGAGCATCTGGACTGGCTGCATCACCGCTTGGTATGGCAACTTCTCGGCATCTGACTGCAAGGCGCTGCAGAGTGTAATGCGTACGACCCAGTATCACTGGGGTTGAGCTCCCTGCCATCCACAACCTGTACGCTCCTGTACGCTGCTGCTACTCTGTTGTCTATCCGGATTGCCTAGTCACTTTTACCCCTACCTACAGTACATGTACTGTACATATTACCTTAATTACCTAAACTACCTCATATCCATTCACATTGACTCGGTACCGCTACTCCTTGTACTGTATAAAGCCTTGTTATTGTTATATTATTGTGTTCATATTTTTATTTTTTATTTAGCACATAAAAAAATTACAAAAACGTTTTAACTCTTCATTGTTGGGAGAGAGCTTGTAAGTAAGCATTTCACGGTAAAGTCTACACCTGTTGTATTTGGCGCATGTGACAAATAACATTTGATTTTATTTATTTTTCTATTATACACCGCAGTATTTGGATTTGTAATGATGTTTGACCGAATTCTCAAAGCCCATCACAGTCAATACTAAGTCATCTGATTCACTCGATTAACCACATCTGATTAAACATCAACAATACAGTACTTATTATTTTTTGGAATACCAACAATCATCTGTAACTTCAGGTCAAGAAAGGCAAGCAAGCGGAGAAAAGTCCACAAGGCACATTTTACTAACATGGTCTTAACTTGTAAGCTCTGCATTGAATATTATAGCATTATTCATGAATTTAATGTATTAAAGCAAAACAAATGTATTTCAAGTCAGCCACGGTAGCCTACAGGGGGTGAGAGCACCAAATTGACTGTCTTAAGTTATTTAATATATTTACTCAAACTTATATCATTATCATTCCCTTGAAGATGTGCATTTTCTGTCATACTGAATGTGTCTCACTTTTTTTTATGGTGCTAGATTCTGCTACCACCTTTCTTGAGGTCATACAGTTCTTTATCGGGATGTTCTCTTGTTTTAATATGTTCATTGGAATTTCTTCTATAGAAGAAGTCCTGCTGTACAGATTCAGACCCTTCTGCCCTTGCATGGACTGCTCATCACTGATTCAAATAAACATACAGTTTCCCAAGAAGTATTACACATACTATATGTACTATATGGTATCATTATACACGGTTTGAAATGTTTATATCTACCCTGCGTCTCTACCACGTATGGCCATTCATCTCCAAACAGAATTTCAAGTTACATTTTAGTTACACTCAAACAGTTCCAGTAATTATTATTTCAATAGTGGCACACACGTCTTGTAGCCATACAAAAGGATTGTGTGAAACCCAGATATTTCATTATAGTTAATTAACTATTCATTCAACTTTTACATTTTAGTCATTTAGCAGACACTCTTATCCAGAGCGACTTAAAATAGTGATTATATACATTTTTATACTGGTCCACCATGGGAATCAAACCAACAACCATGGTGCCCTGGTATTTCAGGCACCATGCTCTACCAACTGAGCCACACAGGACCATAAAAGTTCATTATATTGTGTGGTTGTTTTGTGGTGTCCCTCGGAGTCGTCAAAAATACTGAAGTTTTAGGACCTGCCAGTGTTTTACACGTGATTGACAGACGTTGAGCATACATTGGGGGGAGTCATAATAATCTGATACTGGAAGTATCACCTAAAGGGGCTTCTGCAATCCTTTTTTTCTGAAATAATTTGTTTTAAAAGCTTAATTTTTTTTAAAGAAACCAAAAATTACAAACGTGACTGTTCACAGATCTCCTCATGTGTTACTGACTCACTTTATGTAGGCCTACACCATGACTTGTCAAATACTAAGAGAATAATAAAGTGAGAGATGATGTCACTGTGCCAACGTCTGTTAGAATGTTCTAGTATTCTTCAGAGAGTGTGGTACTTAGGCTGAATTGCATAAAACAGCACTGCTGGAAACCTGGATCATGGAAAAAATAACATTCTCCTCGCATAGAAAACATCTCAAAACTTTTATTGTGATTTTGTTTCATCTGGTAGACTTTGATGAAGTGTTTTGAAACTGACAAAAACTATTTTGGGGTGTGTAATGTTGTAGCTTCGACACAATGGCGGAATGATTGGCTCGCACCTGGCCTTTAGAGCTATATAAAAAGTTAACCTTTTGTCTGACTTGTTGGGAAAGGTCAGCTGTAAATGGACAATTGCTTTGTGAGATGAAGTAGATTTTTAAGGCAGAAGTGCCCACTCAGGATTGCCTGGCTGGCTGCTGGTTCTCATAGCTGAGACACACCTTCAGAGGTTGGGGGTGTCTGTCATAGGATTCACTGCACTGATACTGGCCACAACAAACAAACTCCCCAGTCCACACGTACAGGGCCTAGTGAAAGTCTACACACCCCTTGCACAGTCTTCACATTTGTCTACCGATGTACATAACCTACTCCACATTTCTAAATTGAATGAAAAACTATAGAACCTTTTCCAAATGAATGAGAGAAAAAAAATATTGATAGTGTATTTCTTCACACCCCAGAGTTAATACTTGGTGGAAGCACCTTTGGCAGCAATTACAGTTGTGAATCATTTAAAAAAAGATTCTACGAACTTTGCACAACTGCTAAGGCAACATTGCTAAAAACATTGTCAAAATTGCTCATGCTCAGTAAATTTGGTTGGGAGTCATTGATGGACAGCAATATTCAAACCTTGTCTCTGATTGTCGAGCAGATTTAAGTCAGGACTGAGACTGGACCATTCAGGAACACTCAACACCTATTGGAAGGCCATTCTGGTGTGTGTTTTGCATTAAAAGGTGTGTAATTGTCCCTCTGAAAAATACAACTCTATCGCAGGGTTAGGTATTTAGAAGACTAAGGCAGGGTTTTTATCTGGGCTTTGCTCTTTTCGTATTTATTTTCATCATGACAAACTCCCCAGTCCCTGCTGATGACAAGCATACCCATAAAATGATGCTGCCACCACAATACTTGACTTAGGCTATACGCTTAAGGCTACAGATTAAAAAAGTTATGAACTTCACAGGGTGGTGAAAGTGCATGGTATGAGTTAAATGCTCCTTTCCAATAAAATGTCAAGGGTCTTATTCTGGTGACATGATGATCAATGCTTGGCTGCCATTTGACAAATGAAAATTAATCGAGCTCTTTTGTCCAAAATAATATCATCATGTAGGCTATACCTGCATATATATCTGCGAGCTGGCTGTTGGCTAGAGTGCACGTGCCAAGACCAGAGTGGGCACATTCGCTATATAATGTAACATTTTTTTGTGACAAAACATCAGTAGAGTTGAAAATGAGAAGGAAACCCATTTAACTTGTAATTTTTATTCGGTGTATGGGAATTTACTGTAAAAGCTATTTTTATGTGCACTACCTCACCACACACAGCCTTTCATCCACAATATGTCAATTTGATGAAAACACATCTCTGGTGGGAAAATGTGCATATTGTTTTTGTGTGGATTTTAGAATATTCAAATGAAAATATGTAACCAATTGGATGGGAACTTAGCTTAATGACTCCCAAGCAAATTTACTGAGCTTGAGCAATTTTAACAAAAACAATGGATAAATGTTTCCCTAACAGTTGGGAAAAGTTGTTAGAATCATATTCAGAATGATTCACAGCTGTAATGGCTGCTGAAGGTGCTTCCACCTAGCATTGTCTCTGGGGTGTGAAGACATGCAATCATACATTTCATTTTCTGGGGGGTAGGAAAATGTTAGACATTTTTTTACTTATAAAATGTGGAGTAGGTTGTGTAGATCGGTAGGTGAAAAATCCAATCAATTCCCTTTTGAGATTTAATTTGAAGGCAGAGCAATGTGAAGGCTGTGCAAGGCGTGTGTAGACTTTCAATTAGCTAGGCTAACTGTTTATGTTGGATGTGGTGCAGTGGTTCTGCAGCAAGGCTCTGGATCTATAGCTAGTTTATGGGGTCTGTTAAGATGCTGGTGAGCTTGGATGTTTATGTAGGTGGCACAGATGAATGATGATTATGGTGATGAAGATAGAGAAAGAGTTGTTGTTGATGATGATGATGATGAAGATAATGATTGATTTGATGTAACAAATGTGAAGAAAAAACATGTTGTTGACAGGTCAGGTTCAAGCCATCAGTCTTGTGCCAGGGGTAATTGTTTGCCAACTATTCTTCTCTTTTGAACATTAGCCTGGAGTAAGAATACTTTTCATGCTCCAAAATCTGTCATTACTGTCCAATTGTATGTCCATGTCAAAGAAGTTTCATATAGAATGGCCATAGCAAAACATAATTATGTATTGTTGCAACAATTAAGGTTGTGTCCAATGGTTTGCTGATATGTTTTTATGGACTGCTCCTGACAGTTCCTTACTCCACTTTACAACAACAATAACTGCTGAACACCTCTACAATGGAAAGCAATAACTAAATGACTATGTAACAACATGTTATTGATACCAGAGTAACTACAGGTTTATTACAGACTAACTTATTCTGTAGTCTGTTGGCGAGGTTAACTTGCACATCAACAGCAACAGAATGTTATCTGTCTCCTGCTGTGTCTCTCAGTTTAGAATGTCAGTGTGAACTCTTTGGAATCAACGGTGATGTCAGAGCTGGAACAGAGCTGGCCCCTACAGGCCACAGTGTGCCTGCATGCTGAAGAACCTACTATTCAGCGGAAAGACATTTCGCAAAATAATTATAGTGTTTGATTGTGTGTGTGTGTGTGCGTGCTTGTTTGTGTGTGTGTGTGATTAAACGATAACTCTTGTGGACTCATGAATCCCATGCAGCAGTCCCTGTATGACCACCAGAAAATGGAGGTTATCAGTTTTCACAAATTACTGTGTTTGTGTGCGTGCATGTGTGTGTGATTTGGTGTCTGGTTTGTGAGTGTTTGTGTGTCCAGTTTCTGCATTTTAACTCAAAACAGTGTAACTGAAACACTAAAGAACATTTTTATAATCAGATTTAGATGTTAATTTAGTCTCTGGCTAAAGTTATGTGCTTCTTAGTTTAGATTGAATTTCCAAGAAAGGGTCAGTCAGTCTAACCCTTGCTGCTGTTGTGTCGCTTGATTGCACTTTCTAGAAAACAGGTGACAGAAACAAAACTACCTGTCCAGTCTCTCCAGGATTCTGCAATTCTGAGTTCACAATTTTTTTGTTATAAAATCAACAATTTCCTGCATATCAGAGGAGACTGGTGGGATGAGTTATAGGAGGACGGGCTCAATGTAATGTCTGGAATGGAATTAATGTAATGGAGTCAAACATGTGGTTTCCATGTGTTTGATACCTTCCATTTATTCCATTCCAGCTATTACAATGAACCGGTCCTCCTTTATCTCCTCCAACCAGCTTCCACTACGGCATATTCTGCGAGGGATTGCAAATTTGACCAATCACTGCGCTATTTCCGCATAAAACAGTCAAACCCATCACCGCAGTATAAAATACGGCTCACAATTTCAACTTGTCCCCGCACATTTACCACATAATATGGTTCAGTCAAGCCACACGTCAACTAACTTTTTCCCTTGTCAGTGCATTTTTGCAACAAATTGCCATGCAAAATGTCAGAATTGCTGCAGAAATATATCACCTAAAATCTGGAGACCTGAAAGTATGTGTCACCAATACAAAAGTATTTCTGACTGTTTCAGTGTGGACACATTGTATTGAACATGTTCATTTTGTTTTGGCTGCCCAGGAAGCGGTTGACACCTAAGCATGGCTCTTACGGGGAATGAGACCTCAGCTTTCCCCGATTATGTCCCCCATTACCACCTGGCGGGTGATCCATTTGCCTCCAAGCTGTCCAAGGAGGCTGACATCGTGGCTGCCTTCTACATCTGCATCATAGGTAAGTGTCAATAAAGTACAGAGAGGTACACTGCATAGGGAAGTAGATTCATCAATACACTCCCTCATATCCTCTGCTCCATCATCTCTCTTGAGGCATAGCCTAACCATTCTTCACAATAAGGTGCAATTCTGATTCGATTACGTTTGCATTCAATTCTGATTCATCAAGGTTGTCCATTGATGTAAGAAGATTCAAAATGTATTTGAAAAGGGTTTTGAATAGAAGGTCAATAACTCATCCCATACTGTAAAATATGGTGGTGGATCTTTGATGTTATGAGGCTATTTTGCTTCCACTGGTCCTGGGGCCCTTGTTAAGATCAGTTGCATAATCATTAACTTTACCAAGTACCAGGACATTTCAGCCAAAAGGTGATTGCCTCTGCCAGGATGCTGAAACTTGGCCGCAAGTGAATCTTCCATCATGACAATAACCCCAAGCATTCATCAAAATCCACAAAGAAATTATTAATTGACCACAAAATCAACACTTTGCAATGGTCATCTCAGTCTCCGGACTTGAACCCCATTGAAAACCTGTGGTTTGAATTGAAGAGGCCAGTCTATAAACGCAGATGAAGGACATCAAGGATCTGGAGGAATGGTCTAAGATCCCTCCCAATATGTTCTCCAATCTCATAAAACATTTATGAGCCCCTAAATACGATCTGCTGCAACCAATGACCTGACATAATTAGTTAAATAAAGTCCACCTGTGTGCAATCTAAGTGTCACATGATCTGTCACGTGATCTCAGTGTATATATACACCTGTTCTGAAAGGCCCCAGAGTCTGCAACACCACTAAGCAAGGGGCACCACCAAGCAAGTGGCACCATGAAGACCAAGGAGCTCTCCAAACAGGTCAGGGACAAAGTTGTGGACAAGTACTGATCAGGGTTGGGTTATAAAAAAATATCAGAAACATTGAACATCCCACAGAGCTCCATTAAATGTATTATTTAAAAAATGGAAAGAAAATGGCACCACAACAAACCTGCCAAGAGAGGGCCGCCCACCAAAACTCATGGACCAGGCAAGGAGGGCATTAATCAGAGAGGAAACAAAGAGACCAAAAATAACCCGTAAGGAGCTGCAAAGCTCCACAGCGGAGATTGGAGTATCTGTCCATAGGACCACTTTAAGCCGTACACTCCACAGAGCTGGGCTTTACGGAAGAGTGGCCAGAAAAAAATAAGCAAACACGTTTGGTGTTCACCAAAAGGCATGTGGGAGACTCCCCAAACATATGGAAGAAGGTGCTCTGGTCAGATGAGACTAAAATTTAGCTTTTTGGCCATCAAGAAAACGCTATGTCTGGCGCAAACCCAACACCTCTCATCACCTCGAGAACACCATGTTTTTCATCGGCAGGGACTAGGAAACTGGTCAGAATTGAAGGAATGATGGATGGCACTAAATACATGGAAATTCTTGAGGGATACCTGTTTCAGTCTTCCAGAGATTTGAGACTGGGATGGAGGTTCACCTTCCAGCAGAACAATGACCCTAAGCATACTGTTAAAGCAACACTCAAGTGGTTTAAGGGGAAACATTTAAATGTCTTGGAATGGCCTAGTCAAAGCCCAGACCTCAATCCAATTGAGAATCTGTGGTATGACTTAAAGATTGCTGTACACCAGCGGAACCCATCCAACTTGAAGGAGCAGGAGCAGTTTTGCCTTGAAGAATGTGCAAAAATCCCAGTGGCTAGATGTGCCAAGCTTATAGAGACATACCCCAAGAGACTTGCAGCTGTAATTGCTTCAAAATGTGTCTCCCAAAACGGGGATGAGTAGTTATCCACGCTCAAGTTTTCTGTTTTTTTTGTTTCATTTCTTATTTGTTTCACAATAAAAAAAATGGTAGGCCTGTGGTGTAAATCAAATGAGGCCTGTGGTGCAAATCAACCCCCCCCCAAATCCATTTTAATTCCAGGTTGTAAGGCAACAAAATTATGAAAAAATGCCAAGGGGCTGAATACTTTTGCAAGCCGCTGTACATGCCGATGTGTATCCATGACTGAACTGTGTATTTACAGTGACTCAAATCAAGTGAGTGGATAAACACAAGAATAGATTGATTTATAGAAAGATACAGTTATGCCATCTCTGTCCCTGTGCTATGCTCACCTTCATATACTGTACAACATTGGGGCACCTCAGGATTTCTTTTCCGGTCTGTCAGATTATCTATTTCTCTACTTAAGGCTGTGTACCTGTCACTAATATTTCTCTGTTATTTCATCTCACCACAACTGTGTGTGTTCAGATGTTTTTCATAGCAACTCAGTATTTGTATTTTACACTGTGCTGAGCCATTTGCAAACCATGTAATGCCCTGTTTAGTCTAACTAATGTCCTGAATCAACAAACCAACGGCGGTGAAGATGTCTCATGCGTGGGTCTCATGCATTTTGATGCGGCTATTCAATGAGATATATGGATACTGTGGTGTCTGTCTATTAATTGATTAATGTCCTCTCCGAGAGGTAGGTAGGTTACCAAATTAATTTAGGATTAACTCGATCCATTCACTGTGTGTTTGGTGTGTTTTCAGAATGTATAAACATGCTTTCACGTGCTTGGTTTAGCTAAAATCTGTTGTTTGAGCGACTTCAAACTCTGCTTGAATTCCTCCATTGAGATCCTAACTTTGTGTCTAAGGTATGCTGGTAATTTAAGAAAGTGACTGGAAGTTTTGGTAATTTGGGTAATTAACAGAAAATCTATGGCAATCTTTGTCAATTTTGGTAATTTATACTTGAATAAGTGTAAAAAATATATGAATACATAGTATTAATGTATTATATCTGTGTCCATATTGTCCATGAGTTTCCAGTAGATAGACCATATGGTTCAAGAGAAAATAGCATAATTAATGAAAAAAACATCTATACAACAATGGCAATGTCACGTCCTGACCATAGAAAGCTGTTACTTTCTATGGTAGAGTAGGTCAGGGCGTGACGGGGGTTTTCTAGTTTAGTTTTTCTATGTTGTTATGTTCCAGTATTGTATTTCTATGTTGGGTTTTGTTTGGGGTGATATCCAATTAGAGGCAGCTGGTCCTCGTTGTCTCTAATTGGAGATCATACTTAAGTAGCGGTTTTTCCCACCTTGGTTTGTGGGAGATTGTCTTTGAGTTAGTGTATGTTTCACCTCTGCATCACGGTTTGTTGTTTTGTTATTCAGTTTATTTATATGTATTGCATAGTTTCACAGTGAAAATAAAATGTGGAACGACGCACACGCTGCACTTTGGTCCGCTCATTCCTACGACAACCGTGACAGGCAATTAACTCTGCAAATCTTCCAACTATTCACTTTTTCACAACTGCAACCAGTTTGATGCCAAAACATTGAAAACAAATACATATTAACATTGTAAAATAAATACAACTTTGTAAAAAATATATATAGAGGATATTTGATGCTGAGACAAATGGTATTCACTAAGATGATGGTTTATATTTTGGCTAATGTTTTACATCTTTGTCATTCTATTTTTTTCTTCATCTTATTCAATTATTGTATATATTTGACATGTGATAAGGCTACACATAAGGCCAGAGATACTCAAAGTACTCAAAAGTGGCACTAAATATTTAGTAATATATTACATAAAGTTTCCAGTAATATATTGTACCCTCCCTTTGCAACCCTAGCTGAGCTTCAGGTTTGTGGCGATGGGAAAAGAGAGAGGCAGGCAGCAGTGAACGGGGACATCCAAGTGTCTTCTACAGAGAGAAAGGAAATGTTTTGACACCAAAGGGATGAGGTTTACAAGGACGTTCAGGGCGTACAGTAAATGACATACAAGATCAGGTCTGCTTGGAATTTCCTGCTGACCTCCCAATCCCACGAAACAAGTTCAGGACATTAAAATGAACATGAGCCAAATACAACATGAGCCAAATACAATTTCACCTTACCGTGAAATGTTTACATACAAGCCCTTAACCAACAATGCAGTTTTAAGAAAATATTTACTGAATTAAAAAAATGTATACTAAAAAAAGTAACACAAGTTTCTTCATGCTCCATGAAGAATATACAAATATATATTTAACTAGGCAAGTCAGTTAAGAAAAAATTCTTATTTACACTGTTTACTTACCAAGGAACAGTGGGTTAACTGCCTTGTTCAGGGGCAGAACAACAGATTTTTATGTTGTCACCTCGGGGATTTGATCCAGCAACCTTTTGGTTACTAGCCCAACACTCTAACCACTAGGCTACCTACCGCCATAAAATATATGTATACATCTACATATCCTGTAGATGTATACATATACACATATGAATTATAAATCTATTCAAAATCGAATAAGAACTGGATTTTACTCCAAATGTTCAGTCCAGATCCTATGCCCACCTTCATCACTGAAAAAACGAACAAACTGGAACCTTATTTGATATTTTTTTCTAATCTGTTTATCATATGATAGAAGTCAAATGAAAGAGATATTTCATTTATCTTTTCTTAGAATTTCTCTCAATACATTGCTTTGTGTGTGTGAAACAGGGTCATTCAGCTGATACAGTCCAGAGTGAATGGGAGAATGAGACACATTCACAAGAGAATGAGCACTAGAGATTCTGCCCTTCATACCGTATGCACTCATATCACATAGAATAGAGCAGAGGATAATGCCTGTCTACCACTGATTCCAGTCCAGTAAGGGGACAGGGAGCATGGAGGAAGTTTAAGCTGTTAGCAGCACACTGACGTTGTTATTGACAAATAAATACAAGTTTGTGAAGGACAGTGAACTGTTGATAAGCAACAACAAAGAGCATCAATAGGAATCCAAATAAGTTGTCATGTGTAATTGGAGTCCATTCAATGTGTTGTCACATGTAATTACCGCAACTTCTGTCACACACATAGTGGTAGTGATGACATGAGTCAAAGCAGAGGTCAGAGAGATGACAAATGATTTATTCCTTTCTTTTGTGCATGGAAATCAATTACTTAAAAGCATATTGACAATTTTAGACTCAGGGTGGATGTCAAAAACCTTTGTTTTCTTGTGAAAGTGTATGTCAAGTCTTATGAATATTGTAGACAGTAGTCAAAAAGTGTTTGATCAACCCAAACATTCATATATACTGTCTTTGCATTTACCCACAACCCATCTGTCTTTTTTAACTTCACAGTAGGGCATGCATCATTATCATGTATCAAGGCTCTAGAGATAAACACACACAGGGAAAAATCTCACGTATTAATAGGGATAGTGTTACAACATTATAATTAAACCAATTATGCCATAGGCCCAAGTATGTAAATGAACTAAATTGTAGGTACACCCTGTCATGTTGCATTTTTACAACTTGTCATGTATTCCTCTTGTCCTCTGTTTTCTCTGCAGGGATCCTGTCTGCCACAGGAAATGGCTATGTTATATACATTACCATCAAACGCAAGACAAAGCTAAGGCCGCCTGAGCTCATGACAGTAAACTTAGCCATCTTTGACTTTGGCATATCAGGTAAACCGTTCCGCAGTCTTTTCATTAAGTATGTCCATTTACAGTGTGTCTCTGCACAGAACATTGTAAGGTGGATTAGTCCCGTGTATTCTGTGTATTTAAATTCAGAACAGCATGTATATGAACAATGTTAGCGCGGCATTAACATTCTCGGCTGTACATCCTGACAACCATGGGAATGGTTGTCATGGTTGGAAGAAGATGAAGTGGTGGAATATAATGACAACAAAGAAAGAGAAATAGAGAGAGAACCACAGAGTTGTTTTAAAATCATAGACATCATACAACTGACATCATTGTTTGAAGTCTCATCATCTGATCCCGAGTCAGACATCATACAACTGACATCATTGTTTGAAGTCTCATCATCTGATCCCGAGTCAGACATCATACAACTGACATCATTGTTTGAAGTCTCATCATCTGATCCCAGGTCTGTCCACACCTAATATCCCTAATATCCATATTACATTGATATTCCATTGTAGTGTGTGGAGTGCCTAATTAAACTCCTGTCTCTCTTTCAGAACAATTGATGCATGTTCCATCAATTCCTTGTAAATTAATATTAATGTAACAGGCCATTATTTCTCTCAATCATTTACCTTTTTAGGCATGTTTGATAACTCAATACTCAAGAATGCTAAATTGTGGCTAAACCTGAAATTGGTCCTTTATCGCCACCCTATGGATATTAGAGGAACAGCATCACGTTAACGCCAACGTTACTCTACATGGCCTGTTGATCACAATACATCGATAGACTAGGCCTTTGATGTACAAGAGATTTAGTTCCATTGCAAACAGTCATCTTAGTTAAGAAATGTAATTACATAAATAACATTTCTTGTGAATATTTTAGCACCTCAATAAGTCCTAGCTGTGACCCAGCCAGAAGCAGAATTCACAACAGTGTGTCGCTCTGTCTCAGAACAAATTCTGGCCAGCTCTCTCTGTGCCTCATACAACCACAGGATTCTCACTTGTTTATCTGTGTCTGGGCCAACTACGTCCCTCTGTATGAGACGATTGTATTGCTCTCTAGGATTAGAACCATTGCCCACAGAAGACAACAGGCATGATCTATTTGTTTCTGCCAGATTTTCATCTTGGGAATATCAGAGCTCCAGAATGTTCCAGAATTACCTAGAATGGCCCAGAAGGTCCAGAATGGTTGAAAGTCCATTTTGTTTGGAAGCCGTTTTACCCTGATACTGTAGAAGTCATGAACTGAGACAAAGAGTCTATTGTTAACTGTGAGAGTTGGTGGAGAGTACAGCTTTACTTGCTGGACCTCTGTGGCGTCAGACTGGTGCAGTGAGGATGTCTCTTCACACAATGATGGGAACGATATAGGGCACTGGGAAACACGATTTATGATCAGCTCTTCTGTCACATGCTTTGCCTCAGGATTGTTAATATACTGCATCTGTTTCAAGCAGACCACCATAGTCCCTGTGCCCAAGAACACTAAGGCAACCTGGATAAAGGACTACAGACCCATTGCACTTATGTTCGTAGCCATGAAGTGCTTTGAAAGGCTGGTAATGGCTCACATTAACGCCATTATCCCAGAAACCCAAGACCCACTCCAATTTGCATACAGCCCAAACAGATCCACTAATGATGCAATCTATATTGCACTCCACACTGCCCTTTCCCACCTGGACAAAAGGAACACATACATGAGCATGCTATTAATTGACTACAGCTCAGGGTTCAACACCATAGTACCCTCAAAGCTCATCACTAAGCTAAGGATCCTGGGACTAAACTCCTCCCTCCTGGACTTCCTGACGGGCCGCACACAGGTGGTGAGGATAGGTAGCAACACTTCCGTTACGCTGATCCTCAACACTGGAGCCCCTCAGGGGTGTGTGCTCAGTTCCCTCCTGTACTCCCTGTTCACTCATGACTGCGTGGCCAGGCACGACTCCAACAACACCAATAAGTTTGCTGATGGCACAACAGTGGTAGGCCTGATCACCGACAACGACGAGACAGCCTATAGGGAAGAGGTCAGAGACCTGGCCGGGTGGTGCCAGAATAACAACCTATCCCTCAACGTAATCAAGACAATGGAGATGGTTGTGGACTACAGGAAAAGGAGGACCGAACACGCCCCCATTCTCATCGACGGGGCTGTAGTGGAGCAGGTTGAGAGCTTCAAGTTCCTTGGTGTCCACATCACCAACAAACTAGAATGGTCCAAACACACCAAGACAGTCGTGAAGAGGGCACGACAAAGCCTATTCCCCCTCAGGATACTAAAAAGATTTGTCATGGTCCTCAGATCCTCAAAAGGTTCTACAGCTGCAACATCGAGAGCATTCTGATTGGTTGCATCATTGCCTGGTACGGCAACTGCTCGGCCTCCGACTGCAAGGCACTACAGAGGGTAGTGCGTACAGCCCAGTACATCACTGGGGCTAAGCTGTCTGCCATCCAGAACCTCTACACCAGGCGGTGTCAGAGGAAGGCCCTAAAAATGTCCAAAGACCCCAGCCACCCGTCATAGACTGTTCTCTCTACTACCGCATGACAAGCGGTACTGGACCAAAAGGCTTCTCAGCAGCTTTTACCCCTAAGCCATAATACTCCTGAACAGGTAATCAAATGGCTACCCGGACAATTGGCATCGTCCCACCTCCCAACCCCTCTTTTACGTTGCTGCTTCTCTCTGTTTATCATATATGAATAGTCACTTTAACTATACATTCATGTACACACTACCTCAATTAGCCCGGCTAATCGGTGCCCCCGCACATTGGTTACCCGGACTATCTGCATTGTGTCCCGCCACCCGCCACCCACCACCCGCTAACCCCTCTTTTACACTACTGCCATTCTCTGTTTATCATATATGCATAGTCACTTTAACCATACCTACATGTACATACAGTTGAAGTCGGTAGTTTACATACACTTAGGTTGGAGTCAATAAAACTTGTTTTTCAATCACTCCACAAATGTCTTGTTAACAAACCTTAGCTTTGGCAAGTCGGTTAGGACATCTACTTTGTGCATGACACAAGTAATTTTAACAACAATTGTTTACAGACAGATTATTTCACTTATAATTCACTGTATCACAATTCCAGTGGGTCAGCAGTTTACATACACTTAGTTGACTGTGCTTTTAAAGAGCTTGGAAAATTCCAGAAAAGGATGTCATGGCTTTAGAAGCTTCTGATAGGCTAATTTATATAATTTGAGACAATTAGAGGCGTACCTGTGGATGTATTTCAAGGCCTACCTTCAAACTCAGTGCCTCTTTGCTTGACATCATGGGAAAATCAAAAGAAATCAGCCAAGACCTCAGAAAAAATTGGTAGACCTCCACAAGTCTGGTTCATCCTTGGAAACAATTTCCAAATGCCCGAAGGTACCACGTTGATCTTTACAAACAATAGTATGCAAGTATAAACACCATGGGACCACGCAGCCGCCATACCGCTCAGAATGGAGACGCGTTCTGTCTCCTAGAGATGCATGTACCTTTGTGCGAAAAGTGCAAATCAATCCCAGAACAACAGCAAAGGGCCTTGTGAAGATGCTGGAGGAAACAGGTACAAAAGTCTCTATATCCACAGTAAAACGAGTCCTATATCGACATAACCTGAAAGGCTGCTCAGCAAGGAAGAAGCCACTGCTCCAAAACCGCCATAAAAAAGCCAGACTACGATTTGCAACTGAACATAGGGACAAAGATCGCACCTTTTGGAGAAATGTCGTCTGGTCTGATGAAACAAAAATAGAACTGTTTGGACATAATGACCATCGTTATGTTTGGAGGAAAAAGGGGGAGGCTTGCAAGCCGAAGAACACCATCACAACCATGAATCACGGGGGTGGCAACATCATGTTGTGGGGGTGCTTTGCTCCAGGAGGGACTGGTGCACTTCACAAAATAGATGGCATCATGCGGATGCAAAATTATGTGGATATATTGAAGCAACATCTCAAGACATCAGTCAGGAAGTTAAAGCTTGGTCGTAAATGGGTCTTCCAAATTGACAATGACCCCATGCATACTTCCAAAGTTGTGGCAAAATGGCTTAAGGACAACAAAGTCAAGGTATTGGGGTGGCCATCACAAAGCCCTGACCTCAATCCCATCGAAAATTTGTGGGCAGAACTGAAAAAGTGTGTGCGAGCAAGGCCTACCAACCTGATTCAGTTACACCAGCTCTGTCAGGAGAAATGGGCCAAAATTCACCCAATTTATTGTGGGAAGCTTGTGGAAGGCTACCCGCAACATTTGACCCAAGTTAAGCCATTTAACGGCAATGCTACCAAATTCTAATTGAGTGTATGTAAACTTCTGACCCACTGGGAATGTGATGAAAGAAATAAAGCTGAAATAAATCATTCTCTCTACTATTATTCTGACAATTCACATTCTTAAAATAAAGTGGTGATCCTAACTGCCCTAAGACAGGGAATGTTTACTATGATTAAATGTCTGGAATTGTGAAAAACTGAGTTTAAATGTATTTGGCTAAGGTGTATGTAAACTTCTGACTTCAACTGTATTACTTCAATTAGCCCAACTAACCGGTGCCTGTATATAGCCTTGCTACTTTTCTATCCTCGCTACTGTATATAGCTTCGCTGCTATTATTTTTCACTGTCTTTTTACTGTTGTTTTTATTTCTTTACTTATCTATTGTTCACCTAATACCTCTTTTTTACTTAAAAGTTGCACTGTTGGTTAGTAAGTAAGCATTTCACTGTAAGGTCTACACCTGTTGTATTCGGTGCACGTGACAAATAACCTTTGATTTGATTTGATCATTGAGGGATCTGAAAAAACAGCACTTGTTTCCTGTGAAGTGGATGAAGGCGATGGTTTTCATTGTAATTCTCATACATTCTTATGACTACTACATAACTGTACATGCATACTATACAGTACCAGTCAAAAGTTTGGACACACCTGCTCATTCAAGGGTATTTCTTTATTCTGTTTTCTGCATTGTAGAATAATACTGAAGACATTAAAACTTTGAAATAACACATATGGAATCATGTAGTAACCCAAAAAGTGTTAAGTGTTTTAAATTTGATATTCTTCAAAGTAGCCACCCTTTGCCTTGATGACAGCTTTGCACACTCTTGGCATTTTCTCAACCAGCTTCATCAGGTAGTCACTTGGAATGCATTTCAATTAACAGGTGTGCCTTGTTAAATGTTAATTTGTGGAATTTCTTTCCTTCTTCATGCTTTTGAGCCAATCAGTTGTGTTGTGACAAGGTAGGGGTGGTATACAGAAGATAGCTCTATTTGGTAGAATACCAAGTCCTTATTATGGCAAGAACAGCTCAAATAAGCAAAAGAAAATGACAGTCCATCATTACTTTACAACATGAAGGTCAGTCAATCCCGAAAATGTCAAGAACTTTGAAAGTTTCTTCAAGTGCAGTCGTAAAAACCATCAAGTGCTATGATGAAACTGGCTCTCATGAGGACCACCACAGGAAAGGAAGACCCAGAGTTGCAGAAGATAAGTTAATTGGAGTTACCAGCCTCAGAAATTGCAGCCCAAATAAATGCATCACAGAGTTCAAGTAACAGACACATCTCAACATCAACCTGTTCAGAGGATACTGCGTAAATCAGGCCTTCATGGTTGAATTGCTGTAAAGAAACGACCACTAAAGGACACCAATAAGAAGAAGAGATTTGCTTGGGCCAAGAAACACGAGCAATTGACATTAGACTGGTGGAAATCTGTCCTTTTGGTCTGATGAATCCAAATTTGAGATTTTGGGTTCCAACCGCCGTGTCTTTGTGAGACGCAGAGTAGTTGAACGGATGATCTCTGCATGTGTGGTTCACACCGTGAAGCATCAAGGAGGGGGTGTGATGGCGTGGGGGTGCTTTGCTGGTGACACTGTCTGTGATTTATTTAGAGTTCAAGGCACACTTCACCAGCATGGCTACCACAGCAACCTGCAGCCATCCCATCTGGTTTGCACTTAGTGGGACTATCATTTGTTTTTCAACAGGACAAGGACCCAACATGCCTCCAGGCTGTGTAAGGGCTATTTGACCAAGAAGGAGAGTGATGGAGTGCTGCATCAGATGACCTGGCCTCCACAATCACCCGACCTCAACCCATTTGAGATGGTTTGGGATGATTTGGACCACAGATTGAATGAAAAGCAGCCAACAAGTGCTCAGCATATGTAGAAACCCCCTCAAGACTGTTGGAAAAGCATTCCAGGTGAAGCTGGTTGAGAGAATGCCAAGAGTGTGCAAAGCTGTCATCAAGGCAAAGGGTGGCTACTTTGAAGAATCTAAAACATAAAATATATTTTGATTTGTTTAACCTCTATGGGACCGGCGGGACGAATTCGTCCCACCTACGTAACAGCCAGTTGAATCCTGTGGCGCGATTTTTAAAACGTTTGAAATGCTATTACTTCAATTTCTCAAACATATGACTATTTTACAGCTATTTAAAGACAAGACTCTCGTTAATCTAACCACACTGTCCGATTTCAAAAAGGCTTTACAACGAAAGCAAAACATTAGATTATGTCAGCAGAGTACCCAGCCAGAAATAATCAGACACCCATTTTTCAAGCTAGCATATAATGTCACAAAAACCCAAACCACAGCTAAATGCAGCACTAACCTTTGATGATCTTCATCAGATGACACACCTAGGACATTATGTTATACAATACATGCATGTCTGTTCAATCAAGTTCATATTTATATCAAAAACCAGCTTTTTACATTAGCATGTGACGTTCAGAAAAAGCAAACTTCCGGGGAATTTACTAACAATTTACTAAATTACTCACGATAAACGTTCACAAAAAGCATAACAATTATTTTAAGAATTATAGATACATTACTCCTCTATGCACTCGATATGTCCGATTTTAAAATAGCTTTTCGGATGAAGCACATTTTGCAATATTCTAAGTACATAGCCCAGCCATCACGGGCTAGCTATTTAGACACCCACCCAGTTTAGCCTTCACCAAAATCACATTTCCTATAAGAAAAATGGTCTTACCTTTCCTGTTCTTCGTCAGAATGCACTCCCAGGTCTTCTACTTCAATAACAAATGTAGGTTTGGTCCCAAATAATCCATCGTTATGTTCCATCAGCGACGTTTTGTTTGTGCGTTCTAGACACTATCAGAATGGTAAATCACGGTCGTGCTCATGGCGCAGAACGTGACAAAAAAATTCTAAATATTCCATTACCGTACTTCGAAGCATGTCAACCGCTGTTTAAAATACATTTTTATGCCATTATTCTCGTAAAAAAAGCGATAATATTCCGACCGGGAATCTGCAATTAGCTAAACAGCCGAAGGAAAATACTGCACGGGGTCGAATCGGGCACGCGCCTAATTCCATTGTCTTCTGATGGGCCACTTGGAAAAGGGGATTCTGTGTTTCAGCCTGAGGCTGCCTCGTCATCGTTCAGGTTTTTCCCGGGTTCTGAGAGCCTATTGGAGCCCTAGGAATTGTCACGTTACAGCTAAGATCCTGACTCTTCAATAAACAGAAGCAAGAACAACAACACCTTGTCAGACAGGGTACTTCCTGCATGAAACCTTCTCAGGTTTTTGCCTGCCATAGGAGTTCTGTTATACTCACAGACACCATTCAAACAGTTTTAGAAACTTTAGGGTGTTTTCTATCCAAACCTGAACAATAATATGCATATTCTAGCTTCTGAGTTGGTGTAGGAGGCAGTTAAAAATGGGCACATATTTTTTCCAAAATTCTCAATACTGCCCCCTAGCCCGTAGAGGTTAACACTTTTTTGGTTACTACATAATTCCATGTGTTATTTCATCATTTTGATGTCTTCACTGTTATTTTACAATGTAGAAAATAGTAAAAATAAAGAAAAACCCTTAAATGAATAGGTGTGTCCAAACTTTTGACTGGTACTGTACATTCTCATGTCTTTACAGCACACAGCGATCATCTGAGGTGGTAACGTCTCTGTGTTTGCTCTTGAAGTTACAGGGAAACCGTTCTTTGTGGCATCCAGTTTCTCCCACCGCTGGCTGTTTGGCTGGGAGGGCTGTCGTTTCTATGGCTGGGCTGGCTTCTTCTTCGGTGTTGGCAGCCTCATCACCATGACCGTAGTTAGCCTAGACCGATACCTCAAGATCTGTCATCTCAGATATGGTACAGTGGGCTATGCTCTCAGTTTGTGTTAGATTTACAGTAACACAAGACCTTTATTAGAATGAATTATTAGCACTTTTGAGTGATCTGTGATATCTGAACGGTTTGAATGAACACTTTATTGTAATAATGAACCAATAAATGATCAATCCCTCTGCCCATAATTCTGCCCACAGGTACGTGGCTGATGAGGCACCATGCCTTCCTGTGTCTGGTGTTTGTCTGGCTCTATGCAGGCTTCTGGGCCACCATGCCCCTGGTGGGCTGGGGCAGCTACGCTCCAGAGCCGTTTGGCACCTCCTGTACCCTGGACTGGTGGTTGGCCCAGACCTCCGTGGCGGGCCAGAGCTTCGTCATGGCCATCCTCTTCTTCTGCCTTATCTTCCCTACCGGCATCATCGTCTTCTCCTATGTTATGATAATCTTCAAGGTCAACTCCTCAGCTAAAGAGATCTCCCACTTTGACACCAGGAACAAGAACAGCCATAGCCTGGAGATGAAACTGACCAAGGTGTGTGTGTGTGTGTGTGTGTGTGCGTGTGTGTGTGTGTGTGTGTGTGTGTGTGTGTGTGTGTGTGTGTGTGTGTGTGTGTGTGTGTGTGTGGTATGTTTGTACACGGAACCTCACCTCAGAGATGCTTTTACTATTGTGAAACAGACCTGTGATGTGGTTCTACTTGTGTCCTCCAGGTGGCGATGTTGATCTGTGCTGGTTTCTTAATAGCGTGGATCCCGTATGCAGTGGTTTCAGTGGTGTCTGCGTTTGGCGAGCCCGACTCAGTGCCTATCTCTGTCTCTGTGATCCCCACTCTGCTGGCTAAGTCCTCTGCCATGTACAACCCCATCATCTACCAAGTTATTAACCTGAAACGCTCCTGTGCAAAATCCTCCTGTTTCCAAGGCCTGAAGAAGTGTAGACATTTTAAAAAGTCAAGGTATTATTACTTTCTCTTCTACTTTCTATTCCTCTGAACAGATTGTAGAACAACAGTTAAAACGGTATAGTTTACATCTATTTTGTTTCACTGGTTACCAGTTTGAGGTTAAACTGCATAGTTGAACATTTATCTTGTTTAACAGGTTACTAGATCAAGAGTTAAAACTGCATAGTTGAACTTTTCTCTCGTCGTATCTCCCATAGGTTTTACACCATTTCTGGCTCACTTAAAGACAGACCATCCGTAAAAGAGTCTCACAGTGAAATGTGAGAAAAAGACAGTGATTCTCTCCTGTGAAATGGCTCTTGGTCTTTCCACTCACCAATCCAATCACAACCCTGCTATCAACTGCTAAGACATTGACCACCGCTCACCACCCAGATCTACGCAACCCAGCCTTGCTGTATCTATGTTCCTGCTGCAGCAGCTCTCTGTACTCTCCTAACTCATGTCTCTCTCTGTGTTTACAGCTCAAGGCTGGCGCCAAGATGTTTTTTTACACTTTGTACAGATTATTTTGTATCGTGTACTCTTGCACCGGTGGCTTGCGTAGTTTGAAGACATTTCAACCTTTATGTGCAGCTGTAAGATCTAAAGCGCTGTTCAGAAAGAGGTATGATATACTCTAAAGAGAGCTGGAGGGACTGTGGTGTTGGCGTTTAGCGTTGTCCCCTGCTTCAGGCAGGTCTGACTGTAGCAGCACTTTTCATCAATGATCAAAGTCATCGTATGATTCTTACTGTCCCTCTGTGCATGTTCACAGATGTCGTTGACATCACGAAACAAAATACAATTTTAGCTCATACACAAACTGCACGGTCCACTGCTACATAACAGCCAGTGGATGAAGTGGTTGGACCAAATAATCAAGGCAAACAGCACAACAAAGTCTGTTAAAGTAGTTATGACTTATGTCTTACATCACTGTTTCTGTCATTGTTAACCATTCTGTATGCACTGATGTCAGTCTTTACATCTTAGTTGAGAGCAATGTTGGTAGTAAAGGTTTAACCTATTCAAAGAGAAGTATATTCACACACAAGTAGTCAGAAATCCTTCACGAACAACAGTTACCAAAAACGTACATACAGCACCTTAGCTGGAATCCTTAATGGTGAAATTGCCACGTCCGTTTGCGATATTAAAACAAAGAAGTTACTGCAAACCACAAACACCGTTTTTAATTCTCTCGGACATCATTGCACATGCAATAGAACGGCAAACTATGTACTGCAATTTGTTTTACCACGTTGGCCGACGCTCCTAACCCCCACTTTGTCAACAAAACAAAAACAAATATACCTAAGAGCAGCAATGAACAGGGTTCACAAGATGACAGAAAGGACACAAGATCAGTTGGATAGCAACTCAATGAAATTACGTTGAACCAACATGGAATAGATATTGAATTGACGTCTGTAACCAGTAGAAAAACAAGCACTCTAGCATGTTGGAACTATTTCACATTGTCTAATGCAAATTAATGCAGACGAACCAGACGAACCAAGTTATTGCTCTAGTATCCTATGGTGCTACTGGTGCCAATGACATCTATAGTCCCACCAACTGGCCTGGTGCAGCCATTTAAAGTTGCAGTGACTTTATATAGAGCCCCACAGTGGAGGTGTCATAATACCCATAAAACCTACAGGGAAATGGTTTCAATCGTTTTCCCACCATTCACTACACAAAACACAGCCCTTGTTTGAAGTGTTTCTAAAATCCCCTATGGGAAAAATGAATGGTGGGAAAATTATTGGAACCATTTCCCTGTTTGACCGCTAGGTTTTATGGGTATTATGACTTATACTGTGGTACTCTATTCACACAGCTTCTAAGGGCACATACATAATGTTTACATACCAAATTGTATGGCCCCATGTTCATCGGTTCAGTTCTTATAGCCTCTAGTGGTGTAGCATGGCTGACTTTGAATGCAGAAAGTAATCATTCTCAAATTCATTACAGGTTAATTAATTGAGTGTATATACCAAATCTGGAGTCAATCTGATTCATGAGCATAAGATTTGTAAAACATCTGAAGCATTAGCATCTGTACTAACATGCATCTATATGTACCGTGCGTCCATATTTGAATGCAGCAACATTTCAAAACCATTAACATTAAAGACTGATGTAATGAGTCTAAATACAAAATCTGGAGTAATTGTGAGATATAGTTCACAAGGAGAAGACAATTGCAGATCATTTTGAGCATTAGTGTTACATATGCAAAGAATGAGTTGTTAATCGTTTCCTTGTATTTGGAGATAGCAATTCCAAATTCTGTTTAGTTCATCTTAGGAGTGTCTTAGGGGAGATGACAAATTTGAAGTTTATAGGCCACTGTGGAGTGGATTTACAATGGTTTAAATGGACACATGAAATCAGATTTTTACCATATGTGCTAAAATGCCATATGTGCTAAAATGCATCTACTGGTATAGTGGGGCCATCTTTGAAAGAGTTCAAATACCAAATTTGGAGTAAATCTGACTTTTAGTCCATGAGAAGGAGATTTTTTTATGATTATTTTAAGCATTAGCTTTACGAAGTCAAAAAAAGTGAATTGTTCATAGTTTTGTTATTGTTTAAGATATCAATGCCAAATTTAACATGGTTCATCATGGTAATGTCTTTGATGAGTATAAAAGACAGGCCATTGTGAAGGGGATTTACAAAGGATTTAAATGGACACGTAAAATCTGATTTCCTGATTATCAATAACTCAGCCATCTCTTAACCAATCCCTTAGCCTTCCTCAAACTAAGTTAAGCGATATACCATGGGCCTACATACCGAAGGTGGTGTTATTTGGTTCATGAGAATATGTTTTTCAAAGGTTTTCCAAAATGTCTAAGATTGCAGAAAATCTATGGTCGTCATGGGTCCTTGAGGCAAATTTGTTCAGCATGAGAAAAGACACCTCATTCCAAGGTTTCTCTCGGTCAAACAAGGTGGAGGATGTGAGGGTTTAAGTGAGACTGCTTATAACAGCGACATCTATAGGCCATCAGAACCCTTCTTTTTGACCAAGTTACTCAAGGCATTTAGTTTCTGTGCACCAAATTAGAAAGAAAGTTACCAATCCATGTTTGAGTTATTTGGCCATCTAAAAAAAGATCTAAGAATAACGATAGCTTTCACAGCTTCGCTGTGAGCCCCTAATAACAATGGCTTTGGGGCGGACAGTGCCGCTGTTTCCCCTACTGTGTATTCCATATTTAACTCACATTGAGACAGGCCACAGGGCAACTTCTGAGAGTGTTCTCTTAGTCTACTCAAGAGCTGGAACTCTGATTAAAGTGTTTACATGTTCTAATAAATTTAAAGATTGCTCAAAGTCCAAGTGTTTTAATCAGTATATGCTTTCTTCAATTATGACCTTACGCCAATTAAGATAAGCAGAGTAAGGTGTTTACACGATAATGCCTTACTCTGCCTACTGCTGTAATCAGTTTAATATCACATTTATTAGTGTGCATATAAACATCCTAATTTAATCATTCACAATAATGTTTATCAAAAGTATTTTGCATGATACTGTGTGCACTTGTGTATGTGGTCCAGGCATTGAGATATATGCAAGAAAACAATCTTTAGAAAAACATCTAAATATTCAGTGGAAATAATTATCTTATTGGTTATTATAAAATGTCATACTGTCAATTTTTGTATTTTGAACCCTTCATCTCTACTCTAACTGAGATCTAACTCAGCATTCACCACACTGTAAAAACAAAAGCATGGCTGTGTTGGGATGTCCTGTCAAGGCCTGAAACATCCACAGACAGTGGGTGAAAGCGGTTGATGTGTTGAGAGGACCAGGTCTCACTGACCTCTTCAGAACAATGGAAAGGCAGAAGGATCAACACACCTGCACTCAGCCCAAGGGGCCTAACATTAGCAAGAGGCGTCAACAATAGAGTTGTGTTTTTGTTGTTTGTTTTCTTTTCAGTTTGTACTCTTTCACTGTTTTGCTGATAATCTGATTTGATTTGTTTATTATTTTATTATGTTACATTTTGAATGATAGTATTAGGAAAGTTGAGTGATGTCACATGTTCTATAATGTTAAGTCATTTTCTTAAATGTTTGAGATGTTAATCTGTAAAAAATACATGTCAACCAAGAGGTTCATATTGATGTCAAAGAGGTAATACGTGTATTTGCACATTTCCCATAGAGTCAACTGTAATGCTTACCTGTTATCACATCTTGTTAACGCACAAAAATGATGAATGAGGAAGGAGATAGCTAAGATGTCGTTATTTGATCTCAGGTATAGGTCAATTTCTTTCCTTAGTGGGCTCTCTGTCCGTCTCCACTTCACAGTATTAGTCTTGTCTCTTTATCTGCATCTATTTTAATGAGGATGGTTTAATGAGGATGGTTTAATGAGGATGGTTTAATGAGGATGGTTTAATGAGGATGGTTTAATGAGGATGCCCTACTGTACTTCAACAGGGTTTGATTGTGTCTCAGGAAAGAAGGCTCTAATTCATTGTATTTTCCAAACAAAATATTTGAAACAGTTTTATTTTAATGTTTTATCATGAAGAACATGGTCTGAAGCAGCAAGGATAGTGGTCCTGGAGGAATATGTATCATTGCTTATTGTCATACTCTTTGTGTTTCCTATGAGTATGTGTAATATTACTACTTTCATACTACCTGTAGTTTGCTTTCAAGTACCATATGTCGCACCTTATACTTCATTCCACATTCTTTATTGAGGAATGAGTTTTTGTTCCTTTATTTGTAAAGAAAAGTACAGCATTCAATAGCAAATCTGTTGTGTTGAATAAAGATATGTGCAAATAAAGGTGCAGTTATGCACATATATTTAGTTGATATATATATTTTATTCATTTTTGAAAAGGCAGCCTCATGAGGCAACCTACACCCTCATTAGGAGTGAGTAGAATGGTGCACAAATAATAAATAATCTGGCTCCTATGTAACTGAGTCCCATGACACTTCTACTGGAAAATCTGATTCAATCATCATGAATTACAATACACATTACCCGACAACAAATTGAACCTAAAATGTATAATGTCTATATAATATTAATGTAAAGCATATATATTTTGCAGCATTTTAACGGAACATTTATAAGGGCACAAGGTGAGACAAAATGCAGACACAGGAGACAGATGGTTGAGCTCCGATATTTATTATAACAAAAGGGTAGGCAAAAGGCAGGTCGGGGACAAGCGTGAGTTCATAAACCAGGTCAGAGTCCAAACAGTACCAGGCGATAGGCAGGTTTGAGGTCAGGACAGGCAGGGGTTCAGTGATAAGGTCCGAGTCCAAACAGTACAAGGGCATAGGCATGCTCGAGGTCAGAACAGGCAGAGTGGTCAGGCAGGTGGATTCGGCGTCAGGACAGGCAAGGGTCAAAACCAGGAGGGCTAGGAAAAAACAGAGACTGGGAAAAAGGAGCTAGGAAAAACTGGTTGACTTTGGAAAACAAGACAAACTGGCACAGAGAGACAGGAAACACAGGGATAAATACACCAGGGATAATAAGTGACACCTGGAGGGGGTGGAGACAAGCACAAGGACAGGTGAAAAAGATCAGAGCGTGACAACCTTTCTATGCTTTTGAGCGAGCATGGACCAAACATTTTATTGTCGTATTTAGTGGCTGACAATAGCACTTAACAGTATTTTATTTAATTTGGTAAACTCTCAAGATCTTGCTGTAGAAATGGATATGCAGTACAAGATTGCAGATTTTCCTCAATTTTAATTTCATGCTTTGGTCTACCATAATCAGATAGTCAACACAATCCATAGAGTTCCTTCTTGTTCAGGAGGAGATTAAATCTTTTAATTTCATCATTAGTTAGGAATCATAGCTTTTTTGCATCATACCCTTTAAATGCCATGCTTAAATGATCTCTGATGATCTGAGGAGATTGTGACATTAAAAGATTGGGTCTCCCCAAATTAAAACTCTTCTAAAGTAATTGTGACCTACTGTTATACTTGGCCTGCAGCGGATGGAGACCGCGTCACTATGGGTGAATATGCACAGAATATGTGATTTTGTGTAGACATTGTACGAATATGAATACAAGGCAGTAGCCAAACTCTGAATATGGCTGTAATGTTGGTCCTTGAGATCCTATTGTTTTGTAAAGCCTATTCCCTGTGGCTCACTGGTGATTTTATCAAGAATTGTACCAATTTAAGATTTTTATCCCAGATTGAGTTTGTGAACGTTGATGTGATAATATTAAGACAATCCCCATATTGCAAAAAAGTACACACATTTATTAAAAACCTTTATGTTATCAATTCTACTGTGTCTTAGCATCCTGACTCATCATCATCAATCATCAAATACATTTTATTCTTATAGCACTTAATGCAAAGTAATTAGTCATAAATCAACTTAAAAGCCCAAACAAAACCCAAGATAGCAAAAACTGACAATGAAAAACTCCCTTAGTAAGGAATAATCTCTCAGGCCCTATAGAGGGAGCCATCCTTCCAGGCTTTGAAGTAACTGAACACAAGCACTGCTTTTCACTCTGACTTGATGAGATGCATTGCTATTCCAATTATTCCAAACTTTTAGATTTCATCATTCAATTCCGCATGGTGGTGTGGAAAAAACATGTGGTGTTAAATAAAGAAATATATAGTGTTTTGTAGAAACAGCCAAGTGACATTTACCTCCAAATCTCCAGTGCACTGCTACTAGGAATAGCTGGCTCCCCCTCAGCATCAGACGCCTGCATAAGGACATCACTGGCGGTCGGTGCCGTTTAAGATGAGGGTGGAATTGTTTTTTTTCATTAACATTTTTTATGAGCATGGCCTTATTTCTATTACAGCATATTGGATGACTGTCATTGATATTCCATTCACCCAGCTCAATGTAACATTGATAGGTTTAGGCTACTACATGATACTGTAATTTTCCCTATATCCCATCATGAGGCTGCTACAACCTAGCCTTCGAATGAAAGAATACAATGTAGGTGCACAGGTCGAGAGAAAAATTGGAGTAAACAAGGTGACAGACAGTGAGTGACACATTCAATACCTACTTGCACACTCTTGCCTGTATCTACCTGATCTAAGGCGTGATCATTAGTCCAACAGCTGCAAACGAGAGTTTCTATTGGACAAACTCAGGTATGTTTATCCCAATTTATGTTCCGTTTGCTTTCGTTTAAGAAATGTTTTAAACAGAATTGGCGGAATCACCTGCACTTTTATAGCAGCCACATACAAACAGCATGATCACTTCGCTTGTTGAAGAATTCCTTCTTGCATCTACGTGCTCTCCTCCTCTCACCTTTTCCCTTCACTAGTGGACTTCATTGCACAACACAACAGCTGTCTGTGAACAAGCCAAACCTTCATACCATAAGTGCTAACAACAACACACAACCTACATCGTTGTCACCATATTAGCTAACGTCATAGTCAACGTAGTTACTAGAACTAACACGTTAGTAAACCGGCTACAAACATGCAGTACAGTGTACAGCAAGCAGTTTAGCGGTTCCACCAGCGGGCCCCGGTGGCAGTAAATTAATTAAACCAAAAGCTTACCTTGACTTGGAAGAAATACAGTGTTGAATAGCCATAGTCAGCTAGCTAACATAGCATCCCTCTCTGTTTGAACCAGTTGACTAAACTAGCCAGCTGCATTCGCTAGCTAAGTAAGTAAAAGCTTCTCCTTAATTTTTTAAGGAATGTATTTGTTCAAAACTGTTCAACTATTGTCTTTCTCTCTCTTTGAGTGAACAACTCATCACATTTCATGCACTGCATTGCTAGCTAGCTGTAGCTTATGCTTTCAGTACTAGGTTTATTTTGTTATCCTTTGATTGGGTGGACAACATGTCAGTTCATGCGATAAGAGTTCTGAAGCTCTGATAGGTTTGAGGACATCCTCCTGAAGTTGTCATAATTACTGCGTTATAGTCTATGGAAATGGGTGAGAACCATGAGCCTCCTAGGTTTTTTATTGAAGTCAGTGTACCCAGATGAGGATGGAAGCTGTCCTCCGGCTACACCAAGCTGTCCTCCGGCTACACCATGGTGCTACCCTACAGAGTCCTGTTGAGGTTACTGTAGATCTTCATTGCAAAACATTGTGTTTTACTAAATTATTTTGTGATGTGAATATATTTAGTATAATTGTATCTAAAAAGGATCACTTTTTTAATGCTTTCCTATTTTTATTTTTATGATATTCACTGAGGAGGATGGTCCTCCCATTTCTCCTTTGAGGAGCCTCCACTGCTGGGCATGCATTCATTCATTAGCTGTTTCCCTGAGACACTTTTGCATTTATTCTGGTCGAGGGATGGAGGGAGGATAAAGGTTGCCATTGCCAGGGCCCTGTGTGAACTCAGAGGGGCACGGTTGTATCAAATCCTGGGATTAATTCAGTTCACTTGAATGTTTGCTACGTTGCGGAAGGGTTTGTACTGAACTAGGTTTTCCCAAAACGTTCTTGTATGTTCTTGAACAGACTTTGCTCCGTTCAGTCGGGGTGCTGCTTGAAGCAATGAGTGACATATTTAAAGGGCAGCAGTGCATTTTGAACGCCGTTTTTCAACTGGTCGTTCAGTTCAGCACCGCTTCCGTTCAATTGAACGTTCTACGTACTGAACGTAGCCCAGGTCTTCCATGAATTTTTCATTTCTTGAGAGACGGTGGAGTGGAGTGGGTGAGGAGTAGAGCTGAAAGAGAGAGAGAGAGAGAGAGAGAGAGAGAGAGAGAGAAAGAGAGAGAACAGCAAAGCTGATGAGAGATACTAAATGTCCAGGCCACAGAGCTCCCTGCCTCTTTTTGCCTCCCCTCTCTTTCGCTGAGCAAAATGCACTGTTTTTAATATCTGATGGGGTTTTATAATTAGCACAGATGTAGCATAATACATTTTGAAATTGTCATTATTCTCTGTGTAACCGGTGTGAAATGACTAGCTAGTTAGCGGTGGGCGCTAGTAGCGTTTCAATCGGGGATGTCATTTACTCTAAGACCTTGAAGTAGCTGTTTCCCTTGCTCTGGGAGAACTGTGGCTTTAGTGGAGTGATAGGTAACGATGCTTCAAGAGTGACTGTGGTCAATGTGTTCAGAGGGTCCCTGGTTTGAGCCCAGGTTGGGGCTAGGAGAGAGACAGAAGCAATATTGTTATTGTGAAATGGCTAGGGTAGTTAGCGATGTGTGCTAGTAGGGTTTTAATTGGTGACGTCACTCGCTTTTGTGGAGCAATAGGTAATGATGTTTCGAGGGTGATTGTTGTCGATGAGTTCAGAGGGTGCCTGGTTGGGGCAAGGAGAGGGACGTAAGCAATACTGTTACATCTGTATGGCTAGATGTGCCAGGGAGATTATTTGCTGTCAGTCTTATTGGTGTAGCAGGGATCTGGTGGCCGATCTGGTTCATTGGAATGCATAAGGGAGAACCTGGGCACTAGTGTTTGTGTGGAGTAGCTCAAATATCGGGTCCTGTCAGTTGATTAATAAAAAAATTCTAGCCGTGATCCCCATGTTAATTAAATATAGAGAGGAATAACATGCTTCAGCATGGAAAATGATTGATAAATGGATTGATAATAAACCCTTAATTTCCTCTGCACTTCCACTGGCTTAATGGTAAGCGAGGGGGAATGATTTTGTAAACAAAGATATTGGATAATGAATCTGGCAGGTTTGATTGAAT
Source organism: Salmo trutta (assembly GCF_901001165.1). Lineage (NCBI taxonomy): Eukaryota > Metazoa > Chordata > Actinopteri > Salmoniformes > Salmonidae > Salmo > Salmo trutta. The sequence goes on from NC_042991.1 coordinate 16,666,311, forward strand.
CCCACCTTCACAATTCCATTTGAAATATTATTTCAACGATAGTGCCATTAAATATGAATTCATCCAAGCCCTCATTGTAGCTACACACACAGTGAATGGGAGGAAAACTGAACTGTAGGAGTGCTATGCATTGGGAATTGATTGAAGTTATAAATATTCCCTGCCTTAGGCAATGCTAGTTCACATACATCAGAGGTGTGGGCCAACCGCAGCCTGTCATCACATCCACAGGACGGACAGACTGACAGATTGACGTGTTGGTTTGGACCACACGATGAACAAATAAGGACACAGAGACTCCGGGGTTTGTTTGAGTGTATGTGTGTGGGGGTGTCTGTGTGTGGGTCCTCGAGGCAATGGGTCCATTTGTGTGTACATGCAGCACACGTTTATCCCCAGTCTAAGGCCTTTAACCGTATGCGTACGTGCATGTGTGCGTGTCTGCGTGTGTGAATTCAGTCAGTCCCCTCCATACTCTGCGATGCTGTTAACTTAAGGATCGGACCCTTTTTTTTACATTTTCACCTAAAATCACATACCCAAATCTAACTGTCTGTAGCTCAGGACCTGAAGCAAGGATATGCACATACTTGATACCATTTGAAAGGAAACACTTTGAAGTTTGTTGAAATTAAAGTAGGAGAATATAACACATTAGATCTGGTAAAAGATAATACAAACATAAACACATGCATTTTCTATATTTTGGGGGGTTCCATCATCTTTGAAATGCAAGACAATGGCCATGATCTCATATAAGAGTTTAGGCGCAATTTAGATTTTGGCCTCCAGATGGCAGCAGTGTGTGTGTGCAAAGTTTCAGACTGATCTAGTGAAGCTTTGCAATACTGCACAATATTTTCTATCAAGTCTGCCCAAATGTGACGAATTGATCAGTTGATACATTTAAGTACATAACTATAAAGAACATACAAAAATGATATGGTAATACAAAATGTAAGTTTACACACTCCCAGGAATGTCATAGATGATATATAATTAGCTTCCCTACAGAAAAAACACTAACCTTCACACATCTATATGGCCTGGGTGTGGGGCCAGAGACAGCAGGGGTTCAAACTGTAGAACCCAGTTCCTACATTTGAATATAAAAATGGATTTTATCAAAACAAAACTATGCTACATTTTATCTCTGGGACCCTCAGGATGACAAATCAGAGCAAGATTACTGAATGTAAGTACATTATTTACCATCAGAGGGGAATGTATCAAACCAGCTGCCGTGATAAAAGTTTTTTTTTGCTGTTGTGCACTCTCCTCAAACAATTGCATGGTATTCTTTCACTGTAATAGCTACTGTAAATTGGACAGTGCAGTTAGATTAACAAGAATTGAAGCTTACTGCCCATATAAGACATGTCTATGTCCTGGAAAGTTTGCTGTTACTTACAACGTCATTCTAGTCACATTAGTGCACGTTAGCAACAACCGTCCCGGTATAGGGATACCAATCCTACGGGATCCTTATGAGGTTTTTAATACACGCACATAGTTCAGAAGAGCAGAGTTACTGTCTGGGTTACTGGTACAGCTCCAGTCTGGAACAGAGACTGATGTGGAAATGTTCTGGAAATGGTTTTGTTGTCCTGTAACGTTATAAAAAATGATATAAAGACAAAAGGGTGAGTCAGGCAGTACGTGTGCAGAGAATACGGGCTAATTACTCAGAGCAGAAACTGGTCTATCAAATGAGAACTAAATGATTTGTGTGAGGGACCTTGTTGTCTGCTGTGTAATAGGAGAAGATTGTTGACAAATACTAAAGATGAATAATTTTCACTTGTAGTTTAGGAGAAATAAAGTTAGGTTGAGAGTAAAGAATCACAGTAAGTAGAAAAAGACCAAGGTCTTAAATAGACAGTGTTTCATAGACAAATGTTTTAATAAAAATTGTATTTTTCTGTTGTATAAAAATGTCACATATGCATACTATTTATAGCTTCAACATAGCAGGCAGTAGAAAATAGCTTACATTGAAAATATTCATAGCATTGAAAAGCATACTTCTAATAAATTCAGACTGAAACATTCCTTTACATAATCAATTCACTATGTTTCTATTTTTGGCTGGTCAGGTTATTATACTGTTCCTCACAACAATTTAAATGTAAAGATGGTCCTGGAGTTTGATCCCTTCAATTCAGCCAGACGCCTGCATACTGTATCTAAACGTTTTTACGTCACAGTACGTCAGGTGAGATGAATGTATGCTGTCCTAGATGTATTTTCTGCCATTTATTACGCTGATTTATGGATTTATGGAAGACTGTTGTTCATTTGGTGCTATAACCATTTGTAGTATTTTGCTGAAGCAGATATATCGTTGAAGAGTAATGCCATATGTTTTCAAAAACATCAAATATCACCTATACTCTTAAAGTAGTTATTCAACCACCACAGTACAGAATGTGACCTTGAATATCAGGTGAACGAACACAAACACACACACTCACTGCACAAGCTGATGTCATAGACAAAAACGTTTGTTAACTCATGATTAGTTTAAATGCAACTCACTCTAACTACTGTCATCATCCAGCCATAGTACCAACACAGTATAGTGAAACATAAATCAGAACATTGTCTGACCACAACAAGGCTCACTCATACTATATTCTCTATACACTCCTAAACGGTCCATTCTCTGCCCAGAAACACAGTGTTCGGCTGTATTGACACCCAGTGGTGGACTTACCATTAGGCAGAAGAGGCAACTGCTTCAGGCCTCACCTCATCAAGGGGCCTCATGAGCTGGTCATAATTAAAACAAATAATACTAGTAATAATTTTAAAAATATGTATAATTTCTCCCCTTGAGGCCCCCCTATGCTCCGCTCCCCCGACAAATGACCCACTGTCGTGGGCTGCTCAGCTCATCGCTCTCATTCTGTCCTGCTTCAGCATGTTGGTTCAGCAACAGCAAAATCTGAGGGAAGCTTCAAAGTTACAAAAGAAATGGGGAGGGAAGGGGGTTTTGCCTGGCTACTGTGCCCAGGTTAATGAGGCCACATTGTTCGTAATAGATCAATTATTTATTTCCATAAATACAGTGAGCTCCAAAAGTATTGGGACTGTGACACATTTTTTGTTATTTTGAAGTACAATGACTATGAGGTTAAAGTGGAGACTGTCAGCTTTAATTTGAAGGTATTTTCATCCATAATCGGGTGAACCGTTTAGAAATATCATCACTTTTAGTACATAGTCCCTCCATTTTAGGGGACCAAAAGTATTGGGACAAATTCACTTATACAGTATGTGTATTAAAGTAATCAAAAGTTAAGTATTTGGTCCCATATTCATAGCATGCAATAATTACGTCAAGCTTGTGACTCTACACATTTGTTGAATGCATTCGCTGTTTGTTTTGGTTGTGTTTCAGATGATTTTGTACCCAATAGAAATGAATGGTAAATCATGTATTGCGTCAGTTTGGAGTCACTTATATTGTAAATAAGAATAGAATATGTTTCTAAACAGTTTTACATTAATGTGGATGCTACCACGATTACGGATAATCCTGAATTAATTGTGAATAATGATGAGTGAGAAAGTTACAAAGAAATAAATATCAGTAGAAGCATTTAGAAACATATTATATTCTTATTTACAATAAAATAAACTCCAAAATGACGCAATACAATATTTACCATTCATTCAACACAACCGAAACAAACAGCAAATGCATCCAACAAGTTTGTAGAGTCGCAAGCTTGATGTAATCATTGTGTGCTAGGAATATGGGACCAAATACTAAATAAACTTTGGACTACTTTAATACACAAGGGAATTTGTCCCAATAGTTTTGGTCTCTTAAAATGGGGGGACTATGTACAAAAGTACTAGAATTTCTAAACAGTTCACCTGATATTGATGAAGATATCCTCAAATGAAAGCTGACAGCACTTTAACCTCATAGTCATTGTATAGTCATTGTATCATTTCAAATCCAAAGTGCTGGATTACAGCGCCAAAACAACAACACAATTGTCACTGTCCCAATACTTTTGGACTTTACAGTGCCTTTGTAAAGTATTCAGATGCCTTGACTTTTTCCACATTTTGTTAGGTTACAGCCTTATTCTAAAATAGATATTTTTTAAAATTCCCCTCATCAGTCTACACACAATATCTCATACTGACAAAGCAAAAACAAGTTTAGAATTTTTTGCTAATTAAAAAAAAACAAAACTGAAATATCACATTTACTTAAGTATTCAGACCCTTTACTCTACTTTGTTGAAGCGCCTTTGGCAGTGATTACAGCCTTGAGTCTTCTTAGGTATGACGCTACAAGCTTGGCACACCTGTATTTCAGTTTCTTCTCTGCAGATACTCTCAAGCTCTGTCAGGTTCAATGGGGAGAGTTGCTGACCAGCTATTTTCAGGTCTCTCCAGAGATGTTCGATTGGGTTTAAGTCTGGGCTCTGGCTGGGCCACTCAAGGACATTCAGAGACTTGTCCCAAAGCCACTCCTGCATTGTCTTGGCTGTGTGCTTAGGGTCATTGTCCTGTTGGAAGGTGAACCTTCGCCTCAGCCTGAGGTCCTAAGCGCTCTGGAGCAGGTTTTCATCAAGGATCTCTCTGTACTTTGCTCCATTCATCTTTGCCTCGATCCTGACTAGTCTCCCAGTCCCTGCCGCTGAAAAACATCCCCACAGCATGATGCTGCCACCACCATAGGTATGGTGCCAGGTTTCCTCCAGACGTGACACTTAGCATTCAGGCCAAAGAGTTCAATCTTGTTTTCATCAGACCAGAGAATCTTGTTTATCATGGTCTGAGAGTCTTCAGGTGCCTTTTGGCAAACTCCAAGCAGGCTGTCATGTGTCTTTTACTGAGGAGTGGCTTCCGTCTGGTCACTCTACCATAAAGGCCTGATTGGTGGAGTGCTGCAGAGATGGTTGTCCTTGTGGAAGGTTCTCCCATCTCCACAGAGGAACTCAGAGTGACCATCGGGTTCTAGGTCACCTCCCTAACCAAGGCCCTTCTCCCCGATTGCTCAGTTTGGCCAGGCGACCAGCTCTAGGAAGAGTCTTGATGGTTCTAAACTTCTTCCATTTAAGAATGATGGAGGCCACTGTGTTCTTGGGGACCTTCAATGCTGCAAAAAAATGTTGGTACCCATCCCTAAATCTGTGCCTCGACACAATCCTGTCTCGGAGCTCTATGGACAATTATTTTGATCTCGTGGCTTGGGTTTACCTTTGACATGCACTGTCAACTGTGGGACCTTATATAGACAGGTGTGTGCCTTTCCAAATCCTGTCCAATCAATTGAATTTACCACAGGTGGACACCAATCAAGTTGTAGAAACATCTCAAGGATGATCACTGGAAACAGGATGCATCTGAGCTCAATTTCGAGTCTCATAGTAAAAGGTCTGAATACATCAATTTTATTTTTAATACATTTGCAAACATTTCTAAAAACCTGTTTTCACTGTCATTATAGGGTATTGTGTGTAGATTGCTGAGGATTTTTTTTATTTGATCCATTTTAGAATACGGACGTATTTTAGATTACGGCTGTAGCGTAGGCTTTCCCTGTAGCTCAGTTGGTAGAGCATGGTGTTTGCAATGCATGGTGTTTGCAACGCCAGGGTTGTGGGTTCGATTCCCACGGGGGGCCAGTACGGGGGAAAAAAATCATAATTATGAAATGTAAGTCGCTCTGGATAAGAGCGTCTGCTAAATGACTAAAATGTAAAATGTAAACGTAACAAAATGTGGAAAAAGTCAAGGCTCTGAAAACTATATATTTCTTATCAATATTATTCACATTTTTCTCATAATAGTAGAAACAAGTGTCATTAATCATAATAATGGGCTATTCCACAATGACAGAGTTCCCATGCATTGTTTCATGCAAAATGATTGCAAACATTACTTTCATTGAAATTAGGCGCTTTCAGAGCGAGGCAGAGAAAAGAAAAAGATAGAAAGAAGATTTAATTTTAACCAAAAAATGTCCTAAGTCATTTCTTTAGTAAAAAGACAGGTGCTGCTGCTAATACTGCCATCGTCATTGAGGCGGAGGACATGTACTGTATGTGTACCCCATGTATCTGATGCTGTTTGGCCAAAAAGAGTATGGCATGTCATACACTTTTTGGCCAGACAGCATCAGATACATGGGCTACATATAGTAAGACAGAGAGGCGCTGTTTCGCTCGCTCTAATGCTTTCTCCGGTGAGATAGTTTCATCGACTTGCGATTGAAGTGAAGTTGGCGGGTGCACAGTGTACTGTTTATTTAGGAATTAATTATTTTGGCTGTACCCTATCTTTTTGAAGTGATTTGTTTGAGAATCAGATGAAAACATAATGACTGGTTGTGTTCATGGCACATTAAAAGGTAATACATTTTTACAATTAAATTACATCTTTACTATAAAAACCTTAGACGAGCCTCTGTCCTGGGGCCCCCAAATCACTAAGTCCACCCCTGTTGACACCCTTTGAAGAAAGGGTGGAAGTGAGTGGGAAGAAATCACTGCAGATAGCTTATATAACTTGGTAGAAGCACTTCACCACCATCAGTGTGGGATCGGAGCAGTTCATTGAATCAGCAACCTACAAGCTGTAGTAGCCAGACCGGGCCCATGCAGACAGATAGACAGACAGGCCAGTGATGAGGGAAAGAGAGCCAGAGACACAGCACAAATAAGCCCCAGCAGAATCAAGACAGGATTATGACATGGCAGAGGAGCCAAGAATATCCCTCTCTGAACAGTAAACAGACAAACCAAACACATAATACAAACCACCTTTCATTCTGCCAACTTCTCCCTTCAGATAAAGTCTAGGGTGAAAAAACAAGAGTGTGTGGAAACTCTGGGTGTTTGGATACAACTCTACAACATTAGGAGTAAATATGTTGCGGGTTGAGAGTCATTCTGCAGCTGCAGTAATCAGACAGCTTGCAGTCATCTTCTGTAATGACTATCACAGTTTCTTGCCTGCTCTGGCTACTAAAATCTTTTGAGATTCAAATGAGGGCTTACCTCTCCAGTTATCTGAATATTTTAAATATTATCATGCTGCCACAGGATAAGGAAAGAGGGAAAGAGAGAGAGAGGATTGCTGCCAGCCCTAACAGCTATAGCTACCACAGCACTGGAGCCTAGGAAAGCCCATTCAGACAGAAATGATGGTTCTACACTAATGGCCTGGTCTGAAGGCTCCCTTGCCTATGCTACTTATTAGGAAGGAACATTGTGGTCATCACAGTGTCATTAGCCAGTGTTCCTACAGAATCGTTCACTTCACACCCCTGTTTCTCCCTGCATCCTTCCCTCTGCGTTGGTCTGAGGCGCAGGTTGATGTTGATTGTCATGAATCTTGCCCTGAAGGCAGAACTAAGTGATTTCCGCTAGATGGGCCAAATGCAAAGACATATTAGTTGTATCTTAAAATTTAATGAAAACAAACGTTTCTTTTTTGGTCTTAATTTATGGTTATGGTTAGGTATTAAGGTTAACAGTGCTGTTAAGGTTGGGGTTAGGTTTAAACTATGACTTTGTGGCTGTGCCAGCTAGTGACCAGTCTGAAGAGCTCCCTCCAGGGCAAGACAAGACAATAAATGCCAAATTGCGTCCGAGGCAGGGAGTAAAGTTTCTCCAAACCATAAGAAGACCTAATGGGTGACAGGCCATTTTTGTACTACAGTACATTGATTACATTTGGGTTGATTATACATTGAGAAATCCCCTTAGTCCCTTTATACCATGATTTAAACAAAAATAATAGGATAAGTGAATTAGCTAAAACGTGCACTTAAAAAAAAAGTTACAAATAAATAAATAAAGTGTAATTTTATGGATTAGGGTGTGTTAACTACACAAACAAGAGTTGTTGTCATAACCACATCCTTACACTAGCTGCTTGATTAATTCAGGACCTAAATTCTATGTATCCTATCTATATATATCCAACATAATATTTAACCTTGACGGTCACAATCACAATCACAATCAAACAATATGTATTCATTGGTATACAGTCAGCACAACCCACCACCAGTCCTCAACTCTGTCTGACGGTTGGATGACAACAGCATCGACAGCACATTCAACACAATCCGAACAGTTTCTTTGTGTAAAAGACACATAAAGCATTGAAAAGTAAGGCAATGCAGCCAAGCCATTTTGTCAAATCAAGAGTAATTCCATTGTAGATGAATGGTGTGCATCTATCCTGGACCCCACAGCCTTATGAATTTATAATGCACACATAGCCATGTTATTTAGAGATTATGACACATACAGATGTAGGATCTTAACTCGGTCACTCTGTTGCACAGAAACCTCCATACAATGCAGGAAAAGTAAATCTTGTAGTGTATTTTAGGTTTAAAAAGGCTTCTGAAGTTTGTAATTTCCACATTCAAATTTCAGACTTGATTTTCCCTTAACCTTAAGAAAAAAATGATCAACCCCTACAAAAATGTTCACTAATTATAATCCACAAAATAACTGACATTTCCTGCTGTTGCAGGATTATGTTCCTGCTGTAGCAAACTGGCTCAAATTAAGTTCCCACATCTGTACATAGCCACAGTACTTAGGGCTCAGACCTTGGCATTTTCAAACCTAATCCAGACACTTCTCCCAAATACATCCTCATAAATCATTCTCCCAAGACTTTCTATCTTTCACACTGAGCACTTTGTCTCCATGCAGTCTCTGAAAGATGCCTTACATGCATGTTCGCTATGTTGGTAGCATTGTTGTTAAACTGGCCTAGCACCAAACGACACAAGTCCTTATGCAATAGTTTTATTTTTCCTTCTCTCTCAATGTAAGGGGGGAAATCCTACTGCGGTAGTCAAATGTTGACATTGTTGTGTGGTGTTGAAATGCTGTATGATAATTGCAAATATAAAAGGGGATGACTACAGAATTGTTGAATGAGCAGAAATTGTCTGGGCTACAACCATTGTAGAAATGGATAACAGACAATACGCCATGGGTGTGTTCTTGCTGTTTTGACATTTCTGATGTGTGGTTTTGGAACAGTATACCTGTTCAACCACAGTTTAGAATTGCATAATCTTATTGCACTGTGTGTATGTTGTGTTGTGGTAAACCTGAACATGCAAACTTAACTATGCTGGTGTATCAAGGGGGAGACTTTAGTTAATCTTCTGCTTGAGTTATTCTGACTTCGCTATGCAATATTCTAAATCAGTCATCATGTTCATTGGTTGTTTCACACATATTCTTATTACATTGTTTTCCTGACGACTGCATCAGGTTTGAAGCCCATCCTTAGTATAAAAGTGAGGTGAAATAAGAAAAAGTCGCCTATGACCTGCTACTCGTTAACAGTGTTTGGGTTTTTATATTCACACACAGAGCATCAGACACCACATCAATACCAAACCTCAGATAATGACCTCATCACTGATGTCATCAATCAATGACCATGTTCTGATCTGAACAGTGAGTTGACACTCAAACTCACTGACAAAATTACAACCTACCACACATACAATAAGCATCAACAAACCACTGCATCAGACAGCCTGATTTAAGAGTTAGACAAAACCATAAGCAAGGGGTTTGGTAAATTAAACATTGGTGGAGGTAATGACTTTCTCAGTGTAGCAGACAGTGAAGTGGTTAGACAAGTGATGATCATTTGCACATTAGAACACATACTAGACTCAGAAAGACAGCATTAAACGTAGCTTCATCAGAGATGACTTGTATACAGTAAGTACAGCAAGCTGAGTGTTTCAAAAGATGAATCGACTATCCTGTATCATGAGTGTCTAGCAAAAAAAAACATTGAAAGTTATTGGAGGGTTATGCATGTTCATGGATCATATATACTGACATTGTAATCTGAATATTCAACAGTAGTTATGTAAGTACGGGTCAGTCTTAGACGTGTTCTGCATATACCATTGCAATTCTTTGTCATTATTGTTTGTTGTTTTGCATACTATTCTGATAGAAACAAAATAACTACAACCAAGCTAGATAAAATTGCAGTGTAGTAAAAAGAGGCTGTAATATCTCCCTGTAATATAATGGCCAAGTAGTGAGGAATAAACAAACAAAGAAACAAACAATGAAAACAAGCAGAATCCACAGTCTCCCCATAGAGAACGTGTTACATTTGTTGATGCACCACAAACATGTAGGTCCACTGTAGGTGTAACAGGTTGATCTACTCAGTTTACTGTTGACATTCCACAGTTTATTACTGGCCTACTGTGTTCAACCCTTTTTTCCTTTATTGCTTTTTTATAAGAACATTTCAGCTTTAAAAAATGTAATATCATAGAGTTTTTTCATAGAAAATCCTTTAAAAATATCATATACAGTTATATTACACATATGATCCTCTGGCTTTTGTTTTGTTGAACATAAAGGACATTTTGTTATTTTGTTGCACAAAATGTTATAGAATATGCATTTAAACAACAAACATATGTTAACACAGCGTTGCAAAATAAGGATACACAGATTAAATATACAGAAATGAAATACATGCATCAATACATTACAGTGCCATGCGTACACAGTCATTTTGGGAAGTCAATGATTTCAATTGGCATTTGTCACCATTATATTAAATGTTCAAACCTTCTTACTATACATATACAAAATGCAGTGACACCAACAGTTGCAGGTTTTGTAGCTAGCCTATACCCATCACTTTGGAGTAAACTATGTCTGGTTAAAAGTTATGAGATTCTCTCTTGCTATTTAGGCTTTAACGCTTAGGATTGATCATCACCACGGATAACAGATTTGAGAATGAAATTAGGGATTTACCTTACCATCATTTTTAACGTGAGAGATTCATTCATTGCTAACTTTCAGACAAAATGGCCGTCTTTAGTCTTTTGTGAGGAGGGTGATTTCTTGCATGAGGGAGGGGATCCGTTTCATCCCATTTATTTTACTAAAGGAGGAGTGTGAAAGCCCATGAGCAGGTAAAGGCATTATCTTGATAACTAGTGAGCTACTGTTTCATACGGAAGCAGAAACTGCTTTTCGCTTCTTAACTTCAATATGTTGCTTTCAAGATGGTTAATTGTACTGACCATTTTACTCCTGTAAGCTTCTCTAACTTTTGGTCCAAACACACATAAAGTTGCTTCAGGTGCCCTCATAGCTTTAATTGCCCTTTTTGAGAGGTACGTTGGCCCTTTCAAGCAACATATAAAGACAGCAATGCCCTCTCAAGGTCATAACTTTCAATTAAGAATAACCTACGGACAGCCACATCCTTTTACATGAGAGACATTCTGTTACATGCCACAAACCACCCTAAGGTGACACACCAGAGGTCAGTGATGATTATCTCCTGCATTCTGACTGAGAGTGTCTGTCCTTACAGAGATCTTATCCAGCATCATCAGACTTAGCTTGATAATGCGCTTGGTTTTCCGACAGGGAGAGGGACTCCACTCTGGCCATTCTGGATAGTAGAGAAGCTACTAGAGGAGAATACTGATGTTCTCTGGAGATTTCTAAAGTACATCAAGCAATGGACCATGAAAGCCATTGGAATGCTAATATACATCACCAAATGGCTGTTTAAACAAGCATCATTGTGATGTATGGCATTACTTTGAGGTTTGAACCAATAGGATGTCTTTTACATCATGATTTGATTTGACAGAATATCCACATGTACCAACAAATCGACACCAATATTTTTCCCCCGCTCTAATTATTTGGCACCAGTCTTTCACACAAACAAAAAGAAACAATGTATCTCTGATTAAATTATGACCTGTCGTGTCCAACCCACCCAATCATTTATTTTGTTCATGATGATCCATAATCACCTCTTAATCATGGGACATTGAAACGTGTGACACTGAAACGTGTTAAACACTGAAGATGCCTTGCCAACCATGACGTTCAGATGATTTCTCGAGACACCTCATATCTTAGCCCAGTTAGAAAGGCAGTATGATCTTCAACCTCTACAGTACTTCCTCCTTTTGGTTTTACTAGTTCAAAGTTGCCTTTTCCCTCCTAGTTAAGCCATCTGCTATGATTTCCTGAACATGCCTAACTCTATTAAGGGATCTGTTCAATCTGTATCGCAGAAGTTACAGCGTGATTGAAATTGAAAGTCAATGTTACCGCGTTAGCGGAGACTGCATTCACGGTAAACACTGCATATGTCAGCTCAATCTGAAATGACCTTTACATTTCTATGGTGCAATCTGTAACACTTCAGGGATACAGATTGAATGAAGCCCTAGATTATGTACCTTGCTGCAGTTCTACTCTAATTGTTGGCTAAGAACAGATGTGAGAATGGAAATAAAGCAGATATATCTGTCTTCCTGTAAAATTAACCTTGACAATTGTATCCGCACAATGCAATGTGCAGGATAACTCTTCATAATGGACACAGTGTACGCCATCTGCCCAGTTCAGCTGTTCACTCGAGTGTTTACCGGAAAGAAAGAATGGAATCTACTGTGGGTATGCTTTCTTTCTGTGTACTCTCAAACAAATTCAAATGTATACATCCTTCTGTCTGTCTGTCTGTCTGTCTGTCTGTCTGTCTGTTATCATACTAATCATACTATAATGGGGTCTTTGTGATGGGGTAGTATAAGCCTGTGTAGATGATAAAAGGATTTAATATGACAAATTGTAGAAAACAATTTAGATAACTTTGACCACCATCCTAGAGGTAGACATTGCTCTCATTCTTATGCTACCATACTTTGCTCACGATACTGTAGATTTACAATTGTTAGAATAAGATATATTATCCCCTTACACATTACACTGTAAGTAAATGTATGATATTGTAGTTTCATCCTGGTTGTGTGCAAGTGTCTGTATGAACAGCAGAGGGAACCGTTTGCAGACTGTGCAGATAAGATACACTGTCCCGTCCAGTCTGAAGGAGTAGCTGATCTATGGGTCTGATCTGGTCTGGTCTCTACTCTAGACAGCATGGCTGCTGGCTGTCTAGCTGGGTCATGGCTGCTGGTCTATCTCTACCTCCCTCCCTCCTCCTTCTGAGGACTGGTCAGCTTTGACCTCTCTGGCCCTTTGAGGGGCTACAACACATGGCCATCCTCGCTTTAGGACATGCTTCCAACACCTCACCCAACAATCACTGAAGACTGTCCCGCTGCCGCTCACTGCTCGCGCTCACCGACACACGGCTTCTCAGACGTTAGTCACATGATCAGGGTTCTCCCTGACTTCAATGCACTCTATCTCCTCCCTCTCCCTCACTCTCTCCCTCTCCATCATCTCCCGCTCCCTCTCCCGCTCTTTCCGTTTTGCCCGTTTCTTCTTCTTGTGCCTTTTTTTTGATGGGGGAAAAAACGTTAGAAACACAGGCAGGATGACAAAACAGTGCAGCACTGTGCAGCCTGCGGTGAGGAGGGAGCACTTGAACAGCGTGTAGGTCAGATTGGAAGGCACAAACACCAAGGGCAACATCCCGATAACGAAACAGCAGGCGTTTTGCAAAATGGCCGCCCCGTGCTCCTCTAACGAGATTTTAATGCACTGGGTCCTGGTGTGCTCCGTGGCCAGTACAAAGGTGTACAGGTGGGGTGCACAGTGATCCATGGCAAAGTTGAGAGTATAAATAAGGCACAGGATAGAGATGCTGTCCATATGTACATTCCAGAGGGTCATGAGGCCCAGGACCCCCAGCTCTACGGAGGTGACGGTCAGGATCAACCAGAAGTTCCCCAGAGGGTTGATGACCAGGAAGAAGGTGAGGATGAGGATGGTGAGCACGCTGAAGGCCGATGTGAGGATGGGTGAGACCACAGAGGAGCTGTAACGGTCCATGTAGACGAAGGTGGGGTTGAAGACGATGAACTTGATGTTGTTGATGAGCGAAAGGGGGCGGAGCCTCTCCAGCAGTTCCACCACCTCCTCCCGTGTCTTCTCCGTGGTCCGCGCCACCAGGTACATCCTGGACGCGATGATCTCCATTTCATCGCCATCTGTCTTGGACAGAATGATGTCCTCCATGAAGTGCTGATACTCCGGGCTGCGCAGGAAGGAGCCCTGCAGGATGGTGATGAAATCACTTTTGGTCGAGGCGCTCACATTCACCACCTTCAGATACTGAAAGTAGTTATCCATCCAGGAGATCTTGTTGAAGCCGTGGCTCAGCGTTGTGAGGTGCTCCTGCACTGTGGAGTTCCAATACTCGATGGGCTCATAGATGTAGAAGCCGATCACAGGGCTGTAGTTACTGAAGTACTTCTGCTGGGTCGTGGCGTAGGACACACTGGGCGTGTTGCTGGCTAGGAGGTTGACGATGTTGGATCCATCACTGATTTGTAAACATCCCATGAAGGAGAAGGAGGCGTAGATCAGGTAGAGGATGACCACAAAGGGCTTGACGTAGGTGTTGGTGATCCACTCGGTGTAGTGCTCCCTCAGGAAGTGCTGGATGAAGTGGTTTTGGTAGGGCACGACCTCGTGGTGCGTGACGTGGTCATGGCCGTCGCTCATCATGGTCTTGAACCAGGTGGGCTGACGGTCCAGGTACTCCACTGAGGGGATCTTACAGCAGAACACACTGTGGTAGCGGTTCTGCTCCAGCTGACCAGCGAACACCAAGCAGGAGCCGTAGAAGGAGAACACGTAGAAGTAGTTGACCAGGACGGCCACGCACATGCTCTGGCAGAAGATCTTCACCGACTCGATGTTGGTGAAGGGGCTGGCACCCATGCCGAAAGTGATGATATAGAGGGAACTGGTCATGGTATAGCACACCATCACGTCGGCGAAGGCGTCTGCCACGCGCTCCTTGAAGGGAAGGCTTTCTCGAGTTCTTCTCCAGCCCGCCAGGAGCTCAAACACTCCTTTGGTTCCATGACCTGAAATGACAGGAACACATACTTTGTCAATGCCAATGCCAGTGAATACACATTAGTCAATTTCTGTTTATCAGTTTTAAAATGATACCATATGCATTTTAATACTGAAGTAAAATATTTAAAGCAGCAATCAGCAGATAAAACAATTACAAAGCATTATTTCGTCCCTGTTTCGGTAAAAAGCAGATGGATGGGGCTGGAGATATGTAACCACTCTCAAATTCTTAGACACAGCTATGGATGCAAGAATTAACTATCCACGATATCAAAATTATAGTTTTAACCATGTTTTGATGCTCTAAAGCATTTGTTTACATTTACTTTTGTAGGCTCGACCCTAAACTCTGTTACCTGGTGATACATGGCAAACGGTCCAGGAACAACAAGGAAAACATAACGGACAATGCCCAAGGACTAGTCAGCCTTTCCACCTCTGAGGGGCCACAATGTATCTCTCTGTTTCAATAGTCAGTCCTCTGGATACTGTATGTGTGATAGAAAAGTACTATAGTATTCATGTCTGGTATCTGAAACGTGTTCACTGAGGATAACTCTGATGCTATCTACGTATGATCTCTGTGGTAACTTATATTTCTGTACAGGGTGAACTCTAAATTAGTCTATAAAAAAGGAATCCTGTCTTATTTACATTGGTCTCATCCCCCACACAAGCCTTTAGATGGTGTGACACCCTGTGGAGATTGGGCATTGGTGGTCAGGTTAAACTTGATATTGTTTGATTGGTCAATGGTTGTTGGTTTTGGGTTGAAAAGGTTACACCTTTAGATGTTATAAATGGAATGAAATGCCTTTGTTCTGTCTCTTATACTGTATCAAGTACATGGAGGAAGGTTGTATGATCAATTCTCATTTCCTCGGCTTCTAGGCCTCTGGCATAGTAGGCATCTCTCTGATCATTCTTAGAATAATGCCTAGTAATGCTTGTTCATGGTTTGTAACTTAATCTTTATGCCTTGTATGTGAATCCATTCATTTTACAAATTAATTAAAGATACTTGTATTTAGAACTAAATTCTCAGACATTTCTTGATTGCCTATTACTGTAACTCAACGATAGTCTCCTTGCATTTTCCTATTTATTTTATGGAATCGGATAAACATTTCAATAGGCTAATTGCTTAGTCTTATTATGAGCCGCATGTGAGGTGTATATAATATGAATATATGATCATTATTTCCCCCACTGCTCTTTGTTTACAAATATTGGAGCAAAACAAGCTTATATTTGGGGTTCTGATGGGGTACGACAGTTGAACTTAGCTCATGAGACATTTCTAAGTTATATTCTTAAAAAATCAATTGGTACATATCATTAATTAACAAATCCAAAAAATGATGTAGCAACTGCAGATTGCCCCTTTAAATGCAAAAATACACAAGTTAAATCTGTGGGATTGCTCATGAGCTATAAAAAGAGCCGTAAATAGACGCACTCAGGGGATATGCTCCATATTCACACACACACACACACACACACACACACACACACACACACACACACACACACACACACACACACACACACACACACACACACACACACACACACACACACACACACACACACACACACTCTGTAGTGACGGGTCACAGCCATATTACTATCTGGGAGCTGCCTGCCGGGAATGTGTTGGCTTTTGAACAATATAATAAATGTAACACTTTTCCATCTCCTAAATATTTCAGTGGGAGTGGTGGATTTGGCCCATCTACATGATGTGTTCCACACTGTTTTAAATATTTCCTTCAAAATCTCCATGGTTGGGTCCTTTGCTCTCAACGGCGTTATACATTTTGACTAATTTGACACAAGGAAAAAAAATACAAAAAATAAACGTAACTATAAAGGATTACGCCGAAATAATGAGTGAGGTGGATTGAATTTGCTTGCTTTTAGATTTACTAAGCTGTGGTACAAGTCAATTAGTTATTGTCAGTTCATTTAGAAGGTGTGTGTGGGAAATTCAGGCTGCATACAGTACATGCAGCAGTTAACCAAAAAATAAATAAATAAAGGGGCTGTGTCAATGCAAATAGCCCGGGTGGCCTTCCCACGAAGTAGCAGAGAGAACAGTCTGTGACTTGGGTGACTGGAGTGTTTGACAATTTTTTGGGCCTTCCTCTGACACCACCTAGTATATAGGTCCTGGATGGCAGGAGGATTTGCCTCAGTGATGTACTGGGCTGTATGCACTACCCACTGTAGAGCCTTATGGTCGGATGCCGAGCAGTTGCCATACCAGGAGGTGATGCAGCTGGTCAGAATGCTCTCAATGGTGCAGCTGTAGAACGTTTTGAGGATCTGGGGACCCATGCCAAATCTTTTCAGTCTCCTGAGGGGGAAAAGGCGTTGTCATGCCCTCTTCAGGACTTTCTTGGTGTGTTTGGACCATGATAGTTTGTTGGTGATGTGGACACCAAGGAACTTGAAACTCTCGACTCGCTCCACTACAGCCATGTCGATGTGAATGGGGGCGTGTTCGGTCATCCTTTTCCTGTAGTTCACGATCAGCTCCTTTGTCTTGCTCACATTAAGAGCGAGGTTGTTGTCCTGGGACCACACCAGGTCTCTGACCTCCACCCTATAGGCTGCCTCATCGATAGTGTTGGAGTCGTGCTTGGCCACACAGTCATGGGTGAACAGGGAGTACAGGAGGGGACTAAGCATGCAGCCCTGAGGGGCCCTCATGTTGAGGATCAGTGTGGCAGATGTGTTGTTGCCTACCCTTACAAACTGGGGGCGGCCCGTCAGGAAGTCCAGGATCCAGTTTCAGGGGGAGGTGTTTAGTCCCAATGTCCTTAGCTTAGTGATGAGCTTTGAGGGCACTATGGTGTTGAACGCTGAGCTGTAGTCAATGAACAGCATTCTCGCATAGCTGTTACTTTTGTCCAGGTGTGAAAGGGCAGTGTGGAGTCCGATTAAGATTGCGTCATCTGTGGATTTGTTGGGGCGGTATGCAAATTGAAGTGGGTCTTGGGTTTCCCAGATGATCGTGTTGATGTGAGCCATGACCAGCCTTTGAAAGATCTTCATGGCTACCGACGTGAGTGCTATGAGGAGGTAGTCATTTAGGCAGGTTACCTTTGCATTATTGGGCACAGGGACTATGGTGGTCTACTTGCCTTGAAGCAAGCATAAAAGGCATTTAGCCCATCTGGTAGACTTTCGTCACTGGGCAGCTCACGGCTAGGCTTCCCTTTGCATTCTTTAATAGTTTGTAAGCCCTGCCACATCCGACAAGCATCAGAGCCGGTGTAGTAGGATTCAATATTAGTCCTGTACTGAAGCTTTGCCTGTTTGATTGTTCATCTGAGGGCATAGCAGGATTTTTTATAAGCGCCCAGATTAGTGTTCCGCTCCTTGAAAGTGGCAGCTCTAGCCTTTAGCTTGGTGCGGATGTTGCCTGTAATCCATTGCTTCTGATTGGAATATGTACGTACGGTCACTTTGGGGACGACGTTGTCGATGCACTTATTGATGAAGCCGGTGACTGAAGTGGTATACTCCTCATTTCCATTGGATGAATCCCGGAAAATATTCCAGTTTGTGCTAGCAAAACAGTTCGGTCGCGTAGCATCTGACCACTTCCGTACTGAGCGAGCAACTGGTACTTCCTGCTTTAGTTTTTGCTTGTAAGCAGGAATCAGGAGGATGGAATTATGGTCAGATTTTCCAAATGGAGGGCAGGGGAGAGCTTTGTATGCGTCTCTGTGTTTGGAGTAAAGGTGGTCTAGTTTTTTGCCTCTTGTTGCACATGTGACATGCTGGTAAAAATGAGGTAAAACAGATTTAAGTTTGCCTGCATTAAAGTCTCCAGACACTAGGAGCACCGCTTCTGGATAAGCATTTTCTTATTTGCTTATGGCTTTATATAGCTTGTTGAGTGCGGTCTTAGTGCCAGCGTCGGTTTGTGGTGGTAAATAGACAGCTACAAAAAATATAGATGAAAACTCTCTTTGTAGATAGTGTGGTCTACAGCTTATCATGATATGCTCTACCTCAGGTGAGCAAAACATTAAGACTAACTTAATATAAGACATTGCGCACCAGCTGTTATTGACAAATAGATCCCCACCCCTTGCCTTACCGGACATAGCTGTTCTGTCCTGCCGATGCACGGAAAACCCAACCAACTGTATATTAGCCGTGTCGTTGTTCAGCCACGATTCAGTGAAACATAAGATAATACAGTTTTTAATGTCCTGTTGGTAGGATAGTCTCGAATGGAGCTGATCCAGTTTATTCACCAGTGATTGCACTTTGGCCCACTCGCCAACGAATTCTCACAAGGCACCCTGATCTCCGCCCACTGTATTTCCTTATTTTCTTCATACAAATGACAGGGATTTGGGCCTTGTCTGGGAGCAACACCATATCCTTTGCATCAGACTCATAAAAAAAAAATCTTTGTCCAGTTCGAGGTGAGTGATCGCTGTTCTGCTATCCAGAAGCACTTTTCGGTCATAAGAGAAGGTAACATCAAGATTATATACAAAATAAGTTACAAACAAAGCAAAAGACACAAAATAGCACAATTGGTTAGGAACGCGTAAATCAGCAACCATCCCATCCAGCGCCATTCTTCATTCCTGCATATCTGGTAAAATATCCCCAGATAATATCGCCACTAGAATGACTGTGAAAACAAACTCTGTTACCAAAGCCTTGGTCTGATGTCACCTAAGACCTGCCAGAAAAATACATTATTTTATTTTTTTTAAATTACAGCATCTTTGAGATTCTCTTTGTAATGAAAAGCACTATCTAAAATAAATATATTATTATTATGTGCATATACAACATACAACATCAGTCAGGCTGACAGGGACAGGGTTTCCACTCAGACACAATAAAAATTGATATAGTTAGGGCTATTTTGAATTCGAGCTGTACAGCACAGAAATTCATGCCTACCATGAATATATGAATACTAGGTATATACTGTACATTGAGATTACATGACAGAGTTTGTAGGCTAGAGACTCTGTGGCCTAATACCCAGGAAATAGCCTGCAGGTACAGACAGGATCTGACTCAATAGGACTTCTGGCTAATCCTCCGCATCATCATCAGGGGCATCCCTGGGCTCTCGCTCTCTCGCTCTCTCTCTCTCTTACTCTCTCTTAACAGAAACGGGACTGAATGAGCCTCCATACACAGACCAAAGTGACACACTTTCCACTCCACTGAACCCCTGACAGGTCCGTTATCATTAAACTCCAGTTACATGAA
Organism: Salmo trutta; assembly: GCF_901001165.1. Classification (NCBI taxonomy): domain Eukaryota; kingdom Metazoa; phylum Chordata; class Actinopteri; order Salmoniformes; family Salmonidae; genus Salmo; species Salmo trutta. The sequence continues at coordinate 16,686,434 of NC_042991.1, forward strand.
TGATTGGGTTAAATAATACACATGCAGAGAGGGATTAGAAGGGCAGGCGCAGTATAAAATGGTGCTTGTGACTCAGCCGGTCGGTCCTATGCAACAACAACATCAGTCAGAAATAGCAGCGGCTCTGATAAATACAGTGTATGTTATCACTCCCCTCAGATGCTGCTAAAATGCTTTATTCGTTAGCTACTGTAAATGTGAAGTAGGCCATAAGTAGGCTTGAGGACACAAATGTGTTTGTCTCCTGCATGGATCTATGAATCACTGTTGCATTCTACATTTACATTTACGTCATTTAGCAGACGCTCTTATCCAGAGCGACTTACAAATTGGTGCATTCACCTTATGATATCCAGTGGAACAACCACTTTACAATAGTACATCTATATCTTTTTTGGGGGGGGAGGGTGGGGGGGGGGGGGTTAGAAGGATTACTTAATCCTATCCCAGGTATTCCTTAAAGAGGTAGGGTTTCAGGTGTCTCCGGAAGGTGCTCATTGACTCCGCTGTCCTGGGAACTGTGCTTCCGCAGAGGTAGGGAGGTGAGCAGGCCAGAGGTGGATGAACGCAGTGCCCTTCTTTGGGTGTAGGGACTGATCAGAGCCTGAAGGTACGGAGGTGCCGTTCCCCTCACAGCTCCGTAGGCAAGCACCATGGTCTTGTAGCAGATGTGAGCTTCAACTGGAAGCCAGTGGAGAGAGTGGAGGAGCGGGGTGACGTGAGAGAACTTGGGAAGGTTGAACACCAGACGGGCTGCGGCGTTCTGGATGAGTTGTAGGGGTTTGATGGCACAGGCAGGGAGCCCCGCCAACAGCGAGTTGCAGTAATCCAGATGGGAGATGACCAGTGCCTGGATTAGGACCTGCGCCGCTTCCTGTGTGAGGCAGGGTCGTACTCTGCGAATGTTGTAGAGCATGAACCTACAGGATCGGGTCACCGCCTTGATGTTAGTGGAGAACGACAGGGTGTTGTCCAGGGTCACGCCAAGGCTCTTAGCACTCTGGGAGGAGGACACAATGGAGTTGTCAACCGTGATGGCGAGATCATGGAACGGGCAGTCCTTCCCCGGGAGGCTGGCCGAAGTCAGGAGCACTGCTGGCTGCTTGATTCATACAAGTCTGCTGCTCTGCCTCCTTCTGACACCATGCCTGCCTGCTCACTGGGGCTGCTGTGTGTGGAACGAGATGAAGTTTGAGGGAGGACAATGCGCATGCCTGTGTTGCAGTAACTCAAACGAGGGAAAGCACCAGGAAGAATAAGCAGGGAAGGTGGATGGGGAAAGGAGAGGAGGGAAGGGTATCCACCCTCCCAGTAAGGAAGATGCTCAATAATATATTTATCTAGTTTTCTGTTTATAAAGTGACTCGCTCTGAGGTATGGTGGTATCTGTCTTCGCTGTTTGAAACACAGAATGCAGGACTATGGAAGCTGGTACAAGCATTTCGCTACACTCGCAATAACATCTGCTAACCATGTCTGTGTGACCAATACAATTTGATTTGGTAGCTCACCTGTAACATAGGTTGTAGGCAAAACATAATAAATAATTGAGCACATGAGGAATAGCTCTTTTTTTGTTCTCATCATTCTGTACAGGTAGACTTATGAACAAAGTGAAGAACAAGACCGTTTTGGGATTGCATTCGATCCATTTCTGCCTCTGGGCAAAAACGTGATACTGATATAATACTGTTTAATGAATACACACTTGGAAGATTACAGTTTCACCTTGATTACCTTGAGGCTACTTAAACCCTTTACACTTGTGGGAATTGGCCTATATGGATAGGGCTAAATGGAAATATCTCTTACAGAAGAAATCTGAAAAGCATATGCATAACCATGGTATCAATTGAAAGGGAAAAGTTTGGAGATTATAGAGAAATCATTAGACCAAAGTTGAGGATACAACAGTTCACCTGACACAAGATCCAAACATTACACTGTTGATTTTATTTGTATTTTACATTTACTGTACTTTACACCGCATTAGATAACAAAATCTGATACATTCAGTAATATGATGAGAATATTCCCTGGAAAATGTGGGGTAGGTGCAACATAAGACAAAACAATGACAAGGGTTTGAGTGAGAGGTCTAACTGGTGTCTCCAACTGGCTACACACCTCTCCAAAGTGTGCACACTTCCTAAGTCATTTCAATGCACTTTTATGACTCAAAGAAGAGTCTTCCACTATAAGGTTATTTTTGGATCTCTCCAAATGTGCCGTTGAGGAACTACAACAAGCACACTTGTAGTTGTTTTGTTAGGAAGACAACTCTGCTGCATCCACTTCTGTTGTTTATGCAAACCAAACACTGCCCATTATAAATTGCAATCTGTGTGACGTGGGCATCATTTGAAAGCTTGTTCGATTGCCAACATGACTAGCTAAGTTATAAAATACAATCTGACAGTGTTAGTCTTACACAGGGCAATTCAGAAAAACAGATCTTCATGTTGGAGCACATAGAAAGGAGTGCATTCAGGTGCGCATTCCGCTGAGAATTCTCTTCAGAATAGACAAACATAAGCTCATTCTGTCATATCATCCAGGGTATGACGCCATGTTATCTTGTTGACAGTGTATATGACATGAGTTTTATGATATGGAAATGTGAAGTGCACATTTGGACTCAAGGGCGTTTGGCTTGCTTGTATGACATCGAAGCGATATGTATTAGAATCCTCAAAGTCTAATCTTTCAAAAGTTAATATCCAGCATTTCCCTTACTCAGACAACAAAAAATATGTGAAAGTTGCCCAATTACCGAGAGGGATGGGGGCAACCTCTTTAATAGCCACTGCGTTCCAATTTAGGTGCTTATCAGTGCCAAAATCTGCCATTTTCAACCAGAATTCGGTTACGAGTGTAAAGGGCTAGCGAGAAACAACAAAGTAAAGCAGGGAATGTAACAGAATTCAAATTAAGGGATGAGAGAACTTTCAGAAACAACATATTCATGACTGTGATCTTCATTCAGGCAGAGCAACCGCAAATAGTTCAGGAGACACTGTCACATCCAATATGCAAACAATGTCTGACAAGCAACGTCTGAAAGAACCCAAACTCCTCAATCAAACATGAGGTGAAAAACCAAATACACAAGTCTGAAACCATGACTGTTCAATGCTAAATCAGCTTTCGCCTAGACAGAGAATGTTATTCTCAGACTGTTCAAAACTGAAAAGCCAAATTGTAGCTTACAGCACACTTGCAACTGCATAAGCTTCAGAGAGAGGAGTTGATTTGCAGTCCACAGGCCTTCCCAGCCATGTCCCTCGTGGGCTGTAGAGCCATACTGTTGGCAGAACATACAGTGCAGTATGTGTGGAAGGCCTAGCATGGCTTCTGCCAATAAAACAATAAAGCAAAACCAGTGCCTCTTGATCCTTCACAATCTCATTTTAATGACTGTCCTATGGCCATAGGGACAGACAACCGTTAGCCATACAGTCGGACACATTGTGACCGTCAGGACAGCCATCTCAGTACATTTAGAGTCAAGAGGAATAGGCTACAGCAGGGATGGGCAACCCTTTTGTAGGCCTGCGGACCAATACAATTTACTGTTGAGAGTTAGAATAATAGAATACACAAGGTTCAATTTCAAAATTTGGTCGTGCATCATCAGTCACTTAATTAGCTTATGTCAGCAAAAACCTTTCATATTGGTAAGTTAGTCTAGCGGCCAGCTATCTAAACTTGTAGTAAGCATGGTCGAACTACCGACCGGGGTGGGGCCCATTGATCATCAGTTATCATATTAAAAACTGCAAACATTTGCCTCCACCCTATGGCAAAATGTGTAGAATTGCAGGAAATATGCTGTAAAACTGGCTCCCACCCCCATCAAAGTTGCCATTCCCTGGGCTATAGGGAGGCACACCTGCCATGGCACTTTCTGTTGTAATCCCAGACATTATCTAAACATCCCATTCTCACGATGCTGCCTGCCACCGTACGTTCTGTTCCGGATGGAGAGAGGACATTCATGTTAAGAATAAGATCACTTTATTGGTCAATTGTCAGTTCAAACCGAAATGTGACTTCCACTTTTAGCTCAACACCTTCGAAGGACAGGTTTTTGGAGAGGTGCTAGGGGCAGCTACACGGGGCAACCAGGGATTTTTTAAATTTTTATTTAACCTTTATTTAACTAGGCAAGTCAGTTAAGAACAAATTCTCATTTACAATGACGGCCTACCCCGGCCAAACCTGGGCGACGCTGGGCCAATTGTGCGCCGCCCGATGGGACTCCCAATCACGGCCGGATGTGATACAGCCTTATCTGTTGAGGGGAGGCCCAATCAGAGCTGTTGTTGTTGTGGAGAGGGTGGGGGGTGGGGGGGGTGGGGGGGGGGGGGGGGGTCGGGGGGGGTTTGCTCAACTGCAAAACTTCAGGCAATGGTATCTAGGATTTGATACTTGCATCCCTCTGGTTGCCAGCTCACTTCCTGACAGAATGTTCCTTCCAGGCGCAGGATTCAAACTGGCAAACCCTTTGCTGGCTTGCCTCTCTAACCACTAGGCTACCTGCCGTCCCCGATCTCCGAAGCGGAGCAGCGTGCCATGCGGCAGTAGCCAATGGTGTCTCAGGAGGAGGCGGTTAGATGAAAGGTTGTACCTCATTTCCACTGCAGCTCCCAGACAGGTACAACATCCCACTGAGCTTGAGGGGGCAGTTTGTCAAAGGCCTCTGGTGGACCATTTCAGGCGCGACAAAGGACTTGGAACAATTATTGGCAGGAGGGAGGCCTCATCCCCGAGCCTGAGTCGCATAGGCCCGAGTCATTAAACCAAATTACAGCTCTTAAACTTCAATGGCACACAGGCAGAAAACACATCAATCTCAGATGAGGAAAACACCTCGCCATTGATTTTTCATTCGCATACATTTTTCACAGGTGATGTGAGAGAGCAAATATTGGAAAGATAGTTCTGTTTTCTTCCAGAATGTATCAAACTTGATAAAAAGACAGATGAGTAGTGGTATGTAATAAAGAATGTGGCTTTGCGGAGTATAGCTTACCTACATCAAAGTAAACTAATGTCAAATCAATATCCTGACAAAATCTAAAATAAAACCAGGTGTTTAGATAATGACCGACTTTATAATCTGTTTGTATCATTTTATTTCTCTCTGAGCAACAAACTAGCTCTTGCTAGACTTTTGAAACATGTCTTTCAATAGGAATTCGTTAAGCTACAGATACTGATTTGCCAATGCTGTCTACTCTGAAATATGCCTTTTTTCCAAATCCTGGCCTAGTTAGCAGCAGTCGTTCTCTCTGTAGGTGAGCTAATCCCTCTGCAGTGGATTACAGATGCAAGGAGTATAGCTTACAATACTGTATAAATGAGAGAGGGAAGCCCTGATAACAGACACACAAACACAAGGCAGCCTAGCTAGCCTACACATGGGCATCACATGTGGTTCCAGACAGCATAGTACAGCACAGCCTAATCTACCCACTGCCTGCCCTGAGGCATGGAGAGGGGAGGCCCAGCCATCTGGAGAAACTCACCGCTAATGGTCCGAGGTGGAAGGATGTGAGAGACACACACACACACATATATAGGTACTAATACCAGTCTATTCCTTAAACATGCAGCATGGTGGAAAACACATGAAAGATATGAAAACGTGTGTCACCCGCTGACTGTAACACAGCCACCATGGGTAAATAAAGATATGAGCTTTCGCTGCATTTGGTTCGTCAATCATCTACAATTCCCAACTCCTTTGCTAAAATGTACGAGACACAAAAGACAATCTGAGAATATTGTTTTATTTTTGTGGCTCTTTTTGTTTCTTTCTGTTTGTCCGTCGAGAGCTAATCTAAAAACCCAAAGGTGGCCAAGTTTTCTCAGCTGGAGACCGTGTTTCTGCAGTGGATCTTCAGATTCCTAATAGGGGAAGATAGAACTGCATTTATGATACTTCAGGAACGCAAAGGAAATCAGGAATTAATGTTGGAGTTTAAATGGGAGACGAATAAAAACAAATGAAACGGAAGAGAGGGAATAAATAGGACCCTGGGAAAACTGCACGAGTTGGCTATGGAACTTTATTTGAGTGAGAAACAACATTAGAAATGTATGGTATTCATCAAAGTGTTGAACTGGGGTGTTAATTAACAAGGGGAGAACATAATACAAATAGTAACTGACTCATTGTAATCAATGAATTAGTTCTATTGATCTGACTGAGACTGCTTTCGATGAACATAGAACTGCTCTATAACATAACGTACTGTATATGGGGCAGAATGGTGGATCTCTGTCTATGCATATCAACATGTATCTGTCAAACATAGATACATTTATATTCATTATTTCTCTGGATGGATCGAATCCATTTCATACTTCTGTGACTCTGATCCATACCCAGATCATCCTAAATCAATTACTCTGACTTGTGTCTCTGAGTTTGATTAAGGGTGATAAATGATTGTTACAAATGTGAGCACACACATGAGCCAGATCAATCCGGTAAAGCCAGTTATGTCATTTCAGTAATAGCACCAGGAGTGGCGTTCTGCAGAAATGGATTCTGAAACATTCCAAGAGGAATGGAACAGCTAATTTAGTCATTTGCATTTTGAAGTTTCTCTTCCTGGAAGAACACTACTTAACATGAATTGTTTAAGCCTTGTGTTCCTGGCTGCTGAATTAGAATTTCACAGGAGGAGAAGAAACCCTCTTTACTTTGGGTCTGTGTATTTGTGTGCAATTAGAAAATATCTCAGTATCTGTGCAGTGGGTTATTACATTCCTGAGGGAATACAAGGTATATCAGTTTCTATTTAAGCAATAAGGCCCGAGGTGTGGTATATGGCCAATATACCACGGCTAAGGGTTGCTCTTAGTGACGACGCAACGCGGAATCCCTGGATACAGCCCTTAGCCGTGGTATATTGGCCATATATCACAAACCCCCGAGGTGCCTTATTGCTATTATAAACTGTTTACCAACATAATTAGAGTGGTAAAATTAAGTGTTTTGTCATACCCGTGGTATACGGTCTGATATACCACGGCTGTCAGCCAATCAGCATTCAGGGCTCGAACCACCCAGTTTATAATGGACATTTGATTCCGGTAATTTCATTCCAGCCATACACCAATCCAGAAACACTTGAATTGTGAGAGTGTGTGAGGGAGTGAGTGAGTGAGTGAGTGAGTGAGTGAGTGAGTGAGTGAGTGAGTGAGTGTGCCTGCATGCCTGTGTAAATGACCTATCTGATAATTTTATGGTAAGACAGACAATCACCTTAAATGTGCAACTATGGGTCATAAGATTGCGTTACAGTAACAGTGACAATATCAGCTAAGCATCAAACCTGATTAGGACAATGGATAATGGACTATAGCACTCAAAACAGTTTCTCACTTGCATACATTTTATGGAGCTACTGAAAAAAGTAGTCCAGTTATGGGCCATTGGACAGAGTGTTTAGGTCATAAAAATGTAAGAGCAATTTATTGGATGCAGTTTTATTGAAACTGGTGCTCTAAGATGTCATACTGTACTGCATGGGGTGGAGAGTCTTAATGATTGTCTCAGCAGTCTCTGGTTAAATTACTGCTTTTAATTTAAAGCTTTCACTTCTGAGATGACCAAATAAAGGAGCTATTCAGACATATCCACAAGAGATTACATGATTTTACCACAGCAAGTGACATGTGGGAACAATGGGGGATTTAATTAAGATGACTTGTTCGAAATGTTCTCAAAAAGTAATTGGTGAAACGGACTATAAAACCTACAGTATCAACACAGTTACTTGTCTAGAATAGAATGGAACAGAATATAACTTTATTATCCATTGACATCTAGACACAAAACATGGAAGCTGTTCTCTTATTATGAACTTGGCAATCTGTCTTGAGAGGCCAATAGAACTATAGACCTGGAAGGAACAGATCTGTGAAGTCAAAGCACATTTCCTGCTAATAGTTCAATTAAAGACGGATTACCCTAACATACCACTGCATTGATTCTCATCTATAAAGTGGCTTCCTCCCCAGTCAATACTCGTCTTCTCACTTACCACAAAGCAGATGACTTAAAACAGCATCTGGCTAATTCTTACTGCTGTAAACTAGAGTAACTGGTAAGAACATACAGAAAGGAGACATTTGACAAAATGCTCCTCTCTCTGAATTGATTATGTTTTTAGACAGACATAAAACCAAAGTTAAGATAGATGACGTGAATGAATTTGGGCAAAACATACAGACCCAAGTACTGTATTGGCAAAAGTTCAGGTAGAGGAAAGTATGCATCATCTAACCATATTGCATGGTGAGTGGTTTCTCTCTCTGCCTGGGTGAACATGGAAATGCCATTCTAACTTAGGCTGCTGCCGCATTGCCCTGAAATCTCTCTGCTTCCTGGTCCAACACGGCAATGGGAAATTAAATAGCTGCTAGCTTAATGACATGTAATATGTCATGCTTGAGGACATTAGTGATAAGCAGCTCTATCAGAATGTGTCTGTCTTCCTGAATATTTTTCGCTCTCCTTGGAGCAGATCAATAGGTTTTGTTCAACACATACACTTTTCTATCCACTAAATGTATATATTTTGGTTTGCTCTGCGAGATAAATTACGTTTGTGTAAATCTTTCTCTCTGTGTGTGTGTGTGTGTGTGTGTGTGTTTGTGAGAGTGTGTGTGTGTTTGTGAGAGTGGAAGAGAAAGAGAGAGAGTGTGTTCATTGGTTTATTCGGATCCCCAGCTTTTGCCAAAGCAGACGCTATTCTTCCTGGGGTCCACACAAAACATAAAACATGACAAGTAACAAAACACTGAGACAAGGACAGTCACACACATTTTTTAATAGAACACTATAAAAACAATACAACAACAACAGAAATAATAAGAGTACAAACAATACAACAACAGCAAAAGAATGTGTGTGTTGGAGTGTCTGTATGTGTGTGTGTGTGTGTGTGCGCGCGTGTGTGTGTGTGTGCTCACAGTCCCTGCCGTTCCATGAAATGTTGTTTAATCTTTTTTTTAAGGCAATTTTGCTGTTTTCCTGAGTAATTGGAGATGGAAGGATCTGTATAACACTGTGCGTTCCTGTGAATTCCTTTTGGACTTGGGGACTGTGAAGAGTCCCTGGTGGCATATGTATGGTTGTCTGAGCTGAATTTTATTTGATTATGACAATCTGGAAATTTCATTACAGCAATACTTCTGATGAAAACTAGAAGAGAACAGTTCATCTCTCGTCAACCCTCAACCAGGAAAGACTGGCATGCATGTTGTTGATGTTAGTTCTGCACGTGCAGTTAAAGGCAAGGCGTGCTGCCCTCTATTTGAGGCAGCTGCAGCTAGGTCTATTCTTTGTTGTACTTGACCATATTACTGGACAGTAATCCAGATGGGACAAGACCAGAGCCTGAATAACAGACATACCCCTCCCAATCTTCACCACAACTTTGTCAATATGACTTGACCATAATAATTGATCATCCAATGTTGTAGCTAGGTGTTTAGCTTCCCCAACTTGATCAATGCTCACACCCTTTATGTACAACTCCAGCTGAGGTTTGGGTCTTAGAGAATGTTTTGAACCAAATAGAATGCTTTTCGTTTTACATGTATTTAAGACCAGTTTATTATTAATCACCCATTCTGATACTGACTGTAACTCCTTATTTAGACTTTCAGTTAGCACACTGGCTTGGGTGCTGGCATGTAGAGTGTGGAATCATCCGCATACAGTATATACACTATATATACTTATGTGGACATCCCTTCAAATGAATGGGATTCGCTATTTCAGCCACTCCCATTGTTGACAGGTGTATAAAATTGAGCACACAGTCATGCAATCTCCATAGACAAACATTGGCAGTAGAATGGCCTTACTGAAGAGTTCAGTGACTTTCAACGTGGCACAGTCATAGGATGCCACCTTTCCAACAAGTCAGTTCATCAAATTTCTGACCTGCTAGAGCTGCCCCGGTCAACTGTAAGTGCTGTTGTTATGAAGTGGAAGCGCCTAGGAGCAACAACGGCTCAGCTGTGAAGTGGTAGGGCACTCAAGCTCAGAAAATAGGACCGCCGAGTGCTGAAGGGCGTAGTGCGTAAAAATCATCTGTCCTCGGTTGCAACACTCACTACCGAGTTCCAAACTGCCTCTGGAAGCAACGTCAGCACAATAACTGTTCGCCGGGAGCATCATGAAATGGGTTTCCATGGCCAAGCAGCCGCACACAAGCCTAAGATCACCATGCACAATGCCAAGCATCAGCTGGAATGCTGTAAAGTTCGCCGCCATTGAACTCTGGAACAGTGGAAACGCGTTCTCTGGAGTGATGAATCACGCTTCATCATCTGGCAGACCAATGGACAAATCTGGGGTTGGCAGATGCCAGGAGAACGCTACCTGCCCCAATGCATAGTGCCAACTGTAAAGTTTGGTGGAGGAGGAAAAATGGTCTTGGGTTGTTTTTCATGGTTCGGACTAGGCCCCTTTGTTCCATTGAAGGGAAATCTCAGCATACAATGACATTCTAGACAATTCTGTGCTTCCAAATTTGTGGCAACAGTTTGGTGAAGGCCCTTTCCTGTTTCAGCATGACAATGCCCCCGTGCACAAAGGGAGGTCTATAAAGAAATGGCTTTGAGATTAGTGTGGAAGAACTTGACTGGCCTGCACAGAGCCCTGACCTCAACCCCATGGAACAACTTTGGGATAAATTGGAAAACCGACAGAGAGCCAGGCCTAATCGGCCGACATCAGGGCCCCGATCTAACTAATGCTCTTGTGGCTGAATGGAAGCAAGTCCCCGCAGCAATGTTCCAACATCTAGTGGAAAGCCTTCCCAGAAGAGTGGAGGCTGTTATAGCAGCAAAGGGGAATCAACTTCCATAATGCCCATGATTTAGGAATGAGATGTTAGACGAGCAAGTGTGCACATTCTTTTGGTCATGTGGTGTAGTCATTCTAGCTTTGTGTATGACCAGTGGCAAATAATTTGTAAAAAAATAGAGAAGAGTAACGCCCAAGGCAACTTCGCTGATGGACATCCCACTGTATCTATCTGATGTTAGAGAAACTGTGTGTGTATATTCGGTATGTACAGAGCCTTCTAGCGGAAAATCTGTCAGCCAGCGCTTTTATAAGCCCTGTCATTGCGCAGTCATTCTTAATGCAATCATGTGTTCAAAATATTTCTGGGGCCTCGATTAATAGCTAATATTTGTATTTCTCAACTGGTAATTGGAGGCAGTATGCTTGAGGCAGTATGCATTTTGAAAACATATAGCTACTTAATTGTTTGAAACCTGAACGTTTTGCTACATATTATGAGTCATGTTTTACCTTACATCAAAGTCGCCTAGGCAAAATCCTACAATATCCGTGGAGGCAATTATTTATACAGACGTCCATATGCCATTGAAACCAGTAGCTTATTTAGCTCATGTTCTATTGGTTTTCAACTTTCTTTCATTGTCCGGTAGCCAAATGCACATTCCTTCGTAGCCTACTGCCTTGTGCGCATTGCTGCGCTAAGAATGTTAAGAAATAATAGTTTCTGTTGCATCAGATTCTTTGATTTTTAATGTTTTATTTTATGTAGCCTAGGCCTACTGGTTGTATGAATTTGGGATCTATTCTACTGTTTGGGATATTTCTTTCTCAAAAAGCTGACCAATAAAATAGGTCAACTTCTCTACTATGGGGTATAGCAGATTGACATATAGGCTCATAGGCGGCGCGTCTATAAGGCTAGGAGAAGCTAAGCTTTCCCTAAGTAAATTCAATTGCCAAAATTATATAGCCTAATTAGCCTACTCCTGGCTATACATAAATAAATACAATCATTCAAAATAGGCTACTAAAGCATGATTTGGCCACAGAGGATCGTTAGCTTCCCCTAGCCTTAAAATATTGCATTGTATTAAATCAATCACATTGCCGACAGTCAGAAGGAAAGGCTGCACGAAGCAAATACCAATGAGATTAGTGTTGAGTTGCTACTGTCAGTGAAAAGTAGAGGCCCAGGTATTTTGCAATATTTCAAAATAAGAGAAGACAACGAAAAATAAGAGAAGCAATGAAAAGACTCTAATCTGTCTTTTAGTTATCAAAATGCTCACCTTAATTGAGTGAACAGCACTAGTCATATGGCCTATCTTATTGGTACCAACGGAGCTCATCGGCGATGTCCCCAGTGAGTGCGCACCACGCATATTCACTTTGTCATTGTTGGGTCAGTGCCACTTAAAAGTTTGTTTTTGGACAATAATTTCATTTTCCAGTTTAGATGGATATCATATTCTATATTATATACCCTTCTCGTAGGCCTATTATATGGACAATGTCGTTTTTATTGATTGTTTGTCAATATCAGGAGAGTAGGCTACACTGTAATTTGTTGTGTTAAAAAATATTCTGCTAATGTCTCCAGTCATATAAAGTGCAGTAAAATTGCATGAAATGTGTTTTTCCAGTGCTAAGAAAGAATAAACATATCTGATATTGCCTATATCATCTTACACCTATAACAGCCTCTACACTATACTCAGCCATGCATTGAACGGTCTTTCTGCGAACAAAGATTGAGTTGTATTACTATGCTAAATTATGACTATCCAATCTACTCCTCACATTACGAATACTAGGCTATTTTACATAAATCTGAAAATGTGATGCATGGAATGCTTTATTATAAAGGAGGATTTTTATGGTGAAAATGTGCTTCCTCAAACTTGAAACACGCTCTGCCTATGTATAGGCTAGTGATTTTGCTGTTCGTTAGACGTCTTCTTGAATGAGGAAAAGTGCGCGGTTAAATCACACATCATTGCCTCTTCGACTTGCATGTTCTGCTAAGATTAATGACCATAATCTAAATGTTATGTCTGTCATTCTGAGCATCGTGGGTGGACGCCCTAATCAGGTTATGCACCCAATGCATATGGGTCCGGTACATTTCTCAAATGTCTGCTAAATGTAAATGCTGCCGGTCAAATGTCTCGCCACATTTTCATAACGGAAACCCTGCTCCAAAGTCTTTTCCCGTTGTTTTATGACATGTATCTTGGATTGGGAATGTATTTTATCCAATTTAGTCAGTATGTCAACCAATCAGCTGAGCAGCCTGACTTGTTTGCATAATTTCTTTGAACCATACAATTTTTATATTTATCATCAATCAAGGGGGCTCTAACTGTTCTCACAGTTAATTTTTTAACAGGCGCTAACTTAAAATTGTCATGAATCATTTTAGAAATTCTTCCAGTGCTGCATCTGGATTCACTTCCTCATACACATCAGAACAACATACCTTTTTTTACATCTTCAACAAAAGAGTCACGAGAAAACATTTCATATGAACTCTTATAAATGATTTTAGGCCCAATCTTTGGCACTTTGGCTTTCCTTGTTATTGCTACAATGTTATGGTCACTACAGCCAATAGGAACTGATATTGCTTTAGAGCTAAGCTCTGCAGCATTAGTGAAGATATGACCAATACAAGTGGATGTCAAAGATCCAAAAGTATTGGTAAGCACTCTAGTTGGATGAGTGATAAGTGTTAGCACTTGGTGGCATATAGCAAAACCCTAAAATAATAGGCTTTAGATGAGGCAGGTGAACCTGCAACTAAAACACTTCAATAACACTTGACATGAGATCTTCTAGTATGAGCTATTTTTTTTGTAATTTCCTGGGAGATAGACATAACATTATTCACAGTCCATCAACCAGTTGATTCCATTCCTTTACTTAGATTTGTGTGGATTTGGTATATGTTGTGAAATTGTTAGATATTACTTGTTAGATATTTAAATGTAATTTAAAAAATGTAACTTTTATTTAACTAGGCAAGTCTGATTTACAATGATGGACTAATCCAGGCACTTGTCATCTCCTATCTGGCCTACTGAAACATGCTGTTGGCTGGGCTCCCCACTTGTGCCATCAAACCCTTGCAATTTATCCAGAATGTTGAAGCTTGCCTGGTGTTTAACCTTCTCAAGTTCTCCCATGTCACCCTGCTCCTCCGCACACTCCACTCGCATCCAGTCAAATCTTGCATCCACAACAAGACCATGGTACTTGCCTACAGAGCAACAAGAGGAACTGCCCCTCCCTACCTTCAGGCTATGCTCAAACCCTACACCCCACTCCGTTCTGCCACCTCCGGTCTGTTGGCCCTCCCACCCCAGCAGAGGACAGCTCCGCTCAGCACACTCCAAACTCTTCTCTGTCCTGACACCCCAATTGTGGAACCAACTTCCCCCTGAAGCTAGGACCCCCCCCCAGATGGGTCACGACTGGTGTGTATGTGTTTGTGGGTGTCTGTGTGTCTCTGTGTCTGTGTGTCTCTGTGTCTGTGTGTGTGTGTGTGTCCTCGAGGGAATAGGTCCATTTTTGTGTACATGCAGCACACGTTCATCCCCGGTCTAAGGCCTGTAACTGTAATGAGTTGGATCAATGAGCTGACGTACTGAGGAAGAGCTATCTGGACCGTCTATACTAGCACAATACACCCACCAAGTGTCTGTCTGTTTCACACATCCTGGATGAGGCGACTGACTCAAGGTTGGTGGCAGCAGTAGCACAGCAGTGAATACGAATGACTCGTCTTTGACGCAACAGCACTGACAAATTAGCCCAAGAAGTGAAATAGCTGCCTATAAACCTACATTATTCTATTGCTTCGACTGCTCTTAGGAATGAATGTGTTTATGTGGAATGAGTAAATGTGGTGGCTCTCTTTAGTGGTGTATTGATATAGGACATCTATTAATTCATTCCATGGACTTTTTGATCATGAATGATAATAACCACCACACTACTAATAAAAATCAATCCTCAGCCAGACATGCAACAGTGTTATTCCCTCTACTCTGTAAATCCCACTTTCACTCATGGTAATTAATCAGTGTGATCATTAGGAACCAAACACATTAGCTATAGCATTTCCCACTGCTTCCTTCTACATTCTCATTGGTCCTGGTGGACTGGCTTTTCCCAACAAAACATATATCTTCAGTGTCGCTACTGGAAAATTAAAATGATTCTAACTTGACTATATACTGTAGATAGAACAACCAATTGTCTCCATTGACATACATTACTTAAATAAATGACCATCCCCTCATCCTGAAGTTATTCACCATGGGGTTCTGTCAGAATGTTTCTCATACCTATTTCACTATCTCTGATTGGACATCTGTTCCGGGACACTCCTCTGAGCACAGTTAATTGGTTCTTGTTAATCAAGGCCTAAATCATATCTTATTCCCTATGGCAATAATCACAACGGCTATGAAGTTGTCACATGTCACATCATAATAATCATCCTACGTTCATGACAATAATATTTATGAATGTGTCATCAGTTGTTCCAGTCCATCAGCGGCCGGCTGGGTCCCAGAGGAGCCCTGTTCACCACGTTGTGTGAAGCCTATGAACAGCCGTGTCCAGTGTCACTATTCTTCTTAGCCTGCGGGATAAAATCAATGCCTCCAGAATGGTGTTGCCCAGAAAGGAAAATGCAAAACACTGTAAATCAGAAAGGACCTCCTGTAGAGAACTATTAACTGTGATTGATCTGACTGTGGACTATGGACAGGAAGCATGGCGTGTGCAGGGGAGCACTTTCAAAATGAAGATGGGAATGAGATACAAGTAGGGCTGTGGCGGTCATGAAATTTTGTCAGCTGGTGATTGTCAAGCAAATAACTGCCGGTCTCACAGTAATTGACTGTTAATTAACATAAACTTATTTAGCATCTCCTTGCTTCCATGCATAGCCTACAAGCCACTGATGCAGACTTTTGGAACATCTACATTTGTGACCGAAAGCCTCAATTTGGTCTTATGTAGCAAAATTTGAAGTTGTGTTTTTTTACAATGGATAAAAGTAGAGACTCAGAGCTACAAAATGGTATATCATACACTGCAGTTGAGGAACAATGTGAAAGTAATTCTACTTTGAAAGTTGGCCCTTGAATGTTTTGGTACACCTACTGGAGAGCTCTTCTTTGTCTACACCCATTCAGAATTGTTCACATCCTCTTAAGCATTAGCCCCAACCATCTCTTTAAGGATTCACATGTGAGGCCATGTGGTAAACACACCCTATATCAAATAAAATCTAAGTTTACTTATGACATGCACAGGATACAGAAGGTGTAAATGGTACAGTGAAGTGGTTACTTGCATAGTAGCAATATCAAAAAAAGAAAGTGTAGAGATAAAAATATTTTATAAATATTTAATAACTATTAGATGACGCTTACCCAACACACTTGTCTAAATTGATGGTTAATGTGAAGGAAATTCTATAACCACCCCCAAGCCACATCTAGCTAACATTAGGCTATAACTAGCAATGCAAATGCATTTCTGATTCAAATAATATTACTACACAGATCATACATGTAACGTTAGCTAGCAAGCCAGCAAGCTAACGTTTGCTAGCTAACTAACAGTATGCTTTAACTTGCAATAATAACGACTTTCTGAAATGGATGAACACTTCACGGCAGACTGGAACCATTTAACTCAGCTTTGTTTGTAGCTATAGTTCATCTTGTTTTGCCAGCGTTGTGACGAGTCACTCCGGTTCACACTGCGCAGAAAATAGCCCGTTCAATTTCTCAAACTGATCTGTCGACAGCACCTGCTAAATTCAAGGTACCAATGTTGTTGAGAAAAGTAGCACAATTTTTGTACATCTCGATGGCAAATGTTATATCTTTCAAAAACATCACGGTAGAAAGGACTGTCAACACATACCGAACAGCTCACGTTATAGAGAGAAGCATGTTACATGGCAGACTAATCCAAACTTATCTCCCAGCATGTCCAGACCATCCAATATCTCAGCCAATCATGGCTAACGGGAAGGTTCCTGTCTTTTTCCATGGCTAAACTAACTAGGCTTGAAATGTAAGAATTGTATTAGTATTTATGGATGGGATACATGTTTGTTATTAAGGCACATTAAAATTCACATGTTCCAGAAAGTATTTTGATAAAAAATAAATGTTTACGTTCAAATGCTGCTCCTGTGATGTAGTGACGTGCAACATTCGCCTAATTTCCTGAAATTAGGCACATTTTAAAAAGCCAAATAAATCCATTTGATATAGCCTACACCATCACAATAAATTCATAATTTATTTTAGACAGGTCTAAAGAAACATGATATGAAGAAAATGTAGTCTATTTCAGAAGAACAGAATAGCATACTCTGAGTTGTCCTTATGTTTGGCCCTGATCTGGCAATGCCATATGGCTGTAGACTACACTAGTTCATTTAGCAGACAAGATTTGCTTTGAATTCCGTGGCATTATTTTTTTATTATTTTGTAGGATGAAGAATACAATTGAACATAGCTGAATAAAATAGAAAGGATATTTTCTCCAAACAATTTCCAAGGAAGTGCATACATGCGGGTATTCTGTGTTGAGCAGTTATCAACGGAACAGGTCCTCCTATATGCCTAATTTAGAGTTATTTATGCAACTTTAGTTGTGATACAAAAGTTGGGCTATATGTTTAGATTTTTAATACAGTCCAAGGCTGCATGATGAAACTCTAATGATGATTTGAAAAAAGTTGCATGAAAGGCATGAGCTCTGATTTGATTCTGGTGCATGCTGCACACACTTCATCAGTCTCTCATTCACAATTTGACAAGGCTACATGAGCTGTGCAACTATGATTTGAATGGTGTCTGTGAGTATAACAGAACGCATATGGCAGGCAAAAACCTGAGAAAATTTGAATCAGGAAGTGGGAGAAATTAGAAATGTAGTTTTTCTTTTGAATCCCTTGAAAAACTACAGTGACATTTACGTTGCACCTCCTAACTCTTCCATTGGCTGTCAACAATCTTTAGGAACTGGTTTCATCCGTCACCTGTTACCGGGCAGAAAATTGTGGCTCAGTCAATCACTGGCCAGTCTGAGGACAGGTGTCTCGTGACGCGCATGCACGTGACTTCGCTGTTTGTTATTATCCTTCTGGGGTGAATACCTATTGCCCGGTTGTAAAATTATCGCAAATTTACGTAAAAAAATACACTAAAGGATTGATTGTAAACATCGTTTGACATGTTTCTACAAACGGTAATGGAACTTTTGAACATTTCGTCTATGGATTTGTGTCCACGCCACATGGCATTGTAAAGTGTTCTGAATGGGTCAACAAAACGGATGTATTTGGACATAAATGATGGACTTTGCAGAACAAATGAACATTTCTTGTGGAAGTGGGAGCCCTTCCGAGTGCATTCCGCCGAAGATCAGCAAAGGTAAGAAAATATTTCGAACATATTTTTAGAGATTTGTCGACGCCGTGGTTGTAGGCTGACTGTATAGCTTAGCATTGAAGGCTAAGTTCTGTACTCAGAATATTGAACAATGTGCTTTTTCCGTAAAGTTATTTTGAAATCTGACAAAGTGGTTGCATAAAGGAGTAGATTATCTCTAATTCTTTAAATAATTGTTATAAATTTTGTCAACGTTTATGAGTTCTTCTGTAAATGAATGTGCCTATTCACCGTGAGTTATGGGAGAAAACATTTTCTGAACGTCACGCGCCAATGTAAAAATTGGGTTTTTGGATATAAATATGAACTTAATCAAACAAAAAAATGCATGTATTGTCTAACATGATGTCCTAGGAGTGTCATCTGATGAAGATTGTCAAAGGTTAGTGCTTAATTTTAGCTGTATATCTGGTTTTGTGACGGCTATCCGTGCTTGGAAAATGGCTTTTTTTTTTGCTAATGTGCTATCTTAAAATAATCTAATGTTTTGCTTTCACCGTAAAGCCTTTTTGAAATCGGACAATGTGATTGGAATAACGAGTAGAGTATCTTTAAAATTGTAATTTTGAGATATATTTTTTTTTAATTTCGGGGCCGTGCGATCTCACTGGTTGTTGTCCAACCAATCCCGTTAACGGGATTTTATCTCGAAGGGGTCCTCAAGAAGTTAATATTAGGAAAGTTGATAAATTAATACAGGATCCCACAAGCTGATGGGATCCTCCTCTTTTTAATAGAGGCCATCACTGTTTTCTCACGCAATTGCATAGCCTATAGAAATGTTGCGCAACATGAGCTCATGAGCTGTCATGAAGTGTTTGAATTGATTTTCGAAAACATTTGCATTGCTATCAGAGTGATCAGAGGGACAATAGAGTGCTGAGTACCCGGCAGTTTAAAGTTTGGTTGGCTACGAATGACCATCAGCAGTATCAGAACTTGAAAAAGCCTAGTTACCATGACTAAACAGTCACGTGGAATTTGACTGTGGTAATGACTCGTGACTGCCGGTGTGGCGGTAATACAGTCACCGTAACAGCCCTAGATACAAGTACTAGGTATAGGCATTTACTAAGGCCCAATTTTTCCAGGGTGGTGTTCAGTAGTCATGAAACGGGAGAAATTACTTTGAAATGGAGTGAAACTCCCACAAAGGCCACTGTGCCTGCCTGCAGAACAATTCTGTTTAGCATACACACAGCGTCAACATATTTTAATTTGCTCCATTAAAAAAAACATCCTTGACATGATTTATGTTCTAGGATTGTGAGTCAACTCTTTCTGGGATAAAGAATTCCATATTTTCCAACACAGAGGAATCATTAGAAGAACTTCAGAAAGTAAGTACTCATTTACAGTGCAGTAAAGTAAATAGTGTGTGGGTGAGGTACAGAATACAGTAGGTGCGGTCGATATCCACAGCTCATTTGGAGCAGAGAGATAGAATGGCAGGCAGTGCCCTGCCAATGTGTCTGTGTCATATATGTTTCATTAGTCCTGGTACAAAGCCCCCTCCCTGTTTTCCTCCAGCTACCCAGGGAGAGGAGAACTGACAAGCTCAGCGCTACAGTAATTGGCTTCACTAAGATGACATCCCAGATATACATAGTTGGGGAAAGACATGAAAAGGTGCACTGTGTTAAGACTCTGTCCGGCTGTCTCATCTTACGGTTGTCCACTGACGTGGTGAGAGTTAACTGCCAACCTGTAGGTTTTATCCCAGTCCAAAAAGTATTGTTGAATGGTTGAGGTCTGATTTTCTCTAAGAGAAAGTGAAATTGGTTCTAGTACAGTTTGTCAGATGATTTAATATTACAGAATTAAAAGATAATTTTGGACTTTGAGTCTGGTGACAATGAAGTTTTATTCATTCTGAGGATAACTACAGGATGGACTCAAGTACAGTCTTTACACTATAGTGTCATTCCAGGAGGTGGGTGGTGGACATCTGTTGTCTCGGAGGACCTGTCACATGTATTTAAGTTCCTCCCCGCCTATGTTCGTCCTCCTCCATTCCTCCCTGACTCTGTCTCTCCTTCCCTGGTGAGACACAACCGAGGTCACCAAGATGCCTTTGCCTCCTGTTCCTGCTTCTTACTTAAACTTTATTTACTTCAAACTAGAGTAGTCTCAGCCTACAGGGCTTGACTGACCTCTGAACCTTTCAGACTGGGAAAATAGGTTATAGGGCAGAAAGCCACGTACACAGGAGATCTCTTCGTGATACTGTGGCTTAGAACGGTTTGAGTAGAAATTAGAGGACAACTCTGCTGGGAAACGTTTATACCCTCCACCGACAATGGGACAAGTATGACAGTGATGTTTGTAGATGTAACTTGTTTGAACTGGTGAGATTGTTCTTGAACGTATTTTCCTCTCTGCAAGTCCCAGGTTTGCCTCGTTGTAATTAAGGGCATAGCATGGGTATAAATGCTTGTCTATTTCATTCAGGGGATCCCCCTACTACAGTATGTGCAGGCTGGGATCCCTTGGGAGGACGGGTGTGGTGACTGTGGCCTAGATCAAAGTGATGACAATGGATTGTGAGTATGTTTATGGCAAGGTTGCCCGTAACCGCTGGTACCGTTCCCCTTCTCCCATGGCATGCTTCCCTAGGTATGTATTTTGTGTGTTGGCCAGAAATGATAAGAATATTGATTAAAACGTAATACATTGATTGATGATTGAATGCTTAAGTGCTGATGAAACTCTGAGGATGATAGCAGTAATTGTACGGAGTGCTGGGAGCTGAAGATGGTGTCCATGAGAAGCTTTCTGATTATTTGGGAAATATCAAGCATTGTTGTACTGTCCTGAAGGACGTGCTGTAAGACAGACAAATATGCAGGCACACACACACTTGCACATTTACAACACACTGCCACAACAAACCGAAAACAATCAGCGTAGCACGGGGCGCCCCTCTTTGAGGAAGCCCCCAACAGCCAATTACCCTAATCCCCTCCCCAATAGGCAACATGGCCACTGCTGATAAGGCTAAGCAGCTCCACACTCACCCATGGAGAAGAATGGGATCCCCAGCAGCGTGGAGTTAAACTTCCCGTCGGAGATGAAGAAGATGCCAGCGGAGGTCACGTTGGCGATGGCTATTGTGAGCACACCCAGCAGACCCAGGAAGGGCTTTCCCCTCAGGCAGTCCCTCATTGAGCTGGAGATGGTGGCCGCCAGCAGAAGGAGCACTAGGCTGACCAGCACCTCCCCTTTAGCCAGCACTCCCGTCTGGTGGAAGTCCCTCCACAGGCTGAAGGAGGTGAGAGACTGGATGTGCAGGTCCTCGCTGAGCGTGGACAGGCGTGTGATGAGGGTGCAGAAGGCATTCTCCCACTTCTCTGCGATGACGTCCTGCACCACGGGGCCATGGTTGCGAAGGTAGTAGGTGATCTGGATGGCCCGGGCAAACTTCACCTGCTGGTCTCGGCTGTTGGGCGAGAAGGCCACTCCACCCAACTGGTGGCCGATGAAGGACACACGACCATCCTGGGGGAGGGAGCACAACAGACAGGTTACTATCAGACACACTGAGAGAGGGATCTCAAGTCCCTACAGAGCATAGCTGGAGATATGCTGTTTGCTTTCTGTTACCTGATATTAGCAACAGTTGTAATTTGTAGTTCATTGTGGATTATGGTTAAATCTTGTAAATTATTTGAACACTGTGACCCACCAATCAACCATTACAATACGCATGAATTCCCATATTTGATACATTTTACGTTAAGATAAATGCTATATCATACTTACCAAGCAATAGTAAATGGGTGCTATGGCAAACTATTCCCATTATTTCTACTATAGTAAGTTGAACTGTGTATCTTGGATTCATACTTGAGAATGTCCCATTACTACGGCTACTAAATAATCAGACGACATGCACTGTACTGTATGATTACTTAAACACTGTTGAACAAAAAATGCATTAAACCAATCACTGGCTGCCTAGTTGTTTTTAGACTGGCATATTGTAGGTGTCCTATTAGATCGGAGCTCCACTAGTATAGCGATGCAGTGACAATAATTCTCCCAGAAGGTGACTGATATGTGGCGATGAGATATATGACACCACTTGACTACCCTCCAGAGAAGATGGATCTCTTGGACAAGTGGATGAACAGCTAACTTGTCAGCCAATAGTGAAACGATGCAAATGTAATAACGCATTGTTTGTTCATTTCAGACAAGGGCCCTAGCTGGTCTGATTTGATCAATGTTTGCAGCTATTGCACTGTACTGTAGCCTACTGTACTGTACAGCCAATCCTGAATCTCTTCAATGCAATGTGGTATGTTGATTGTACAATTGTAACATCAGCAAGTGAGGGATTCCATGGGTATTGTAATTAAATATCACTTGCACTGTCAGCACAATAGGGAATTGCATGATATCATTGCCATTTATTCCCTATCATTATCATGTAAATGCAATATTCAGTAACACTGGGCCTGAACATTCATAGTATCAACCCTACACCACAAGGATTCCTCATACAAGCAGAAGCTATGAAATTCTGACATACCATCCAGGGATTTAACATTAGTAGTGCAGCGCTGTCGCTTGGGTTAGCATCAGACTAGTAAACAAATGAATAAAGCCACCAGCTGACATCAAAGCACTGAATGAAGAGCAAAAAAACATGTCAAGACAATCTGCACAGACAGACGGGGAATATCAATGATGCAGGCGACCCAACACGGCGAATGAACGGCGCTGTAGAAGTATCTGCCAAGAGGGGTGGAAAAGAAGGTCCGTTTATTCTAACCTTAAAGCGGGAACTTGGGGGTTGGTGTCAAGGGGCGCACAAGGGCCAGAGCCATAGGGAATAAGGCAACTAACTGCCTGAATTCAGAGTGACTGAAGACAGTGGCCTTGGATGTAGAGTAATGAACAGTGGTCGGATGTGCAATCTAGAAGTGATTTAGGGACAGCCCAGGTTGAATGAAAAGAGCAGGCCCAGTGCATTACTCACAGCTAGGCCTGGTGCAGGAGGATTAGCTACCTCCCACTAGAGATTCTCTAATTGGAGGATATACAACACTAGCTAGATTGGTGCCTTGCAATTTAAGATACTCTGTGAAGCATAGACCTAACTTAGTACAGAACAGTTTTCAACTCAGTAACGAGCCATGTCACCCACTATAGTGAGTCTTCCTCAAGGCAGATCATGCACAATATTCTACTTTCTACACTCATCCATTACATCTGCTCAATGTGTCATGGTATTATCAACAGATCTGGTCACCTGTTGTAAAATTAGGCTACCTGTTGTAATTGTGTAACATCCGATTAAAACATGAACCTAATGTATAGCCTACTGTCTAAAATGACATGAGCAGAGGTAGCCTAGCTATACATCTGCAGAGGGCTGCACCACAGCACACACTTAGGAGGCATAGCAACATCTTACAGGGGACGAGAGGATGCAGGCTCCATACTAGTCGATCAGCAATGTCATTCTATATGTGCAGGAGAGGGAGAACTACACTGCATCAGAATAAGATGGGGAACAATCCCTCTATATTGGAGCAGTGCAGGGCAATGCAGACAATTCACGACCTGCAGCTAACAACTAGCCTACATTGGCTGTTCAATCCATTCTGAGTATTTCCTTGCCTTGCCTGCCTGATATATGAAGACATCCGCAGTCTACATAATAGGCTGAGCGAATACAACCACTGCTCATTGAGAAATGAATGCAGGCTTCAGACAGTAGGTTATGGTCTCATTGCAGATACATTGTCCCACTGCTAATCCAGGTCATTCGGAGTTTGGGGTAGCAAAGCACGTCGGTCATGTTCTCTTTAAGGGTAACTGCCACCACATACGATACTCAAATCGGTAATTGATGCCCGCGGCCGGCGGAAACATAGTAGACTATCGTGTTATAAAACAAAATCCTCGCCGTCTTACCTTTAATGTTGTATTTGGATAGGTCACGGGCACCTTTGAAAAAGTGTGATTCGATAGAATGGCTAAGCGGATATCTTCGAATATCGTAATTATATCATCCAAGAGGCATCGCTTATCCCGATGGCTCAAGACACAGAGATGAGCGAAAGTGTAATTGAATCCCTTGTAATTAACCCGCAAATCCAGCACCTGCTTGTGAACCTGCAGGACCTGGTCGGCTAGCTCCAGTATATTTCCCCCAGACTTGGCCAGCAGAATCAGTCTCCCATATCTGCCGGGGGTGTGCAGGTCGGAATACAGCTTGTTTTTTGACTGGTCGATGGGGAAAAGGCTGTTCGCAAGACTCCGCTCTACTTTAGCAAAGCTGTGTGTCGGGGCAACCAGTATCTCGATGTCCGTTTCGGGCTTGAATCTGCTCAGGACGGTAGATCCGAAAATGATGGTTAAGACTGCGGGAACGGTGAGGAAAAAAACCGGATGCCTACTAACAAATAAGCCCAGCCAGTAGAAAGAAGCTTTGAGCCCTCTGTGTATCATTTGCCGCAGCATCCTCCTCCAGATCCAGCTTGCAGATGCCCAGCTTCTTCCTATGAAGCACATGTGACATGAGGCTCCGTTGCCCAGTTTAGTCAATCCGAATGAGAATACACTACACCTATAAAAATAGCACTGCAGCAATTTGCAACAAGAACTGTCAGATACTTATCATCTCTGCTTTTTTTGTTTCATTTCAAGCCATTCCTCTCGTTTACTAACCGCGGACCAGTGACTATTCCTATTGCCCCTGCTGCAATAGCAGCAAGCCGCGGCCGTCTGATGTGCATGTGTGCCTAGTTCTAACTACTCTATCGGTGGCGCCTGATTTATGTAGGCTACTTGACTGTAACCATGTGCTGGGATTAAGGGGGAAGACGGGGTAATGCTGATGGTGGGTTATTTTAGAAACACGCACAATAGCCATATGAGAGTCGTGAAATATTCACTGGTGGCACAATGGCCAAATGCACTTCCTGAAATCACTCCCACCTCATGAATGGGGAAACCATACAGTTGCGCGTAAATCTAATAGCCAGTAACTTAGATTAGCCTCTTGAGAGAAGGAGACAGCGTGTCCTACAAAGCCTTTCAAAGTCATGGGGAGTTTACTGATAAAGTACTTTTTGCAACTCAGGAGATTTATGCTTCAAAGTCAAGTAAAGACACACTAGATTGCCTCTCAATGCGACACTTGTTTACATCTGCCACCCAACCTGGGACAATACTGTCAGTGACATCATTGGGTTACAGTAGGCTAGCTCACTTTTATCTGTTGGGATTCAGTGACAAAGGGCCTCAAGTCATCGTCTGGGGTCACATTTCTACAGTAGCCTAGGTACTACACTAATGCAGCATTTATATATTGTAAGTATTTGTGTTGTTGGTAATTTTTGATGCCTCACAACAAGTATTGTCAATCGTCGGATGTTAAAAAACAAACAAAGGAGCTAATAATAGAGGCGATTCGGAACCACTGAAGTGGACAGCAACGCAATCGGAATTCGGAAGTTCAGCCCCAGGACAGCAACAGTCTCTTCGCTCATGGGGCTTTTAAGTCCTTAACAGAGCCTGACAGGCAGCCCTGTCTCCCAGCCTGCATGCCGCTCCCAAGACCAGAGCCAATCGCATATACAAGGAACAACTAGCCATCAAGCCACATTCAAACAGAGCCAGAAAGCCGAAGCCCAAAGGAAAAAGGTAATATAACTACAGTGAGGGAAAAAAAGTATTTGATCCCCTGCTGATTTTGTACGTTTGCCCAGTGACAAAGAAATGACCAGTCTATAATTTTAATGGTAGGTTTATTTGAACAGTGAGAGACAGAATAACAACAAAAAATCCAGAAAAACGCATGTCAAAAATGTTATAAATTAATTTGCATTTTAACCTGTTTGGGCTAGGGGGCAGTATTGAGAATTTTGGAAAAAATATGTGCCCATTTTTAACTGCCTCCTACACCAACTCAGAAGCTAGAATATGCATATTATTGTTCAGGTTTGGATAGAAAACACTCTGAATTTTCTAAAACTGTTTGAATGGTGTCTGTGAGTATAACAGAACTCCTATGGCAGGCAAAAACCTGACAAGGTTTCAAGCAGAAAGTACCCTGTCTGACAAGGAGTCGTGCGTCTTGCATCTGTTTATTGAAAAGTAAGGATCTTAGCTGTAACGTGACAATTCCCAGGGCTCCGATAGGCTCTCAGAACCCGGGAAATACCTGAAGGTTGACGAGGCAGCCTCAGGCTGAAACACATTATCGCCTTTGGTAAGTGGCGGATCAGAGGACCTTTGAATGAGGCGCTTGCACGATTCGCTCCTGAGGAGAAATTTAATTCGGCTGTTTAGGCTCAATGCATATTCCCGGTCGGAATATTATCGCTTTTCTACGAGATAAATGGCATAAAAATTGGTTTTAAACAGCGGTTGACATGCTTCGAAGTACGGTAATGGAATATTTAGAATTTTTTTGTCACGCCAATGCGCCATGCGCGAGACCGTGATGTAGCATTCTGATAGTGTCTAGAACTCACGAACAAAACGTCGCTGTTTGGATATAACGATGGATTATTTGGGACCAAACCAACATTTGTTATTGAAGTAGAAGTCCTGGCAGTGTATTCTGACGAAGAACAAGCAAGGTAAGAACATTTTTTCTTATAGGAAATGTGATTTTGGTGGAGGCTGACCTGGGTGGGTGTCTAAATAGCTAGCCCTGTGATGCCGGGCTATGTACTTAGATTATTGCAAAATGTGCTTCATCCGAAAAGCTATTTTAAAATCGGACATATCGAGTGCATAGAGGAGTAATGTATCTATAATTCTTAAAATAATTGTTATGCTTTTTGTGAACGTTTATCGTGAGTAATTTAGCAAACTGTTAGTAAATTCCCCGGAAGTTTGCGGGGGTTATGCTTTTTCTGAACGTCACATGCTAATGTAAAAAGCTGTTTTTTGATATAAATATGAACTTGATTGAACAGACATGCATGTATTGTATAACACAATGTCCTAGGTGTGTCATCTGATGAAGATCATAAAAGGTTAGTGCTGCATTTAGCTGTGGTTTGGGTTTATGTGACATGATATGCTAGCTTGAAAAATGGGTGTCTGATTATTTCTGGCTGGGCACTCTGCTGACATAATCTAATGTTTTGCTTTCGTTGTAAAGCCTTTTTGAAATCAGACAGTGTGGTTAGATTAACGAGATTCTTGTCTTTAAATAGCTGTAAAATAGTCATATGTTTGAGAAATTGAAGTAATAGTATTTCTAACGATTAAAAAATCGCGCCACTGGATTTCAGTGGCTGTTACGTAGGTGGGACGAGTTCGTCCCACATGCGCCAGAGAGGTTAATGAGGGAAATAAGTATTTGACCCCTCTGCGAAACATGACTTAGTACTTGGTGGCAAAACCCTTGTTGGCAATCACAGAGGTCAGACGTTTCTTGTAGTTGGCCACCAGGTTTGCACACATCTCAGGAGAGATTTTGTCCCACTGCTCTTTGCAGATCTTCTCCAAGTCATTAAGGTTTCGAGGCTGATGTTTGGCAACTCAAACCTTCAGCTCCCTTCACAGATTTTCTATGGGATTAAGGTCTGGAGACTTGCTAGGCCACTCCAGGACCTTAATGTGCTTCTTCTTGAGCCACTCCTTTGTTGCCTTGGCTGTGTGTTTTGGGTCATTGTCATGCTGGAATACCCATCCACGACCCATTTTCAATGCCCTGGCTGAGGGAAGGAGGTTCTCACCCAAGATTTGACGGTACATGGCCCCGTCCATCGTCCATTTGATGCGCTGAAGTTGTCCTGTTCCCTTAGCAGAAAAACACCCCCAAAGCATAATGTTTCCACCTCCATGTTTGACGGTGGGGATGGTGTTCTTGGGGTCATAGGCAGCATTCCTCCTCCTCCAAACACGGCAAGTTGAGTTGATGTCAAAGAGATTGAAATTCACCGCTCGACTGAGGGACCTTACAGATAATTGTATGTGTGGGGTACAGGGATGAGGTAGTCATTCAAAAATCATGTTAAATTCTAAAAACGTAATTCCACTTTGACATATGGGGTATTGTGTAGGCCAGTGACACTAAACCTCAACTTAATCCATTTAAAATGCAGGCTGTACCACAACAAAATGTTGAAAAAGTCAAGGGGTGTGAATACTTTCTGAAGGCACTGTATCTGTAGATGCATGGACAGCAAGTTATATGACTCTATTCCATTTCAATCTCCATGTTCTTTAGGTGGTAAACATTCTGCCCGAGGGGGAGGAGTCCAGAATGAGAGTTGAGGGGTGAGAGGAGGCTGAGAGGGGCACAAGGCGAGCCATCCTCGGGGAATGCAGGACCAACCAAGAGGAGCACCCACAGCAGTACTCCATCCAGAAGTAGGTGGACATGTATGGATCTCTTGCTTCATCACCTCCCAGGCTAATGGTTGTCGTATGAGCTTGAAACTTTCGTGCTCACGCCAAACTTTTTATTGTTCATCGCCTTGTAAAAAAATAGTCTTATTATATGGACCATCAGTGAGACAGTGATTAACTCTACCCCCACTGATGTTCTCCATAGGCCAGCCTATTACGCAGACTCTGACGGACGGGTCCGAGGGGGGAGAGGGGGGGAGAAGAGCATAGAGAAACAGATACTACAGGTAGCTTCAACCTGAGGGGCAAGAGAGAATATGAACACCACAGTGGAATGTGAGTGCTTATCAATCTTGCAAAAGAGATTTGTACACTTGGTGTACAAGTCATGTGTCATCCTTGTTTACCACATGGTAAATGTAAAGTTGTTTTCCTGTCTTTCAGAGGCATCTCCTGTGAGAAGAAGAGGTGGTGCCCGTGGACCCTTGAACTGGGGCTCTGTTCAATACCCTGTAGCCATGGGGTGAGTACCACATGGAGATAAGTTAAAAAAGTAAACGTGTTTTTTATTATTTTTTATCATAAGTCCTAGTGATGTGATGGATGGTTTTAGCATGGTTATGGTCTCCTGCGGGCAGCCAACAGCCAGTGGAGGTGGAGAATCAGTGAGTCACCACACACACACACACACACACACACACACACACACACACACACAAGAGATAGATTGGAGTACAACACACGCACACACCACAGCACAACACTTTTTGGAGGTAATAACATTGATTGATACTGGGAAGATGCAAAGTGCAACAGGTGTATAATTATATTTTTAGTAGTGGTAATGTTTGTATTATATATCCCTCCCATTCATCACAGACCATCAGAGGTGGAGGGGGAGGTGGTGGTCCAGGTTGCCATGGAGATATGTCTGGACAAGTGGAAGCCATGCAGGAGCTGAGGCGCAGTTTAACCTCCATAAGCCAGACAACATGATGCCCTTTAAGGACACGGTCCAAACGCATTGAGGTGAGTGACCCCTTCCGATTATAGCAGGACCATCACATCACTAGGACTTGATCTTTGGCAGGACCCATACATGGATAAACAATTTGGCATTTAGTTGTGTTAAAGTTGATGTGTTTCTATTCATGTTCATACCTGGCAATTCATCCACTAGAACGGTAAGGGGGAGTCTGTGGAGGAAGAGGACAGCCACTTCTCAAGTCTGCACAGGTCTGCCAATGACATCACTTCCCGTCTGGCAGCCTGTAGCTCCCCAGTCTTTTGTATTTTTGTCCCCTCCCTTGAGGAAGGAGGGGACAAGGCAGTTGGGAGAGAAGGGGGAACAACTAGTTTCCCTGAGAGAGCAGAGAACACTCAGAGGGTAGGTATCCTCTCCTTTATATGATGCTGGAAACCAACTACATTAGGGTAGAGGGTTTTTATATTTCTTTTATAGAGAGCAGAGCAGTTGTATTTTTATGTGAACATGGCTGGTAAAGTTTTTTTTACAATAAAAAAATACATATATTAAACGAAATACAGTCAAGACAATAACGATAATGACAAGACAACCATAAAAAAATCGGACCATATTGTGAGGTGAAGAAACAAAATCGGTATTAGAATCCTATCCTATCGCTAACACCACTTTTGTTCATATGTCCTATTGTACTTCTCTCCAGGCTTATGTCCTAGCCCCCTGTTTACATTTGCCTCCTGGTGAAATGGGTTGCACTTTAACTCTTATTTAAGCACTGTCGTTGTTTTTTTTTCTATTTTATAAGACTGGTTCTTGTGTACATTTTGGTGTTATTTCTCCTCCTGGCTTGTGTAATTATAGAAGTACTGTAGAGGCAATGTTCAGTTCAGAGGAGGCTGGTGAAAGGAGTTATAGGAAGATAGGCTATTGTAATGGCTGGAATGGAATAAATGAAACGGAGTGAAACGTGGTTTCCATATGTTTGGTGTGTTTGATACTGTTCCATTTATTCCATTCCAGCCTTTACAATGAGCCCATCCTCCGATAGATCATCCCACCAGCCTCCTCTGGTTCAATTAGACCTTTGACAACAAATGCACTGTTGAACATGATGGCTTGTCTCGTCTTACTTTGTTCCCTATGAAGGACATGACAGACCAATCACTTACATCAGCCTTGCATAGCGGCTGCGCAGCCTCAGACCACAGAATATTGGCAGTAATTTCGGATAATTTCCCAATGATTCTACATGTTGAATGGCCACTGTTCAAGTGATCTTACTGCGCACAGCTGACGTTCGTGTTGGTCTGTTTTGTCATTTACACACTTGAGTCTTACCAGTTACAGTTAGGGGTGTTCTACATTATGTCCATCGGTGGTGACTTCATAGATGTACAGCTGCAGACTCTGAACATTCAGACCACTCACCACAGTACACACTAGGGCTACGTTTACACAGGCAGCCTAATTCTGATCTTTTGACCAATCAGATCTGATATTTTGCCAATAATTGGGCAAAAAAATTGATTGGGCTGCCTGTGTAGACAGCCTAAGAACATGAAATATGTACTCTCCTGTGACCAGCAACCACTATCCAGTTTATGTTCTCCGTTGCGCTAACCTAGCACAATTAAGTAAGTTTACAAGATTAAAAGAACAAAGCTTGGAAAATCGTGATTAGTGAATGGTGCTAGCAAGGGGTGTCGATGAACAGAAAATTCAACTGGTTCTTGTGTAGCACATGCACGGGTTGTTGCCATACTTCTATAAATGACAAATGTCCAAGTCTGGCCTCAAGTAAATACAGTGCCTTCAGAAAGTATTCACACCCCTTGACTTTATTCACATAAATAAATAAACAGAATAGAGATAAGCACAGGCAAAATCCAAGAGTATAACCGAGTTCAGTTTCTTTCCAACAGACACTGAGAGACAAATTTACCTTTCAGCAAGACAGTAACCTGAAACACAAGGCCAAATATAAACTAGAGATGCTTACCAAGATGACATTGAATGTTCCTGAGTGGCCTAGTTACAGTTCTTAAATCAGCATGAAAATCTATGGCAAGACCTGAAAAGGTCTGTCTAGCAATGACCAACAACCAACTTGACAGAGCTTGAAGATTTTTTTAAAGAATAATGCAAATATTGTACAGTCCAGGTAAGCTCTTAGAGACTTACGCAGAAAGACACAGCTGTAATCGCTGCCAAAGGTGCTTCTACAAAGTATTGATTCGGGGGTGTGAATACTTATGTAAATTAGATTTTTCTGTATTTCATATTCAATACATTTGCAAACATTTCTAAAAACATATTTTCGCTTTGTCATTATGGGGTATTGTGTGTAGATGGGTGAGGAAAAAATCTATTTAATCCATTTTGAATTCAGGCTGTAACACAACAAAATGTGGAAGAAGTCAAGGGGTGTGAATACTTTATGAAGGCACAGTACATCTGAAATAGCACTCTATTCCCACTACTTATGGTCAGGACTAGTAGTGCACTATACAGGTAATAAAGTGTCATTTTAAGACACACACACCCTTTACGTTATACTTTAGTTCCATGATATAAACAGTGAAATATATAAAATAAGTGCCTAGCTTGTGACAACAAGGGTTGGGAAATGAATTCCACATGTTTTACATCTTAGTCATATCTGATAAGTCGTTCTTCCAATTCACAGTTTGAGACATCAGATTTCCATATCAACATCTTCCCTTAAACTATTCACTGGACTGGTTTGGTCAAGTAAAATAAACCCAGACCCGCTTTTAAGAAGTGAAAACATAACCTCATAATTTGCAGCAGCTGTAGGTAGACTGGACTCTTATAGAACTCCTTTACAATTCCGGAACCACAGGCTAAGCGCCGTAGAGGAGCGCTAGCTTTGTGTATGGAGTGACTGAAGGGACAAAATGCACACAGTTACACTCAGGAAGAGAGACATACGGGACATACGGATAATATACCGCAAAACCTCAATAATACTACATTGGGTGTTTCTCAATATGCATACTATCGTACTGCAATACATTTGAGAAGCACTCGCACTCCCCTTACTGTATTACCTCAAGCTTCACTTCCCCATTCACTGAACCTTCTTCCAGCCAAGACAATGGCAAAAATAAACAAAACAAGATATACACAAAGCAAATGGTTTACTTCAAAATTATCAGCTAGATATATGAATTGTAATAATCTAGCTAGCCAGCTAGTTAAACAGGTAAAATGACCTAAAACTAATGTTATGCAAGGTAGATATACATTTTTTGTGGGTAGCTACCATTTTTTGTGGCTAGATAGCTAGCCAGTTAGCCCTAATGACTTAATACTATGGACTTACAGTACCCATTCACTGAACCATCTTCCAGCCAGGACAACAATAGAGACGAAACAAGATACACAGAAAACAAACATTTTACTTCATAACTATCAGTTAGCTATATGTGAATCGTAAAAATAATGTAGCTAACCAGATAGTTTAACAGGAAAAAAACACTTAAAACTAATGTTATTCAAGATAGATGTTAATTCTTCATGGGTAGCTAGCTAACAATTCTTTGTTGCTATCTGGCTAGCTAACAGTATTAGTAATAAGCCAGTTAGCCCAATTGACTTATTATGGGCTTGCGATCTACAGTACGTAGGCAGGTAAACATGCCAAAATTAACACAACATGTATTTATTAACGTATGAGGTGTGAATAGGCAACATGTGAATAGGCAACATTTTATTTTGAAGTCGGAGTGTATTTTCTCTCGCTTTAGCTCAAATAATGGCCACCATTGATTTCAAGAAATGTTGCATCATTTTTTATGTGGTTGCGTTATATTTCTTTGCATACTTTCAGTTGAAGCTTGCATCAATGCATGCTTAAAATATGTACAAACGGAGTACACTTTTGAGAAGTGCCCTCCGTCCCTCCGTTTCGCATACTTGGATTTGGACTCATACTCCGACCCTACCATGCTCCAATTTGCGTGCTCGGAGCACGGTAGTACACATTTTGAGAAACACCAAATGTCTTCTTTTCAATAAAGACCCCAAAGAGGTATTATGTGATTCCCGTTGTAGAACAATGATTCACAAAGAGCCAATAACAGGTTACCGGTGTCTGGAAAGCAATGAGACACAGTGTGAGAAGTAATGTCGAAAGAAGCTATAGCCAGTCGTACCCCTGAATCATTCATTCCAATAAGACATGCAGGCATAGAACATGCAGGCATAGGGAACAATAGGGAGCGTAAAGAGCTGGAGAGTGTTCAAGTATTTGAGCTTGAGTGTTGAAGGGAGTTTGAAAGTGTTAAAGCCTACTGTAGCAGTAGTACAAATAAAGATAGGTGTTTGCTTAACCTGTTATGGCTAGGGGGCAGTATTTTCACGGCCGGATAAAAAAACGTACCCGATTTAATCTGATTATTACTCCTGCCCAGAAACTAGAATATGCATATAATTATTGGCTTTGGATAGAAAACACCTTAAAGTTTCTAAAACTGTTTGAATGGTGTCTGTGAGTATAACAGAACTCATATGGCAGGCAAAAACCTGAGAAGATTCCAAACAGGAAGTACCCTCTCTGACCATTCCTTGAGCTTCTTGGCTCTGTTTATTGAAAACGTAGGATCTTTGCTGTAACGTGACACTTCCTACGGCTCCCATAGGCTCTCAGAACCCGGGAAAAAGCTGAATGATGTAATTCCAGCCGTTGGCTGAAAAACATTAGCGCCTTTGGTAAGTGCTCTATTAGCGGACCATCAGACTGAGGCTCGTGCACGAGGGGATCCCATGTTTTTATTTTCTCTCTCTTTGAACGTAAACACGCTTTCCCGGTCGGAATATTATTGCTTTTTTACGAGAAAAATGGCATAAAAATTGATTTTAAACAGTGGTTGACATGCTTCGAAGTACGGTAATGGAATATTTAGAATTTTTTTGTCACGAAACGTGTCGGGCGCGTAACCGTTATTTACCCTTTCGGATAGTGTCTTGAACGCACGAACAAAACACCGCTATTTGGATATAACTATGGATTATTTGGGACCAAACCAACATTTGTTATTGAAGTAGAAGTCCTGGGAGTGCATTCTGACAAAGAACAGCAAATGTAATAACATTTTTCTTATAGTAAATCTGACTTTGGTGAGTGCTAAACTTGGTGGGTGTGTAAATAGCTAGCCCTGTGATGCCGGGCTATCTACTTAGAATATTGCAAAATGTGCTTTCACCGAAAAGCTATTTTAAAATCGGACTTAGCGAGTGCATAGAGGAGTTCTGTATCTATAATTCTTAAAATAATTGTTATGTTTTTTGTGAACGTTTATCGTGAGTAATTTAGTAAATTCACCGGAAGTTTGCGGGGGGTATGCTAGTTCTGAACGTCACATGCTAATGTAAAAAGCTGTTTTTTGATATAAATATGAACTTGATTGAACAAAACATGCATGTATTGTATAACATAATGTCCTAGGGGTGTCATCTGATGAAGATCATCAAAGGTTAGTGCTGCATTTAGCTGTGGTTTGGATTTATGTGACATTATATGCTAGCTTGAAAAATGGGTGTCTGATTATTTCTGGCTGGGTACTCTGCTGAGATAATCTAATGTTTTGCTTTCGTTGTAAAGCCTTTTTGAAATCGGACAGTGTGGTTAGGTAAAGGAGAGTCTTGTCTTTAAAATGGTGTAAAATAGTCATATGTTCGAAAAATTGAAGTTTTTGTATTTTTGAGGAATTTGTAATTCGCGCCACGCCCATCATTGGCTATTGGAGCAGGTGTTTCGCTAGCGGAACGTCTAGATGTAAGAGGTTAAGTGATTGTAAAAACCCAGTCACCTTGGTGTGTGGGGGCCCTACAGAGTGGGAGAGAGTGAGGTTGAGCCCAGAGAAAGGGGTTGAGGAGGGGCTAGGTGGGCTTGCCTTCTAAGGGGCCTGCGGAATGTTTAGGTTTGGCAGGTTACCTGTGCTGACTGGGCTACGTGCGTTTACTGTGTTGTTGTGTGTCTCTATGGCAGCCACTGGGCTCACAGCACTCTTGCTCTCTGTCACTGGCTGCTACATGCATGCTGCCTAGAGACCTGTCTAGTCTGGCATAGGGAGCTGGCAGACATTGAACCATAAATGGCAGCATCCTGACTTTTGAGCCTCTGAGGCTGCTATTGACTCTGATCAGCCTTTCAGGAATAGGGCTCACCCACTGGATCAGATATGCATCAGCCTATAAGGCACTTTGACTGCTAATATGCCTTCAAGGAGCTTTCCTTATGAAACAGCCTACAAGGCAGCATCCTGACTTGTCAGCCTCTAAGGCTGCTATTGAATCTGATCAAGCTCTGATGCTGAAAGCTAATCTGATCAGCCTGTCAGGAATGGAGCTCTGTAAATGTAAATATTATCCATTAAACATGAAGTGTCCCTTATAATTATACACATATCAGTTATGCAAGCTAACAACCAGCATAGCTAACTAGCTAGCTAACTAGCTAACAAGACTACCTAGCTAACTAGCTAGCTAGCTTACAAGACTAGCTAGCTAAGTGAGCTTGCTAAGCAGCCACATGAGCAAGCTAGCTAACAAACACAAAACATTTGCTTATCTACAACAAATCAGTCTGATATATCAGTGATAAAATATATCAGTATAAAGTTGCCTTAATTTTGAAAGAAGTAAGTTATATTACCTTTTTTCCTCTAGGCTTCAGCTTTCTGTCTCTGTTTGAATTTGTCTCGATGGCTTGATGTTCCTTGCATGCAATTGTCTCTGGTCTCGGGGGCGGCATGCAGCCTGTGAGACTAGGCTGCCTGTCAGGTGCTGTTCAGGGCTTAAATGCCCCACGAGGTCACTGCTCACTGTAGAGTCCCCGGCCAGGATACATGGGACAAGGTCTATCCATGAAGGAGATTACTAAGCCTGGGAAGGTACCCCAATGAACTCTGCATGACTCTAGCTGTAACTACCTCCACTAGGCTACACACATTCAGACACATTGACATATTAAAAAGAAAGGAGGAACAAGGCACTCTTCATATAATTAAAATGGCTTCATTTATATGGCATGTTCAATAGAACAAAGATTTAAAAACGCTCATGTGTTTCGTCTCAGCCTGCTCTCATAGACTAAACGTAACATAGCGAAAGTAAATCCGGGACACAAAAATGAGTATATGTTACGTTTAGTATGGTTATATAATAAGAAAGACAAGCATTTTAGCTAATTACCAACTTTGCAACTACTTACTACTTTTTTGCTACTTTGGAACTACTTAGCATGTTAGCTAACCCTTCCCCTAACTGTAACTCTTTAACCTAACTCCTGACCTTAACCCTAACTCCTAACCACTAGCCTAGCAATCCATAGCATATCATACCAATTGTAATTTGTAACATATCATAAGAAATGGATGATGGACATCCACAAATTAATACATACCATACGTAACATTTATTAATTTCAGTGTCCCAGATTAGAATTTACTATGTTACGTCTACCCCTGAATCCAGGTCGCAGTGGCTAATAAAGTCATGCTTGTTCCTTGTGTGCTATGCATTGCATTGTGCACTGTGCCCTCTCCTTCGAGAACATATTCACTATTGTTCCCCTCAGTGACTGGCCAGACCAGTTCCTTGTTGCC
Source organism: Salmo trutta (assembly GCF_901001165.1). Lineage (NCBI taxonomy): Eukaryota > Metazoa > Chordata > Actinopteri > Salmoniformes > Salmonidae > Salmo > Salmo trutta. Next base: position 16,723,703 of record NC_042991.1, read on the forward strand.
TTTGAATATGTGACAAGTATTTCCTTTAAAAATCCTTCCCATCAAAGTCAGTGGGATGGTCACATGCACATTACTGTTATAATGAGTAAAAGGAAAACATCTCAAGTGGATAAAGTGTAAGCTTAATTTGCCGAGACCGCCCTAGTTGCTGCAATATGATAAAATATGTCATGTAATACCTGTAGGCTAATGTGAGCTAACTCTCCATTCACTCAATCCCAGTCCTGCCACGTCAACGAAGTAATGAATTGATTTTGTGAAGCTTTCTGATGAATGGTGTTGTGAAAGAGTGTAACACAATCCTCTAGCCTGCCTTGCTTCACACTAATGACTCTTTTCATTCAACTCTCTTCATTCACACTTATAAGAGAAAGGATCAAATGTGGTGATGTATTCACCAAAGTCCACATAAAAAAAGCACGGCATTGAAAAGTGCAGCAAGGCATCCATCATGGCAGTGAAGTCATGCACCTGAAATAAATAGTCACAATATCATCAGAGAAGACGTTAATGCACAAACAAAACTGGGAAAGGAAAGGTTCTCCATCTTACTCTAGAGAGAATTTAACCATATCGTAGTAGAAGTTGTTGCATGCTGATCTGCATTGGATGAATAAATGATAGCAAGTCTTGCATATGGGTTTCTTACATACCGGTGCCATTCAAGGCAGCCAGTTGTAATTATGCAGTTATTGCAGTATATATATTTTTTGACTTCTTTAACAGTATTGGACAGTGTTATCTAATTTCAGCTGTGACTCCAATTCAGTGACAACCAGACCAGCTCCTTGTTGCAAGTGTTTCCTTTGATTTGAAACATAGAATAGTTTTTTTATCTGCTTTATATTTCTTGTTGGAAACCAGCAGTGGGGTTTCTTTTGTTCCTAGCTGTCCACAATGATCTTTGTTCAACGTAGCACCCTGGGCGTGTAAGGTCTTGTTTGTCTTTGTTGTGTATTATTTAAATGGAGACACTTTATGAAAGTTATTTTCTGCCTCGGTGATCGTCTTCCACCCCCGTGATGGCCTGTAATCCCGTAAACCACTCTTAAGGCTCTCACAAATAATCACCACTATTCATCAAAATACCCACACACAGAGAGAGAGAAAGAGAGAGTGTACACACGTTTACACACTGAAGCACAGATTTTTCTCCTTTGTTGTGGAGTTCTATGAAAGATGACGGTCATTCTCAAAAGGGAGGTTGGTTTTGTCAAGCATATTGTAAAGTACATCACAATGGTGTGTGTTGAGAGATGATTTTGCATTTGTTCAACCACAAACGTGACACCATTCTTCCACGAGAAAATTCCACCATTGGGTGTTTTGTTGATGGTGTTGGAAAACGCTGTCTCAGGTGCCTCTCCAGCATCTCCAATAAGCGTTCAAGTTGGTTTGAGATCTGGTGACTGACGTGCGCACGCGTGCGGCGCACACACACACACACACACACACACACACCCTATGCTCCTTTGAGACCCCTCTTTCAAAGTCACTGAGATCTCTTCTTCCAGCCATGGTAGCCAAAATAATGGGCAACTGGGCATTTTTATACATGACTCTAAGGACGACCAACTGAAGCATTCAATGAAAAGAACTACCTCTCTACAATCAATCATGGGTTTAATGCTGTGGGGTTGCTTTGCTGCCTCTGGTACTGGGGGCCTTGAGCATGTGCAAGGGATCATGAAATCAGCAGATTATCAAGGTGTTTTGGAGTCCAATGTTCAACCCAGTGTCCAAAAACTGGGTCTCCCTGGAATGGTTCAAAGAAGAAACGTTGGACTGTTCTGGAGTGGCCAGCGAATAGTCCATATCTGAATCACATCCAAAACCTATAGCGAGATCTGACAACAGCAGTTGGTGGAGGGCACCCCTCAAACATTGACGAATTAGAGAAGCTTGCTGCTAAAGAGTGGGACAAATTGCCAGTAGAAAGGTGCAGTAAGCTCCTTGTTGGCTACAAGAAGCATTTTTCTGCATTTACTAGCTCCAGGGTGCCAATCATTTTCCTAATGCCTTTAGTATTTATTTTCTAAATTAAAATTCTAAAATTAAGTTTACAAAAATAAAATGTGTTCTGCAATGTTAAATCAAATTATTAAATTTAGAAAATTCAGTTTAAACTTATTTTAGAAGAAATAGTGAATCATTTTATAAAAGTGCTAGGGTGCCAATATATTTGGCCGCAACTGTACTTATATACGTTGGAAGTACAGTACACACTGTTTTCCTCTAAAGGGGCAATATGCAGTTGCTGCATACATGTTTGGACTTATAAATGAATGATATGTACCCATTTATTCTTTAAGAATATAACGTATACTGTAAATGTCTCATAAGCTTAGTTCAACTGTCGTACTCCATCAAAACCCAAAATATGAGCTTGTTTTACTCCAATTAACAGAGTAAATGTAAACAAACCCTATATAGCCTCAAAACATGGTTAGAACGGTAATTGTGATATCATGGATGGTCACTTGGTCAGTCCTTGCATCCATAGCTCTGTCTATGAATTTGAGAGAGGCTACATTTCTCTACCCCATCCCTCAGCTTTTTACTGAAACAGGAGCTCTGTTATTGTTTCAACTGCTGATTGCTGCTTTATTTGGAAGTGCAACATTTTATTCTGTGTATCTCCGGAAGCACACAATATGATCGATCCCCAAAAGAATAATAGCACATGCTCAGCGCTTAGAGAAATGGACTGAGTCTCGGTAGAGAGAAATAGAGAGAGCATATTGAGAGAGAAAGACTTAATGCATTTAGAGTGTTAAGTTCGACAATAAGAAATCAAAAAACATCGCTCAACAGAAAAAAAGGAACTGATAAATAAGTCACTGACAACCAAAATGAAACAGGTGGGGTTTTAAAATGGTTCCTGAAAGGCATCCATGGGGTTCCTACTGACTGGGTGCTGACCAAGCAAACTCCAGTTGGGTCTTAACACCCACCATGAACGCCCACTAGAGTTGAATGGTATCAGAGAAAAGGAAAAGAAAACCTCCACCAAATTAGGTTAGGGAATCAAACCAAACAGGGGAGACGCAAGATAAAAGGCATTGTTAACAATTTAAAGAGGAAGAGCTAAACAGCCATGTAGCTCATCCAACATCTCTCATGCCACTGGAGCATTGGCTCTACAACTCTTAAATATCACCTGTGCCAGCACAGGTGACACCAGGTGCTGCACTCTGGAGGCCCACTACTCTGCCTTAGAAACAGGGACCAGAATGACTCTCACGTTCATAAATCACATTGCAAAAGACAGAATCCACTATCACTACTGTCAGAACATCAATCCGCTTCATAACACTCAAATCTGCCCATGTCCATTGCAACAAATTGGCCTGAGCTTCTTTTGGAGGGTGAAAAGCAGGGAGTTGACAGTATATTGGATTTTCAATAGGACTGTACTTCAGTATAGGGTTATTAGATAAAGACTAGCTTATGGCATCCATAGGGCTTCCATAGTCATATATGATATAAACGTATGGATATCGACTGATCTCTCCAGGAAGAAGAAGGGCGGGGGTGTATGTTTCATGATTAACTACTCATGGTGTGATTGTGATAACATACAGAAACTCAAGTCCTTTTGTTCACCCAACCTAGAATACCTCACAATCAAATGCCGATCGTATGACCTCCCAAGAGAATTCTCTTGGGTTATAGTCACAGCCGTGTATATTCCCCCTCAAGCTGATACAATGACGGACCTCAAAGAACTACACTGGAAACCACATATCCTGAGGGCACATTTATTGTAGCTGGATATTTTAACAAAGATAATCTGAGGAAAAGGTTACCGAAAATCTACCACCACATTCACTGTAGCACTCACTCTGAGAAAATATTGGACCACTACTACTCAAATTTTCGAGATGCCTACAAGGCCCTCCCCCGCCCTCCCTTCGGCAAATCTGATCACAACTCCATTTTGCTCCTCCCTTCCTATAGGCAGAAACTCAAAACAGGATGTACCCGTGCTACAGACTATTCAATGCTGGTCTGACCAATCGGAATCCATGCTTCAAGATTGTTTTGATCATGCAGACTGGGATATGTTCCGGGTAGCCTCTGTAAATAATATCACCGAATACACAGATACGGTGACTGTGTTTATCAGGAAATGTATAGGAGATGTTGTACCCACTGTGACTATTAAAACCTACCCAAACCAGAAACCGTGAATAGATGGCAACATTCGCTCAAAACTGGATGCACAAAACACTGCATTTAACCATAGCAAAGTGACTGAGAATACAAACGGTGTAGTTTTTACCTCCGTAAGGCAGTCAAAGAGGCAAAAAGTCAGTACAGAGACAAAGTGGAGTCGCAATTCAATGGCTCAGACACGAGATGTATGTGGCAGGGTCTACAGATAATCACGGGCTACAAAGGGAAAACCAGCCATGTCGAAGTCACCAACGTCTTGCTTCCGGGTAAGATAAACACCTTTTTCACCCGCTTTGAGGATAACACAGTTCCACCGACGCGGCCAGCTACCAAGGACTGTGGGCTCATTGTCTGTGGCTGACGTGAGTCAAACATTTAAGTGTGTTAATCCTCGCAAGGCTGCCGGCCCAGACATCATCCCTAGCCGCGTCCTCAGAGCATGCGCAGACCAGCTGGCTGGAGTGTTTACGTACATATTCAATCTCTCCCTATCCCAGTCTGCTGTCCACACATGCTTCAAGATGTTCACCATTGTTCCTGTAACCAAGAAAGCAAAGGTAACTGAACTAAATGACTATCGCCCCGTAGCACTCACTTCTGTCATCATGAAGTGCTTTGCGAGACTAGTCAAGGATCATATCACCTCTACCTTACTTGACCCCTATGCCCACTTAAATTTGCTTGCTGCTACAATAGATCCACAGACGATGCAATCGCCATCGCACTGCACACTACCCTATCCCATCTGGACAAGAGGAATACTGTCACGTCCTGACCAGTATAGAGGTTCTTTGTTATTGTAGTTTGGTCAGGACGTGGCAGAGGTATTTTGATTATGTGGTTCGGGGTGGTGGTTTATTTAGTAGGGTGTTTGTTTAGTTAGTTTCCGTGTTTTGGGTTATGTTCTATGTTTTGTATTTCTATATTCTTTCTAGGTCTTTGTATTTCTATGTCTAGGTTTTGGGTGTTGGACTCTCAATTGGAGGCAGGTGTTTTTAGTTGCCTCTGATTGAGAGTCCTATATATAGGTATGTGTTTTGTTTGTAGTTTGTGGGAGATTGTTCCGTGTATAGTGTCAAGCCTTACAGGACTGTTTATCGTCAGTGTGTTTCTTTTTGTATACGTGTTTATTTTGGGTTTTCCTTCTTTCCTTATAATAAAGAAGATGAGTATACATTTCCCTGCTGCGTTTTGGTCTCATCACTACGACAACCGTGACAAATACCTATGTAAGAATGCTGTTCATTGACTATAGCTCAGCAATCAACATCATAGTACCCTCCAAGCTCATCATCAAGCTCGGGGCCCTGGGTGTGAACCCCACCCTGTGCAATTGGGTCCTGGACTTCCTGATGTGCCGCCCCCAGGTGGTGAAGGTAGGAAACAACACCTCCACTTCACTGATCCTCAACACAGGGGCCCCACAAGGGTGCATGCTCAGTCCCCTCCTGTACTCCTTGTTCACCCATGACTGCCTGGCCATGCACGCCTCCAACTCATTAATGAAGTTTGCAGACGGCACAACAGTAGTAGGCCTGATTACCAACAATGACGAGACAGCCTACATGGAGGAGGTGAGGGCCCTGGGAGTGTGGTGCCAGGAAAATAACCTCTCACTCAACGTCAACAAAACAAAGGAGCTGATCGTGGACTTCAGGAAACAGCAGAGGGAGCACCCCCCTATCCACATCGACGAGACCGCAGTGGAGAAGGTGGAAAGCTTGGCGTACACATCATTGACAAACTGAAAGTGTCCACCCACACAGACAGTGGGGTGAAGAAGGTGCAACAGCGCCTCTTCAACCTCAGGAGGCTGAAGAAATGTGTGGCACCTAAAACCCTCAGAAACATTTACAGATGCACAATTGAGAGCATCCTGTCAGGCTGTATCACCTCTCCAGAGGGTGGTGCGGACTGCCCAACGCATCACCGGGGGCTAAAAAGATCATCAAGGACAACAACCACCCGAGCCACTGCCTGTTCACCCCACTATCATCTAGAAGGCGAGGTCAGCACAGGTGCATCAAAGCTGGGACTGAGAGACTGAAAAACAGCTTCTATTTCAAGGCCATCAGACTGTTAAATAGCCATCGCTAGCACATTAGAGGCTACTGCCCTATATACATAGACCTGAAATCACTGGCCACTTTAGTAATGGAACACAAGTCACTAATAATGTTTCGATATTTTGCATTACTCATCTCATATGTGTACACTGTATCCTGTTCTTTTCTACTGTATTTTCATCTATGCCGCTCCGACATTGCTCATCGAAAAATGTATATATTCTTTGTTACTTACTTTAGATTTGTGTGTATTGTGTGTATTGTAGTGAAATTGTTAGATATTACTTGACAGATATTACTGCACTGTTGGAGCTAGAAACACAAGCATTTCGCTACACCCGCAATAACATCTGCTAAACATGTGTATCTGACCAATAAAATGTGATTTGATCTCACTATGTTGACCTATAATTGACATCAGCTGAGAATTTGTGATTGTTATTGTTGGTGGTAAATTGCTTTTAATTCGTATCTATTGATTGATGCTCTCTATACCGTGGCAAAATATAAATACATATTCATGTCATTGTATAAAATGCAAGAATTAAATCAAGCAGGTGCTATATTGCCATACTTGTCTCTATGAATACAGAAGTATTGACATGTGTCCTGGTTAGGAGCACACCAGCCACACGAGCTGACACTAATGCGTTTAGATCACCACTGGGCCCACCATAACATCCTAGCTAAAATGAATGTGCCTCCTTGATTAAGACGGGCATTGAGACAGAGCTTCTTTAAGGTACCCACATTGACCTGTGCTGTCAATACATTCATACCATATCAATACGAAACCTGCGGCATTATTTAATACTCTACTTGTGTAATGCGGTGTGAACCATGTGGGGTGTGATCATATATATGTTCTGGAGATATTGGAAAAGTGTACTCAAACTGCGCTCTAGGCTATTTATTTTTTTCCCTTTAATCTTGACTGTCGAAGATCAACAACCCTCATTTGAAAGCGAGTCAACATTGCAGCGCAATATGATGTATTCAGCAATCAAATGTATAATGGCGTAATGTACAGTAGTTTGATTTGCTGCTACTTACAAACTACAAAGGGGGCAATGGCGATTTGAAGGGTCTGAAATTATGTCTGTTATGGTCTAACGTGACAAGCTTTAATACAATAGGGTAATAACATCACTTGGGTGGCCAAGTGTGACACTGCATTTATAGGTTCTGTTAAACATCATACTAGCTCACAACAGTATATGGAGAAAGATAGAGACAAAGAGAGAGAGAGAGAACGAGAAAGAGGGAAAGAGACAAAGAGGTCAGAGAGAGAGAGACCGAGAGGACAGAGAGAGCGAGAGGACAGAGAGGACAGAGAGGACAGACAGACAGACAGACAGACAGACAGACAGACAGACAGACAGACAGACAGACATAGCGAGACAGACAGAGAGTGCGACAGAGGGGGAGGTCCACTACAGTATATAAAAAGAGAGCTGTTTTGCACAGGCCTCTCATTGTTGTTTTGATCTTTTGAACAATTTATCACAAACAATGCAACAGCCGTTCAATCGAACATGGAGCCAAGGAAGGACAGTGTCCGTTGCCATTGTGTTTCTATCCAGTGTTATCAATGGGCTTTACACATACAGTACTTACCTTGTCTCGTGCTGACTCCCACCACTGAGTCAGAGCAACCTTGAGTCATGAATGGCCTTGGCACCCGGTCAGAGGAACAGGAAGCACCACCTGCCGTGGAAATCTGACGGTCATTTCCCTGAGAACGTCTTCGTCGAGCACATGAGCGTGAATCCTCCTGTAACAAACAGAGACAGGCCAAGCCCAGTCCCGGTCCACACTGGTTCTGCTACACTGTAGTAGTATGCTGCTATATAGGTACTGTAGTGATGTGCTGCTGTGATTGTAATGCAATATCTCTTAACGACATCACATAAATAAGAAAGAGTAGGGTAGGGGGTTGCGGTGTTAAAAAGGTTACTATTTTCAGGCATGGGGTTTTTAACCATCTTTCAAATGTACTGCAAAGCATCTTCATTGAAAATATTTCCGCTCATTAAACCTCTGCTGCAGCCATTCAAATCTCATTAATCATTTCACTTGTCACAGTGGATTATACCGCCACCGAGCTGACATAGCTTTTCTGGAATATATATCACCCCAAGTTAGGGGATTTCACTCCTCCCCTTCCTCCTTATCCTACCCATAACCAACTCTCCCCTCACCTCTCATTTCCCTCCCCCTCGGTGCTCTCCCAAGTTGAGTGATTGTAATTAGTTGGCTGAGGGTTTTCCCATGTTGTCTCTTCCTGGTGACTAATGCAGTTGTGTGACTGGTATAAAGGGCCACCCGTCATCCCCTGGCCCCTCCCTACCTGTGAGCCTGCTCTGTTCTGCTCCCCCAAACCCAGGTCTGTATCCCAAATGGCACTCTATTGCATAAAGTGCACTGCTTTTGACCAGAGCCTTATAGGCCCTAGTCAAATTTGTTTTTTTTTATGTAACCTTTGTTTAACTAGGCAAGTCAGTTAAGAACAAATTCTTATTTACAATAATAAATAAGTCAAAGTCCTAGTCAAAAGTAGTGTACGATATAGGGGATAGGGTGCCATGTGGGACTCATCCCAGTTCTTTCTGACTCATCTGGCTAGGCTAGATAATGCTGCTGAAACAATCGGTGTAGGTGAAGGTCAAATGAGTCCTTTAGATGTAAGAGCTTTGGAGGGATAGTGAGTGATTTGATGGCGGATAACCCCTCCCAGCACTCCAGCGAGCCAAGAGCAACCGGCTGGCTCACACAAAAACATTACTACCGATGATGTAAAGGAGACTTGCCATTTTTTTTATTTCCTCAGACCCAAGAAGATATATGGTGCTTTTTCTGTCAACAGTTCTTTACGAAAATTACAACACATAAAGATAGAACTGGAGTGTCAAGAGAATCGATAAGAAAAAATACTTTTGAAACAGGGTCCGTTTTGTATGCACAACCTTGTGTGATAGAAGTCAAGTCCTGTTACATTATTTTTGTTGGCGCTGTGAGGCTCTCGAATTTCTCTCTGGAGGAGGGGGCATTCACAATCATTATGCTGTCAAATAACTAGAGACGGAGGGGGTGGAGGGAGGGGGGCTGGAAATGACAGCTGTGGATTAAATCATTGAAATGTCATCTGAAGAGAACTTCACCCCAGCTCCTGTCCCCAATGAGAAGGATGCTGCTCATGAAATAATAGCAGTAGTATTGAGTACAAGCACAGACAGAAAGATAGCGAGAGAGAAAGAGAGGCAGCGCAAAGAGATGAGACTTAAGGTGTCCGCATACTCGGTTTAGTTTCATGCTAGCAGAACTCAGCTAGGCGAAGCAAACGTCTGTGCCTCGCATTAAAAGACAAAAAATGAGAAAAAAGCAGCAATATTACTGTTTGTCACTCTTGAGACGCCGTAGCAACAACATACATACATTTCCTCAGAATAGTCATTAATTTTGACGTTTTTGCCATGGAGGTCTTAGCGGCGCAATTTTACATCTAACTAAGATGTTTGGTGCATTATTTCTCAAGTGAAAACATTTGCATAAAAACTTGTTGAATGACAACACTTAAAGGGGTGTAGACTTTGGCTACCAAAGTTTGGTTTACCTCAAGAAAAAAAAAGTGCACTCGAATGCTTCCGAACACCAAAACAAACAAAAACGTCATAATATATGCGCAAACTGTTTCGACTGGGAAGCACACAGTAAGCTTTAGAGAAAAGGTTATTTGCATTGTAAAAGGAACACCTTTTGTTTGTATGTTGCAGTACATTGCTTCAGTGTCCATTTTTAAGCATATTATACTCAGACGCAAGATGTTTCAATACTATGTGCATCATATAACATATGGCTAAGTTTAGGAATTAAATTCAAGAGTTAGGGTTAGGGTTAGCTAAAAGGGTTAAGGTTAGGGTTAGGGGAAAGGTTAGCTAACATGCTAAGTAGTTGCAAAGTAGCTAAAAAGTAGTAAGTAGTTAAAAAGTTGTTGATTAGCTAAAATACAAAAGTTGTCCATGTTAAGATTCAAACTCACAACCTTTGGGTTGCTAGACGTTCGCGTTATAGGCCCACCCTCCTTTTGTTTTTTCCTTAAGTAACCACTTGTCTTATGTAACCATACCAAACGGAAAATATCATACTAATTTGAGTGTCCCGAATTTACATCTACTATGATGCGTCTTGTCAATGAGACCAGGATGACCTGGAAGGCCTCATTGTTCCTTACACATGAACGGAATTTTGGAGATGTGGAAATGAATGTAATCCACAGTTCACAGTTGAGTTGTTTCATTCAGGATGTCGATTAGGACCATGCTGATCATGTGTATCTGAGGGAGTGACATGGTTAGCGAAGGGGAAAGCTGTAGATGTTATCGTTTCTGTGTCGCATCTCTCTCCTACTCTCCATGCATATCTTGTGTAAAGCTAACAAGAGGAGGTGGACATCAGAAATAGAGGAAGGAGTAAAAACAAACAAAATATAACTATTGTAAAATAGATTGAGTCTGTAAAATGTGTATAAGATATATAAACTGAAGGTAGAAGCCTAAGTGATTATTGGTTTACTCCAATTGGGGGATTGGTGGTAAGGTTTGCGGGGAATAATAAAGGTATATTCTAAAAAAGTATGTATGTCTATATAGGTATGTGTATGTATATTTGTGTATATGAATGCATGCGTGTATGTATATGGATATATTTACCCAAAAAATATATGAGGGATTGGAAATGATGCAGACAATTACATTGATGGAAGCAACATTCTTTCCGCAATATTAAGCTGATCCACCCGAAAAATGAAAAAAAAAATATATATATATTTTTTTTAAACAAGAGGAGGAATATACACTGCTCAAAAAAATAAAGGGAACACTAAAACAACACAACCTAGATGTGAATGAATGAAATAATCTTATTAAAAACTTTTTTCTTTACATAGTTGAATGTGCTGACAACAAAATCACACAAAAATAATCAATGGAAATCCAATTTATCAACCCATGGAGGTCTGGATTTGGAGTCGCACTCAAAATTAAAGTGGAAAATCACACTACAGGCTGATCCAACTTTGATGTAATGTCCTTAAAACAAGTCAAAATGAGGCTCAGTAGTGTGTGTGGCCTCCACGTGCCTGTATGACCTCCCTACAATACCTGGGCATGCTCCTGATGAGGTGGCGGATGGTCTCCTGAGGGATCTCCTCCCAGACCTGGACTAAAGCATCCGCCAACTCCTGGACAGTCTGTGGTGCAACGTGGCGTTGGTGGATGGAGAGAGACATGATGTCCCAGATGTGCTCAATTGGATTCAGGTCTGGGGAACGGGCGGGCCAGTCCATAGCATCAATGCCTTCCTCTTGCAGGAACTGCTGACACACTCCAGCCACATGAGGTCTAGCATTGTCTTGCATTAGGAGGAACCCAGGGCCAACCGCACCAGCATATGGTCTCACAAGGGGTCTGAGGATCTCATCTCGGTACCTAATGGCAGTCAGGCTACCTCTGGCGAGCACATGGAGGGCTGTGCGGCCCCCAAAGAAATGCCACCCCACACCATGACTGACCCACTGCCAAACCGGTCATTCTGGAGGATGTTGCAGGCAGCAGAACGTTCTCCACGGCGTCTCCAGACTCTGTCACATCTGTCACATGTGCTCAGTGTGAACCTGCTTTCATCTGTGAAGAGCACAGGGCGCCAGTGGCGAATTTGCCAATCTTGGTATTCTCTGGCAAATGCCAAACGTCCTGCACGGTGTTGGGCTGTAAGCACAACCCCCACCTGTGGACGTCAGGCCCTCATACCACCCTCATGGAGTCTGTTTCTGACCGTTTGAGCAGACACATGCACATTTGTGGCCTGCTGGAGGTCATTTTGCAGGGCTCTGGCAGTGCTTCTCCTGCTCCTCCTTGCACAAAGGCGGAGGTAGCGGTCCTGCTGCTGGGTTGATACCCTCCTACGGCCTCCTCCACGTCTCCTGATGTACTGGCCTGTCTCCTGGTAGCGCCTCCATGCTCTGGACACTACGCTGACAGACACAGCAAACCTTCTTGCCACAGCTCGCATTGATGTGCCATCCTGGATGAGCTGCACTACCTGAGCCACTTGTGTGGGTTGTAGACTCTGTCTCATGCTACCACTAGAGTGAAAGCACCGCCAGCATACAAAAGTGACCAAAACATCAGCCAGGAAGCATAGGAACTGAGAAGTGGTCTGTGGTTACCACCTGCAGAACCAGTCCTTTATTGGGGGTGTCTTGCTAATTGCCTATAATTTCCACCTGTTGTATATTCCATTTGCACAACAGCATGTGAAATTTATTGTCAATCAGTGTTGCTTCCTAAGTGGACAGTTTGATTTCACAGAAGTGTGATTTACTTGGAGTTACATTGTGTTGTTTAAGTGTTCCCTTTATTTTTTTGAGCAGTATATTTTAAACACAAATATCAGCAATGTATTTATGATTCATTTTGTGCTGGTCTGACATCATCATCATCATCATCTCTCTCTCTAACACACACACACACAGAGACTGGGTGTAAAAAAAAATTGTTGCAAAAACCACAAGGGAATAAATAACTACCTTTGATCTCCCTAATGAAGTTCATTCTCTGAGTAGTGTTAAATGGGGCATACACTGTCTCTCCATGAGAATACATGAATATTCATAGAAAACTAAAAGCACATGTTTTAGCCTTTGCTGTACATAATGGTCAGCTTATGGACATAAGGTCACTCAGAAACAAATTAGGAAATGTCCACTCTCTAATACATTATTTGGAACCGGTTTCAATGCTTTCATAAAGGTTAAAGAAACAAAGGTTGATTTTAGTACTGGCCGTAACGTTATAGGTTCGGGGCTGTGTCAGGAATATTTTGCTATTTTCACTACCGGAATTATGGGCGCAGTAGCTGGCGGTGGCACGAAAGGCCTGGGTTTTGATGAATTAACAATTAGCCAATTAGAACAGGCTCCATGGTTAAATATGTGGCTGTGTACATACAGTCTTTTATATAGTATATTACATTGTCATTAACTCCCATTCAAATGTCACATTGTTCCAATGGCATTGCTTCAATATGGAAATACATTATAAAACGTAGGCTATAGCATTCACACTGATATAGGGGCTGGGCAGTGATTGACTTGTGTAGGAGCTCACAAGAGCTGAGTACCTGCACCTCAAATGTTTTACTGCTTGAGCTCCTGTTCCACTTATAGAATATTAGCTCAAAAGTATTGTGGAGTGGCCTCCCGAGTGGCGCAGCGGTCTAACAGGTTGACTACAAAATAAATTTAGACAAACATGTTATTCAATTATTGCACCCACACTGCTCGCTCGCGCCAATGAGTGTCTGCGTTGCCAAGGGCTAAAATAGAGGCAGATCGCACTGCAAGTCCTGCCTTTCCCATCTCCTCATTGGTTTATAGAAGCAGGTACCCACGTGCCATCTCCTCATTGGTTATACCCACGTGGGTGACTGAAAGACAAACGAGGTTAGTGCTGGTAATGCACCTAATTTATGAAAGTTGCCAATCGCAATATAAAGTCAAGAGGAAAAAGCCTGGAAGGAGGAGAGATGACTAGAAACGATTTGGTTGACCGTTTTATGTGTGAATTAATTGTCGGCGTAGAGGACCTTGTGCATTTCAGGTAAAATAACAACTCAATGTTTATAACCCAGGACAAATGAGATAGCAACAGCAAGCTAGCTAAATAGGACAAATTAGCTAGCAAGTGCAAGCTAGCTAGCTAAATTGCCATAAATGTTTAATGCTTTTTGACCTGTCCCCAAATTAATATAATTGGTTCAGAGTTTGTTTTGATATTTTAACCTGCATGTCGTGATCACGTTTTGTGTGGGGGAACAAAATACATTTATGCACGATGGCGCACGCGCGCAGCCGGTTTGGGTTCCGTGTAAGGCTCTGCATCGCAGTGCTAGAGGCATCACCACAGATTCAGGTTTGATCCCGGGCTGTGTCACAGCCGGCCACGACCGGGAGACCAATGAGGTTGCGTACAATTGGCCCAGTGTTATCCGGGTTAGGGGAGGGTTTGGCCAGATGGGATGACCTTGTCCCATCACGCTCTTGCGACTCCTTGTGGTGGCCGGGCACATGCACGCTGACTTCTGGTCGCCAGCTGTACGGTGTTTCCTCCCGACACATTGGTGCAGCTGGCTTCCGGGTTAAGTGAGCGGTGTGTCAAGAAGCAGTGCGGCTTGGCGGGGTCATGTTTCGGAGGACGCATGGCTCTCGACCTTCGCCTCTTCCCAGTCCACACGGGAGTTGCAGCGACAGGAAAAGACTGTAACTACCAATTGGATATCACAAAATTGGGGAGATAAAAATAAATTAACTTGTATTGAGGAGCTCCAGCACCTAAATATAAACAGTGCCGGCACCCAAAATGTGTAGAGGAACATATTTCAGTCCATGTCAAGCCCTGGGGCTAAGCCTAGTGTACACTGAAGTCTGGACATGGACATGCCAAATGTAGTCAATAAGAAAGATTACATTTACTAGGCTTTTGATAAGGCCTAAAAAGGACAGTGTACAATTGTAATTACACGCACTTCTCCAGAAATAACAAACGAAATTGCTTTGCATTCAAGCCATATAAGTTCTCACTATAAACCCATGGTCGGTGAATCTTTCTAATAAATGTGTTTTTTAATCTAATTAAACAAAAAACAATGTTTTTTAAAACAACAACAATATTTCTAAATAGGATCGGGTCAGAAGCATGATATCATAAATTGCTTCTCATGTGTCATGGCACTGTGTGCACACGCAGGCTTAACATTACATGTGCATGTCTATACAAAATACTAGGCTCCTTTCAATTGCAAAGTTGCCTATGTGCGAGGCAGATGCTCTGAAAAATCTGCCGTTGATACTACATTATAGGAGGATGGAATAGTTTGGAGGTGCGTGTCTTTGGTAAACGGACGCTCTGTGAAAATGGGGATGGATAGTTCTAAGATCCCACAGCAATCACAACCACAGGAAGAGGAAATGTACAATTAAAAAGTTCTTTATTATAAATTCAGTTTACAGCGGTACACTATCTTAATAAGCATTTGTTTGATATTGTTTCGGTTTAGAACTACTAAGAGTCCAAATTGAAATGTATATCGAGGCTAGAGGTTAGGACTATAACACAATATTACTATGAGCCCAGTTAGAACAAATTACAGCAGCAGAGTCACTTCCCTCACTCAGAGATGTGGTTGACATTCATTTGTTTGTTCGTGTCACGTTCACTTTCCTCAAATTCCCTGTCATATATGAGCCAAGGCGCAGCGTGCCGGTAATTCCACATCTTTATTTGAAGAAAACCAAACCAAAACAATAAACAGGTAAACAGCAAGAAACGTAACGCAACGCAACTGTGGCGTACACACACAGAAATAATAATAACCCACAAACACAGGTGGGGAAAAGGCTGCCTAAGTATGATTCCCAATCAGAGACAACGAATGACAGCTGCCTCTGATTGGAAACCATACTCGGCCAATAAAGAAAAACAACATAGACATACAACACATAGAATGCCCACCCCATGTCACACCCTGACCTAACCAAACAGAGAAAAACGACTCTCTCAGGTCAGGGCGTGACAGTTCAGCTCTTCCCGAGCAGGGTTCGTTCGGCTCTTCCGAGCAAGGTTCGTTCGGCTGGGTCGGCCTCCGTACGTGGCTTTATAAGTGTTCCATGGTGACAACTCTGGCATGGAACACAAAAAATACAATGAGTGGCTGTACTAATCAACAATGTGGAAATTCACTCACACACACAGGAATATGAATGAGCAGGAGTCAGAACTGTTAGTAAAACCTCAATAGGTAGAACGGACAGAAATAATATATGCTGTATGCCTTGAGACTTAAGCAGATAGATTCTAGTCGAGTCAGATACAATGCATGGACTCTGGACATCAAACATTAAATTAACTTCATGCCAAGATAAACTGGGACCAGGCAGATTCTTCCTTTGGAAATTAGTGGAGTGCTTTCCAAGGCAAAACCTTGCTCAGATTAATTACGGCTGTGATTGTGCATCAGCCATTCCATTCTGTGTGAGATCAGATGGAAGAAAGAGCGTATCTGGGTCTGTGTGGATGACAATTAGCCCAGATAGATAGAATGCACATGGAGAATGATTCCAGATGCTATGGGGGTCTCCTGGGAGAGCATTCTATGCAGCCCTTATGTGCGTGGGTATATGCGTGTGAGTGTATGGGTGTATGTAAATGTGTTTGAGCTCCTATTGCTTTGTCTCTGTAGCACAAAGAAAGCAATGCCACCACATGAAACATTACGTGCCTGGAGATATAAGAGGAGAACTGTAGGAGAGAGCATTCAGCATCTGTTTTTTCCCCACTCTTTTTCATGAGAAGCACGGAGGTGTGTTAAGGGCTGATTCTCCTATGATTTAGCTGGGGATTATCCAAATGAACAGCCCCAATGAGCTAAACTGAGTGCAACCTACTTTTTCCTCTTTTGGAGTCGCTCTGGCATTTAGCAATTTCCCCAAACTGTTCTTGGTCCAATAGTTTCTAACACATTCTCCCTGCTACTAATCTCGGTATATAAGATGAGGCCTTTGCATGCTATGATGTAGTCTACATACACAAACAGTGCTGTTACAATAGTGGCATCTGGTTACCATAGAGACTGGTTGTGCCGGTGTGGATTCGTATTATCGCCCAGCTGTCATTGCCTCATTCACATGCACAGGATTGATACTGAGTGGCCTCCCTATGCACTTCAACATGGTTCACAATGAGACTGATGCATGCACACACACACTCACATAGGCAGGCAGGCAGGCAGGCACACACACACGCACACACAGACTCACACACACTCTCTCATTGTGTTCTGTGTGTTATGAATGTGACACACACAGCTGATGGTAGTCTCTGTGGACCACAGATCTAATTCTACTGGAGTTATGGGACTGGGGCTGTGAATGGGCTGAATCCCATAAAACGCTTGATTAACACAACTCTTTCATTTAGCTACCAGCCCAGTGCTTTGTAATCCCTTTATGCAGACGAGCACCTTGTCCTCAAATGACACTTTTCGCTGCCGAATGACACATATTAGCCTACTGTCTTCCATTTGAGGTCCACATCACGTGACTGATTTAATTTGCTTTTGTACATTAAAATGCTTTGTTGTTGCTCCTGCAGAACGTGTTTCCTCTCTTGTCATTACGTTGTAGCCTCGGGTGCTACTGTGCTCGCTCATGTCCTTGCCAACCAGGAGCAGCTTGATGGCTCCCCATAGACTCCACTGGTGGGCTGATTCATCTGCTGCATGGAGCTGCTGTACATCCCAGCACAAGCCAAGAGTTTCAGGAGCTTTAGGACTTCACAGGTGTTAGCATCAGACCTACCGTCAAACAGACATACGCAGATGAGCGCACACACACACACACACACACACACACACACACACACACACACACACACACACACACACACACACACACACACACACACACACACCTATGAAAGCAGGCCCTTTCTTCATTTTGGTCTTCATGGGCATCCATCCAGTGAATTTCCCAGCTCTATTAATAAGGACCACATAGATGTAAAACACAATGACATGGTTGTCTGAGTGTCTATAACACAAACCATTCCCGCCAGTCATTTACTCAGTCAATAGCTGGAGAATGAGATGTATCTCTCTATTCGCACCGGTTGCTTTTCTCAATTACGTTATCATACAATACATGAACAAGCCCCCCAACCCACACACACACACACACACACACACACACACACACACACACACACACACACACACACACTCACACACACACTCACACACACACTCTCACACACACACACACACACACACACACACACACACACACACACACACACACACACACACACACACACACACACACACACACACACACACAAGCTACAGCAGCATGGTGCGAGCCTAGCGATGTGACACATTCGCATTGTGGAGGTTAATCGTTCAGGGCACATGACAAATCATCTCCAACATTACTTCAATCTGTACTGAATCATCAGTCCACCACTCATTTAAATTATCTCCATTAACTTCACTCAGGAAATAATGCCTTTCTTTGCTAGAGTGGCTGAAAGAGGCTCTTTGAACCCCCTCACCTGATAACTCTTGGGAGATAATCAAAATAGGGATGGCAGACTTTCCGAGAAAGTGTTCTGTAATTGCAGCCAATGATGCTGATTATTAAACTCCAAAACAACAGTACTGTTCCCCTAGCAGAGATCTAACTGTTGCTAATGGATGGTATGAGACCAGATTGAGGAGGAGTGGAGTCTAAGGTCGCTCCTGCTCCTATTCATCTAATTGGAAAATAAGTGTAACTACTGTAGTTCTAGGCAACAGAGCAGAAAGTTGGTAATGATGAACACCATTATAGCTAAGTCCTTGATCATAACCGCCAAGATAATGTTGGGTCCTTTGAAAATGCACCTGAACATTCCCCTGACACAGCAAGCAAGGGAAATACCCTTCAGAGGCAGCCAGCTGCTGATATTACCAACATCATATACTCCATTGTTAAACCTCACAAGGTGTTCTATGTATACTCTACTACAGTGACTTGATCCATGAAGAGTGTGAATTTCGGGCTGATGTTTAAACGGAGTGGGCCTACTGTACTGGACATAGTCAATAGTAACTTGATCATCCTACTTATTTTTAGCCGATGTTTCTAATATGCTACATCAGCACATAGAGTGTGGTGCAGATGGCTGTCCTGTGTAGGTGAAGGTCTGTTGGTGGCCAGGCTAGGTGCTGTGGATCGGACATTTCTAATTACAGTACGGTACAGTAGAGGGTCCTGGCCTCACACATCCCATTATGCCATTACAGTTATGCCATTTCTAGTTAAACCCTGGCCATTGATAGATGACATTGCCAAGAGCAAGGCCACGGCTAAAATTTTGATTTATTACGTTATTAAAACCATGCAAAAACTCACCTGAAACTTGAGGGGAATTGTCACACTTTTATATTTTAGTTTATAATGACTGTGCAGGTGAAACTACGAGAGGTTAATTTCAGATGACAGCGACAGCCATGTGACAAACTTGTCATCTCTGCTGATCAATAAATACAGTGAGCCACTGTCAACATGTCAGTTGTGATTTGAGCTCTGGTGACAAGCATGCACCTTCATTGTGATTGATGATGACATTGTGGCTTCGAGATGTTTTTACATTAGGTGGCCATACATCTATTATGATGCCTCACCACTGTGCAGAGATGGGACCAAGTCACCATTTTGCAAGTCCTAAGCAAGTTTCAAGTCTTAACCTTCGTATTTCGAGTCAAGTGTAAGTCCCATGTAATAATGGGTAAGTCTCAAGTAAAGTCCCAAGTTCCACAGCTCAGGTCGAGTCAAGTCACAAGTCCCTAATTTAAGGTTTCTAGTCTTCATGTCAATGGTTAAGTGTTTTATGCCAATTTCATTGCAATTGCGATGCATCCTTGATTTTGGACGCACGTTTTACAAACTGCATCCCTTTTCCCCCCACTACCACATAGTCTTTGAAACCGAATGCAATGATTTTTGGGACCAATGAAGCCCTGACGCACAGGTGGCCCCACAGGTCCCAGAGTGGTGGGGCAAATTGTTTTCTCTGGGGCCCGGAGTTTTCCTAATCTGGTAAACTAACCAGGTTCGAATCAGGACCCTATAGGGTCTGACAGTGATTAATTAGTAGTTGTAAAAAGGTAAATATAAGGGCATGAAAAGAAACGCACTCTACACACACGTACGCATGGATGTTGTATTGTAAATATGTGATAGTGGAGTAGTGGCCTGAGGGAACACACTAAATGTAGTGTTATGAAATGTAATGTCATGTAATATTTTAAACTGTAGAGTAACTGTCTTAATGTTGCTGGACCCCAGGAAGAGTAGCTGCTGCCTTGGCATTAGCTAATGGGGATCCTTAATAAAATAAAATGTGAACAGATTTACATTTTAGTCATTTAGCAGACACTCTTATCCAGATCAACTTACAGGAGCAATTAGGGTTAAGTGCCTTGCTCAAGAGCAAACCAACAGATATTTCACCTAGTTGGTTCTGGGATTCAAACCATTACATTTTGGTTACTGGTCCAATGCCCTTAATCACTAGGCTACCTGCCACCTAGATATAGAGATATTTTGTAAACAGGTCAAATGCTTTTAAAGAAATTCTGAAAAAAAAACCCTGGCCCTATGGAGGTTGAAAACTATGTCAGACTGCAGCAACCTTGTACTTGTTAATATTAATTTTATTTTCAAATTTGACATTCCTTTACACAGACACAACCATTGGAATTGCACTCTAGTACTCACAGTGCTGTGCTTGCTTTATGGAGGTTTGCATTGTATAGGCCTTTGCAACTGCAATTAAAAAGCAACTTACCAGTGGTGTAAAATACTAAAGTAAAAATACTTTAATGTACTACTTAAGTCGTTTTTTGGGGTATCTGTACTTTACATAATTATTTATATTTTTTTAAATTTTTACTTTTACTCAACCACATTCCTAAAAAAATCATGTAATTTTTACTCCATCCATTTTCCCTGACACCCAAAAGTACCCGTTACGTTTGAATGCTTAGCAGGACTGGAAAATGGTTCAATTCACACACTTATCAAGAGAAAAAACCCTGGTCATCTCTGAGTGTTGGTGTGTACTTTTGAGACTTAAGTATATCTAAATACTTTTAGACTTTTACTCAAGTAGTAGTTTACTGGGTGACTTTCACTTTACTTGAGTACTTTTACTCAAGTATGAAAATTGCATACTTTTTCCACCACTGTAATCAGTATTGTGTTGTTTGATTCAGTTCACTTAATAATTTTGGATTGAAAAGGTCAAGGTAGCCCAAAACAAATTTGAGCACATTCACATTTTCTCCTAACACAAATAAGTGGACTATTAATTGGCTACATACCCCTGGCCAGAGGGCAAGAGGGGACATGGCGCATTAGCTGTAGCCTATGAAGCTACTGGTTGAGGTTGTTATCTGTAGCCTAGTTGATCAGACTGAGAAATTGTCTTGTTTTCTTCCCATGCAGTTTAGATGTAGGCTGCTGCAACATTTCTGCGAAGAGTTCTTGCTTGTGTACAGTATGTGATGTGTTATCACGTTTGCTAAATAAATACCAGAGGACAGTGGAGCAGTACGCTTTGCTAGAAGATGATGTGCTTTGCCTGCGCAACCTGTGATTTCCGTGAATCTGATTTGTCAAACACAGAACAGAACGCACAGAACATGCAGCGCTCCGATATGAATACTGTACATAGGCTTACACAGTGCGCGAGATGGCAAATCGAGTCTCTTGAGTCATACAGCTCGAGTCCAAGTTATTAAATCACAAGTCATAGATCCTCCAGTCGCAGTCAAGTGGCAAGTGTTTTTTTTCTAAATCAAGTCTCAAGTCGCCAAGTTTGTGACTCGAGTCCACATCTCTGCCACTGTGTACTAAAACTAACAAAAACACATCACAGTGTAAAGACACTTGTTCAAAATTAGTTGCTGCATAACTTGGATCGAAGGTGAGGACCACATGCTTCAGATAGAGCTTGCCCTTCGGCACAGATCTAGGATCAGTTTACCATCTCCAAATCCTATTTGAGGGGGTATTCGGATTAGGATGAAACTAGCCTTAAATCAGTGCCTATGGCACAATTTCATCCTACTCAGTCTCTTTAGCCTACAATACTCAGATAACATTCCCATATGATATTCCACTCTGCACCAAACCAATCCTGCCAGTGGAGATGGATGTTTTCAAGAAAATCAATGTTGGGGATAAATTAGAACAAATCCAGAATCCTAATTGTCATCTTGACTCAATCATGGGCAGATAAAACTGCAATAAAAAAGCCATCATGGGCTATTTATCCCATTTCCGGGCAGCAAGTGCCTCTGGCTCCCCATATCGTTGGCTCTGACCTATCTCTGGGCACTTCTAAGAATCACCGCTAGAGATGCTGTGTGCGGTTCATAGAAATACTGTATATGGAGGACTTTCTATTACCCTCTCTATGCCATCCTCTGGAGGGAGGGTTTAACCGATCATTTGCATCATTAATCTCTTTTTCATTAGTGGGTGACCTAGTCGTTGAACTACGGACATTGGGTCCTAAACAAGGACATACAGTAGGGTAGTCTATACAGCACAGTATCAATGCTTAGTGATAACAGAAAACTTAAACTAAAGCAATTTCAAACAAACGCAAAACAGTATTATTCATCACAGCAGTTTTGCCATCCAGTACAATATACCGTAATTCCATTGTGAAGACTATTGGTTTATGAACCAATAAAGGTCATCATTCCCAGACTAAATGTGAGAGTATTGTTCAGTGGTGAGTGAGGTAATGTCCATCCCGCCTCTACATAGGGGAGTACAAGATGGCTTGTCCTGAGTGCATGCACTATCTTTCTCAGTGCACGTTGATCAGAAACCATCACAACAGGGGCGTCCATCACCGCTGAAGCACAAACACACACAAATAGCGTCTGGCCTTATCTATAATACATTAGCACTCCTAATACCATCAATCAGTGGAGTATGTACACATCAGGGGATGCAGGGCCTCATACATTTTCTAACAGAGCATTTCCATGCTTCTTTAGAGAAGTGAGGCATTTCAGAAGTCATTTGAGGGTTATCTGAGATAGCTAATAGTGTCACTGAGAGAGGTACAACGTGATCAGCAAGAGGCCATTATATGATCAGCATCAGTCAGTCAACAGAGGCCACATTGGCTGCATTTAGACAGGCAGCTGAATTCTGATATTGTTTTCACTAATTGGTATTTTGACCAATCAGATGAGCTCTGTACAAATCTGATGTGAAAAGGACCAATTAGTGAAAAAAATATCTGAATTGGCCTGCCTGTGTGAACATAGCCTCTCTCACGGGCTAACTAATTGCTGTGTACACTGTAAAGAAAGTGGAAAAGACAAGGCAATCAAATTTTTTGACTCACTGATGTAGTTTTCACTCCAAGTGCATCTGTTTTATTATTTTACCTTTATTTAATTAGGCAAGTCAATTAAGAACACATTTTTATTTTCAATGATGGCCTAGGAAGAGTGGGTTAACTGCCTTGTAAAAATGTTGTTCAACAGATTTCTACCTTGTCAGCTTGGGGATTTGATCTTGCAACCTCCCCGTTACTAGTCCAACGCTCTAACCGCTAGGCTACCTACCTGCCGCCCCGTTTGTGGGAGGTGGGGAAAAAGTGAGAAGCTTTATTTGGGCAACACTTTCTATTGCATAAGCATTATTTCGGGGATTATTTTTCAAACATTAATTTAAGCAAAGGAAAGCATTGATTGACAGTTACACACACATAAAAAAAAGACAAATTATTCTGACAGGTTTATTACTTAACTAAACCACAAAGTGAATGAATGTCCCTGTACACTAGATCTGGCCAGTTTTCACTGAGGGAGAGAGTGTGCGGACCTCTATACCATCAGGGAACACTGACAGTAATGAGAGCACTGTTTCCATACATCTCCTGCCTGCACGCTGCACATGACCTTGACGTCACCAGAAGATTTAGTATACCTTCATCAGCACAAACACACAGCCAAAAATTATGTCACGCATATTGATGAGGATGAGTCAACATCTCTAGCCTTGCACTTGGGCCCCCATTTAAGATGCCCTGCCGTGATTGGTCCTCCCGGTGACCTCTCTCAGCTGTCAGCCCCTCCCACCCAGTGGCGCAGTGTGGCAGAGAATCAAATAGGATACAGCTTTTGTCAAATGTATGTCGAAAGTAGATCCTGTCCCTAACCCCTTTCCTAACCTGCTACGTTAATTATTCTAACCTGCTGCATAGGTTCTCCTAAACCTGTTACGAAAAGTCAATTTTAACAAAAGCTGTATCCCTTCTAGACAATACCAAAGAACATCTAGTCACTGTCAATAGGGATCAGGCTCATTGGTAGGCAGAGTGGGATGCTGCTGGGTACTAGCCAATAAGGACCATTACTCAGGGTTCTGCTGTATCTGAAATGACAATTGAACAATACCCGTATATATGAATGGACAAAGCCATCGATCACATGACACTATTCATTCTTATGTGAAGACTCAATAGTGCATTGAAGCCAAATTAAGTCGGTTAAGATGGCGTCTCATGGAGACATGATATGTGCAGTTTGAGCTACTCCAGGAAGTGACATTGCAGTCTAACTCAGTGCTAGCCTAACTCAAGTTGAAGGCTGACCTGGGTGCTGTAGGCTGTCATTACAGACTAAATTAACCTTATAACTTTTTATGTGTGCGATTTTCAAATAATTTGTTCAAGGCCATACATCTGGTGTATTAGAAGCAATTATTGGTACCATGATTGTCTTATATTTTCTTTTACATTTACACGAAGATTGTGTGCAGAAATAAAATCAAATAATGTGAAATAATGGGGGATCCTGTTTTCTGCAGTACCGCGTCGGCCTTGAACTTCCGTGGCTTCAGTAAGAGGGGGTAGTCATTCTTGTTTAAATGGCTAAATAAGCGAACCGTTCACCAGGAGTATTTACTACTGTGATTCCTGAAATGTAGAGTTTGCTGAAGTATTTTTTGAATCCAAAATTATACTTGTTGTGTCTTTGGCATCATTAAAGTGAAGACTGTTATTTTATCAAATCAAATCAATATTATGTGACTGAGTGGATTCAGAGGAAGTGAATATCAAGGGCAAGTCAAGGTAATCGCATACTTCTGTCTAACGCTTACCAGACATTAAATCAGCTATACCAACTTAAATACTTTCTGTATCCCTTCCACCAGCCAATGTATGGTCATTTGAGCCAGATTCCTCTCCTCTCAAAGTCATCTCAAGTGGCAGTGGCCCCCCTATTGATCAACTCTTACTTGTCTATAGATTTGGATAAGCTGCTTATCAAATTCACTTTGCTTATCAATGGATTTAATTAATGCCCCTGGACTAAAATGGTATCCTCAGGTAAAGGGTATGAACTGGGTAAAAGTTTGGTGCTATCTGAGCTAACTCTCCTAGTGTTCACTTTGAAGTTAAACACTAGACCTTGAGGCAGAGTAGAAGTAGGGAACTAACCTATTTCTCCAGGAATCACCGCTGGAAATTAGACTCTCCTTGATCTTCTCTGCAATTATTATTACGTGATTAACCTAATCATGTAAATGTAATTAACTAGGAAGTCGGGGCACCAAGGAAATCTTCAGATTACAAAGTTATAATTTTCCTAATATATTTTAATATCTGATCAATTAGTCTTCTAATTAATGAATTATTCTTTACCTCACGTTAGACTCATTCCAAACGTCATAAATTGTTGGTTATTGTAACACCCTGGCCATAGAGAGGAGTTTTTTGTTCTTTATTTTGGTTAGGCCAGGGTGTTACATTGGGTGTGCGTTCTATGTTTGTTTTCTAGGTTTTTTGTATTTCTTTGTTTTGGGCCGTGTGTGGCTCCCAATCAGGCACAGCTGAAGTTTGTTGTTGCTCATTGGGAGTCACACATAAGGAGCATGTTTTTCCTTTGGGTTTTGTGGGTAATTGTTTCTGTTAGTGTTTTGCACCTGACAGGACTGTTTGGCTGTCGGTTTTCTTGTTTTGTTTGTATAGTGTTCTTTCTTTATTAAATATTCAATGATGAACACTAACTCCGCTGCACCTTGGTCTACTCTCTCTCACGACAGCCCTTACAGTTATCTGCACGAACCCAGCCTTTACTATGAATCATCCATACATCAATTGTCTTAATCATTTATTTACTAACTAACTAAATAATCACAGAAATGCATAAACAAACAAACAGTAGATATGGTTACAATGAAATGATAGGGGAGGTTCCCTAGTGGGCAAAGCCCATATGACGGCTTGGTGGACAAATGGAAGTGGGTGTGGACTGAGAAGGGCGGGAAAGACAAAAAGCGTCACTACACAGTTGATAATTATATTAATTGAAATGCTAATCCTTTGCACATGAATGCTCACTCATTCGGGAATAATTGCAATCAATATACATATTCATGCCCAGTGTGTCATCGTGATCTCTGTTGGAATCGTCAGTCCTTCTGTTGGAAAGTTAATCTGAGCATCTCTCTCTCTGCTTCCCTGAAGTCTCCCGTGGTTAGAATGGATACCTCAGAGTACCATTCAGAAATGTTCATATAGAATAGATTTTTCGGCAGTTGTCGGTCTTCGCATCCCAGGTTGACATAATTTCTAGCTGCAGACTAGGATTTCCTCGGGAGGGGTTTTATTCGTAACAGTAGAAAAGGGCTGTTCCATGACGCCAGATCATGTCTGTGCTTCGGGGGCGGGCCAATGACTTAGTTAAACTTTAAAGGGAATACAGTTCTTTCACATGAAAGGTTTAACATCATATTACATCATTTCAAAAATAGTTTCATCTTTACTCATTCATTTTATACAAGAATTAGATGCAAACCCCATAATTGAGAAATGTACATATTCAGAGATATAGTCATGTGTGTTTCCTGTCCTCTCTGAGGTCACCAAATGAAACACACTCGTCATACCCGTCCCTTAAGTGTCCACAGACCATTCCCACCTTCTCACAAGTGGGCATTTTGTATCAAATTCCTATTTGGGGGATTTAGGAGTTTGCCATGTGAAATCCTTTGTTCTCTCTATGTGTCTCTTACTGCATGGCCAGGGGGAGAGAGTCTCCTCCAGGAGTTTACGACCTGAGATAACAGAACCTGGGTGTAGGTGAGAGAGAGAGGGGGATGCCACTAGCTATAACCAAAAAGGGTCACGTCATGACATACTTTTGTTACATTGCTTGCTAGCTCAGCTGGTTAGCTGGCTCTGAGTCTCATTCACCACCAAACATTGCTAACACTAGCTAGCCAAATAATATAACTTGTTTTCTCTAAATGTATGTTAGCTAGCTATCTGCTGTCAACATAAGAATAAGAGTCTTTGTTTAATTTTATTGTATATTAAAAACACAGTTTGAGATCAATGTGAGTTGATGTCGCCAGTGGTTTGAGTGGTGAATTGGGCTTACCGGGAAAATGTTGTCTGACAGTGACAGTAACCAAGGGGGGTGGGGCTTAGCAAAGGATCAACTGATGATTCAAATGGGTGACATTTTGGAGTTAAAACACAGTGTCGTGTCGTGACTATCATTAATGCGATGATGGCTATTCATTGAATAATTACATACCACATTGAATTATTATGTGATTAAATTAATCATATAGCAATTAATTAAGTAGTAATCTGGGGCACCACAGGAGAAGTTTATTTAATGAGTTACCGTTTCCCGAATTAACTCAAATATCGATCAGAATATCTCGATATCATAGCCGTCATCCATCAATCATTTGCTAGTTGTTACCTTATCAGTCTCATTCTGAATGTCGCAAAATTTGGGATATCTGCACGAACCCTAGCGTAATCGATAAATCAACGATATACAAATTGGCTTAATTATTTATTTACTAACTAATCACACAGAAATATATAAACAAACACATAGGATATATTATACATTGGTTACTAACATGATGTAATGATAAGTCCCTAGTGGACTAAACCAATATGACAGCATGTTACACAAAATGGCAGATTCAAAAGAGAGGGAAAGGGAGAGACAAAGGAATTCAACGATCGTACATACAGCTGGTAACTATGCTCATGGAAATGTGAATACTTTGCACATAAACGTCCGCTCATTTGAAAGAATTGCAATGTACATATTTACGTGTGTATGTCTTTGTTGTCTTTCTGTTGAAATCACCGGTCCGTCTGTGGAGAGTAGTTGTGCAGAAGTCTCTGGTTTGTCCCCTAGCGGTCACAATGTATTTTGTAGCTGTAGCTTCTCTATCTCGGAGTGTCTGTTAGAATGGATCTTCCAAAGGTCTACCCCGCATTGTTCAGCGGGCTCTGTTCATTAGAATAGAGGTAGCTATAGTGGTGAGAGTAAATTGTTCTTTGTCTTCACGTCTTTGGTCGAGTTTACTAGACTAAAGTACTTAAACAGCTGCAGACTGAATGTTCCTGTGTAGTCTTCTTCTTTGAGAGAGAGAGTTTCAGAGTTTCTAACCATTTCGTACATTTCAGCTCACACTGTTGGTCACGCTGGTCTAAGGTAGAGTCTAACCATTCATGATGTCCGGTTCAACACCGTCCTCCTGCTTGGTCTCCTCTTGCAGTTTTTAAACCATTTGTAACATATTCAGCTGGTGCTGCATGTATACTGATCTGATGTAAATTTCGTTAGGAGTCCTTTTATACTCCCTGGCAAAAGGACGGCTCCATTACGTTTGGCATAATGTCTGTGCTCACATGGGCGTGGTTACTGACTGGATAAACTTTATATGAAAAACATTTTATCATTTAGAAGGCTAAGATCACATTTCATCTTCTCACAAATAGTTTCATATTTAATCATATAAGTTCCACAGCATTTAGATGTAAATCTGATAACTGGGAAATATACACATTCAGAGATACAGTTATGTTGTTCTACTGAAATATTGTTTCATTCTCCACTTTTGGATGATGGAGTTTTGGCGGGAAGAAAGTCTTTGTTCCTCAGAGGTTCTCTCCCGCAATACTCCATGGCAGTGAAGAGAAAGTTTCTGCAAGGAATTGACGACCGTCATAAAACGGCCAACTTCACCCCTTTTCCCCCCTCCTTTCTGGTGGGAGGGGGCCTCTCTCTGATCCTCACCCAGAAGGGAAGGCATGACAACAGACAATTCATTTCTGTGGTATGTGAAAAAACTGAATAGAAAATCTAAAAAATAATCAATACATTCCCCCTTCTATCATAGTTGAATACTATATTTACACACTGTGGACTATTCTCCTATTATTTTCACGAATCTCACAGCTTTTCAATAGATGGAATAGCATGCAGAAACAATAATGACAAATTATGATAATTTCGTAGAACATAGTCACAGCCCAATTGCCCTGAAATTGTAAAAGTTTCAAAATAACAACATGGTAAAAGAGATGACTCTATTTTCAAGGGTAATTATATTTATGACTGTATTTAGACACAGCTTATTTCACACCAATATACACCGTATTTCAAGAAATCACATTCTCTCTTGCCCTTGAGAAAGCAAATCTATTTCATTAGTCTGGATAATATGTGACTGAGTGGATTCAGAGGAAGTGGATATCAAGGGCAAGTCAAGGTAATCGCATATTTCTGTCTAACGCTTACCAGACATTAAATCAGCTATACCAACTTAAATACTTTCTGTATCCCTTCCACCAGCCAATGTATGGTCATTTGAGCCAGATTCCTCTCCTCTCAAAGTCATCTCAAGTGGCAGTGGCCCTCCTATTGATCAACTCTTACTTGTCTATAGATTTGGATAAGCTGCTTATCAAATTCACTTTGCTTATCAATGGATTTAATTAAGGCCCCTGGACTAAAATGGTATCTTTAGGTAAAGGGTATGAACTGGGTAAAAGTTTGGTGCTCTGTGAGCTAGCTCTCCTAGTGTTCACTTTGAAGTTAAACACTAGACCTTGAGGCAGAGTAGAAGTAGGGAACTAACCTATTTCTCCAGGAATCACCGCTGGAAATTAAACTCCTTGATCTTACAGTTTGGCATGGTTCACAAAAAACTTGAACATCGAAAATTAATCTGGTCTTATCAGTCTAACCCTATCATGACTTTAAAATGTCAATAAATAAGTGTTGTGTCTTTGGCATCATTAAATTGAAGACTGTTATTTTATAAAATCAATTCTCTGTAATTATTATTACGTGATTAAACTAATCATGTAAATGTAATTAACTAGGAAGTCGGGGCACCAAGGAAAGTCTTCAGATTACAGTTATAATTTTCCTAATATAACTCTTCAGATATTTGAATATCTGATCAATTAGTCTTCTAATTAATGAATTATTCTTTACCTCACGTTAGTCTCATTCCAAATGTTGTAAATTGTTGGTTATCTGCACGAACCCAGCCTTTACTATGAATCATCCATACACCAATTGTCTTAATCATTTATTTACTAACTAACTAAATAATCACAGAAATGCATAAACATACAAACAGTAGATATGGTTACAAGGAAATGATAGGGGAAGTTCCCTAGTGGGCCAAGCCAATATGATGGCTTGGTGGACAAAGGGAAGTGGGTGTGGACTGAGAAGGGCGGGAATTACAAGAGTCACTACACAGTTGATAATTATATTAATTGAAGTGCTAATCCTTTGCACATGAACGCTCACTCATTTTGGAATAATTACAATCAATATATATTTCCGCTCAGTGTGTTGTCGTGATCTCTGTTGGAATCGTCCGTCTTTCTGTTGGAAAGTTCATCCGAGCGTCTCCCTGTATCCCTGGAGTCTTTCGTGGTTAGAATGGATACTTCAGAGTACCATTCAGAAATGTTCTTATAGAATAGATGTTTCGTCGGTTGTCGGTCTTCGCATTCCAGGTCGACATAATTTCTAGCCGCAGACTAGTAATTAGTATCGAAGATTTGCTCTTATTCTGTCGCGATCGATAGTCTCAGAGTTGAACCATTTCCACCCGTGTAGCCAATGCTCCACGTGATATGGTTAGAAATTGAACAACCATTACAACCTTAGCTTATACTGAGGTTTTTATGGTCTCTACTCCAACCTTTGCTCCCTTGGTGATCGAGGTATGCATGATCTGGGGAGGATTTCTTCAGGTGAGGGTTTTATTCTGAACAGTAGAAAAGGGCTGTCCCATGAGCCAGATCATGTCTGTGCTCATGGGGGCGGGCCAATGACTTAGTTAAACTTTAAAGGGAATACAATTATCTCACATTAACATCATTACATCGTTTCACAAATGGTTTCATCTTTACTCATTCATTTTATACAATAATTAGACGCAAACCTCATAACGGAGGCTCCTGTATAAACAGAGTTATGGTAATGTGGCTGTATTGTCTTTCATGAGGTCACAAACATGAAACAAAACGGACCGGGTCGTAGCTGGCTTCTCCACCGACCGTTTAAACATTCTCCAAAACATGGATATTGTTCAGTTCTCAAGTTCTGTGATGTAGAAGAAGTTATTTTGTTCTACTGTGAAACTCTCTCTCTCTATATACTGCGTGGCCAGGAGGAGAGAGTCTCCTCCAGGAATTTACAACCTGCGATAACAGAACCTGGGTGTAGGAGAGGAGAGAGAGGGGGATGCCACACTCTATACCCAGAAAGGGCCACGTCATGACGTAAGGAACCATCAATATGTCTGTCTCTGTCACGCCCTGGCTATTGTGAGGTTTTTTATTCTTCATTTTGGGTAGGCCAGGGTGTGACTAGGGTGGGCATTCTATGTTCCTTTTTCTATGTTCTTTATTTTCTATGTTTTGGCCGGGTATGGTTCTCAATCAGGGACAGCTGTCTATCGTTGTCTCTGATTGGGAGCCATACTTAAGTAACCCTTTTCCCTCATTGTGTTGTGGGAAGTTGACATTGTTCAGGGCACATAGCCTTTAGCTTCACGGTTTGTTGGGTAGTGTTTATTGTTTTGTTCGGCGTCTTTTCTAATAAAAATAATATGTACGCTCACCTCGCTGCACCTTGGTCCTCTCCTTTCAACCAACCTGACAGTCTCGCTTTGATTCTTAGAACCGTAGTCCCATCACATCAATGTGGGTGGAAATATGGAGCATTTGATACATTTTTGATGAGAGAGAGAATATTTTATTAATGTTGGGGCAGGTGGTGCAGTATACAGAATTAGAAAGGGCTAGTGGAAACATTGAGGGCGTGGAAGAGCCTCCTCATGCTTCCCCCATCCAACAACTTTTCCATTTAGAACACACGTTCTCTAGTGTAAAAGGGCACTTTGAGGATGAGATGAAAGGGGAAGCAGGGATCTCTATCTAACTTCAAAACTTTTACATCAACTACCCTATGGTAAGAACAGTCCCAATAAAGTGGAAAACTGTATGTGTGGGGGACATAATCACTAGCGTAAGAATTCTTGTTAGTTGTTATAGACAAGTATATGAAAAAGGGAAACCTTTTTACACAAACAGATTCCAATGAGGAAACCATGAGGAGACAGAAAAGTGTATTAGTACTGAGGATACTAGTGAATACCATGTAATCTGTTTTTGATCCCTTCCCCCTCAACGCATAAAATATGGACCACATTGAAGTGAGCCCTTTAGAAAGGTCAGAGAGTCTGGGAGTGAGGCAGTCAAAGGACATTCTTGATATTATCCTTGCTCACATCGATAAATGTTAATTTCCCTCAGCTACATAAAAAAAGAGCTGATGTACCAACACTGAGGTATTATTGTAACCTAGTCTCAAAGAATTTCGTATTATACTGTAGGTAAATCCGAGATCCGGTTCTTATGGTAAGTATTCATTTGTGGTTGTCCATCACCCATTTTGAGTGATATGTTACGAATTACAATTTAGATTATATGTTACGAATGATCAAAACGTTTGATATGTTATAAATTGTAGCTAGGTGGCTAACGTTAGCTAGCTCTCTAATGTTAGCTAGGCTAAGGGTTAGGGGTTAGTCTTAAGGTTAGGGTTAAGTTTAGGAGTTAGATGAAGGGGTTAAGGTTAGGGTTAAGGGAAGGGTTAGCTAACATGATAAGTAGTTGCAAAGTAGCTTAAAAAGTAGTAGGTAGTTGAAAAGTAGCTAAAATTCAAAAGTTGTACATCATGAGATTCCAACTCGCAACCTTTGGGTTCCTAGACATTCGCATTGTATGCCTACCCATCCACCTTGACCAACCACCCTCCTTTTGTTTTTGCCCTAAGTAATGATCAGTGGAGATTGCTCGGGGGAGGACGGCTCATAATAATGGCTGGAACTACGCGAATGGAATGGCATCAAACACATGGAAACCATGTGTTTGATGTATTTGATAGAATTCCACGATTCTGCTCCAGCCATTACCACGCGCCATTCTCCCCAATTAAGGTGCCACCAACCTCCTGTTGTAACCATCTGTCTTATGTAACCATACAAAACGCAACATATCATACAAAATGGAGTGTCTCGGATTTGCGTACAGAATAATATGAAATACTCTGAGACCAGGTTGATTATTCAGACCTTAACACAAAGCATACAATCTAGTTTCCCCCTAAGATGTGTTTCTCTGTCTTGTATTGAATGCCTGGGTGTTCTCTTTATCTTTCTAAGCAGTGGGGATCTGTGGGATGCTGCTGAGAGGGAGATTTTAGGACTACCCCTCAGACTACTATCACAGCTTTGAGGCGCGAGCATCTGCTAGCACCCGATGGTGCATGGAAGCCTGGCTAAGCATAAACACTGTCATTGTCAGTGTGACTGCAGAACAATGTGTCTGTTGTTGCATGAAAAGAGAGCTCATCATGTTCAAAGCTGAAAAACCATTGACTAAAGTGCCACAGTACACTCTCAGAAAAAGGGGTTCCAAAAAGCTTCCTTGGCTGTTCCCATAGGAGAACAATTTTGGGTTCTATGTGGAAAACAAAAGGGTTCTACCTGGAACCAAAATCGTTCTACCTGGAAGCAAAGAGGGTTCTCCAAAGGGTCCTCCTATGGGGACAGCTGAATAACCCTTTTAGGTTCTAGATAGCACCTTTTTTCTACGAGTATAAACTAGAATGTGGAGTATAAAGACTATAACAGAATAACAACATATGATAAGAGATCCACAAAATAACACATTCATAACATACAACGGTATACACCAAATACCATCCTAATATAGATGTTAAACTTATCTGATTTCCAAAGTTTTCCTGCTGATGAACATGTTCTCTGCTTGCGTTCTTTTAGTGCTGATGAGATAAGAGGCTCTTTCCTGCAGTCTGCCTCCGAGCACCATGGGAGTGTGTGACTGGGAAGACAGGCAGGCGTCTGTCTGGGACAGATGATACATACAGGTGGCAGCAGGTTCGAATGGCTAATGTACCTTGTAATATGCCAAATATATAGATGGGGCTTCTGCCGCTCCAGCAAGGCTGCACTGTCCAATGAGCTGTGCAAACGGTTCTTTAAGCTCTCTTGCCCTGTCTGATCCATCTAAAAATAGACGGGCAGCTGGAACGGTTTATGCCAGGAACCCACTGGCTCAGTAGGTCAAGGGTGAACATCATGCCAAATTTCATGGTTTGTAAGCAAAAATAATTTCATGCTTTGTGAGCCAGGGAATGAATTAAACCTCATTCATGGGTTAGTGTAGAGCAGGGCTAGTCAAACTTGATTAGTATCAGGCCAGCAGTGAAAGGTCATTTGTAACCAATTCTGCTGACACAGGAGGTCAAACTCTTGGAGAACCGGACATTAGATTAAGTCAGAGCTCAATTAAATCCATTGGTGCAGTGGGCTGTAGACAGTGTTTAGGAATGACCCTCTAGCCAGGCTGGAAAAAATGGCATTGTTTAGCTGGTTGATTTGGAATGATTCTCAGTTGAATTCAATGGACATAGTAAGGATCAAAGATCCAGGACCTCCATCATCTAGTGGGGTACCCTCTACCTGGCATTCACACTGATAGTCAGGAGTTTTCATCACTCATCTCTCCACATATCAAAGCATCGCAGGGTGTTGCAAGATGGTGCCGACAGAGATAGTCGCCTCGCTTCAGGTCCTTAGGAAACTATGAAGTTATTTGTTTTTTTATGTATTATTTTATGTATTATTTCTTACATTGTTAGCCCAGGAAATCTCAAGTGTTATTACATACAGCAGGGAAGAACTATTGGATATAAAAGCGATGACAACTTACCAACATTACGACCAGGAATACGTCTTTCCGAAGCAGATCCTTTGTTCAGACCTCCACCCTGGACATGGGATCTTATCCCAGAGGCCGACCCAAAATAACACTGTCGCCGCAGGAGAGGCAGATGGAGTGGATTACTGGTCAGACTCAGAAGGCGAGCACACCATCCACTGCTCCCGAGCATATTACTCACCAATGTCCAATCTCTAGATAACAAGGTGGACGAAATTAGGGCATGAGTTGCCTTCCAGAGAGACATCAGAGATTGTAGCATTCTCTGTTTCACGGAAACATGGCTCACTCGGGATATGTTGTAAGAGTCGGTACAACCACCCGGTTTCTTCATGCATCGCGCCGACAGAAACAAACATCTCTCTGGTAAGAAGAAGGGCAGGGGTGCCTTATGAGTAACGACTCATGGTGTAATCACAACAACATACAGGAACTTAAGTCCTTTTATTCACCTGACCTTTGATTCCTTACAATCAAATGCCGACCGCATTATCTTCCAAGAGAATTCTCTTTGATTGTAGTCATAGCCGTGTATATTCTGCCCAAGCAGATACCTCGTCAACCCTGAAAGAACTTCACTGGACTCTATGTAAACTGGAAACCATACATCCTGAGGCTGCATTTATTGTAGCCGGGGATTTTAACAAAGCTAACCTGAGAACGAGACTTCCTAAATTCTGTCAGCATATCGAATGCGCGACACGGGCTGCAAGCATTCTGGATCATTGCTACTCTAACTTCCGCGATGCATGCACAGCCCTCCCCCGCCCTGCCTTTGGCAAATTTGACCATGACTCCATTTTGTTGCTCCCAGCCTATAGACAGAAACTATAACAGGAAACGCCCATACTCAGGTCTGCCCAACGCTGGTCTGACCAAACAGATTCCACGCTTCAGGACTGCTTCGATCACGTGGACTGGGATATGTTCCGGATAGCCTCAGACAACAACATTGATGTATACGCTGACTCGGTGAGCAAGTTTATTGGCAAGTTCATCGGAGATATCGTACCCACTGTGACTATTGAAACCTTTCCTAACCAGAAATTGTGGATTGATGGCAGCATTCGCGTAAAACTGAAAGCACGAACCACCGCTTTTAATCATGGCAAGGCGACTGGAAACATGACCGAATACAAACAGTGCAGCTATTCACTCCGCAAGGCAATCAAACAAGCAAAGCGTGAGTATAGAGACAAAGTAAAGTCGCAATTCCACAGCTCAAACACGAGACCTATGTGGCAGGGTCTACAGTCAACCACGGAATACAAAATGAAAACCAGCCCCGTCGCGGACATCAACGTCTTGCTCCCAGACAAATTAAACAACTTCTTTGCTCGCTTTGAGGACAATACAGTGCAACTGACACGGCCCGCTACCAAAGCCTGTGGGCTTGCCTTCTCCGTGGCCAATGTGAGTAAAACATTTAAATGTGTTAACCCTCGGAAGGCTGCCGGCCCAGACGGCATCCATAGCCGCGTCCTCAGAGCATGCGCAGACCAGCTGGCTGGTGTGTTTACGGACATATTCAATCAATACCTATCCCAATCAGTTGTCCCCACATTTTTCAAGACGGCTACCATTGTTCCTGTTTCCAATAAAGCTAAGGTAACTGAACTAAATGACTATCGCCCCGTTGCACTCACTTCTGTCATCATTAAGTGCTTTGAGAGACTAGTCAAGGAGAATTTCACCTCCACCCTACCTGATACCTTAGACCCACTCCAATTTACTTACCGCCCCAGCAGGTCCACTGACGATGCAATCGCCATCACACTGCACACTGCCCTATCCCATCTGGATAAGAGGAATACCTATGTAAGAATGTTGTTCATTGACTACAGCTCAGCATTTAATACAGGGCGGGGTCTCGACCCCGCCCTGTGCAACTGGGTCCTGGATTTTCTGACTGGCCGCCACCAGGTGGTGAAGGTAGCAAACAACATCTCCACTCCGCTGGTCCTCAACTCCTGTACTCCCTGTTCACCCATGACTGCGTGGCCATGCACGCTTCCAACTCAATCATCAAGTTTGCAGATGACACTACAGTGGTGGGCTTGATTACCAACAACAACGAGACGGCCTACAGGGAGGAAGTGAGGGGCCTCAGAGTGTGGTGTCAGGAAAATAACCTCTCACTCAACGTCAACAAAACAAAGGAGATGATCGTGGACTTCAGGAAGCAGCAGAGGGAGCACCCCCCCCCCCTTCCCCCATCTACATCGACGGGACATTAGTGGAGAAGGTTGGAAGTTTTAAGTTCCTCGGCGTACACATCACAGACAATCTGAAATGGTCCACTCACACAGACAGCATGGTGAAGAAGGCGCAACAGCGCCTCTTCAACCTCAGGAGGCTGAAGAAATGTGGCTTGTCACCTAAAACACTCACAAACTTTTACAGATGCACAATCGAGAGCATCCTGTCGGGCTGTATCACCGCCTTGTACTACCTGCCCTCCAGGACACCTACAGCACTCAATGTCACAGGAAGGCCAACAAGATCATGAAGGACAACAACCACCCGAGCCACTGCCTATCATCCAGAAGCGAGGTCAGTACAGGTGCATCAAAGCTGGGACCGAGAGACTGAAAAATAGCTTCTATCTCAAGGCCATCAGACTGTTAAACAGCCATCACTAACATAGAGAGGCTGCTGTCAACATACAAACTCAAATCTCTGGCCACTTTAATAAATGGACTTAATAAAGGTATCACTAGTCACCTTAAATAACACCACTTTAATAATGGTTACATATCCTACATTACTCATCTCATATGTATATACTGTTCTATACCAGCTACTGCATCTTGCCTATGCCGCACGGCCATCGCTCATCCATATATTTATATGTACATATTCTTATTCATCCCTTACATTTGAGAGTATAAGGTAGTTGTTGTGAATGTGTTAGATTACTTGTTAGATATTAATGCATTGTTGGAACTAGAAGCACAAGCATTTCGCTACACTCACATTAACATCTGCTAACCGCGTGTATGTGACCAATACCATTTGATTTTATTTTATATACTCATGCTGCCATCACCCATGAACCTTTGTTACATGAGAAGAGGCTATAACATTGATAAAATAGGATTTGGGCTATACTATATTCAAAGGCTTTGTGACTGAATTCAAAGGCTGTGTGATCCTTGAGTTTTGCGATGGTACAGTTGTCTAGACTGTGTCCTATAAAGATGTCTGCTGGGGCAGTTTGGTGAGTGTTTTTCTATTTTAGATATCTAGGTTATACATTAATAGATGCTCCCCTCTTTTTGAATTCTCAACAGGCTGCATGATTCCTAATCACAACCTTAAAAAGGTGCTAAATGTACTCTCTGACCCAAAATAGTAGTCACCCAAGGTGACTCCTACTCACACCTAAAAAGAGGGCTACCAAAGATGATCTATTATATTGACAAGATAGTCTAATGACCGCTCTAACAGTGGAAATACATGACCTCAAAAAAGGAAGACAGGCGGGAAGAGGCGAGATCAGTGTGACCATTCTAGCCAATGAGAGGGCAGATACGCGTGTGAACAACAGGCAAAACTAAGTTGTTTTTCTCAAAGTTGCAGGAATGCCACTTGCATCCGCTTATATCAGGACATTTGTAACAGCCTAAACATTATGAAACATCTATTAGATTAAATAAACCTCACGTAATTCGACATGCTTTCATAGACCTCCCCCCCAAAAAAATCCCCACTTGGTCTGCTTATCTCACACGGTCATATTTTGTGTGGAGTAAATCCTCTCGCTTAGACTTTTCCTCTCTGCGGCCACTCAGAGGGTCAAAATAGTTCAACTTTGGTGTGTCACCTATTTGTCTAGCGTGTTATCTGCTAGTAGGAAGCCCAACTGGTCCCACCTGTTTGTCCTCTCTGCCTGGTCTCCTCCTCAGAACACTGCAAATCCATAGATAGATCATTCTCTCACCAAACAACCATTAGCCCAGACCCATTAGTTAGCCTGATTAGCTAACCTACTTCTCAAAGCAGCATGTAAAACAATCTCAAACTGATTAGCCAGATGGTTTAATGTCAGATGTGGTCCTCTGTAACTCAGTTGGAAGAGAATGGCACTTGCAATGCCAGGATAGTAGATTTGATTAACAGGACCACCCGCATGTAAAATGTATTCATGCATGACTGTAAGTTGCTTTGGATAAAAGCATCTGCTAAATGATATACATTCTGTTCATATATAATATGGCTATGATCAGATTACCTGCACCATTAGGTAAAACAACGAATGTCATTTCCACCTTTCTAACTAGGCTGCTCCCTACAATGTACGTACTATTTGTGTCTATTGATAGTTTAGAGTCCATTGGAGCAGCACGTGGTACAGTTAGCTGACTTTAGATGCAGATAGGATGTGAAAGAGTGAAGTAACAACATTAGCTCTCTGTATAAATAGGCGATTGGCTCTTTGTTATAGAAAGCCTTAAGTGTAGTTAGAGGCCCAAGTCATGCACCCATCCAGCCAGCACTCTCTCCCTCCGCCGGAATCAATTTGCACACTTGACATTTTAAACTGTGGCCAAATACCGTCTAAAATATAAGAACCGTGCTTTCTGAAACAGCAGTGATCAATTCATGCCTTTTTTTTATATTAAAATATAAAAATGCATCGTAACTTTTTCTCTCTGTTTTAGGACTATTTAAGATAAAAAATGTTTATCTCCTCAATCTCAGCGCTACTTGAAAGCAGCACTATAAAACATCCCGCTGTTCTTTCAGAGAGACGCCGCCACCCCCTCTCTCCCTTCCGCTCTCTCCTTCCTCTCCCCTCCTCTCTCCCTTCCCCTCCTTTTCTCACTCCTCCTCTCTCCCCTCCTCCCCCATCCCCCCTATTCCCCCATCCCCCCTCTCTCCTCTCTCCCCTCCTCCCCCCTCGGGTTCTCAAGTGAAATGATCGGCGTGGTCGTTCCCACCCCAAATCTGTCATTAGTTTATCCAAAATAAAGGAAGCAATCACAATTATTAGATTAATCAAAAATGGAAATGAATCATTTGAATCAATCACGACATAATCTACTTTCCTTGTCTCACAGCACCAACACAATTAAAAAAGAAAACAGAAATAGGAGGATTATCAGACAACAAAGCCACATGAGTTGCTCCTACGTGGGGGAGTTCACATTGATTCCACAAGGCCTCCATGTCAATTATTCATAAGAAAGAAACAAGCAAAGCAATTCACTCTGCTGTGTACTGTGGTCTCCCAGGAAAGATACTCTATCTGGGAAAATAATATTGTAAAACTCTGCACAGTACACAGTATATTCATTCAATCAGCATGATTGGTTATGATTGAATTATTCCCAACAACTTTTGGTGTAAACAAACATGTATGTAAATTATGTTAAGGCTTTGTATTTGTGAGGGATGTAACCTGATTGTGACACTGTTGTCACATCTACTCCCACTCCTCTGCTCCTCTGCTTGACGTCACCGGTCTACTAACCACCAGTCCTGGCAACCCATCTTTACGCAAACCTGGCAACCCTCATTATGCACACCTGCGTCTCATCATCAGTCACACCTGGACTTCATTACTCCCTTGATTACTCACCCTTTATATGGTTCTGTTAGGTAGTACTTGTTTTGCGTTTCCATGTCAGACGCGTCTCTTGTTTTGTATCGTCCCATGTTCATTATTATTAAACTCACTAACTCCACTTGTTTCCTGACTCCTTGTGCCTACATTACAACTCTGTCTGTTTGGGACCACAGTGTACCTGTTCAAAGGTGGTGGGTGTATGACAGAAAACATGCTGATGGTTAGGCCTTCTCAGCTTTCCTGAACTATCTTGGAAAATGATGGTTTGTGAAATTGCCCCAAAGCCCCTCACATCCTGTGTTTCAATTAACATGCCATTTGGCAGTCAGCATGAACATGACTATGCGGCTGGGGGGCAAGTTGGAAGCAGCCATTATGCTCCTGAGGAGAGTGGATCAACCAAGGCAACGTTCAGGTGTTCGCTAAGCTGTTTAGAATCTGTAGAGGTGCTACCTGCTGACAAGTTCTGGGGCACTGTTTTCCTGTCTCTCCTCTCTTTTTTTCTATGTTCTTTTACGAGGATTTCATAACACCCGACGGAAGGATAAAAACAATGCAGGAGAAGGAGAGAATCCCTCCTGTTGTGATGGAGGGAATAGAAGAGGGGTTTCTGGAAAAAGAGAAGGGGGAAAGCTGCCCTTAGGGAGACCAGATAAAGGCTTGCCAACGGGAGTCCTTGAAGTCATTCACGGTAGCTGTCCATGGTGCTGAAACCACAAAATAAACCTACTGTACCTCACCAAAAAATGTCCCTTTACTCTCAAGGAACCACACTGTCCATTTCTATCTAAAACCATTACATAAATACCAGTATATTTTAACATTATCCAATGAAAAAGGTAAGCTTGACCATCAGCATTTTGATTGGAGTTAATCATGTATGTTTTTGAGGGTGTTTTTTATTATGTAGTGGAAATGAAAGATAACTTGAACGATGCATCCATTCACAAGTTACAGATCCATATGTTGACAGACAGTGAGGAAATGTTTCAGGTTGCAATCAAATCTGTCATGGTGGAGTTTCTTTGCTTTGGCATATATGTTCCACCCCTTTGGATCTTCTCAGGTCGTGAAAATCTCAGGTGGAATGTGCTGCTTGAATTATGCAGCCCCAGCAGTCAGATCATTTGCATTTAGGCAGCATCTTAGCTGAAACTCAAATTAGCCATAGCAATGAGGCCTGGATAGATAGCAGCTAATTGCATCACTGCAAGGGTGAGAGAAGCGAGAGAGTGAGAGAAAGAGAGAGAGGCTGGGAGAGAGAAAGGGGGAAAGGGAGAGAGAGAGAGAGCGAGTGGAGACAAGGTGAGAGAGGGAGTCTTTCCCCACCTTCTCTGTTTGATTTATGTAAATGTGTTAGATTTTTTTTTCACAGTAACCTTCTCCTCCTTCAAAAGTCAGTCAGGCAATCAGTTAGCCTCAAGTCTCAACTGTGACACGGTTCAAAGGATCAGCTAACTTCCCTTATTATCGCTAGTTATGAATGTAACGTGTCAAGTCATGAGCATGTCTGCCACGCCACCACAGACTAGAATCCCTTGATAGGCCATAGGAGAGATGTAGGGAATCTAAAGCCCAATTGAAAAGGCCCTATTATATTTTAATGGGCAAATCAATAGAATGAAACAGGTAAAGAGGCCTCATCAGGCCCCATCATACATAGAAATGACCTTTCCCTGTCTATCATCTCTGTGTGTGTGTGTGTGTGTGTGTGTGTGTGTGTGTGTGTGTGTGTGTGTGTGTGTGTGTGTGTGTGTGTGTGTGTGTGTGTGTGTGTGTGTGTGTGTGTGTGTGTGTGTGTGTGTGTGTGTGTGTATATGTGTGTGTGTGTGTGTGTGTGTGTGTGTGTGTGTATATGTGTGTGTGTGTGTGTGTGTGTGTTGTGTGTGTGTATATGTGAGTGTGTGGCACCCGCTGTCTGCCTCCTTCCCGTAAAAGAAAACTGGGAGTTATTTTCCCCTCTTATTTTCAAGAGACAGCAACCTTGGGGAAAGTAGGCAATCTTAACAGGTATTGCCCTCTTGCTCCCTGCAGGGGCTTTCCACATCTGCCTGGTGCCCTTAAGGTCAGAGACTAAGGCTCACTCTAACACAATCTATATGAGTGAAAAGCCTAACCGTTTGAATTAAAATCAAGTTGGATTGTTTTCCACATATAACATGTCTACAGTGCTGTAAATTGAGCAAGTTACGGGGGTTGGAAATGGAAGAAAGTATAAGGGCTTCATAACTATTAATGCTTCCCATAATTTAACAGGTCTATTGTGATATTTGATGCTACTGTATATTGAGTTCCCCAAGAATCTTCTACAATACAACACTGAAATAACAATTTTGTAGCAGTTGAATGCATATAATAAGACCAACAGAATCCCCATGTTTTGATTGGCTTATCATTGTGGTGTCTACTTTTTGATGGCTTGTCATGGATGTTCTTATCCATCACTTTTTTTTAATGAGATTCATGTTTAGAATGAAACCAACAAACAGTGTATCATTGGCACCCCAGTCAGTGTACTTGTGCTGCATCTTCTTGAATACAAACAGGCACTTTGTCTAAATATAGACTCAGATCCTTTGGGGCAGAGACTATGTGAAGATGACTATCTTCAGAAAGAACTGATTCTGTTTTGTATATGATGTGTAACTGAAGTAAGAATTTACCTACAGTATAGGCCCTGGGACCAGTACAGTAGATTGCCATTTTACATTTGAACGGTGTCCATCTCATCAGAGGCTAAGCATTTCTCACTATATTATAAAAATAAAAACTTGCAAAGCTCTCCTCTTATTCATAATCTACAATAGTCTCACTCTCCTGTGTTAGATGTCCACCAGCCTCGGAGACCTTGCGTTAAGACATTCTCCCCGCAGGCAAAGACTTCAAAAACATCCTGTTTTTTAAATGTGAGGAGCGCCCACTGTCTCTCCCTCCATCTGATACGGAACATTGAAGAGATGGATTTGGGTAATGGCCCAGCAACAGTCTGGGTGTCAAGCTGCTTCACACCGCTGAGAGCTGAGAGCAGGGACAACAC
The DNA here is from genome assembly GCF_901001165.1 of Salmo trutta. Lineage (NCBI taxonomy): Eukaryota > Metazoa > Chordata > Actinopteri > Salmoniformes > Salmonidae > Salmo > Salmo trutta. The sequence continues at coordinate 16,767,344 of NC_042991.1, forward strand.
CCACCAGGCACCAGGCCTGGACCAAGACCACATGTCCCCCCCTCCACTGCCCGAGAATGTCTGCATCTACCTGGGGATGGACCAGCACCACATCACGCCTCACTGGTGGAAGACCAGGGGTCAAAGTTGAAGGCAGAGAGGAACACGTAGAACTGATGATTAAAGATTTTGATAGCCTCGTTGCCGAGCTGGAGCCGTTGACGAGAGAGGCGGGAATTCATCAGTTTATTGGCATATATAGAATGTACAGGTAACTGACCCAAAACAATGAACCACCAAAATAAAGTGTCTTAATAGGGCATTGGGCCACCACGATCCAGAACTGCTTCAATGCACCTTGGCATAGGTTCTACAAATGTCTGCGATACCATCCTGCCACAAGATATTCCATCATTAGGTGTTTTGTTGATGGTGATGGAAAACGCTGTCTCAGGCACGGATCCAGAATCTCCCATAAGTGTTCAATTGGGTTGAGATCTGGTGACTGAGACTGTCATGGCGTATGGTTCATATCATTTTCATGGTTATCAAACCTTTCAGTGACCACTCGTGCCCTGTGGATAGGAGCATTGTTATCCTATGGGGGCATAGCCATGGTAGCCAAAATAATGTCCTGCCCAGCGTTTTTATAGATGACCCTAAACATGATAGGATGTTAAGTCAGGAACCACACCTGTGTGGAATTACTTGCTTTCAATATACTTTGTATCCATCATTTACTCAAGTGTTTCCATTACTTTGGAAGTTACTTGTACATATTCTGGACGATATGATGGTATTTCTTATCTTGTTTGTTTTATCTGAAAGGGGTAGTAGATGTTGTAGTTCAATATGGTACCACAAGTTAAAGGAATGAACGTTTGCCACATTCACAAAGACATTTTCCGGATGGATGAAAAATATCTGGGATTAGTCTGCCATGCGAGGTTAAGTGAATTCCTTCATGTCTGAGGGCTTTCTCCTGAGATGTGTTCCACCAGCTCATTGCAGATAGCCCATTCTGCTGTGTGTGTGTGTGTGTGTGTGTGTGTGTGTGTGTGTGTGTGTGTGTGTGTGTGTGTGTGTGTGTGTGTGTGTGTGTGTGTGTGTGTGAGAGAATCTGTGTTTGAATTTGTGTATGTGTGTGCATTTGTATTTGTATTATGAGCACTTTGTCTATGAGCATGCTTGTGTGTATTATTGAGCTCTCTATGAACTGACTAAAAGTGGCAGTAATAAAGCCTCTCCTGAAAAAGCCAAACCCTTGACCCAGAAAAATATAAAAAACTATCGGCCAATATCGAATCTCCCATTCCTCTCAAAAGTTTTTGAAAAAGCTGTTGCACAGCAACTCACTGCCTTCCTGAAGACAAACAATGTATACGAAAGGCTTCAGTCTGGTTTTAAACCCCATCATAGCACTGAAACTGTGGTAACTGACTTTTTAATGGCGTCAGACCAAGGCTCTGCGTCTGTCCTCGTGCTTCTAGACCTTAGTGCTGCTTTTGATACCCTCGATCACCACATTCTTTTGGAGAGATTGGAAACCCAAATTGGTCTTCACGGACATATTCTGGCCTGGTTTAGATCTTATCTGTCGGAAAGATATCAGTTTGTTTCTGTGGATGGTTTGTCCTCTGACAAATCAACTGTAAATGTTGGTGTTCTTCAAGGCTCCATTTTAGGACCACTATCAATTTCACTATATATTTTACCACTTGGTGATGTCATTCGGAAACATAATGTTAACTTTCACTGCTATGTGGACAGCACACAGCTGTACATTTCGATGAAACATGGTGAAGCCCCAAAATTGCCCTACCTGGAAGCCTGTGTTTCAGACATAAGGAAATGTTCTACTTTTAAACTCGGACAAAACAGAGATGCTAGTTCTAGGTCCCAAGAACCAAAGGTATCTTGTGTTGAATCTGACAATTAATCTGGATGGTTGTTGTAACGCCCTGGCCATAGAGAGGGGTTTTTGTTCTTTATTTTGGTTAGGCCAGGGTGTTACATTGGGTGGGCGTTCTATGTTCCTTTTTCTATGTTTTTGTATTTCTTTGTTTTGGGCCGTGTGTGTGTGTGGCTCCCAATCAGGCACAGCTGAAGCTCGTTGCTGCTGATTGGGAGTCACACATAAGGAGCATGTTTTTCCTTTGGGTTTGTGGGTAATTGTTTCTGTCAGTGTTTTGTACCAGACAGGACTGTTTGCTGTCGGTTTGCTCTTTTCTTGTTTTGTATAGTGTTCACGTTGTTTATATTAAATTCTAATAATGAACACTAACTCCGCTGCACCTTGGTCCACTTCTTCAGACGACAGCCGTTACAGAATTACCCACCACCAAGGGACCAAGCAGCGGAAGAGGGAGGTCCGGGCGATGGAGGAGACGCCGGCCAGCAGACGGGGTCGCTGGCGTCGGTCGAGGAAGCCCGGAAGACACCCCCAAGAATTTTTTTTGGGGGGGGCTAATGGGGTGGTCCGGAAGGGCAGAGGAGGAGCCCAGACCACTGCTCTCGTGGGGGATGACGGCAGAGGAGGAGACGGAGATGAGGTGGTTTATTGAGGACCTGCTGGAGGAGGAGCCATGGGAGGCGGAGTTGCGCGCTGTGTCGCCAGTGCGTCCGCACAGCCCGGTGCGTCCGGTGGACATGCCCAGCACATGCCGTGCTAGGAAGGGCATCCAGCCAGGACGAGTGGCAAAACCGGCTCCACGCTTCAGTTCACCAGTGCGTGTTCACAGTCCTGTCTGGCCCGTCCCTGCTCCCCGCACCAAGTCCACAGTGCATGTCCCCAGTCCTGTCCGGTCCGTCCCTGCTCCCCGCACCAAGCCCAAGGTGCGTGTCCACAGTCCTGTCCGGCCCGTCCCTGCTCCCCGCACCAAGCCCAAGGTGCGTGTCCCCAGCCCTGCCAGTCAGCAGTCGTCAGAGCTGCCCGCCAGTCAACAGTCGTCAGAGCTGCCCGCCAGTCAACAGTCGTCAGAGCTGCCCGCCAGTCAACAGTCGTCAGAGCTGCCCGCCAGTCAACAGTCGTCAGAGCTGCCCGCCAGTCAACAGTCGTCAGAGCTGTCCGCCAGTCAACAGTCGTCAGAGCTGCCCGCCAGTCAACCATCACCAGAGCTGCCCGCCAGTCAACAGTCGTCAGAGCTGCCCGCCAGTCAACAGTCGTCAGAGCTGCCCGCCAGTCAACAGTCGTCAGAGCTGCCCACCAGTCAACAGTCGTCAGAGCTGCCCGCCAGTCAACAGTCGTCAGAGCTGCCCACCAGTCAACAGTCGCCAGAGAGGTCAGACTGCGCTGAACTGCCGGAGTGGCCAGACTGCGCTGAACTGCCGGAGTGGCCAGACTGCCCCGAACTGCCGGAGTGGCCAGACTGCCCCGAACTGCCGGAGTGGCCAGACTGCCCCGAACTGCCGGAGTGGCCAGACTGCCCCGAACTGCCGGAGTGGCCAGACTGCCCCGAACTGCCGGAGTGGCCAGACTGCCCCGAACTGCCGGAGTGGCCAGACTGCCCCGAACTGCCAGAGTGGCCAGGGACGCCCGCCAGCCCGGGGAGTCCTGTGCCTACGCCTAGGGACAGGCCTCTGTCATGTCTCCCCAGCCTGGTGAATCCTGGGTCAGTGCCGTCGGAGCAGCCAGGGTCGCCCGCCAGCCGGGCGCAACCATCGCCGCCCGCCAGCCGGGCGCAGCCAGGGTCGCCCGCCAGCCGGGCGCAACCATCGCCGGCCGCCAGCCGGGCGCAACAAGGGTCGCCCGCCAGCCGGGCGCAACCATCGCCGCCCGCCAGCCGGGCGCAGTCAGCGTCGCCCACCAGATCTTCGGCGCGGCCAGGTGCGCCACCTAAGAGGGTGACGTCAAGGGTGGAGCAGAGGCCACGTCCCGCACCTGAGCCGCCGCCGTAAGAAGGCCCACCCGGACCCTCCCCTTCAGAGTCAGGTTTTGCGGCCGGAGTCTGCACCTTTGGGGGGGGATACTGTAACGCCCTGGCCATAGAGAGGGGTTTTTGTTCTTTATTTTGGTTAGGCCAGGGTGTTACATTGGGTGGGCGTTCTATGTTCCTTTTTCTATGTTTTTGTATTTCTTTGTTTTGGGCCGTGTGTGTGGCTCCCAATCAGGCACAGCTGAAGCTCGTTGCTGCTGATTGGGAGTCACACATAAGGAGCATGTTTTTCCTTTGGGTTTGTGGGTAATTGTTTCTGTCAGTGTTTTGCACCAGACAGGACTGTTTGCTGTCGGTTTGCTCTTTTCTTGTTTTGTATAGTGTTCACGTTGTTTATATTAAATTCTAATAATGAACACTAACTCCGCTGCACCTTGGTCCACTTCTTCAGACGACAGCCGTTACAGTTGTACAGTCGTTTCAAATAAAACTGTGAATCACCTCTGCGTTACTCTGGACCCTGATCTCTCTTTTGATGTACATATCAAGACTGTTTCAAGGACAGCTTTTTCCATCTACATAACATAGCAAAAATCTGAAACTTTCTGTCCAAAAATGATGCAGAAAAATTCATCCATGCTTTTGTCACTTCTAGGTTTGGCTACTGCAATGCTCTCTACTTTCCGGCTACCCAGATGAAGCAATAAATAAACTTCAGTTAGTGCTAAACACGCCTCCTAGAATCTTGACTAAAACCAAAAAATTTGATCATATTACTCCAGTGCTAGCCTCCCTACACTGGCTTCCTGTTAAGGCAAGGGCTGATTTCAAGGTTTTACTGCTAACCTACAAAGCATTACATGGGCTTGCTACTACCAATCTTTCCGATTTGGTCCTGCCGTACATACCTACATGTACGCTACGGTCACAAGACGCAGGCCTCCTTATTGTCCCTAGAATGTCGAAGCAAACAGCTGGAGGCAAGGGTTTCTCCTATAGAGCTCAATTTTTATGGAATGGTCTGCCTATCCATGTGAGAGACGTAGACTCGGTCTCAACCTTTAAGTCTTTATTGAAGACTCATCTCTTCAGTAGGTCCTAAGATTGAGTGTAATCTGGCCCAGGAATGTGAAGGTGAACGGAAAGGCACTGGAGCAACGAACCACCCTTGCTGTCTCTGCCTGGCCGGTTTCCCCTCTCTCCACTAGGATTCTCTGCCTCAAACCATATTACAGGGGCTGAGTCACTGGCTTACTGGTGCTCTTCCATGCCGTCCCTATGAGGGGTGCATCACTTGAGTGGGTTTAGTCACTGACGTGACTTCCTATCTGGGTTGGCACGCCCCCTTGGGTTGTGCTGTGGGGGAGGTTGGTGATTGGAGATATCCCTCTAGTGGTGTGGGGGCTGTGCTTTGGCAAAGTGGGTGGGGTTATATCCTGCCTGTTAAGCCCTGTCCGGGAGTATCGTTGGACGGGGCCACAGTGTCTCCCTACCCCTCCTGTCTCAGCCTCCAGTATTTATGCTGCAATAGTTTATGTGTCGGGGGGCTAGGGTCAGTCTTATATCTGGAGTATTTCTCCTGTCTTATCCAGTGTCCTGTGTGAATTTAAGTATGCTCTCTCTAATTCTCTCTCTTTGCTCTCTCTTTTTCTCTCTTTCGTTCTTTCTTTCTTTCAGAGGACCTGAGCCCTAGGACCATGCCTCAGGACTACCTGGCCTGATGACCCCTTGCTGTCCCCAGTCCACCTGGTTGTGCTGCTGCTCCAGTTTCAACTGTTCTGCTTGCGGCTATGGAACCCTGACCTGTTCACGTGCTACCTGTCCCAGACTTGCTGTTTTCAACTCTCTAGAGACAGCAGGAGTGGTAGAGATACTCTGAATGATCGGCTATGAAAAGCCAACTGACATTTACTCCTGAGGTGCTGACCCTGCTCGTCATCTATGAACATTTGAACATCTTGGCCACCCCTCATAGCCTGGTTCCTCTCTAGGTTTCTTCCTAGGTTCTGGCCTTTCTAGGGAGTTTTTCCTAGCCACGGTGCTTCTACACCTGCATTGCTTGCTGTTTGGGGTTTTAGGCTGGGTTTCTGTACAGCACTTTGTGACATCAGCTGATGTAGAAAGGGCTTTATAAATACATTTGATTGATTGATTGATTGAACTCTGTAGGATATTTTTTTGCAGCCAATCCTCATTCTGGGGGAGAATAAGCTCAATTACAGGATCTGTCCATCAGTTGGCCTGCCTGTTTTCTGGGGCCTGTGTTGTTGCAGCCAATCATAGTGACAGCCAGAGTGGATTTGTCCATCCCAGTTGAGCGTGATTTATCAACCGGCTCGTGACCAGAGCATCTTCTGGCCAGTGTGTGTGGCCAGTGTGTGTGCGTGTGCTTTTGTGTGTGCGTGTGCTTGTGTGTTTGTGCATGCGCGTGCGCGTGTGTGTGTGCGTGCGTGCACGTGTATTGACAGCGAGAGTCACCACAAAAGCCGCAAGAAGTTTCCCTCGCACCAAAGGGCTGTTTCTCTCCATTGAACTGTGAAGTGCAGCAATTTATTTTCATTGTGAATTTATGGCTTGTGAATGGGAATTAGATAGGGTTATTTTATGATACATGGGGCATTCCCTGCTCACCTTGGGGTCTCCTTCTCCACTCCGCTCTAGAATTATGTGGGCTTTTTAAAATAATTACTATAGTAAATGGAAAGTGCACTGTCATAATGTGGCTTGGGAATTCACAGATAGCTATTTGCCAAACCACTAAATATAATTTCAATATACTGTACTGTGACATAAGTAATTTATCGCTGTGACCTTGTCTTTGAGGACTACCATGATTTGTTTAGTTTCCTTTTTATTTAGTTTTCCTCTTAGAGTTGAAAGCTTGAGTTTGTGATGTGGTTTTACTGCCGAGCTGAGACCCAGCATTGACAAATCAATAGCCTTTAAGAAAAACCACATCAACAGAGTCAACTGCATTCATCAAGTAAAGGCGGTCTTCTTCAGTGACTCACACTGACCATTACTCTGCAAAGCTGCAAATGTGATCTGGTAATAAACGGGCCCAGAGAGAAAGAGGGAGGGAGGGATGGAGATTTACAAAATCCCTCCCTTTCACAGAACTGAAACCACTCTATCTGTGATATTTCAATATCATACTATTTTCCATGTATCATTGTTATCAAGTATGCCCCTGTTCAGAATACTGCTTAAATTAACATGGTATACAGCAGTGATGTTGGCTTGCTGTGTCACGACTTCCGCCGAAGTCGGCTCCTTTCCTTGTTCGGGGTCGGCGTTCGGTGGTTGACATCGCCGCTCCATTTTTCATTGTTCCATTTGTTTTGTCTTGTTCCCTGCACACCTGGTTTACATTCCCAATCACACTGCATGTATTTATTCCTCTGTTCCCCCCCCCCCCCATGTCTTTGTGTGAAATTGTTTTTTGTTACGTGTTTCGTGTGTACGCGCCAGGCTGGGTTTTTTCCCGTTATTCTGTGGTTTTTCCACGAAGGATGTTTATTGGAAAACATTTGATCATTTTTGTGACTGTTTCGCACCTTGCACTTTTACCTTTGGCTGGAGGTTTTGACGCAGTTGCGTCTGTCTGTTTTATTGCCTCTACCTAAATAAAGTGTGCGCCTGTTCACAACACTGCTCACCTGCACCTGACTTCTCCACCAGTAGCGCACACCTTGACATGCTGAGAGGAATCTCTCTCAGACATCCATCAAAGCCCCCCCCACCCACCTCTTTTCCATGACAGTTAGACATTTTGGACTGTCTGCTAAAGTTTCAGGGCTAGTCTGTGCATACGGCAGTAAGGATTGTGTATTCTCAAGGCTTTGAGACTTTGTGATATGGGAGCAGTGAGCGCTCCTCGTGGGTAATCTTTTGTGTGCTGACCTTGCAGGAGTTCTGCTGGAGCTAGATCCAGCAGATTTGCACTACTTGGTCCACCATTTATTGTTACTAGCTGCCCAGAGGAACAGAGAGGAATGTCATCATCCAGGAGACCCAGGAACTCATAGAGCCAGTAATTGTAGATGTAACCACATTGTATCATTATATTTACTTCTGTCTTAAAAGTTTGTGAATAAACAAATGATCCTGACACTGAACAAAATGCAATTGCTGATAGAAAATGTTTATTCCTAAAGTTCATAACACATGGATATTGTATTCTTAAGTGTATTATGTAAGAGTTGTCACATAGAATATTATTTCATAGCGGAGTCTGACTTATAAGGACATTCCATGTTATTCATAAACAATGACATTTGATTGATACTTTCCTCGCTGGAGGAAATGCTGAAATATTGATGTGTTTAATTTATCGGAACAAAACTGCAGTTTAGCTTATTCAGCCATCGTCCCAGGTTTAGATTGCCCCGGCTCAGAGCAAGTCTAATGAAATGTAATCTTCAACAACAACAAAAAAATTAAATACTGCAATTGGGTTGCTTTTATGTGATCACTCATTGCACACAAGTCACTGTAAAACGAATTAGGAGTACATCAGGGGAGAAGGCAATACGCGGCTGTGTTCACTCTGATTGGGCCTGCAGCATAAAACCCATTGTGCCTGGGTGTCATTTGTAATGTGTTGTGTTGTTGAATGTGGAGCTGTACTGGTTGTCAAGGACAACCATAATAAGTGTTATGGTTGTAGTTCTGTAGTATGACATTGTAAAAATTGCAAAGCATTGTACAGTACAGTTCCTATTTGATTTAGCTAGCGTATAACCTTCAGCCAAGGATTTCCACTGATTCATAAGTACTTGAGCCTTCAGGCCTGTCAAGTTGTCCTCCAAACCTTTTTTAAGTGTCCATTTGTGATGTCATTCAAGCGCTGGAAATGCTGAACGCTCTGGATTTAGTCCACTGATGAGTCCTAGTAAATAGGATGCTTATTGTGAAGATGGATAGTGTAAAAGCTCTTCCAAGTAGTCAGTCTGCCTTCTTGGCTTTTCTATTTGTAACCATATAGCACTGACTCAAGGACTAAACAATACACATTAAGTCACATCTATAAATGCCAAATGTTGCTATTGCTTTGTTGTTGCCCTTGTAATACTGTTGAATTGTTACAACATTTATAAACCATCAACAGTAGTTTATTGAGCAATACCATTTTTGGCCATGGTCCTTATTCTACTGAGACTAGTACTGAGCTATCAACCGAAATGTTGGTTATTTTTCAGTTTTTAAACAACCAATTGACTGATGTCGGTTCAACTATTCAGCCTGGTCTCATAGACTACTCTTAATAACATAGTAAATGTAAATCCGGGACACTGAAATTAGTATCATATGTTAGGTTTGGTATGGTTACATAAGACAGAAGGTTACCTAAGGCAAAAACAAAAGTAGGTTGGTTGGACGGGGTGGAAGGGTGGACGTATAACACCAACGTCTAGCAACCCAAAGGGAGCTTGTTTGAATCTCATCACGGACAATTTTAGCATTTTAGCTAATTTGCTCATTTGCAATTACTTATTGTGTTTTAGCTACTTTGCAACTACTTAGCATGTTAGCTAGTCCCTAGCCCTATCCCTTTAACCTAACTCCTAACCTTAACCCCTAACCACTAACCCCTAGCCTAGCTAACATTAGCCACCTAGCTAATGTTAGCAGTAGCCACTTAGCTACCTAGCTAACATTAGCCACTGGAATTCTTAACATATCATAAGTTTAGCAAATTTGTAACATATTGTATGAATTGCAATTCATAACATACTGTACGAATTGTAATTCGTAACATATCATACGAAATGGATGATGGCCAACCACAAATTAATACATACCATACAAAACTTAACATATCTTACTAATTGGAATAGCCCAGATTTACATTTACTATGTTACATCTACCCCTGAGTCCAGGTTGAATTATTTGAATTCCATTAAGTTTGTTCTTTTTTGTGACCTCAATGTGCACATTGCATAGTTTCTCAGGAGCTTAGTCAGATCAAGCCTGAACTGTGCGATGTAGTAGGGAGTTGTATTTTCCAAGTACAGAAAACGTGGTAATTAACTACAATGACCATAATCCAGACTACTTGTCCGGTCTGTATGTGTTTTTTTAACGCACACATTAGGTTACTGTGGGGCAGACAAGAAAAGAAGAGGCAGAAGAATGAGCGATAGAGAGGGATTAGAGAGCAGTTGCTTCAAGGATTCTCTAAGTGATCTAAGTGATTGATAGTTGGTATTCAGCAGTCATAAAAGTAAGCCTTATTTATAAAGAAGAACTACAAAAATAGTGATTTGTCATACAGCATAGGCAACAGCTCTATAGATGAGATGACTTGGGTTGGGGGGGAAAAGTAATCAAATACAACATTTGTAATATTCCCAACAACTGAAATATTTTATTGAAGTAAAGTAATGTGAGTAAATGATTGTTAATATGCGGCAGGTACCCTAGCAGTTAAGAGCGTTCGGCCAGTAACCGGAAGGTCTCTGGTTCGGATCCCTGAGCCGACTAGAGGAAAAATCTGTCGATATGCCCTTGAGTCTCTCTGGATAAGAACATCTATTAAAATGTAAGTGCTAAGCAGTAGTCCTAACGGCCAGTCACTACCATCATGGGACTTTTATGAATGGTTTTATTCTGTGTTGTTACAGCATTCAACCCACATAATACATAGTGCATTTAATGTTTAAAAACAGAAACGAAACCGAACCGACCTCAAAAAGAAGTAATTTCTCAGCACTAATTAAGACTTGTTTTCAGATACTTCATAACATAGTTTGAGAAAAGAAAATCAGCACAGTATTTTTAGACAACACACCTAAAGTAATGCACCCCCGATGCATAGCTAATTACCATTACCTCACCAATATGTATTAATATCTTAGCCTCCCTCATGAACCACTCTATTACCCCCATTTATCCCCTCCAGAATTCCAAAATGTTCCCGCTCCACATCCTTGCTTCCCTGTGATGGTGTCCCTGAGGAGGGGGTCCTTCCCACTAGAGATGAACTGTCTGTGAAAACTCTCTCTATTGAGTAACACAATGATGGGCTGCCATCTGTCGCCTTCTCATTAAAGTAGAACAAATGTTAATGCATCTCTGCTGTCTAAAAGTGCCTGGGCTATGTCAAGGACAAAATTATATTGCGTCCGAGATTGTTCCCCATATGACTTGGCATTTTGCTATGTCTTGCTGATTAAAACTTTTCCTCGCTCCCCTCTCTTGTTTTTCCATGAAGAGTGGAAGTCCTTTGGGAGATCCACATAATCATTTGAACTCCTCCTGAATATTTTATGACCTTTAATACTTAGTCTGTTTCATAACTCGGAAATTATAAGAAATGTCAAAATGACCCATGCTTGGAGATGCTGTGGACTTTGCAACTGTCTCTACATAGCTCATTATGACAGATGTTACATAGCATGTTGTATTGAATACACAGATGTGGGATCTTCATTTGATCACCCTGTTGCAGGAGCTTTCCTGCAATGCAGGACATTTAAAACTTGCAGTTTATTTGAGGTTTAAAAAGGCTTCTGAAGTTTTTAATTTACACTGAAATTTCAGACTTCATTTTTCCTTACGAACACCTACAAAAAAATGGTCATTAATTATAATCCACAGAATAATTCACATTTCCTGATGCTGCAGGATTATTTTCCTGCTGAAGCAAACTGTCTCAAAGTAAGATCCTACGTCTGTGGTAGGTTTTATTGACTGCCAATGTTCTACCAAAAAGTATTAGGATTTCTTGTCTGTGAGTTAGTTGTGGCCTAATAATATTCAGTGAAGTGCTATAAAGGTTTTAACCAGAGATATATTTGGTTGTGAAGTGGTTGTTTTGCATTTGGACTGTTGTGAGAAATTCTTTCCAGCAGCATATTTGTTGTATAATGTAGGTCATTTGTTTTCTGTGTCTGAAACACTTTTTTCACTCTGTCAACAAAAAGGGGATGAAGCAATTATGTTCCAGAGACAGTCCACCTGTGTGCAATGCGTGCATCATACATCTTTCATTATGTTGAGATAAATTATTCCTACACAGCAAATTGTCCAGTGTTAAATCAACACTGACACTGTTCAATTTAACACTGGTCTGGTGTCTATGAGTCCAGACTTGTCAGTGTTAATACACTTCTAAGTGTGAAGCCTTATTTACATATTTCCCAGAGTGTCTTTGCCTTTTGAGTGAATTGTAGAGTTGTCATAAATGACTGTATTTGTTAGTGACAGAGACAGTTGTTGCATTCATCCATTTTCAGTCCTGTGACATTCACAGTGGCGATTTTAGTTTCAGTCCCCTTGACATTTTCCACATTTTGTTACGTTACAGACTTTTTCAAAAATGTATTAAATTGCTGTTTTTCCTCATCAATCTACTCACAATAACCCATAATGACAAAGGAAAATCAGTTTAAAAAAATTGCAAAAAAAAGAAGGAAATATCACATTTACATAAGTATTCAGACCCTTTACTCAGTACTTTGTTGAAGCACCTTTGGCAGCGATTACAGCCTTGAGTCTTCTTAGGTATGACACTACAAGCTCGGCACACCTGTAATTGGGGAGTTTCTCCCATTCTTCTTTGCAGACCCTCTCAAGCTCTGTCAGTTTAGATGGGCAGCGTCGCGGGACAGCTATTTTCAGCTCTCTTCAAAGATGTTCGATCGGGTTCAAGTCCGGGCTCTGGCTGGGCCACTCAAGGACAGTCAGAGACTTTCCCCGAAGCCACTCCTGCGTTGTCTTGCCTGTGTGCTTAGGGTCATTGTCCTGTTAGAAGGTGAACCTTCACCTCAGTCTGAGGTCCTGAGCACTGTGGAGCAGGTTTTCATCAAGGATCCTGACTAGTCCCTCGATCCTAACTAGTCTCCCAGTCCCTGCCACTGAAAAATATCCCCACAGCATGATGCTGCCACCACCATGCTTCACCCTAGGGATGGTGCCAGGTTTCTTTCAGACGTGACACTTGGCATTCAGGCCAAAGAGTTCAATCTTGGTTTCATCAGACCAAAGAATGATGTTTCCCATGGGCTGAGAGTCCTTTAGTCCTTTTGGCAAACTCCAAGCAGGCTGTCTTGTGCCTTTTACTGAGTAGTGGCTTCTGTCTGTCCACCCTACCATAAAGGCCTGATTGGTGGAATGCTGCAGAGATGGTTGTCCTTCTGGAAAATTCTCCCATCTCCAAGGAGGAACTCTGGAGCTCTGTCAGTGACCATCGGGTTCTTGGTCACTTCCTGACCAAGGCCCTTCACCCCCATTTGCTTAACAGCTCTAGCTAGAGTCTTGACGGTTCCAAACTTCTTCCATTTAAGAATGATGGAGGTCACTGTGTTCTTGGGGACCTTCAATGCAGCAGACAATTTTTGGTACCCTTCCCCAGATCTGTGTCTCAACACAATCCTGTCTCAGAGCTCTACGGACAATTGCTTCAACCTCATGTCTTGGTTTTTGCTCTGACATGCACTGTCAACTGTGGGACCTTATATAGACAGGCTTTTGCATTTTAAAATAATGTCCAATCAATTGAATTTACCACAGGTGGACTCCAATCAAGTTGTAGAAATGTCTCAATGATGATAAATGGAAACAGGATGCCCCTGAGCTCTATTTCAAGTCTCATAGTAAAGGGTCTGAATAATTATGTAAATAAGGTATTTCTGTTTTTTTATTTTTAATAAATGTGCAAAAATGTGGTGTATTGTGTGTAGATTGATGAGGAACATTTTGTATTTAATCCATTTAAGAATACGGCTGTAATGTAACAAAATGTGTAAAAAGGGAAGGGGTCTGAATGCAATGTACATATTGGTGGGGCAAACTCAACCAATTTTTAGGTGCATGCCAGCAAAGCCACTACACAACATTTGCTGGATTGACAGCAGGCCCAATGTATTCAACCTTATCTGGCCCATTGTGTTGCATGTGTATCCTTTTAAGCTTGGAAAAGAAACCCTTTCAGACAGATGTTTTATATCCTTAAACCCAAACTTGGACCACACACGCAAATCACCGAATAGCAGGCAAAATAGTGATTGCTTTGCCAGGCTTGCTGTTGGCCATTGATTCCTTTCAAACCACCTATTGTTGAATTTACAATTTTCAACTTGTTGTGTAAAGTTTATGTCCAATGACAGATGAGCACCGATACATTTTATCTATCATTTCTCTTCGTATGACAAGGATTGAAAAGGATTTGCCAGCAGATTGTTGACATGATTCATGATGATGACTGCTTGTCTAGCTTGCTACAGTGAGGGAAAAAAGTATTTGATCCCCTGCTGATTTTGTATGCTTGCCCACTGACAAAGAAATGATCAGTCTATAATTTTAATGGTAGGTTTATTTGAACAGTGAGAGACAGAATAACAACAAAATAATCCAGAAAAACGCATGTCAAAAATGGTATAAATTGATTTGCATTTTAATGAGGGAAGTAAGTATTTGACCCCCTCTCAATCAGAAAGATTTCTGGCTCCCAGGTGTCTTTTATACAGGTAACGAGCTGAGATTAGGAGCACACTCTTAAAGGGAGTGCTCCTAATCTCAGCTTGTTACCTGTATAAAAGACACCTGTCCACAGAAGCAATCAATCAATCAGATTCCAAACTCTCCACCATGGCCAAGACCAAATAGCTCTCCAAGGATGTCAGGGACAAGATTGTAGACCTACACAAGGCTGGGATGGGCTACAAGACCATGGCCAAGCAACTTGGTGAGAAGGTGACAATGGTTGGTGCGATTATTCGCAAATGGAAGAAACACAAAATAACTGTCAATCTCCCTTTTTCTGGGGCTCCATGCAAGATCTCACCTCGTGGAGTTGCAATGATCATGAGAACGGTGAGGAATCAGCCCAGAACTACACGGGAGGATCTTGTCAATGATCTCAAGGCAGCTGGGACCATAGTCACCAAGAAAACAATTGGTAACACACTACGCCGTGAAGGACTGAAATCCTGCAGTGCCCGCAAGGTCCCCCTGCTCAAGAAAGCACATATACATGCCCGTCAGAAGTTTGCCAATGAACATCTGAATGATTCAGAGGACAACTGGGTGAAAGTGTTGTGGTCAGATGAGACCAAAATGGAGCTCTTTGGCATCAACTCAACTCGCCGTGTTTGGAGGAGAAGGAATGCTGCCTATGACCCCAAGAACACCATCCCCACCATCAAACATGGAGGTGGAAACATTATGCTTTGGGGGTGTTTTTCTGCTAAGGGGACAGGACAACTTCACCGCATCAAAGGGACGATGGACGGGGCCATGTACCGTCAAATCTTGGGTGAGAACCTCCTTCCCTCAGCCAGGGCATTGAAAATGGGTCGTGGATGGGTATTCCAGTATGACAATGACCCAAAACACACGGCCAAGGCAACAAAGGAGTGGCTCAAGAAGAAGCACATTAAGGTCCTGGAGTGGCCTAGCCAGTCTCCAGACCTTAATCCCATAGAAAATTTGTGGAGGGAGCTGAACGTTTGAGTTGCCAAACATCAGTCTCGAAACCTTAATGACTTGGAGAAGATCTGCAAAGAGGAGTGGGACAAAATCCCTCCTGAGATGTGTGCAAACCTGGTGGCCAACTACAAGAAACATCTGACCTCTGTGACTGCCAACAAGGGTTTTGCCACCAAGTACTAAGTCATGTTTTGCAGAGGGGTCAAATACTTATTTCCCTCATCAAAATGCAAATCAATTTATAACAATTTTGACATGCGTTTTTCTGGATTTTTTTGTTGTTGTTATTCTGTCTCTCACTGTTCAAATAAACCTACCATTCAAATTATAGACTGATCATTTCTTTGTCAGTGGGCAAGCATACAAAATCAGCAGGGGATCAAATACTTTTTTCCCTCACTGTAGCTAAGATTGTGAAAGTATGATGTTGACATGATCAGTCCAATCAAAGCAAAAGTAGATATGTGATTTGAAGTCATATTATCTGTGGCCAATGACCTTGAGCATTCTTGGACGGGTACTTTTATTGTGAATTTACATTTAACATTTACATTTAAGTCATTTAGCAGACGCTCTTATCCAGAGCGACTTACAAATTGGTGCATTCACCTTATGATATCCAGTGGAACAACCACTTTACAATAGTGCATCTAGTGCATCTGAATCTATGGCAGCACCCAAGGGGGCTTGAACTGCCTAGCTCTCTGTATAGATTCAACAATGACGTAGTGTCTCCATGAGTGACAGAACACTGAGACAATAATGGCTCAACTAGAGAAGATTACCAACGCCTACGCTCTGTATTTTCACTGGCTGCACTTACACCACAGAAAGCATTGAGCTAGGCTGAAATACCTGCATTTTGGAGCTGACTTACTCAAGAAATAGACCCTGTTTGTACGCAGCTTTATTAACTCAACGAAAATGTTTCTCTCACATTGTTGGCAAACTGATATGTGACACAAATTAATGCCATAATAACATGCAAAACAGGGATCATTTTTGGTTTTTGCTGAACAGGTGGGGCTCAAAATCACCTTCCTTGAATGACGGGTCACCACTGGACCTTCACCAATTGAGATCCTAAGCGAATATGTTGTCATTAAAATTGTATTATTTAACACAACAAGTATTTAATAAGGCCTTATTTAGAGGACCTAGTTTTACCTTAATACAGAGGCCTGAAACTCTGAGTTTTTAGGCCTGTAAGTCACATTATTATGGCTTCCAAAGTGATGTGTATTTCCTATTGAAATCGAGCCAGAGTTTGGAATTCATTTTCACCCACAACCTGAATTCAGAATGACTGCCAGGTTGGGTACTAGACTACCTAAACCATCTAAACTGGAACAACCATTCTAGTTATGGGTGCAAAAAGACCAACTAACAGATTGGTTTAGTTTAGAAACATTTATGTTATTAATATTTGAGTAGCATAAGATGAATTAATTAATCAATGTACATGCAAAAACATAGATATTAAAACAAACAATTCTGAAAATCAACCTGCAATAGAGCATGCTGGGAAATATGATAATACTGGGCGTGGTTATTAACACCAACACTGGTGTTCTTCTACACCAATGAGTTTTTAACTTTTAACTCTTTTAATTTAACACCTGAATCAACACTAGAAATGTTACACTGAAACATCAACACTAGGTAACACTAGCCAATTTGCTGTCTTGCCATCAACTTTCATTTTGTCTAGGTCTACCTTCCTCTCAGGCCAAATGTCTCCCCCTCAAAAAACCTCAAGTCTTTTTGTTGTCAAATCGGTAACCTAAAGTATTTACTACGGCAGAATTCCAAATCAATCTTTGGCTTCTAACCCCCAGGCACTTGTGGGCAATTCCATGGTAACGGAATTACGCTGTGTGTGTGCGCCTGCCCGCATGTGTATTATGCGTTTATGTCTGTGCCCACACGTGTGTATGTACAGTATGTGCCTGTGAGTGTACGAGGTTCCTTCCACCCCCTGTGTTTGCCATATAAATAGATAAATGTAGATGTTTGCATCTCTCAGGGCTCAGTTGCCAGGTAGTGAATAGTGATGCCTTTGAGGGTGGTTATCCTGTTGAAACTCCTCACATAAATACCAGGAAACATTGACTTTTGGCCAGATATTATCACTTATTCAGGAGTCCAGGGTTTTAATTAACAGTGGCACAACCCATTCCAGGGTGACCCTGACGTGTGAGGTTGTCAATAAACCCTGGCTGTTTTTCCCTTCATTTCTCTAGTGTCTAACGGGGAGTAGCATCCTTACATGACAAAGTGCCTATCATAGCACCTTTTCAGCACTAGGCTTTAGTGTTTGGCAGCCGATGGTCCGGAGTTAGCGATCCGCCTCGTGGGTTGTCTCTCTTCAAGGATAGCCTAATTAATGGTGAACTCCCAGCTCAAAGACGAGTGCTTCGTTTCAAATGGATGGATTTATTTTGCCCTCTACAAACAATGCCCAAGTGGGGTACTGTGGGCCAGAGCTGTTATGCTGCACAAACTTCTCTAATCTAAGGCCACTGCGGACACAGAAACCAGACCGCTACAGATGCTGTCAAGGTTACCAAAACTAAACATCTCTATTATGTTGTTTCAACCAAATTTGATGTGACATAAGCACTTTCCTCCATAATGTAATGCTAATGTGAAGATTGTAAAAAAAGCTAAGGATGTTTTGACCTTTTAATAGAGCAATAGCAGCTAAGATTCACACATCTTTATTTTGCATGACTTTCAGAAGATATTCATGGGTGATACTCAGAGAAAAGGTGAGGATAAATCTGATAGTCTCATGCTCAGCTTGCATGGGCCAATTCATTTTCTGCATTACAGCACGCATGACACCATAAACAGCCCATTATACACGTAATTCACACACACATTTCTCCCCTGTTTGCGTATAAATCACGCAATTACTATACGCATGAAATAAAACACCTAATGGTTTCCGCATCACACAACTAATTTGCAGGAGAAGTAATGGTAGGACATGGGAGAAATTTCAAAAAGCAATTTACTAATATCCCAATGATGCCGCTAATGTTCTCTGTGAAATCACCATGGAAACTATGTGTAGTTGTAGTATTATGACTATCCCTCCTCCACTCCAGACAGACACATCTGCTAGATGTAGATACTACATAAAGTGGAGTGTCGAGGCTGCAGCAGAACCAATCCAGTTAGCTCCACTACCAGTGGATGTGTGACTGTGCGCAGATCAAAAGGTCTGGGGAAGCTAGATAAATGAATTCCTCATGGCCAGACTCTGGTATTAGGCTCTTGAATGTTTATGTGTCCTCAGAGAGTGCATGCCTATAATGCAGCAGCACTAGTATGTCTTTGCAAAAGTGTCCTTTCTCAAGCATCACTTCTTGTAAACAATGGACGCAGGTTTAAAAGTGGTGCTTTCATTCGGCTGTGCCTATGGTAGCAGCCTGAAAATGAGAAAATGGTATCAGCGCACAAACATCACTACCAATGACACTGAAACATGTCTTTCCCACAAAAACAAATGAGCCAAGAGGTGTAATCTGCATGCGGACTAATGAAGGCCATTTAAATGCATGCTTTGAGCATTAACCACATGATACAGTGCCTTGCAAAGGTATTCATCCCCCCTTGGCATTTTTCCTATTTTGTTGCATTACAACCTGTCATTTAAATATATTTTTATTTGAATTTCATGTAACGGACATACACAAAATAGCCAAATTGGTGAAGTGAAATGAAAAAAATTACTTGTTTCAAAAAATGTTAAACTGAAAAGTGGTGCGTGCATATGTATTCACCCCCTTTGCTATGAAGCCCCTAAATAAGATTTGGTGCAACCAATTACCTTCAGAAGTCACATAATAAGTTAAATAAATTCCACCTGTGTGCAATCTAAGTGTCACATGATCTCAGTATATATACACCTGTTCCGAAAGGCCCCAGAGTCTGCAACACTACTAAGCAAGGGGCACCACCAAGCAAGTGGGACCATGAAGACCAAGGAGTTCTCCAAACAGGTCAGGGATAAAGTTGTGGAGGAGTACAGATCAGGGTTGGGTTACAAAAAAGTATCCTAAACTTTGAACTTCCCATGGAGCACCATTAAATCCATTATTAAAAAATGGAAAGAATATGGCACCACAACAAACCTGCCGAGAGGGCCTCCCACCAAAACTCACGGACCAGGCAAGGAGGGCATTAATCAGAGAGGCAACAAAGAGACCAAAGATAATCCCGAAGGAGCTGCAAAGCTCCACAGCGGAGATTGGAGTATCTGTCCATAGGACCAATTTAAGCCGTACACTCCACAGAGCTGGGCTTTACGGAAGAGTGGCCAGAAAAAAAGCCATTGCTTAAAGAAAGGCATGTGGGAGACTCCCCAAACATATGAAAGAAGGTACTCTGGTCGGATGAGACTAAAATGTAGCTTTTTGTCCATCAAGTAAAACGCTATGTCTGGCACAAACCCAACACCTCTCATCAGCCCGAGAACACCATCCCATCCCAACACCATCCCAACACCATGGCCTAGTCAAAGCCCAGACCTAAATCCAATTGAGAATCTGTGATATGACTTAAAGATTGCTGTACACCAGTGGAACCCATCCAACTTGAAGGAGCTGGAGCAGTTTTGCCTTGAAGAATGGGCAAAAATCCCAGTGGCTAGATGTGCCAAGCTTATAGAGACATACGCCAAGAGACTTGCAGCTGTAATTGCTGCAAAAGGTGGCTCTACAAAGTATTGACTTTGGGGGGTGAATAGTTATGCACGCTCAAGTTTTCCGTTTTTTTGTCTTATTTCTTGTTTGTTTCACAATAAAAAATATTTAGCATCTTCGAAGTGGTATGCATGTTGTGTACATCAAATGATACAACCCCCCCCAAATCTATTTTAATTCCAAGTTGTAAGGCAACAAAATAGGAAAAATGCCAAGGGGGTGAATACTTTCTCAAGCCACTATATATGTTGTCATCATTAATGTGTTACCCAACACTTTGTCTACTTCCAGCAAAATCTACTGAAACTGTAATGAAACTGAGGCCTGATGTATACTTTTTCATCACCACACCATGCATCATTTAGCCTTAAAAAATTGAATCGATTAGGCTACACTCTGTATCGTTCCAGCTATGGTAAATCAAATCAAAATAAATTGTCTTGTTTGCCCGCTTTAACCCCGGAGTGTGTAGAACGTTTGATATTCTCCTCGTTACTTGTGATCACAAGTATGAGCCTTCAACCACCACTGTAAAAGTGCATTAATAAGTACGCAATAACATGTTACTCAAGATACTGGATTTTATGTCAACAATTTATTTTAAATATTAAGGTAGGCCTAACGTGTAATGTTTAGTATTAGTCAACTGTCTTTGGGATCTTGAAACTGTCTTTACAATGATAATGAATCATTTTCATTGCTATCATTATGAAAATGGGAAGTGTAGTCTAAGAAAAGTAGTTGAAGAGGCTGGGGTCTGAGTTGTGAGTCGTCTCAACCAGCCTGGCTCTGAGTTGTGAGTCGTCTCAACCAGCCTGGCTCTGAGTTGTGAGTCGTCTCAACCAGCCTGGCTCTGAGTTGTGAGTCGTCTCAACCAGCCTGGCTCTGAGTTGTGAGTCGTCTCAACCAGCCTGGCTCTGAGTTGTGAGTCGTCTCAACCAGCCTCGCTCTGAGTTGTGAGTCGTCTCAACCAGCCTGGCTCTGAGTTGTGAGTCGTCTCAACCAGCCTGGCTCTGAGTTGTGAGTCGTCTCAACCAGCCTGGCTCTGAGTTGTGAGTCGTCTCAACCAACCTGACTCTGAGTTGTGAGTCGTCTCAACCAGCCTGGCTCTGAGTTGTGAGTCGTCTCAACCAGCCTGGCTCTGAGTTGTGAGTCGTCTCAACCAGCCTGGCTCTGAGTTGTGAGTCGTCTCAACCAGCCTGGCTCTGAGTACTAATACATCCATTAAGTCTGTCATCAAACTCCTCTCCAGCCCCCCTGCCTCTACCCTCCCCCTGCCTGCTTCCAGCTGTTAGCCCGGGGCCACATCCCTCACGCGTGCACACACCTCCTTCAGGACCTCTCCACTGATTTATCGACATGTGCAGGCAATGCTTCAAAAAGACTGAAATGTCCTTTGGAAAAATCTGTGCGCATCAATCTCCCCATCCTCGTGCTCCGAGTAGGAGGAGGAGTTAATGCCTCTCTGATGCATATTCCTTGTCTGCCAAATTACATTCAACCTTATGGGGAGACAGACAGACAGTTAAAGCATCACAACTTTCTCACAGACAGAGAATGACAGACAGGCTTCTGCTTAAGTGACCTATTTTCTGATATAGACTCAAAGGACGATGCATTTGGTTTCTTTGTTGGATCAATGCAGAGACTCCCAGGACGGTTCTTGTCATTTATCTTGTAGACTCAAAGCTGGACATGCTGCTGAACTTCCCTAATTCCACAGGGAAATATCATAACGAAACTATTGGAGCATTTATTTCCAGTTGGTTCAACCTAATTTGTCACACTTTGAATTCCTCTCATGGAGTGTCATCATTGTGCAGTTTAGCTGTGGGCAGACTAGTTGATCAAGTGACAGAGTGATGAACATTACCCACTGTTCAAATATAATTACTATTTTTATCCAGTCAGACTAAGACAGTAGTTCCTTGTTGGTAATAACCACTATGGACGATCCATGAAGCATGAAGCATCTTCTCCTGTTTTTTATCATATTTCTCTCTCACCATGGAGACACCCAGGTGGACTGATGATGAATCGAGAGAGAGAGAGAGAGAGAGAGAGAGAGAGAGAGAGAGAGAGAGAGAGAGAGATGTTCTCTCTGTTTTCTCTTGCTTAGGGCCCCCAAAAGGATTGAGCTGGCCCAGCGTTGTGGAAGCATTACCTACTGCCGTCCCCACACAATAAAGGTTATTGTGGGACATATTAATCCCTCTCCCCCGAGAGAGAGAGAGAGAGAGGGGGGTAATAAAAGACAGTCAAAGGTGGATTTTAAAAGGGAAATGCTGTATGAGAGATTTTATTGAATGATAAACAATTGGTGTATCATCCATAATGAGGATGAGACCAATGTAGGCCTTGTGTAGAAAAGCAATAAGCAATCTAAAGTGTTTGAAAATTAATTGTTTTTTATCAAGAGTTAGTCATTTAACATTGATAACTTGATTTAGTAGAGTAATATCAAATTCATTTCCAATGGGTGTGAAAATATTAAGGGAAAAGCTATTGGTTTTGTAAACCAATAGGCTTTAGGCTAGCTAATGAAATGGAACAAACCACAGTTCCATCTTATTGCACTGGGGCCCCTGTGGCCATTTCGGATCCAGCTTCTGATATTATTTCCAAAGGGGTCCATGTAAGGCATCATTCATTTTAGGAAACTCAGTCCAGAGACCCCTATGGCACCAAACTAAGTTAAGCCTGTCTCCGAAAGAAACATTGCTCCAGTTTTTAAAGTTACACACAACTCATTGAGTCAGAATTACATACCACTTCAGGTGGAGTTTGCCAAGTTCACCATGAACACAAGTTATTAAATCAAGCCAGGGGTTGGAACCAAAATTATTTCCCAATTGTTTCGTTGTGAACAGAACCACACATTTCTTTTGTTATGTTCCACTGGTCCGAACAGCATATTAAAGTTCTGAACCTGTTCAAACCCCCAAAAAAGTACCGGTTTGTATTGTTCTTTCGGTTCCCGTTTTAACCTGTGAAATCAACAGTATTTTCATATACTGCTCAAAAAAATAAAGGGAACACTTAAACAACACATCCTAGATCTGATTGAAAGAAATAATCTTATTAAATACTTTTTTCTTTACATAGTTGAATGTGCTGACAACAAAATCACACAGAAATAATCAATGGAAATCCAATTTATCAACCCATGGAGGTCTGGATTTGGAGTCACACTCAAAATTAAAGTGGAAAACCACACTACAGGCTGATCCAACTTTGATGTAATGTCCTTAAAACAAGTCAAAATGAGGCTCAGTAGTGTGTGTGGCCTCCACGTGCCTGTATGACCTCCCTACAACGCCTGGGCATGCTCCTGATGAGGTGGCGGATGGTCTCCTGAGGGATCTCCTCCCAGACCTGGACTAAAGCATCCGCCAACTCCTGGACAGTCTGTGGTGCAACGTGGCGTTGGTGGATGGAGCGAGACATGATGTCCCAGATGTGCTCAATTGGATTCAGGTCTGGGGAACGGGCGGGCCAGTCCATAGCATCAATGCCTTCCTCTTGCAGGAACTGCTGACACACTCCAGCCACAATGTCTTGCATTAGGAGGAACCCAGGGCCAACCGCAACAGCATGTGGTCTCACAAGGGGTCTGAGGATCTCATCTCGGTACCTAATGGCAGTCAGGCTACCTCTGGCGAGCACATGGAGGGCTGTGCGGCCCCCCAAAGAAATGCCACCCCACACCATGACTGACCCACTGCCAAACCGTTCATGCTGGAGGATGTTGCAGGCAGCAGAACGTTCTCCACGGCGTCTCCAGACTCTGTCACGTCTGTCACATGTGCTCAGTGTGAACCTGCTTTCATCTGTGAAGAGCACAGGGCACCAGTGGCGAATTTGCCAATCTTGGTATTCTCTGGCAAATGCCAAACGTCTTGCATGGTGTTGGGCTGTAAGCACAACCCCTACCTGTGGATGTCGGGCCCTCATACCACCCTCATGGAGTCTGTTTCTGACCGTTTGAGCAGACACATGCACATTTGTGGCCTGCTGGAGGTAATTTTGCAGGGCTCTGGCAGTGCTTTTCCTGCTCGGTTGTTGCCCTCCTACGGCCTCCTCCACGTCTCCTGATGTACTGGCCTGTCTCCTGGTAGCGCCTCCATGCTCTGGACACTACGCTGACAGACACAGCAAACCTTCTTGCCACAGCTCGCATTGATGTGCCATCCTGGATGAGCCGCACTACCTGAGCCACTTGTGTGGGTTGTAGACTCCGTCTCATGCTACCACTAGAGTGAAAGCACCGCCAGCATACAAAAGTGACCAAAACATCAGCCAGGAAGCATAGGAACTGAGAAGTGGTCTGTGGTCCCCACCTGCAGAACCAGTCCTTTATTGGGGGTGTCTTGCTAATTGCCTATAATTTCCACCTGTTGTCTATTCCATTTGCACAACAGCATGTGAAATTTATTGTCAATCAGTGTTGCTTCCTAAGTTGACAGTTTGATTTCACAGAAGTGTGATTGACTTGGAGTTACATTGTGTTGTTTAAGTGTTTCCTTTATTTTTTGAGTGGTGTATTTAGCTCATTAAAATACTTCACCAGTGTGCAGATAGAGCAGTTGTTTACATGCGTGATGGACAGACAAATGTAGCCTATGGCGTAAGATGCGACAAATAGGGTTGAGGAGGAGGCTTGAAGTGCTGGGCATCTTGTTATGACATACTTCATTTGAATTAGGTCTACAGAATTGTACTTAGGAGGAGCTTCTATGGTTATAACATTTACAGAAAATACAGAAATGCCAATGGGAGCGGTGTTGCAGTCTATATTAAGAACCACATTCCTGTAAAGCTTAGAGAGGATCTCATGTTAAATACTGTTGAAGTAATATGGTTACAGGTTAATCTGCCTCACCTAAAGCCCATTCTTATGGGAAGCTGCTATAGACCACCAAGTGCTAACAGCCAGTATCTGGTTAATATGTGTGAAATCCTTGATAGTGTATGTGATATCAACAGAGAGGTATATTTTCTGGTTCACCTAAATATTGACAGGCTTTTATCAAGCTGCCCACTCAAGAAAAAGCTTCAAACTGTAACCAGTGCCTGCAACCTGGTGCAGGTTATCAGTTAACCAACCAGAGTATTTAAAAACATCACAGGAATTAAATCATCAACATGTATGGATCACATCTTTTCTAATGCTTTAAAGCAATATCCAAATCCATCGGATGTAGTGGTCATAATATAGTAGCCATATCGAGGAGAATACGTTTTGTAGTGATTCTTATGTTGATGTAAATAATATTTGCTGGTCTGTGATGTGTAATGAGGAGCAGCCAGACGATGCACCTGACACATTTATGAAATTGCTTATTCCAGTTACTTATAAGCATGCACTTAAACTGGACAGGTGCCACAAAGAAAATTGCAATTGGCTCAGAAAAGGGCAGCATGGCTGGCCCTTGGATGTACACAGAGAGCTAACATAAATAATATATATGTCAATCTCTCCTGGCTCAAAGTGGAGGAGAGATTGACTTCATCACTACTTGCATTTGTGTGAGGTATTGACATGTTTAATGTTTAATGTATATTTGAACTACTGGCACACAGCTCCGACACCCATACATACCCCACAAGACATTCCACCAGAGGTCTCTTCACAGTCCCCAAGTCCAGAACAGACTATGGGAGGCACACAGTACTATATAGAGCCTTGACTACATGGAACTCTATTCCACATCAGGTAACTGATGCAAGCAGTAGAAGTAGATTAAAAAAAAACAGATAAAAATGCATCTTATGGACCAGCGGGGACTGTGAAGTGACACAAACCCAGGCACAGACACATGCAGACACACACACGATAACATACGCACTATACACACACCTACACATGGAGTTTGTGTTGTAGATATGTGGTAGTAGAATAGTGGCCTGAGGGCAAACACTTAATGTGTTGTGTAATCTGTTGTGAATGTATTGTAATGTTTTAAAAATGGTATAACTGCCTTAATTTTGCTTGACCCCAGGAAGAGTAGCCCCCCCCCCCCAAAGTCATTACTTTGTAGAGCCACCTTTTGCAGCAATTACAGCTGCAAGTCTCTTGGGTTATGTCTCTATAAGCTTGGCACATCTAGCCACTGTGATTTTTGCCCATTCTTCAAGGCAACACCGCTCCAGCTCCTTCAAGTTGGATGGGTTCCGCTGGTGTACAGCAATCTTTAAGTCATACCACAGATTCTCAATTGGATTGAGGTCTGGGCTTGACTAGGCCATTCCAAGACATTTAAATGTTTCCCCTTAAACCACTCAAGTGTTGCTTTAACAGTATGCTTAGGGTCATTGTCCTACTGGAAGGTAAACCTCCGGCCCAGTTTCAAATCTCTGGGAGACTGAAACAGGTTTCCCTCAAGAATTTCCCTGTATTTAGCGCCATCCATCATTCCTTCGATTCTGACCAGTTTCCCAGTCCCTGCCGATGAAAAACATCACCACAGCATGATGCTGCCACCACCATGCTTCACTGTGGGGATGGTATTCTCGGGGTGATGAGAGGTGTTGGGTTTGCACCAGACATAGCATTTTCCTTGATGGACAAAAAGCACAATTTTTGTCTCATCCGACCAGAGTACCGTCTTCCATATGTTTGGGGAGTCTCCCACATGCCTTTTGGCAAACACCAAAGATGTTTGCTTATTTTGTTTTGTAAGCAATGTCTTTTTTCTGGCCACTCTTCCGTAAAGCCCAGCTCTGTAGAGTGTACGGCTTAAAGTGGTCTTATGGACAGATATTCCAATCTCCGCTGTGGAGCTTTGCAGCTCCTTCAGGGTTATCTTTGGTCTCTTTGTTGCCTCTCTGATTAATGCCCTCCTTGCCTGGTCCGTGAGTTTTGGTGTGCGGCCCTCTCTTGGCAGGTTTGTTGTGGTGCCATATTCTTTCCATTTTTTAATAATGGATTTAATGGTGCTCCGTTGGATATTCAAAGTTTCTGATATTTTCTTCCCAGTAGCATACTTGGTGTGTGAGCTGCTGACTGCTCATATCTTGCAGATAGATGATTGTTCACACATCATCCAGGATTAAGGAGCAGGGAAATTGGTGACTGTTGTTGTTTTGGTAATCAGTGGCTATATTGGAAGGGCAATGGTTTCTCCTCTCCAAGGCAATCAGCAATTAGTTCCGGGTGGTGTTGGCTTCACCTCTGCAAGGCAATTAGCTATTAGTGTTAGTACTTCAGTCTCCCCTGTTTTCTCAGCAGTAGCTGTAACCTGTGGCCGTGTCAGCGGCGGTCTCGTCGACGAAGCAAGTGCAACACTACCATGTTGTTTTGCGGCGTTATGAGATAAAGGCTCCTGTCACGGTCGTCGTAATGGATGGACCAAGGCGCAGCGGGTATGTGAATTCTCATTTTTATTAAACACGAAACAAAACAAGAAAACGATGAACGGACGACAAACAGTCTTGTAGGCTCACACAGCAATACAAAGAACAATCTCCCACAATCCCCAAAACAAACAAACTCCTAATTATAGGACCTTCAAACAGAGGCAACGATAACCAGCTGACTCCAATTGAAGGCCCCAATCCCAAATACTAAACATAGAAATAAACACCCTAGAAACAGACATAGAACTGTACAACATAGAACTAAACCAAAAACCCCGGAAACATAAATAAAACGCCCCTCTACATAAACACACACTCAAAACCATATAAAACAAATACCCCCTGCCACGTCCTGACCAAACTATAATAACAAATACCCCCTGCCACGTCCTGACCAAACTATAATAACAAATAACCCCTTTACTGGTCAGGACGTGACAGCTCCAAATTTACTCTCTCATTTGAGTATCTTACCTAGTTATTTCCCGATCTCATTTTGCCCTTTTGTAGCTTTGGCAACTATGTGTGTGTTTTCTATACCTGTATGTTTTACAGATGCTCCCGACAATTTGGCTGCAACCGTTCTAATTTAATGTACCCTGTGGAATACATGGTCTCCGACACCGTTTGGAACTGCCGATCTGCGGACAAGAACGCCGAGTTCATCTCAGCCTACACTCTACAAATTAAGGGCTGAACGGTTATTCAAAGATCCTCATAGTTCCTCGAATAACCTTAAGATTCTTGGCACTGAAAATGGCCCCCAAAAGGTTATTCCAAGAACCCCATAGGAGGTGGGGTTCATTGAGGAACCACCTCAGTTGGTGGGGGTTCTTGCAGGAACCTAACTGCCGAACTGAAACGTTTGGCTTTGAATTTGGAAGGACAGCAGCTGAAGGCACTTAACTAAAACATGGAAAGATCTCCTCAATTTAACCTGTTATGGATAGGGGGCAGTATTTTCACGGCCGGATAAAAAACGTACCTGATTTAATCTGATTATTACTCCTGCCCAGAAACTAGAATATGCATATAATTATCCAATTGGCTTTGGATAGAAAACACTCCAAAGTTTCTAAAACTGTTTGAATGGTGTCTGTGAGTATTACAGAACTCATTTGGCAGGCCAAAACCTGAGAAGATTCCAAACAGGAAGTGCCCTCTCTGACCATTTCTTGGCCTTCTTGATCATATCTATCCAAAACAGGGGATCTCTGCTGTAACGTGACACTTCCTACGGCTCCCATGGGCTCTCAGAAGGCGGCAAAAAGCTTAATGGTGGCTTTGCAGGCCCTGGCTGAAAAACATTAGCGCATTTAGATAGTGGTCGATCAGAGAACAGAGACTGGAGGCGCGTGCACGAGGCGACCCCATGTTTTTATTCTTTCGTCTTTGAACGAAAACAACGACTCCTGGTCGGAATATTATCGCTTTTTTACGAGAAAAATAGCATAAAAATTGATTTTAAACAGCAGTTGACATGCTTCGAAGTACGGTAATGGAATATTTAGAAATATTTTGTCACGAAACGCGTCGGGCGCGTAACCCTTCATCACCCTTGGATAGTGTCTTGAATGCACGAACAAAACACCTCTATTTGGATATAACTATGGATTATTTTGAACCAAACCAACATTTGTTATTGAAGTAGAAGTCCTGGGAGTGCATTCTGACGAAGAACAGGAAAGGTAATCAAACTTTTCTAATAGTAAATCGGAGTTTGGTGAGGGTCAAACTTGGTGGGTGTCAAAATAGCTAGCCGTGATGGCTGGGCTATCTACTCAGAATATTGCAAAATGTGCTTTCACCGAAAAGCTATTTTAAAATCGGACACCTCGATTGCATAAAGGAGTTCTGTATCTATAATTCTTAAAATAATTGTTATGTTTTTTGTGAACGTTTATCGTGAGTAATTTAGTAAATTCACCGGAAGTGTTCGGTGGGAATGCTAGTTCTGAACGTCACATGCTAATGTAAAAAGCTGTTTTTTGATATAAATATAAACTTGATTGAACAAAACATGCATGTATTGTATAACATAATGTCCTAGGCGTGTCATCTGATGAAGATCATCAAAGGTTAGTGCTGCATTTAGCTGTGGTTTTGTTTTTGTTTTGTTGTGACATTATATGCTAGCTTGAAAAATGGGTGTCTGATTATTTCTGGCTGGGTACTCTGCTGACATAATCTAATGTTTTGCTTTCGCTGTAAAGCCTTTTTGAAATCAGACAGTGTGGTTAGATAAAGGAGAGTCTTTAAAATGGTGTAAAATAGTCATATTTAGAAAAATTGAAGTTTTTGGATTTTTGAGGAATTTGTAATTCGCGCCACGCCTATCATTGGATATTGGAGCAGGTGTTCCGCTAGCGGAACGTCTAGATGTTAGAGGTTTTTAAGGTAAGGTTTGTCCCTTGTATGGTTTAAATTGATATTGTTTTCTGATGACACATCTCTTTTCGTATTTGTGCAAATCTTTCTAAAACAGAAAATGGACACAATACAATGGATATCAATCAACAAAGAGGTAATATGTACTGTAGGCTAGAAGAATACGTTGAATGCTAGCTGTATTGGGTGCAGATGACTGAACTGCTCACTTCGGTGTCTGTCTGCAGGTATACAGACGAGGAGGCATACAAAGGTATGTCAATTGGTATGTTATGCAGATCAGATTTACCATCCTCCTCCCTTACCTCTTCAATGAATATCCCATAGGTCTCTACATTATGGAAAAGCTATGTCCATAATAGTCTTTTTTTCATTCACATTTAACACAAAAACCAAGGTATGAATACTGTCGTGTGCATGTTTTGTTGATCATCTGTATAACTACTATTTTTTTGGATTCACAGGCATCATCCTTCCTACACCTCTGAATATAACAGGAAACCTATTCTATCATCCTTGCTCTGCAAACTCATTCTGGCTATATATACGGAGAACATCAACACATTAACATCAACACGCCAGAAGATACATTACACTTATTGGACTTGGGGCTCTACTGGGAGTTTACCTCATATTTGGATTTTATTCTGCTTTGCCACTAAAATCATAATAAACACTGACAACTAAAATATTGTGTTATTGTTATGCTTATTAATAATAATAGGGGAAGGGGGGTAGTAAAAAATGTTACCCCAAAAGGTTCTTCCGAAGGTTATTTGAGGATCCATTTAAAGTGATTCTTTGAAGGGGTTCCCCCATTGTTTAAATTTGAAGAACCCCTAAAGGACACTCCAGGAACATTTTTCTTTTTAGAGTGTATGCTGCCCTTCAGTCCCTAGACTTTTTGGCCCTGACGGGGACATGGATCACGCCAGAAAACACCACATTCCTGCTCTCCCTTCATCCGACTACATGTTCTGTCATAGTCAGAGCATCTGGTCGTCGCGTTGGAACCTCAGAGCTACTAATTTCTCCTCTGAGATTTTCTCACTTCTCCCTCACTCAGCTGTACATCTCTTCATTTGAATTCCATGCTGTCACAGTTACTTGTCCACTCAAGCTTAAAATTGTTATTTATCTCCCACCAGGTGCCCATAGAGTTAATCAATAAACTTGACACCTTGATAAGCTAATTTATTGACGATGGCTCACTGCTCCTCGTACTGGGCGACTTCAACCTCCCTATGTCTGCCTTCGATAAATTTCTTTCTAACTCTTTCTTTCCCCTCCTTGCCTATTGACCTCTCTTTCCCAGTCCCCTTCCACTCACAAGGCAGGCAATATGCTTGACCTCATCATTACGAGTCTGCTCACCTACTAATCTCCCTGCAACCCCCTCCAGTTCTCCCATCACTACCTTGTTTCTTTTTCTGTCTTCCTCTCCTCCAATCCTAGTCCCTCAAAGCCTACACAGATGGTCATGCGCCTTCGTAATTTTTTATTCTGTGTCACGGAGGCTCTCTGCACTTCCAAAACTGTCTCCCTCTACTCTGTTCTCATCCTCCTAGATCTATCTGTTGCCTTTGACACCATGAACCATCAGATCCTCCTCTCCTATCAGGGCTGGACATCTCAGACTCTGCACACTCTTGGAATGCATCCTACCTGGCAGGCCTCTCAGACAAAGTGACTTGAAGATGATCTGTGTCTGCACCACGTACTCACACTACTGGTGTCTCCTAGGGCCTGGTTCTAGTCCCTCTCCTCTTCTCTCTATTCACAGTCACTCAACTTCGCCATATCCTCACATGATCAATCTTATCACTGCTATGCGGATAACACTTTTTACAACATTTTTACTTAATTTTATTTAGTACAGTGCCTTGCAAAAGTATTCACCCCCCTTGGTGTTTTTCCTATTTTGTTGCATTACAACCTGTAATTTAAATGGATTTTATCTGGATTTAATGTAATGGACATACACAAAATAGTCCAAATTGGTGAAGTGAAATTTAAAAAATTACTTGTTTAAAAAATAAATAAATGGAAAAGTGGTGCGTGCATATGTATTCTCTTTGCTATGAAGCCCCTAAAGAAGATCTGGTGCAACCAATTACCTTCAGAAGTCACATGATTTAACTAATTAAGTCCACCTGTGTGCAATCTAAGTGTCACATGATCTGTCACATGATCTCAATATATATACACCTGTTCTAAAAGGGTTGGGTTATAGGGGTTGGGTTATAAAAAAATATCAGAAACTTTGAACATCCCACGGAGCACCATTAACTCCATTGATAAAAAAATGGAAAGAATACGGAACTACAACAAAACTGCCGAGATGGCCGCCCACCAAAACTCACGGACCAGGCAAGGAGGGCATTAATAAGAGAGGCAACAACGAGACCAAAGATAACCCTGAAGGAGCTGCAAACCTCCACAGCGGAGATTGGAGTATCTGTCCATAGGACCACTTTAAGTCGTACACTCCAAAGAGCTGGGCTTTATGGAAGAGTGACCAGAAAAAAGCCATTGCTTAGAGAAAGAAATAAGCAAACACATTTGGTGTTTGCCAAAAGTCATGTGGGAGACTCCCCAAACATATAGAAGAAGGTACTTTAGTCAGATGAGATTATAATTGAGCTATTTGACCATCAAGGAAAATGCTATGTCTGGCGCAAACCCAACACCTCTCATCACCCTGAGAACACCATCCCTACATTGAATCATGGTGCTGGTAGCATCATGCTGTGGTGATGTTTTTCATCGGCAGGGACTGGGAAACTGGTCAGAATCGAAGGAATGATGGATGGTGCTAAATACAGGGAAATTCTTGAGGGAAACCTGTTTCAGACTTCCAGGGATTTGAGACTGGGATGGCGGTTCACCTTCCAGTAGGACAATGACCCTAAGCATACGCTAAAGCAACGCGGGTGGTTTAAAGGGAAACATTTAAATGTATTGGAATGGCCTAGTCAAAGCCCAGACCTCAATCCAATTGAGAATATGTGGTATGACTTAAAGATTGCTGTACACCAGAGGAACCCATCCAACTTGAAGGAGCTGGAGCAGTTTTGCCTTGCAGAATGGGCAAAAATCCCAGTGGCTAGATGTGCCAAGCTTATAGAGACATACCCCAAGAGACTTGCAGCTGTAATTGCTGTAAAAGGTGGCTCTACAAAGTAATGACTTGGGGGGGGGGGGGTGAATAGCTATGCATGCTCAAGTTTTCATTTTTTTGTCTTATTTCTTGTTTGTTTCACAATAAAAAATGTTTTGCGTCTTCAAAGTGGTAGGCTTGTTGTGTAAATCAAATGATACACCCCCCCAAAAAATAATTTTGAATTCCAGGTTGTAAGGCAACAAAATAGGAAAAATTCCAAGGAGGGTGAATACTTTCGCAAGCCACTGTAAATCTATTTCTTGAACTGCGTTGTTGGTTAAGGGCTTGTAAGTAAGCATTTCAAGGTATTTGGTGCATGTGACAAATAAAATTTGATTTGACACTCAACTACTTTTCTCCTTCCGCCCTTCTGACACCCAGGTGGCAACACACATCTCTGTGTGCCTGGCAGATATCTCAGCTTGGATGTCGACCCACCACCACAAGAAGACGGAGCAGATCTTCCTCCTGGGTAAGCCCTGGAGCCCAAGACCTCTCCATCACGGTTGGCAACTCCATGGTGTCCACCTCCCAGACTGCAAACATCAAAGCAGTGACACGCTCCTGCAGTTTCATGCTCTATAACATCTGTAGAGTACGACGCTACCTCACACAGGAAGCGGCACAGATCCTAATCCAGGCACTTGTCATCTCCTGTCTAGACTACAGCAACTCGCTGTTGTCTGGGCTCTCTGCTTGTACGATCAAACCCCTGCAACTTATCCAGAACGCAGCACACCTGGGGTTCAACCTTCCCGAGTTCTCCCATGTCACCCCACTCCTCTGCACACTCCACTGGCTTCGAGTTGAAGCTCGCATCCACTACAAGATCATGGTACTTGCCTACGGAGCAGCAAGAGGACTTGCCCCTTTTTACCTTCAGGCTATGCTCAAACCCTACACCCCAACCCAAGTACTCCGTTCTGCAACTCTGGTCTCTTGGCCCTGCCACGCCTACAGGAGGGCAACTCCCATTCAGCCCATTTCAAGCATTTCTCTGTCCTGGCATCCCAATAGTGGAACCAGGTTCCTCTGAAGCTAGGACAGCTTTCCCTGAAGCTAGGACAGCGGAGTCCCTTCCCATCTTCCAAAAACATCTCCCCCCAAAAAGCCTTTCGTGAACTAACACTTGCACCTGACTTTACTGATAGCTACCTTATTGAGGAAAAATGTACTTACTATGATTGTGATATGTGGTTGTCCCACCTAGCTATCTTAAGATGAATGCACTCTGTCAGGTTTGTCATAAAAGTGGACCAAGGCACAGTGGGTGCAGTGCTCATCTTCTTCTTTTATTTTTATAAACGTGAACACTTAAAAAATAATAAACAACGATGAAAAAACAGTCCTGTAAGGTGCTCTGACTATACAAGGAACAACTACCCACAAAACCCATGGAAAAACACCCCTACTAAATAGGACCTTCAATTAGAGGCAACGAGGAACAGCTGCCTCCAATTGAAGGTCAGCCCAATAAACTAAACATAGAAATATAAGAACTACAACGAACATAGAAATATATTAACATTGAACATAACCCAAAAAAACGCGAAACGCACAAAACAAACACACCCCTGCCACGTCCTGACAAACTACAATAACAAAATGACCCCTTTTCTGGTCAGGACGTGACACACTCTGTAAGCTGATTTAGTAAAATATAAATGTTAACACCATTCTGCATAAAAGCTCATATAGAGTATGTCTGAAAAGAAGCTTTCAAACTGAAGGATCTAAAATAGTACATTCCAGAAACTCTCTGTAATTTCCATTGCGTGTGTGGTATAGCATTCACGAAGGCAGCTGCCAGTGAAAGGTGGGGAGGACATGACATTTTCAAATTGCTACTAAACCTGCCACCTCGATGAGAAACGTCAGAGTTCAAGGGCTAGTATTTGTCTTACCTTCCTTTCAGTCTGTCTATCCATTATTGATATTTCTGATTCTTTGTGTGTTCTTTTTCCTATCTACACTGTTGACCCGTTAGCAATAGGGATCTGAGTTATACTGCACTAAACCAAGAAGAGACCGAGCTAAGAAAAATCATGTGGAGAGAAAAGAGTTGCAGGACGGGTCGATCTGTTAATGGATTTCAGCTCTACATTTAAATGTAAGTAATTCATCACAGACGCCTGACTGTAGTTATTATATTGTATAGATAAATAAATAAACTAAACCCATTAAGATTAGAATTTCTAATAAATGGGTATTGCTACTCTTGTTCAAACCTTTGTTTCCCTAAATGCAGCCAAAACTTTGTTTTATGAGAAAGAGAACTCCATTGATGCACTTAGGCACTATAGCAGCACGTTAACATATTGTTCTAAATAGGCTACATTAAGTAGTGTAGACATTTGTAATTCACAAATGTGCTGCATGTCCAGCGTTCGGTTTGCTATTTGGCATGATTCTGGCTTTTTATTAACACTTTATAAGTACCGGTTCACAAATAAGCGTACTGCTAATTGAAAGGGCCTTATGACACAAAAGTGGCTTTGACTGAAAGAAAACTACTCTCATAGCTGTGTAGTAACACTGTTATTACAGCAATAACATTGCTACTCTTACAGATATATACGTTGCTTTGGAAGTTATACTCTCATTAAGTAGAAACTGCAACACCTCTCAGTGGATGGTGATGGCTTGAAGTGGATCTCCACTATGGTCTGTGAGAACAGGATCAGCTCATGTATGAGTACTGGGAGAATTAAGTTGAGTGTGTTTCAGACTCGTCAGCAGAAAGCCTGCTACTCTCCTTAATACCATACATCGACTGTTAGTTAGCCTCTCTCACACACTTTGATCAGCCTTGACAAACACAAACTGTCTGCAACTTAGGGATGCATTTCCTCTTTTCCCAGTCATCCGTCCTGAGCTAAATACTTTTTCCAATGTCTAAATATCCCTCTTGCTCTCTGGTCTCACCACCACAATAACCCTGTCAGAGACGAGCGTCGGCGACGCGTCATCAGTGAAATGCATAGCTGCGACAAAAAAATGCATCATGAAAACGCATAGACATTGAGTAAGTGATGTTGAGTAAGTGATGTCTGATAGCAGCAGAAACAGAAACTGCCTCAAAACACATGGTGCAAGTCTGTGATTATGCTGAAGAAGGCTGCTAAAGTAAGGGCCTCTTGGGCATGGAGGGGAGAGCAACATTAATAACAGAAGAGGGGGGAAAGCAGAGGGGAAAAAAACACACTTGTGACATTGTTTGACAGATGCCTCCAGCATGAGTCTGGCAGTGTCTGTGGAGACAGCTGGGAATATAAGGTCACTTTAAATGTCATTACTCTTCCTGATAATTAGGAGGAATGGAGCGTTCAGTTATAGCCCATTATGGCCTGTTACTTTTTTGGTCATTACTGGATTTCAACATTTCTCCAGTTAGCTGTAGCTAATTACCATGGCTTGTGCTCTACATCTGTTGGTCCTTCCATCAAAAAAAAGATGCATGAAAAGCATTGGTAACGTTCTACCTCCAACACCAGCGCACTTCATGCCCACATGTCAAAACACATATGCAAGATGTTCTTATCAGCAAGAAGAGCTGTAAAAAAGACTATTTAATGAGTGGCAGTGAATCTCCACTACCCACGTTAGCATGTTCCAGTGTCATGTGGGGAGGCAGGAAATCTCTGAAGCATGTGGCTGAAATCGCTGACTGAGGTGTCGCCGGGCAGATCTCCAGGGTCATGTATTTTTTAGAGGTTTCACGCTGATGGAATGACAGTGGGGCAGTGGCGGCCATCTTGGATTGGCTAAACGCTTAATCCCTGTGATCTCACCTCCACTCGGACGAGAGAGAGACAGAGACTGATAAGGGGGGTTGCCTACACTGGGAAAAACCCTTTTACAGAGGGAGATTTCGTAGTATATAGTGTTCCTTTTCAATGAAATGTATATTCTTTTGTTGGAAGATTTCAGTGAGCGAAGAATGCAATTCTGTAAGATTATGGACACTATGTCCTTATTAGCTATTGCTTCACATGGAGTACTTTCTCATTACTGCATTGTAATGCGTTGGATGTTGTACTATAGTTCTAGTACATGGCTGATAGCAAACAGACTTCATAAGATACTAAAACAAAGAGTCATTAGTGGAGAGCTGCCTCCTGTGGAATACTTAGCTATATATGTCTTAGAGTCTATGCCGTGTTTGTGTAGGCTATAAAGTACAGATGCAAACAGATAGGATGGATACTATTTACTGTCGATATTTTGGCTGCAATGCCTTTTAGAAGAAAAGTCATGAGCAACATCATAACAAACATGAATTAGAGTGTTTAGGCCTACTGAAATGACTTACGGTTATGCAACGTTGTATTTTTATTATCGTTGTGGATTGACAGCACACTAAATTTAGCTAA
This sequence comes from Salmo trutta, assembly GCF_901001165.1. NCBI lineage: Eukaryota > Metazoa > Chordata > Actinopteri > Salmoniformes > Salmonidae > Salmo > Salmo trutta. Next base: position 16,804,627 of record NC_042991.1, read on the forward strand.
AGCTCAGAACCCTTTTATTTTAAAACCTCGTACAAGAGGCCCCCGTTGTTCCTCAAAGCGATAAGCCCTAATTTTAGAATGCTGTGCGGGGCAGTTGATGTTAGCAGCCACTGAGCCACAACAGCAGATGACTGGCTGAGTGAGTAACATGTCATAATAAGCCTCTGATCGTTATTCCCTTTCTTCTATTCCAGGAGCTGCAGGATTCTTGCTCTTCATTTTGTCCTGACATCCGCTCCTCTCATCTTCATGCTGCTATTTTTACATCCCCTCCTAACCAGCTCCTAACAACGGTGGGGAATTATGGGCCGCTGCAAACATAACAGGAGGGTAGGATGGAACACTGACAGAGAGGATCTTAATCCCTATTTGGTAATGACATACAGCACATTGGTGGGATTAGTTTGTATGATATAGTATGTTAGTGACAGTGTCATTACATTGTCATGGGTAAAGGTGAAACACTGTTCTTTTTCTGAATCTTTGATATTTTGACAAGTCCATGAAAATCCATTCTGGCTGTATAGCCTATAGCAAATGTGATCAAGGCTCATTGATCAAGGAGAGCCTTGATCAATGCACATCTAAGTGAACCAGATAGATGCTTGCCTAATACAGTAAGGCTCTTTGACAGGCCAGTATTATATATTGAAATATAGTTCCATTCATCCACGGGGTTTATAAATTCCTGTGTTTTCCTATTCCGTTCCATCATACATCAATGTCAGTTGTGTTCTCAATCAGAACCCTCTGACATTATGTAATCCGGGCAGAATCCCTGGGTATACTGTATTGTATGGGGGAGGCAGCATATTGTCTTCACAGCCTGAGAAAATTCCATGAAGGTTATTCCTTCCTAGTGATTCCAAGATGACCCAGATGGAACACTGTGGAATGTTTGAAAACCATGGAGTCAGAGTGGAATTTTCCATCGGGTCCCCAGCAGGGTAGGGTGGTGGGTAGGGACAGTGGGCTACTGTACATCCCTGAGTAGGACAACCCCTTGTGTCTGTATGGCAGGAGGTACAGCTTGTGAAAAATGCATGGTAAATAATTGATAATGTACATAAAGCATTGGAGGGGGAAAGAGGCTGGGAAGGAGGCAGAGGCCCCACCCTAAATAAACCCACAATTATCTCCGCTGTGCAATGACTCCTGGATTCACTTGCTGTTTTTTTCCAAATATAGAAAATGAGTCCAAGAGTGACGGAGGCTTCCTGATCTTTTTATAAAACTGTCAGTCGGCAATAATTGTGAATGTTAAAAAATGTATTGGCTGTGGCAGAATAGTTTCATGTGAGATCCATCAGATTTCTCGAGGGACTTTGTTAATGCGCCACAGATTGTGCAGACACCCTCGGCATTGCATTCTACATAAATTATGAAATATGTTTTCTCAAATTGGGATCTGGATGCAGTGAGATTCAGGTGAATCCAGTGGAGACTGGGAGGCCATTACACACAGAGAACAGGATGGAGACAAACATTTTACCTCATTTGTTTTTGTGTCTAAGGATGGGATGGGATGGGGGAGGTCGTGTTTGTGTGTCTATACATTTACCTGAGCGCATTTGTGGAAATAAATATTTCAACAATTCCTCTGAGGACTATTTGTTATGTATTTTGTATGTATTCCGTGCCAGGGTATAGCCACACAAGCAGATAACGTCAGGGGTAATTTATCATCTCAAATGAGAAATCTTATAGAAACAACACCATGCTATTGTATAATATTGCACAAATACAAAATACAAACCCCAGAGTAAATCTGAATGGTTTATACCATAAAGCTTGCCAGCCAGTTTAACTAAATGGCAGCGCATGAATGTTGTTTTCAGAATCAGTCTTTTCAGACCACCATCGTAGCAGAGCCAAACAATCTGAGTTTAATTTCCTTGAAAGCTTCCATTTGTGTGTTATAAAGGAAATGTCACATAAAACTACACTCATCGATTGAGTGTAAACATAAAACAAATCTCTGCCATATATTACGGCCATTAGGGCTAGTTGGTTTGTGGCAGGCAAGCAGGAAGAAGGGTGGCTTGTGAGAGGTTTAACCACAAGAGGTCCCATGGGTAAAACAGGGAGCACACCCCCTCATTAGTCACAATGCACAGGGCTGGTAAATCAGCCTAATGCCTGCTGTAGAACTTTACAGCAGCAGCAGCACCAGTAGTACCACTACACTGCATTCAGCTCATGATGACCATGTCTACTAGTCCCAAAACTCCCCCGCAGATTTTCTTCCTCCTGCCCCAGGCTTTGTGTGGGTGGGTGTATTGAGTACTTAACGTGTTTGACATTGGATTTGGCAAAAGTTGGTCTCCTTCCCAAATCAAATCCACATTTTATTTGTCACATGCTTCATAAACAACAAGTGTAGAGTAACAGTGAAATGCTTACTTAGGGCCCTTCCCAACAATGCAGAGACAAAAAATAATAAAAATATAAAAATAATGACACAAGGAATAAATACACAATGAGTAATGATAACTTGGCTACATACACAGGGTACCAGCACCAAGTCGATGTGCAGGGGTACAAGGTATTATGTACAAGTAGGTAGATATGTACAAGTAGGATACAGTGCCTTGCGAAAGTATTCACCCTCCTTGGCATTTTTACTATTTTGTTGCCTTACACCCTGGAAATAAAATTGATTTTTGGGGGGTTGTATCATTTGATTTACACAACAAGCCTACCACTTTGAAGATGCAAAATATTTTATTTAGTGAAACAAACAAGAAATAAGACAAAAAAACTGAGAACTTGAGCATGCATAACTATTCACCCCCCCAAAGTCAATACTTTGTAGAGCCACCTTTCGCAGCAATTACATCTGCAAGTCTCTTGGGTTATGTCTCTATAAGCTTGGCACATCTAGCCACTGGGATTTTTTCACATTCTTCAAGGCAACACCGCTCCAGCTCCTTCAAGTTGGATGGGTTCCGCTGGTGTACAGCAATCTTTAAGTCATACCACAGATTCTCAATTGGATTGAGGTCTGGGCTTTGACTAGGCCATTCCAATACATTTAAATGTTTCCCCTTAAACCACTCGTGTTGCTTTAGCAGTATGCTTAGGGTCATTGTTCTGCTGGAAGGTGAACCTCCATCCCAGTCTCAAATCTCTGGAAGACTGAAACAGGTTTCCCTCAAGAATTTCCCTGTATTTAGCGCCATCCATCATTCCTTCAATTCTGACCAGTTTCCCAGTCCCTGCCGATGAAAAACATAATTTTTGGTGTTCTCATGGTGCTGAGAGGTGTTGGGTTTGTGCCAGACATGATGTTTTCCTTGTCCGGCTTAAAGTGGTCCTTCGAACAGATACTCCAATCTCCGCTGTGGAGCTTTGCAGCTCCTTCAGGGTTATCTTTGGTCTCTTTGTTGCCTCTCTGATTAATGCCCTCCTTGAGTGGTCCGTGAGTTTTGGTGGGCGGCCCTCTCATGGCAGGTTTGTTGTGGTGCCATATTCTTTCCATTTTTGAATATTGTATTTCATGGTGCTCCGTGGGATGTTCACAGTTTCTGATATTTTTTATAACCCAACCCTGATCTGTACTCCACCACAACTTTTTCCCTGACCTGTTTGGTTAGATCCTTGGTCTTCATAGTGCTGCTTGATTGGTGGTGCCCCTTGCTTAGTGTTGTTGCAGACTCTGAGGCCTTTCAGAACAGATGTATATATACTGAGATCATGTGACAGATCATGTGACACTTAGATTGCACACAGGTGGACTTTATTTAACTAATTATCGACTTCTGAAGGTAGTTGGTTGCACCAGATCTTATTTAGGGGCTTCATAGCAAAGAGGTGAATACATATGCACGCACCACTTTTCCGTTTGAATATTTTTGCATTTTTTGAAACAACTAATTTTTTCCATTTCGCTTCACCAATTTGGACTATTTTGTGTATGTCCATTACATGAAATCCAAATAAAAATCTATTTAAATTACAGGTTGTAATGCAACAAAATAGGAAAAACGCCAAGGGGGTGAATACTTTTGCAAGGCACTGTAAGACTCAATCTAGTCAGAATACAAAGAGCATTAGAGCACCACTCACTCTGTTAAAAGTAATTATTTTATGGATGCAAATATCTTCATGGCGACTCAGTCACTGACTGAATTCAGCATCATCGTGCTTGGAACTTCAATATTTGATTGGGGCTCAATCCTGAATGTACCAGCCAAAATGTGCCAGTTCTGAATGTATTTAAAGGGATACTAGAGGATTTTAGTATTCTATTAGATAGCCATAGACTTCCATTCATTGCGCTAACTCTAGCTAGCACTACCTCAAACTTCCTTCATACTGGACACAAAGGCATAAAAATGGTATCCATGAGTTCATCTGACTCTGGGTAAGTAGATAAAGGGCCTCATTGCCAAAATCCTGAAGTATCCCTTAAATACAATGAAGGTCTTGATTACAGCACTCTGGATTCTATGGACAAATAACTTTTGTTAGAGGTTTCAAAATGCTTTCTCCCATTCTACGCCAAATGAAAGCGAACCAGTCAGGTTAAAGGTTGACTTGATGGTGAAGGGCAACATTCAGCAAGGGGAAGTGTGGCAAAGCATCAACCTGCAACAAGGTCAAATGAAAGGGTTGTTTACAACCCAGCGATGCAGCACCACCGTGGTGGGCCTTTATGAGCAATGGCATGTCATCTCTTCCATCTGAAGTAATCTCATGATAGATTGTATGACAGTGCTCTGCTCCAAAATGGTAAGGGGTAGGAAACAACTGTGGGATGTGCTGTGCCTGTGCATCACGTCCTGTGTTATTGTGATTTCATATTTCAGGCCCTGGAAAGACCATTTACATCCAGTCAGTGGAATTGATATTTGACAGAGGCAGATCCCAATATAGCGTGTATTGTGTATGGTGGGATGGATATCTCCACAGTAGAGGTTCAAGAATCAGCCTACTCCCTCCTACAGTATAGTAATCTTATTACTTGCTAAACCTCTTCCTTGAATTTGGCCTCAGGATATGTCATGTATTCTTGGGTTTGTTTGTCTGCATCCGTGCGTGCGTGCGTTTTCCGCGTGGAGAGTGATGTATCTGCAATGCTAATAGTGTCATTCCACAGCAGGCCACACAGTAGTACACACAGAGAGCTCCTGAACTAGCAAACACCTATCGTGAATATGAATCTGCAGCTGAGACCCACTGCAAGGCTGCTTTACAGACGTGTTAGTGTGATAAACATCTTAAGTCTGTTCCTATCATACTATCAGACCCTGCCTCCCCAATCCGGATATTGAATTATCAGCCATTCCAAACACACCAGGAAGACAGTAACTACAGCATTCTGTTAGGAAAATGTCCCAAGGGCACTATATAAGGTTTCTTTGTAGGATGGAAGTTATTCTGGGCCTGTTGATTGCCTGTTTACAGGCTGTCTGTAGATAACAGTATATTACCTAAATTACCTTTCCTGCAAGAGCTACTGGAACAATAGCTCTGGTTAGTTGTCACAAAAATGTTGGGGATTATATACTCTTTATCAACATTTTTACACTCACGTTTTAAACCATGCATGGTCACAATTCTCGGAGTGCATATCTAAGGACCCTACAATGGCTCAAAAGCAGAAGAGCTGACATATAGTGACGCTACGGTGGCATGACCATAATATTGAACATGAAAGAATGATGTTTAATTTGACGATCTTCTCCAGTAGACTTTGTCAACCACTTTGAATAGAAGGTTGATGACATCCGCTCCTCATTCACTCAGCTTATTGAGTCCGCTGGTCCACTCACACAGAACCCTCCCCCCTTCTGCCCTCTCTCCCTGCAACTAGTGAGGTCCAGCTGCCAGGACAACCTGCTCGCTCAACCCCATCCCCTCCTCCCTTCTCCAGATAATCTCTGGAGCCCTTCTCCCATTCCTCACTTCCCTCATCAACTCATCCTGACCACTGGCGGCATCCCCTCTGACTTCAAAATGGCCAGAGACTCTCTTCTCCACAAGAAACCAACACTCGACCCCTCTGATGTCAAAAACTACAGACCGGTGTACCTTCTTTCTTTTCTTTACAAAACACTTGAGCGTGCTGTCTCTGACCAACTCTCTCGCTATCTCTCAGAACAATCTTCTTGATCCTAACCGTCAGACGGGTCACTCAACCAAGGCTGCTCTCCTCTGTGTCACGGAGGCTCTCCGCACTGCCAAAGCTGACTCTCTCCTCTGTTCTCATCCTCCTTGATCTATCCGTTGCCTTTGACACCGTGAACCATTAGATCCTCCTCTCCACCCTCTCAGGGCTGGGCGTCTCAGACTCAGCACATTCTTGGATTGCACCTGTGCCTACCAGGTGACGTGGAGAGGATCTGTGTCTGCACCATGTACTCTCACTACTGGTGTCCCCCAGGGCTCTGTTCTAAACCTATTCTCTCTATACAGCAAGTCACTCCGCTCGGTCTCTCCTATCACTGCTTCGCGGTTGACACTCAACTACTTTTTTCCTTCTTCCCTTCTGACACATCTCTGCATGCCTAGCAGGTATCTCAGCTTGGATGTCGGCCCACCACTTCAAGCTCAACCGCAACAAGATGGAGCTGCTTTTCCTCCCGGGGAAGGCCTGCCCGCTCCAAGACCTCTCCATCACGGTTGACAACTCCATGGTGTCCCCCTCCCAGAGTGCAAAGAACATTTGCGTGACCCTTGACAACACCCTGTCTATGACCCTACCTCACCCAGGAAGCAGTGCAGGTCCTAATCCAGGCACTTGTCATCTCCCATCTGGACTACTACACTTCGCTGTTGGCTGGGTTTCCCAAACCCCTGCAACTTATCCAGAACGCTGCAGCCAACCTGGTGTTCAACCTTCCCAAGTTCTCCCATGTCATCCCGCTCCTCCATACACTCCACTGGCTTTGAGTTGAAACTCACATCCACTACAAGACCATGGTACTTGCCTACAGAGCAGTAAGAGGAACTGCCCCTTCCTATATTCAGGTTATGCTCAAACCCTGTAACCCAACCTGAGTACTCCGATCTGCCACCTCTGGTATCTTGGCCCTCCCACCCCGACCCAATGGTGGAATCAGCTTCCCCCTAAAGCTAGGACAGCAGAGTCCCTGTCCATCTTCCAAAAACATCTACCCCCCACACACTTTATTGAGAGAAAATGTTGGAGATAAGAGCGTCTGTTAATTGACACAAATTTCAAATGTAAATGTTTCCTTGTGCTGCAAACAACAGCTATGTTGAACTGAGAAACTGTTTCCAGCTTCATGAGTGCTTGAGCCAACTTACAACATGAAGAAGCAGAACATCATCAAGATGAGCATGCAGATACCCTGATCTATTCAGCCAATAGAATTTGACAAAATAATATCCTGAAATTTAAAGGATATTAACGGTAGAGCAATCTTGGACAGCTGCAGGTTAACAAACTAATAAGGACTGCTGAGGGAGGGGATACACTATTATAGTAAATAAAATATAAGACAAATGAATAGAGAGGATTAAATGAGGTGTGAGGAAAGGGAAATGAGGAGGTACAGGGGGCAGAAAGTAATGGACGTTGTTGTTTAAAAAACACAAGATATAATAAATCTCCCCCGAAGAATAATTTGTTATTCTGGTAACTTCTTACATAAGAGAATACCAGAGACTTTGCTGTCTGTGGTGATGGATGGTTAAGGACCCTAGTAACACCTACACAACAACTGTAGGTTGTTCCTACTTCATATTAGACTGTATCATAAACAAACCAGAGCATATACTGGATTTAATATTATGATCCAAGCCAAAATGAGCCCATTTTATTTTTCTTGGTTTAATTACATTGATATGTTTTTTCAGCCAATCCACATCCTGTGATCTTTCCTCAGGTCACGTTGTGGTCAAGCAGAAGTAGGACCATAGCAACTGCCGGACAGAACAATCCTCTGGGAGACTCCCATCAGTTCTGGAGCCGTTTCTAACTTCCTTATGGCTCATTTCATCACACAATCTGAAGAGAAACAATTTAGAGAAATTGGGAGGATTAAGTTAATATATTAACTTTGGGAAATATGGTTAAAGGAGGATATCCAAGTTCCAACCCGCACTGGTGTTCTGAATATATCGAAGGGAATGGGACTTCGTGGATATAAAGGGGGGGAATGTTGCCATTATTTACAGGAGCGAGCAGTGAGATGCAAAGTGGTTTGGGTACCTTGAAGCACAGCTTTTTTTTCTATCAAAACATCATTAACATTTGCTGCATAGCCATTTGTAAGGTCCATCATGAAGACACAAAACTTTGCTCAGTTTTTTTGTGTTTAATGATAAACATGATATCGATTTTGTTGCCATGGGTCCCCAGAGAGGAATTACACATTAAATCTGAGGGAATGTTTCTGCTGCCGCCAGAGAGCAAGGACCTACAGAAAGGTTAAGTCTCAAAGATGTTTTAATTAGGAGCACTAATGAGGGAGCAGAATGATATGGGTAAACTTTAAGTACGGATATACAGTGCAGCCCAAATTCTACCCACCAGTGACAACACCAGAGGGCCTATTGGTTCTGTTCTATTTTCCCAATGGTACAGTGTATTGGCAACTTCCATTAATTAATATTGCCAATACAATCAATTCCAAATACTCTACCTCTTTTTTTCTTTCTTACTTGTCTGTCCTACCAGAGCTGTTGCTCTCATTTTCTCTGTCTCCTAGCTGCATTTCACCATAATGTTCCATAAGGAGAGGACAGAGTTACTAAAAATGACTCGTCTGCATCCATTTCTGTCAGCCAAGCATGTCATACATAATAAATTACGCTTAGCATGTATGGATTGGGTTTCCGGATAGGAGAGTCTCTCTCCCGGCCCAGTGAAAGTCTATGCAGACTGCAGCAGACAGCCAGTGTTGCTATCAGGAATGAGTAATTCCCTGGTGGTAATAGTATTCCTCCATTCCTCCATCCCAGCCCATTTTCCTCCAGTCAAATCTAGTCATATACATCACATCACCATGGATCCATCTGCTCCGTCTGCTACCTGCATGGCTGGAGGGTCCTGCCTGCCTGGCAGTGTGAATGAACCAAAGACAGGGAAAAAAGTGAGATTCAATGTTGATGGTGGTGAGAATAACATTGTGTAGAGTAGAATAGATGGTCCACTGTGGTGGGTTTAGTGGTGGATGTGTTGTGAATCCTAAATGAAAGTTGTGCAGTGTGCAGTATGGCAGAGCGGCCAGTGTTCAACGAGGCATGGGTGTCATGCTACGTTGACAAAGTTGGGTCCCTGGGCGCCCTGTGTCACGACCTGTTTACACCTCTACAAGATCTGTGCCTTTCCTCTCAGTTGAACAGGTGACAGCTGAGATATACAGTAGTGAAGAAACTGCGGTAAGCTATGCTTCAGGGATTCATTTGGTATTGTAACTGTAGCCATCTCTCTGCACATAGCTACTGTACAGTACATGATGATGTTTATGCTATAAGATATAGAGTTGAAAGAAATAGTCTGTTTATGCTTGTTTTGTTTGAAACTACCAGTCAAAAGTTTTAGAACACCTACTCATTCAATGGTTTTTCTTTATTTTTACTATGTTCCACACTGTAGAATAATAGTGAAGACATCAAAACTATGAAATAACACATATGGAATCATCTAGTAAGCAAAAAAGTGTTAAACAAATCAAAATATATTTTAAACTTGAGATTCTTCAAATAGCCACCATTTGCCTTGATAACAGCTTTGCACACTCTTGGCATTCTCTCAACCAGCTTCATGAGGTAGTCACCTGGAATGCATTTCAATTAACAGGTGTGCCTTCTTAAAAGTTAATTTGTGGAATTTCTTTCCTTCTTAATGTGTTTGAGCCAATCAGTTGTGTTGTGACAAGGTAGGGTTGTTATACAGAAGATAGCCCTATTTGGTAAAAGACCAAGTCCATATTATGGCGAGAACAGCTCAAATAAGCAAAGAAAAATGACAGTCCACCATTACTTTAAAACATGAAGGTCAGGCAATGCTGAAAATGTCAAGAACTTAAAGTTTCTTCAAGTGCAGTTGCAAAAACTATCAAGCGTTATGATGAAACTGGCTCTCATGAGGACCGCCACAGGAATGGAAGTCCCAGAGTTACCTCTGCTGCAGAGGATAAGTTCATTAGAGTTACCAGCCTCAGAAATAGCAGCTCAAATAAATGCTTCACAGAGTTCAAGTAACAGACACACCTCAACATCAACTGTGTTCAAAGGAGACTGTGTGAATCAGGCCTTCATGGTTGAATCCTGCAAAGAAACCACTACTAAAGGACACCAATAATAAGAAGAGACTTGCTGGCGCCAAGAAACAAGACCAATGGACATTAGACCAGTGGAAATGTGTCCTTTGGTCTGGAATCCAAATTTGACATTTTTGGTTCCAACCGCCGTGTCTTTGTGAGACGCGGTGTGGGTGAATGGATGATCTCCGCATGTGTATTTCCTACCGTAAAGCATGGAGGAGGAGGTTTTATGGTGTAGGGGTGCTTTGCTGGTGACACTGTCAGTGATTTATTTAGAATTAAAGGCACACTTAACCAGCATGGCTACCACAGCATTGTGCAACGATACGCCATCCCATCTGGTTTGCGTTTAGTGGGACTATCATTTGTTTTTCAACAGGACAATGACCCAACACACCTCCAGGCTGTGTAAGGGCTATTTTACCAAGAAGGAGAGTGAAGGAGTGCTGCATCAGATGACCTGGCCTCCAGAATCACCAGACCTCAACCAAATTGAGATGGTTTGGGATGAGTCGGACCACAGAGTGAAGGAAAAGTAGGCAACAAGTACTCAACAAATGTGGAAACTACATCAAGATTGTTGGAAAAGCATTCCAGGTGAATATGGTTGAGAGAATGTCAAGAGTGTGCAAAGCTGTCATCAAGGCAAAGGGTGGCTATTTGAAGAATCAAATCATTTTTATTTGTTTAACACTTTTTTTGGTTACTACATGACTCCATATGTGTATTTTCATAGTCTTTACTAGTATTCTACAATGTAGAAAATAGTAAAAATAAAGAAAAACCCTTGAATGGGTAGGTGTTCTAAAACTTTTGACTGGTAGTGTATGTTACAACAAAGCAATAGAAATGTGCAAGGCTCTCTTCATTTAAATCCAGCTCTCATTTCCTGGTTATGCTGCTATCTAGCATCCCTGGATGTTTCTGTATAACCTGGTTAGAAAGAACTCTATTTTTTGGATTAACACATGTTTCATAGCATTAGATGGTTGCCTGATAATGAGGTCAGGCAAAGAAAGGGAATGGAAGAGAGGGATCTGGTTTGTATAATGCCGCAACAACACTGTGATAAAAGACACTCAACTTTGGGGTACTCTTTCATTATCTCGCATTTCCAACAAGGCAGAATTATTTAGGGAATTAGAATCACAGAAACTGTGTCACTGAGTCATTTTTCAGGTTAAGGTTTGGTTGGTAGTCATTTCATAAAGTGCCTCTTACTATTTGAACTTGTACAGGAGAGCTGAGGTTTGATAGTGACCCATAAAGATTAGCCACCAGTGAGGGCTGGCCATCTGGACAGCGTTGGCATCACTTATGACATCATAGAGGTTAATAGTTAATTGTCCAGGAGAAACACCTCTGATTCAAGCACATTGATTCAAACCTGAGTAAGGTTTCAACTGGGAATTCTGGAATTTGGGCAAAGCAATCCTAAACCTGAGCAGATATAATGATATTTGTTGTGTGGCAAAACTACAGTTAGTGGTGTAGAGGAAGATACCTGCAGGGCATTAGTGTCTGGTACCCATGATTGGGGTTAACCTGGATGACATAGCTAGGGGCCCTAAGTTCTTCCTGATCCTGACTGTGTGATCTGATCAAAGGAACTCATGCCCCTACAATAGCCCACCAGGTACTGTGTATCTGACCACGTCCCCATAGCAGTCTGATTGTGTCCCCGTCAGTGACCACAGACTCGCCACACACCTGGCAGGGTGTAACGGCAGTGGATTTAACCGCAGTGTTTATTGAGTGGCCCAGAGGTACCCGGAGCATTCAGTGAGTCACACATGAAGGTCAGGGTTGATGACCCAGCTCAATCTGGGTCCTGGATAAAAGAGGGAGGGATCTGGGAGCCACTGCAGGGCATGTTGATCTTGTCAATTTGATCAAACAAATTATTTGAAACATTTTCACATGTTTTGTGTTTTGTTCAAGATATGGCCTAAGAGTGTGTATTCAGAAATAGAGGTCTTGAACACTGACAACCTCAATTCTACTTCACTAATAAGACTACACAGTCTCTAAAATGAAACACTCCTTTGAGTCCAGTTTAAGAGTGAAACAGAATAAAAAAGGTAACTCAATGTCTTTTAAAACCAGCCTATAACACAACCTCTGCGGCGGTGAAGAAAGCCAAGGCCCCAAAAAATCAATCCAATAGCGCCACAGAGCACACTCAGTAATGAGAACGGGGTTGAGGAACTGGCAACAATGGGACCCTTAATAAACTCAATCCCTGGCCTGCATCTAAAGAGGCAATCTTTTGGATCCTATTGTTGTGCGTATAATGTACAGTATTGATTAGCTGTGCATTTACATTTACAAGGTGAACTCTAGGGACGTTGCTATGTGGACACCAGTTTAGTTTGTCTGGCTGGCTAACAATCACATTCTTCCTGGAGATATTTTCCAGGCTGATTTAAGGATGCTGACTTCACTGCCAACTAAAGTTCAATTAAAAAGCAGGGCCCTTCTGATTGAATGGCAGGCAAAACTCTTACTGAAATGATAAAAGAGCTAGACAGTGGAAGAGAAAATAAGAGAGGAGAGGAGAAAAGAGGAGGCGCTAGGCACAGAGAATAGACTGGGTTAGAACAAAGCGCTGATCCAGCACACCATGTCCTACACAGATAGGCTGATGCTCGCTGGCAAATTTAGAAAGGCATGCAGGCAGGCATTGTTACTCAGTCCTCAGTGTGCAGAATCACTCTCAGTCAGACCGCTTTGACTTTGCAGCATTCTCTCATTGAGCCAGTGCAGCACGATAGGCAGCTCTCTCTCTCTCTCTCTCTTTCATCTCTTCATCAGTTAGGCCTGATAGAGTTCCCTAGATTGACACACGGTGGCTATTCACAATCAACATCACAGAGAAAAAGAGATGAAGTTGAACCTTTACTGAGTAACATTGAGAATCATCCATACTGTAGGCTACTGTATGTCTTTCAGCTGTACACTATGTCTGTTGCAGCAAGAACTCATGCACTGTATATTACTTTGAAAGTGGTCAATTGTTTGTGTAAAATAATTACATTTCTTAAAGTTTCAAACAACCTATAATTTATACTGGACTGGAGGCATGATAAGATAACATTCCATAAAGGCAGATGGAGAGGAAAGAGGAAAGCAATGAAACACTGTCCTCTAGTTGTTTGTCTCTATAACACAGTGCCAATAACGTACTGTACATTACCAGAAGGCTACAGTACATTTTCACACAGGTTTGTACGGTGGTTTATTCATTCTTGAAAGACTGTAAAAATCTATTCTGTTTTTGTGTGGATGGAGGGACAAAGCACAACTTGGTGCAACAGGGATGACTAATCAGCAACTTGTCAGGGACGTTCACGTCCCAAGGTCGCTGTCGTTTTACAGTAACTCTCTGTCACCCAACTGGCTAGACTGAAATATGTTGTGTGCAATAGCACATATAAAATGGTGCCCACCCATTGACTCGTTTTGCAGTAAAACTTCCTGTACATAATCTCCTCTGGTTCCTATGCGTAGTTACCTGCAAAATGCTCAGTAATGCGTATTCACAAGACTTGAATAAGCTCAGAGAATGATAACCTATTGAATCATACATCATATCGTATTGGGGTGATATCTCACTTTCAATCAAATGTTATTCATCACATGCTTTGTATACAACAGATGTGGAGTAACAGTGCGATGCTTACTTAGGGCCCTTCCCAACAATGCAGAGAGAAAGAAAATAGAGAAATAATAGAAAAGTAATAACATGTAATAATAAAAGTCATAATAAATACACAATGAGTAACAATAACTTGGCATTAAAAACAGGGTACTATTACCGAGTTGATGTGCAGGGGTAAGGTAGATATGTCCGTGTAACTAGAAATAAAGTGACAGATAATGTCTGGAATAAATGTCTGGAATGCATCAAACCCGTCCATACATAATACATCAGAGTGTGTTGGGTCATGGAGATAACACCTAGAGATAAGGCCTCACCACAAGGCAGACTCTCCTCTGAAATGGAAAATGGCAAGAGATTACCATGGATAGTGAGTGTGCAGAATAGATCTAATCTTTAAACCTAGCCTCCCTGGTTGTGTACAAAACTGCCCTTAGATATTGCCTGAGAACACAGTCGTGAGTAAAGAAGCATCTTAAAAGGATAGTTGTGTATGGAGACTCTCTTTGCTCAAGAACCCTATACAAACACTTGGAGGGTGCCCAGAAAATGAAATCAAAATACTTAAAGGCCCAGTTCAGTTACACTGTCCCCCAAATGTATTTTACTCTTATTGGAATGTATAAACCACCTTCCACCAAAAGGGTGTTTTTTGATCAGTTTAATAACATGCTTAGGGAATGTGATTTTGGGAAAGAGGTCATCTTAATGGGAGATTTTAACATTAATTATGAAGACAAGTTTTGTAGAAAAACCCTCAAATGGATCACTAATACCTTTGACCTTACACAGCTAGTTAGACGGCCAACCAGGGTGACTTGTTGTTCTAAAACACAGATTGATCTGGTGTTCAGCAAAAAACCTGAGAGAGTGACTAAATCATTCCTTATGGTTACTGGGCTGTCTGATCATAATCTGACACTTATAGCCAGAAATCTTTCCACGAACAGGTTTAACCTTTCTACTGATAGAAAGCCTGTTCTGCTCAGAATACCTAAGAGTGAATGAAATTATTCTGAAAATGCAATTGAGGGAATTAACTGGAATGATCTTTTGTCCTATACAGATAGGGTAGCTGATAGTCAGGTGTTTCTATCCACAATCCAGACTACAATAAATGGCTTCTTAAAGAAAATCTAATCCAAACCTGGCCAAAAGAATACTCTTCCTTAGCTAAATTGAGAAATCTGGAAACTGATGAAAGAATGAGATCATGCTCTAAAAACAGCCCTGAAGTCCAAATTAGAGCATGACAGACGTAGGTTTACCATGGTGAGAAATAATGTGATGAAAGAAATCAGACAGGCCATAGATAACTTTTTTATCAACATAATTGGTGAAGCAAAGGGATATTCTAAATTGATCTTGGAGATTCTAAAAAAGTTAACAGGGAAAGACCATAGTAACACTGTAAAAGACTAGAAATCAATGTGAATGACAGTCTAACAGAGGATGCAGTCAAAATAGGAACAGCATTCAATTCCTACTTTGTTGACTCTGTCAAGATACTGACACAGAACCCCTCCACTGGTTTCTTGGGCTCAGTGCTAGTGAATGACACTCAACCTGTCTTCATCATAAGGGAGGTTTCTGAGTCAGGGATGAAAAAGGTAATTAGCTCACTAAAGAACTCTAAAGTCAAATATGTGTTTGGGCTGGAATCTACCTTTCTTAAAAACTACTCTCAGCTATGATGTGGGCATGCCCCAAGGGTCAATACTGGACCCCCTTCTGTTCAGCCTGTACATTAATGATCTGCCTTTTGTCTGTACTGGGACTGAAGTTCAAATGTACGCAGATGATACAGTGATATATGTGCATGGAAAGAGCAAACAACAAGCTGCACAAGAACTCACTACTGTAATGGCCCAGGTTACAAAGTGTCTCAGTGACTCATGCTTTCATCTCAATGTGAAAAAAACAGTCTACCTGTGCTTCACAAAGAGGGCAGCTGATGCTACTGAGCCAGATGTCTACAGTACGTGTCAGGGGAGAAGCTCCAGGTGGTATCTGATTTGAAGTACCTTGGCATCATACTTGATTCCAACATCTCTTTTAAAAAGTAGGTGAAAAAGGTAACTCAAATAACCAAATTCAACCTAGCTAATTTATATTCATACGCAATTGTTTGACTACAGAGGTAGCAAAACTGTAATTCAAATCAATAATACTCTCCCACATAACATACTGCTTGACTAGTTGGGCCCAAGCTTGCTGTACAACATTAAAACCCATGCAGTGTGTCTACAAACAGGCTGTCAAAGTGCTTGATAGAAAGCCCAATAGCCATCATCACTGTTACATTGTCAGAAAGTATGAGCTCCTGAGTTGGGAAAATCTTGTGCAATACACCGACCCACGTCTTGTATTCAAGATCCTAAATGGCCTGGCTCCCCACCAAGTACTTTTGTTAAACAGAAAACCCAAACCCATGGCAGCAGATCCACAAGGTCTGCCATGAGAGGTGACTGTATAGTTCCCTTAAGAAAACGCACCTTTAGTCAATCTGCTTTCTCTGTGAGAGATTACCATGTCTGGAACAAACTGCCATCAGAAACACATAACTGCACCACCTATCACACTTTCACAAAAAACATAAAGACATGGCTAAAGGCCTATCAGACTTGTGAACATAATCCCTAGCTGTGTATTGCCGCTTTTAATGTTGTCTGTAGCTTGTGAGGTGTGGAAACACTGTTTCTTTTATGTATTTTGTTTTGTTGCTTTTTGTGGTGTTGCTCTGTCTGCGTGCTACGTGTTGCTTGTTCTATGTTGCTCTTTCTGCGTGCTACGTGTTGCTTGTTCTATGTTGCTCTTTCTGCGTGCTACGTGTTGCTTGTTCTATGTTACTCTGTCTGCGTGCTACGTGTTGCTTGTTCTATGTTGCTCTGTCTGCGTGCTACGTGTTGCTTGTTATAAGTTGCTCTGCATGTGCTCAATGCTCATTGTTTATCTGTATTGTTATTGTAATTGTTTTTAATAACCTGCCCAGGGACTGCGGTTAAAAATTACTTTCACTGAAACGTTGAATGAGGTGCAAAAATAAAAAATAAACTCAAACTCAAAAATGTGATTTTCCTGTGTTTTATATGCATTTCTACACTATGAAATTGGAATAATACTGTGAAATTGTGAAAATTATGATAATGCCCTTTTAGTGTAAGAGCTGTTTGAAGACACCCCCTGAAATTTCAGCCTGTTTTGGTGGGATGAAAATTAGTTGGGATTAAAAGTAATTATCTAATAGACCAATAAGAAAGAGAGTTCAAAACCTCTCACCCAATAACAGCTAGTTTTCCCCTTCCCGCTCAGATCACTCCCAGACAGTCCTAGCAAAATTCTTACTTGAGAAATTGCTAATAAGCCATTTTTGTTTATTTTTGACCATTTTAATTGAAAACAATCATAGTAAGGTACCTAATTGTTACCCATAAATGTTTTGATATTGAGAAAAAAATGACTGTGTTGGACCTTTAAGGCCTAGTTTATCTTTGTGGCATATTGACATGGGCCGTAAAATGGATTGTAAACAAAATTGGAGTTGAGGGCTGAGAGGGGACATAATGGATACGGTCAAGAAGTCATCTGGTAAAAGCATGCTTCTTAAGGATCCAGACTTTTTTTTCAATTTTCGCCTGAAATGACATACCCAAATCTAACTGCCTGTAGCTCAGGCCCTGAAGCAAGGATATGCATATTCTTGGTACCATTTGAAAGGAAACACTTTGAAGTTTGTGCAAATGTGAAAGGAATGTAGGAGAAAATAAATAACACAATAGATCTGTTAAAAGATAATACAAAGAAAAAAACAACCGTTCTTTTGTTTTTTTTGTGTACCATCATCTTTGAAATGTAAGAGAAAGGCCATAATGTATTATACCAGCCCAGGTGCAAATTAGATTTTGGCCCCTAGATGGCAGCAGAGTATGTGCAAAGTGTTATTCTGATCCAATGAACCATTGCATTTCTGTTCAAAATGTTCTATCAAGACTGCCCAAATGTGCCTGATTTGTTTATTAATAACCTTTCATGTTCAAAATTGTGCACTCTC
The DNA here is from genome assembly GCF_901001165.1 of Salmo trutta. Lineage (NCBI taxonomy): Eukaryota > Metazoa > Chordata > Actinopteri > Salmoniformes > Salmonidae > Salmo > Salmo trutta. The sequence continues at coordinate 16,822,580 of NC_042991.1, forward strand.
CTCAAACAATAGCATGGTATTCTTTCACTGTAATAGCTACTGTAAATTGGACAGTGCAGTTAGATTAACAAGAGTTTAAGCTTTTTGCCAATATCAGATATGTCTATGTCCTGGGAAATGTTCTTGTTACTTACAACCTCATGCTATTTGCATTAGCCTACGTTAGCTCAACCGTCCCGTGGAAGGGGCACCAATCCCGAAGAAGATTTATTTTAACTCTCTGCACTTACCTTGTACATGAGCCCTGTATGTCAGTGTCAGTGGATACATACGGTACAGAAGGTCCCCTTCTATTTGTCTGTGATGGGGTATATACCGCAAGACTAAAGGCCAGTTGAAGAAAAAAGCAGTCCAGTTAATAATGTGGGGGTACAGCCGTCCCCCATGCAGTCTGAAACAGATCCATACAGAGTGCTGTGTAGGGTGTTTCTCTGATCAATTTGTGTCTACTTCCGGTTTGGAGCGAGCAGTCGCACTACGCTTCACTCCACGCTTCACTCCACAGGTAATATTACACTTCACTACATTACAACGGTTTGATTTGTTTGATCTGAGCAATTTTTTCTTAGCTAGCTACATAGCCGTCTTTGTATCAAAGATAATCGTGTAGCTTAGAGTAATTATCGAAGTTAGCTATCTTCGTCCTCCTAACGTAGTCATCACTGCTAGCTAGCTAGTCAACACTGCTAGCTAGCCAACCAGCCAACTTCCACCGACTAGCAGCACTGTAGAATCTATTACATTACAACGGAACGACTTGACTAGTGTAGTGTTAGTGAGCCAGCTACATAGTTGTCTTTGCATCTAAGATAATTGTGTAGTTTAGAGTAATTATTAGTAACTAGCCAGCCGCGACGCGACGCCAGACTTAGTCAACACACCTAGTCTTCATTAACCCACTGCTAGCTAGCCAACCGTTACCGACTAGCAGCGTTGTAGACACTAATACTTTACAACGGAACGACTTGATTAATGTAGTGTTAGTGAGCCAGCTACATAGTTGTCTTTGCTGTCTTTGCATCTAAGATAATTGTGTAGTTTAGAGTAATTATTAGTAACTAGCCAACCGCGACGCCAGACGTAGTCAACACACCTAGTCATCATTAACCCACTGCTAGCTAGCTAGCCAACAGCTAGCCAACCATTACCGACTAGCAGCGCTGTAGATACTAATACTTTACAACGGAACGATTTGACTAGTGCAGTGTTGGCTAGCTGGCTACATAGTTGTCTTTGTCATAGCTTGATAATTGTGTAGTTTAGTAATTACCGAGGTTAGCTAGCCAGCTATTGCCGTCCCCCGCGACGCCATTTTTCCAAACCCAGCCAACTATTACCGACGAGTAACACTGTAGAAACTAAATACATTACAAAGGAACGTCTTGATTAGTGTTATGTTAGCTAGCTACAAAGTTGCTTTTGTATCATGACAAGGTGTAGTACTGAAACTATCGAGGTCACCTAGCCAGCTACACCTAGCCAGCTACACGTTCAAACAAAGTCAACAACGCAGCCACTGCTAGCTAGCCTACTCCACCAGCCAGCAGTACTGTGTCATTTTAGTCAATAAGATTTTTTGCAACGTAAGCTTAACTTTCTGAACATTCGAGACGTGTAGTCCACTTGTCATTCCAATCTCCTTTGCATTAGCGTAGCCTCTTCTGTAGCTTGTCAACTATGTGTCTGTCTATCCCTGTTCTCTCCCCTCTGCACAGGCCATACAAACGCTCCACACCGCGTGGCCGCTGCCACTCTAACCTGGTGGTCCCAGCGCGCACGACCCACGTGGAGTTCCAGGTCTCCGGCAGCCTCTGGAACTGCCGGTCTGCGGCCAACAAGGCTGAGTTCATCTCAGCCTATGCTACCCTCCAGTCCCTAGACTTCCTGGCGCTGACGGAAACATGGATCACCACAGATAACACTGCTACTCCTACTGCTCTCTCCTCGTCTGCCCACGTGTTCTCGCATACCCCTAGAGCATCGAGCCAGCGGGGTGGTGGCACTGGAATCCTCATCTCTCCCAAGTGGACATTCTCTCTTTCTCCCCTGACCCATCTGTCTATCTCCTCATTTGAATTCCATGCTGTCACAGTTACCAGCCCTTTCAAGCTTAACATCCTCATCATTTATCGCCCTCCAGGTTCCCTTGGAGAGTTCATCAATGAGCTTGACGCCTTGATAAGTTCCTTTCCTGAGGATGGCTCACCTCTCACAGTTCTGGGTGACTTTAACCTCCCCACGTCTACCTTCGACTCATTTCTCTCTGCCTCCTTCTTTCCACTCCTCTCCTCTTTTGACCTCACCCTCTCACCTTCCCTCCCTACTCACAAGGCAGGCAATACGCTTGACCTCATCTTTACTAGATGCTGTTCTTCCACTAATCTCATTGCAACTCCCCTCCAAGTCTCCGACCACTACCTTGTATCCTTTTCCCTCTCGCTCTCATCAAAAACTTCTCACTCTGCCCCTACTCGGATGGTATTGCGCCGTCCCAACCTTCGCTCTCTCTCTCCCGCTACTCTCTCCTCTTCCATCCTATCATCTCTTCCCTCTGCTCAAACCTTCTCCAACCTATCTCCTGATTCTGCCTCCTCAACCCTCCTCTCCTCCCTCTCTGCGTCCTTTGATTTTCTCTGTCCCCTATCCTCCAGGCCGGCTCGGTCCTCCCCTCCTGCTCCGTGGCTCGACGACTCACTGCGAGCTCACAGAACAGGGCTCCGGGCAGCCGAGCGGAAATGGAGGAAAACTCGCCTCCCTGCGGACCTGGCATCCTTTCACTCCCTCCTCTCTACATTTTCCTCTTCTGTCTAAAAGCCACTTTCTACCACTCTAAATTCCAAGCATCTGCCTCTAACCCTAGGAAGCTTTTTGCTACCTTCTCCTCCCTCCTGAATCCTCCTCCCCCTCCCCCCCTCCTCCCTCACTGCGGATGACTTCGTCAACCATTTTGAAAAGAAGGTTGACGACATCCGATCCTCGTTTGCTAAGTCAAGCGACACCGCTGGTCCTGCTCACACTGCCCTACCCTGTGCTTTGACCTCTTTCTCCCCTCTCTCTCCAGATGAAATCTCGCGTCTTGTGACGGCCGGCCGCCCAACAACCTGCCCACTTGACCCTATCCCCTCCTCTCTTCTCCAGACCATTTCCGGAGACCTTCTCCCCTACCTCACCTCGCTCATCAACTCATCCTTGACCGCTGGCTACGTCCCTTCCGTCTTCAAGAGAGCGAGAGTTGCACCCCTTCTGAAAAAACCTACACTCGATCCCTCCGATGTCAACAACTACAGACCAGTATCCCTTCTTTCTTTTCTCTCCAAAACTCTTGAACGTGACGTCCTTGGCCAGCTCTCCTGCTATCTCTCTCAGAACGACCTTCTTGATCCTAATCAGTCAGGTTTCAAGACTGGGCATTCAACTGAGACTGCTCTTCTCTGTGTCACGGAGGCTCTCCGCACTGCTAAAGCTAACTCTCTCTCCTCTGCTCTCATCCTTCTAGACCTATCTGCTGCCTTTGATACTGTGAACCATCAGATCCTCCTCTCCACCCTCTCCGAGCTGGGCATCTCCGGCGCGGCCCTCGCTTGGATTGCGTCCTACCTGACAGGTCGCTCCTACCAGGTGGTGTGGCGAGAATCTGTCTCCGCACCACGTGCTCTCACCACTGGTGTCCCCCAGGGCTCTGTTCTAGGCCCTCTCCTATTCTCGCTATACACCAAGTCACTTGGCTCTGTCATATCCTCACACGGTCTCTCCTATCATTGCTATGCAGACGACACACAATTAATCTTCTCCTTTCCCCCTTCTGACAACCAGGTGGCGAATCGCATCTCTGCATGTCTGGCAGACATATCAGTGTGGATGACGGATCACCACCTCAAGCTGAACCTCGGCAAGACGGAGCTGCTCTTCCTCCCGGGGAAGGACTGCCCGTTCCATGATCTCGCCATCACGGTTGACAACTCCCTTGTGTCCTCCTCCCAGAGTGCTAAGAACCTTGGCGTGATCCTGGACAACACCCTGTCGTTCTCCACTAACATCAAGGCGGTGACCCGATCCTGTAGGTTCATGCTCTACAACATTCGCAGAGTACGACCCTGCCTCACACAGGAAGCGGCGCAGGTCCTAATCCAGGCACTTGTCATCTCCCGTCTGGATTACTGCAACTCGCTGTTGGCTGGGCTCCCTGCCTGTGCCATCAAACCCCTACAACTCATCCAGAACGCCGCAGCCCGTCTGGTGTTCAACCTTCCCAAGTTCTCTCACGTCACCCCGCTCCTCCGCTCTCTCCACTGGCTTCCAGTTGAAGCTCGCATCCGCTACAAGACCATGGTGCTTGCCTACGGAGCTGTGAGGGGAACGGCACCTCCGTACCTTCAGGCTCTGATCAGGCCCTACACCCAAACAAGGGCACTGCGTTCATCCACCTCTGGCCTGCTCGCCTCCCTACCTCTGAGGAAGCACAGTTCCCGCTCAGCCCAGTCAAAACTGTTCGCTGCTCTGGCACCCCAATGGTGGAACAAGCTCCCTCACGATGCCAGGACAGCGGAGTCAATCACCACCTTCCGGAGACACCTGAAACCCCACCTCTTTAAGGAATACCTGGGATAGGATAAAGTAATCCTTCGACACCCCCCCCCTTTAAAAGATTTAGATGCACTATTGTAAAGTGGTTGTTCTACTGAATATTATAGGTGAATGCACCAATTTGTAAGTCGCTCTGGATAAGAGCGTCTGCTAAATGACTTAAATGTAAATGTGATAATGTGTTAATCAATACGCCCTGAGGCCAAACGTACCAGTGCAAGAAAAGTAAAACCAAGCCTGAGATCTGGAATTGTACTGTACCAGTCACATCACTGTGTCAGTAGAAATCAGGCCTTGCTAAAATGTGCATACTATAAGGGGCATTCTGTATCTCAAGGAATGTTAATGAGAGCAAAAAACAACAACTTCCCTCAGCCTCCTGAGTGGCGTAGCGGTCTAAGGCATTGCATCTCAGTGCTAGAGGTGTCCCTACAGACCATGGTTCAATCCCTGACTGTATCATAATCGGCTGTGATTGGGAGTACCATAGGGCGGTGCACAATTGGCCCAGTGTCGTCTGGGTTAGGGGAGGGTTTGGCCGGGGTAGGCCATCATTGTAAAATAAGAATTTGTTCTTAACTGACTTGCCTAGTAAAATCAAATGTACTGTACACTAAATTTGGGGTGCATGCCATTAATGGATTATAATAACCCACCCTTTGAAAGGGAAGCTGTACATTGTATCTTCTGTTAAGAACAAAGCTGTGTCCTACAGTATATCAGCCAATTCTTGCCATGAGAGGACAATGGAAAGATACTTTTGGTGATCTGCTTTTCTCCAGCCTATTTTGTGCAAGGATTTGTCATTGCAGCAGTGACACAAATGTTTTAAAGGTAATCCTCAAAGCTTTGTAATTCTTGACTGAGCATGGCATTCTTCTTAATGAATGTCAGGGGTGTTAAATGTTCCATCATGAACAAGGCCGCTGCTTTACATTTCAACAGGCACTTTCCCTATCAAAGAATACCCAGTGTTTCTTCAGTTGTACGATACACCTCCATACAGAGAATACACAGGCAACATGCAATACAGGTCAAAATAATGAATATTAACAAAGGAAATAGAGAGACTAACAGTACAGATAGATAGCACAAAAAAACTGTACCATAGAGGCATAGAATGCGTTAGAGGAAAAACGAAAAGAAATGGAGGAACTTATTCAAGAAAGATCAGTGTAATATATATATTATATTATTTTAAAAATTAAGCAAACTGGATGGAACACTGGGAAAAATGCACCAAATTATTTTTTAATCTTAAACATACAGTGGGAAGAAAAAGTATGTAAACCCTTTGGAATTATCTGGATTTCTGCATAAAGTGATCATCAAATTTGATCTGCTCTTCATCTAAGTCACAACAATAGACAAACATAGTGTGCTTAAACTAATAACACACAAATTATTGTATTTTTCTTGTCTATATTGAATACATTATTTAAACATTCACTGTGTAGGTTGGAAGTATGTGAACGTCTAGGCTAATGACTTCTCCAAAAGCTAATTGGAGTCAGGAGTCAGCTAACCTGGTGTCCAATCAATGAGATGAAATTGGAGATGTTAGTTAGAGCTGCCTTGCCCTATAAAAAACACTGACAAAGTTTGAGTTTGCTATTCACAAGAAGCATTGCCTGATGTGAACCATGCCTCGAAAAAAAGAGATCTCAGAAGACCTAAGATTAAGAATTGTTGACTTGCATAAAGCTGGAAAGGGTTACAAAAGTATCTCTAAAAGCCTTGATGTTCATCAGTCCATGGTAAGACAAATTGTCTATAAATGGAGAAAGTTCAGCACTGTTGCTACTCTCCCTAGGAGTGGCCATCCTGCAAAGATGACTGAAAGAGCACAGCTCAGAATGCTCAATGAGGTTAAGAAGAATCCTAGAGTGTCAGCTAAAGACTTACAGAAATCTCTGGAACATGCTAACGTCTCTGTTGATGAGTCTACGATACGTAAAACACTAAACAAGAATGGTGTTCATGGGAGGACACCACGGAAGAAGCCACTGCTGTCCAAAAAAACCCATTGCTGTCTGAAGATTGCAATAGTGCACTTGGATGTTCCATTGTGGTACTGGCAAAATATTCTGTGGACAGATGAAACTACAGTTGACAACACTATGTGTGGAGAAGAAAAGGCACAGCACAGCACACCAACATCAAAACATCATCCCAACTGTAAAGTATGGTGGAGGGAGCATCATGGTTTGGGGCTGCTTTGCTGCATCAGGGCCTGGACCGCTTGCTATCATCGACGGAAAAATGAATTCCCAAGTTTATCAAGACATTTTGTAGGAGAATGTAAAGCTATCTGTCTGCCAATTGAAGCTCAACAGAAGTTGGGTGATGCAACAGGACGACGACCCAAAACACAGAAGTAAATCAACAACAGAATGGCTTCAACAGAAGAAAATACGCCTTCAACAGAAGAAAATACGCCTTGAGGTCATGCTGTGGCATGACCTCAAGGGAACAGTTCACACCAGACATCCAAAGAATATTGCTGAACTGAAACAGTTTTGTCAAAAAGGAATGGTCCAAAATTCCTCCTGACCGTTGTGCAGGTCTGATCCGCAACTACATAAAACTTTGGTTGAGCTTATTGCTGCCAAAGGAGGGTCAACCAGTTATTAAATCCAAGAGCTCACATACTTTTTCCACCCTGCACTGTGAATGTTTACACGGTGTGTTCAGAGACATGAAAATTTAGAATTGTTTGTGTGTTATTAGTTTAAGCAGACTGTGTTTGTCTATTGTTGTGACCTAGATGAAGATCAGATAAAATTGTATTACCAATTTATGCAGAAATCCATACTTTTTCTTGCCACTGTAGAAATGCTACCAAATATATTCATTGAAACTTGATATAAATGACGGAGTCTCCCATCATTCACCAAACCTTATTTTGAAAGGAAGCAAAGTGCTTTAAGCATATGTTTTCATTTCAGTCTCCTCCATCTCCACTAAACAAAGTTAATTGTAAAGATGTTTTTCCTATTAATAATGTGAACTTAACAGCTGTACAGAAAGACTAATGTGAAGAATAAATGAAAGAGCAACTTCTTGATGCAATTAAAGCTTTTACGTCTGGAAAAACTCCAGGGCTGGCTGGCATACCAGTTGAGGTATACCAAACCTTGTTTGATGTACTCAGAGGATCGTTATAATAATGTTTTAACCACTCCTATAGAAATGGTAGATTATCAGATACTCAACAGGGTCTGATTTCATTATTACTGAAACTGGACCCAAGTTGTAAATATAAAGATCCAGTCCATTTAAAACATTTGAGGCCCCTTACACTTCATTGTTGTGGTCATTGACGTCACCAGACCCAGGCTTTTGGGGCTTTAGCCCCGAGTCTTTTGCCCTGCTGGGATGGTGTAAACAAGCTAGGCTACACTGCATTACACACTGCAATGGATACTACAAACATGAGCCCTGTCCTGCCCTGCCTTTTTAGTGCTGCCTAAAAACAGCATTTCTGTGTACAGTGGCACTTTAGGAGGCGGAGTCAGTGGTTTCCCAAAGTCATTTTTGATTCATCCAAAACAATTATATTTTGCCGCTCTTGTATGACTGTTCATTCTCTGAGGGAGAGAGTGCAAAGCTGAGAAGGAGAACAGGAGGGAAACTTTGTTAGCTTGCCATTGCTATAGAACATTTTGTTAGACCATGATGAGATTATTCAGAGTATTGACCTCAGAGTAATCCAGATTCCAGTGACATACATTTGAACATGTTGACTCAAAAGCTGCACTGACAGATAACATTAGTATTAAGCTAACTAACTAACATGAGGGACTACCCAGTCTCGCTAGTAGTGCTGCTTCATTAACAACCTAGCTAAATGAACAGGGTTTTGACAGTACAGTTATTGATTAGCTATCTGGACACTGAATCCAACTTCTGGAGCTCTGTTCCCATGGGGAGCCAGTACAAAAAAATAATATATAATAAATTGTTTTAAAAAAATGTATGAAATGTATGCATTCACTACTGTAAGTCGCTCTGGATAAGAGCGTCTGCTAAATGACTAAAATGTAAATGGCTAACATGATGTTAGCTACTTTTGGTAACGTCAGCTCAATTAGCTAGCTATCTATTGAAATAACTAAGCTGGATAGCTGAGTTAAAAAAATCTATTGTAGAGAAGATGGACATACAGAATTGAAGATGCAGCTCAGCAAACATAGAGATGGTTGTTGCATTTGCAGGAGTAAGTGAATATATTGTGTGTCTGTGTTTACAATACAGGTATTTAGTATCTACAGTTGAAGTCGGAAGTTTACATACACCTTAGCCAACTACATTTAAACTCAGTTTTTCACAATTCCTGACATTTAATCATAGTAAAAATTCCCTGTCTTAGGTCACTTACGATCACCACTTTATTTTAAGAATGTGAAATGTCAGAATAATAGTAGAGAGAATGATTTAGTTCAGCTTTTATTTCTTTCATCACACTTCCATTGGGTCAGAAGTTTACATACACTCAATTAGCATTTGGTAGCATTGCATTTAAATTGTTTAACTTGGGTCAAATGTTTCGGGTAGCCTTCCACAAGCTTCCCACAATAAGTTGGGTGAATTTAGGCCCATTCCTCCTGACAGAGCTGGTGTAACTGAGTCAGGTTTGTTGGCCTCCTTGCTCGCACACGCTTTTTCAGTTCTGCCCACAAATTTTCTATAGGATTCAGGTCAGGGCTTTGTGATGGCCACTCCAATACCTTGACTTTGTGTCCTTAAGCCATTTTGCCACAACTTTGGAAGTATGCTTGGGGTCATTGTCCATTTGGAAGACCCATTTGCGACCAAGCTTTAACTTTCTGACTGATGTCTTGAGATGTTGCTTCAATATTTCCACATAATTTTCCTGCCTCATGATGCCATCTATTTTGTGAAGTGCACCAGTCCCTCCTGCAGCAAAGCACCCCCACAACATGATGCTGCCACCCCTGTGCTTCACGGTTGGGATGGTATTCTTCAGACTTGCAAGCCTCCCCCTTTCTCCTCCAAACATAACGATGGTCATTATGGCCAAACAGTTCTATTTTTTTTTCTTCATCAGACCAGAGGACATTTCTCCAAAAAGTACGATCTTTGTCCCCATGTGCAGTTGTACACCGTAGTCTGTCTTTTTTATGGCGGTTTTGGAGCAGTGGCTTCTTCCTTGCTGAGCGCCCTTTCAGGTTATGTCGATATAGGACTCGTTTTACTGTGGATATAGATACTTTTGCACCTGTTTCCTCCAGCATCTTCACAAGGTCCTTTGCTGTTGTTCTGGGACTGATTTGCACTTTTCACACCAAAATACGTTCATCTCTAGGAGACAGAACGCGTCTCCTTCCTGAGCGGTATGACGGCTGCGTGGTCCCATGGTGTTTATACTTGCGTACTATTGTTTGTACAGATGAACGTGGTACCTTCAGGCATTTGGAAATTGCTCCCAAGGATGAACCAGACTTGTGGAGGTCTACAATTTGTTTTCTGAAGTCTTGGCTGATTTATTTTCATTTTCCCATGATGTCAAGCAAAGAGGCACTGAGTTTGAAGGTAGGCCTTGAAATACATCCACAGCTACACCTCCAATTGACTCAAATGATGTCAATTAGCCTATCAGAAGCTTCTAAAGCCATGACACATATTTTCTGGAGTTTTCCAAGCTGTTTAAAAGGCACAGTCAATTTAGTGTATGTAAACTTCTTGACCCACTGGAATTGTGATACAGTGAATTATAAGTCAAATAATCTGTCTGTAAACAATTGTTGGAAAAATGACTTGTGTCATGCACAAAGTAGATGTCCTAACCGACTTGCCAAAACTAGAGTTTGTTAACAAGAAATTTGTGGAGATGTTAAAAAACAAGTTTTAATGACTCCAACCCAAGTGTATGTAAACTTCCGACTTCAACTGTAGCTACATAGATGGGTTGGCTGACAACGTCACGAAAACAACGTACGTGCTTCCATGGGGCCTAAATCAGCCTGTTGTGATTCTGGATGGCACTGCCATGTGGGGAATAAGTGGCTTATTTCAGCATGTTTCATCATGTTATTGATACCATGTCTTGTTTTGAGGTGTTTTGACTGATTTCATGTCAATGCAAATATGGCAGAAAATTTGCTAGCTACTGTAGCTAACCAACAACTGTAATGATGTATTTGAAACAAGTGGTCATTCTGCAAATGTATTTGATTTCAATAAATATTGGAGACGAAATATAGCTTACATGCTAACATTCTAAGCCAACCTCATCTGTTTTGCCCATGGTTGCACATATTTTGATTTTGTAGCTAAAGCGACAGAACACAGGTATTGTGGTTAGTGTGAAGGGTAAGACAGCTGAATGTTAATCAGGTTTAAGATTGAGTGAACTGCTAATATCATTAAGGAACAGAAATGATCCGAGATTTTACTTTTAGCTCAATTCAGGTAAACATTATTTGCCTGTTGTTCATATTGTGTGTGTGTGTGTGTGTGTGTGTGTGTGTGTGTGTGTGTGTGTGTGTGTGTGTGTGTGTGTGTGTGTTCGTCTGTTCAGAATACTCCATATTGCTATGGCACTGATACTATGCTGTCTCTGTAATAATATAAGAGATCCAGGAAAGCAGAACTTCCGACAGCAAGGAAGAGAGGGGAGCAGACAGGTCAGAGCGAGAACACAGGAGAACAAAGAGAGAGGGGAGGCCCACACAAGTCAAACATGGCATATTCCTCTCAAGACAGAGGAAGTAGACCTTGCTAAACATTACCTCTCAAAAAAAGAACATGACATTTCTGACAAATCCGGTATGTATAAATTGCTAGACCCTGACATGTTCCCATCACTGAAGGCAATCATACAGGCTGCGTTGACCATTCCAGTTAGCAGCTGTGAGAGATCCTTTAGTGCATTAAGACGTCTATATACATGGTTTAGGAGCCCAATGACCAAAGATAGAATGCATCATGACAATTGACAAAGATATACATACTAACGCGCTTGGGAAAAAGTGAAGTCATAGACAGGTTTTCACCTACAGTTTAATTTTGTTTAATTTCTAATCTTTATGGATGGACTAAAATCCTAGTACTGTGTAATATAACTCGCAAAGATTGTGAATATTTATTTGGAGAAAGGATTGTATGCTGGTATGTACATGTGTGTAAAATTGTGAAATGCTGTTACTACAGGGATGTTGGAGGGGATGTATTTGTTTTTGTGTAATTAATAAGGTAGAAATATTATCCTGTAGCTAATTGACCTTGAAATCTGTGATTTATTCCCCCAAATATTATAAAATCCTGATTTTCAAGCGTGTTTGGTGCCTGCGTTTGTACATATGATATGTAAAATTTCGGTCAGCCTTCCCTGTAGCTCAGTTGGTAGAGCATGGTGTTTGCAACACCAGGGTTGTGGGTTCGATTCCCACGGGGGGCCAGCACAGAAAAAAAAAATGTGTGAAATGTATGCATTCACTACTGTAATGCATACTGTAAGTCGCTCTTGATAAGAGCGTCTGCTAAATAATGTAAATGTAAAAGATTTGTTGTCCCCACTGCCCCCCACTCTACAGTTATAATACAAGGCTACTGCTAATACATTTATGCTGTTCGAACATATTCCAAAAGGATGGCAGCCTAAAATCTCAATCCAGCTATATTGCATGTAACTAGTTTTTTTTTCATGCAAAACATTAATTAATTTGTGGTTTAGGCTGCAACCATTTGGAATATTTTGGAACTGCACAGTGCGCGCAGTATGACTAGCTCACATTAGTTATAGTAATGTGACTAACATCAACAGGAGGCTTTTCAAATATTCAACATGGTTTATGGAAACATTGCAACAAAATGATAAATACTATTTCCCCCCAAAAAAATATTTCATGGAAAATTACGATATAGTTATGCACTTGTAGTTAGTACTTGCTAATAGATTTAAAAAATATATTATTGACACAATATTCTACGGGTTTACTGACCACAATCCATTGAATTAATATTAAGAAGTGTTCATTATTTGGCGTCAGGAGAACAGCACATGGAAGAAAGCAGTTAGATATGCAACATTAAGTTATGTTTCTGCAAAATGTTCACTGCTAGCCTGCGGGGTGCCTCATTTCGGTCATGTAGGGATCACCCCCCCCCCCCCCCCCCCCCCCCCCCCCGAGTCACCCCAGGTCTTCAGGGCTGAGCCCTGGATGTTCTGAATGTCTAGTGACGTCCCTAGTTGTGATGCAAAGATTCTAGCAAAATGCGCATAGAACCAAAACAGGTATTCTCGGATATTATTCATCCTAATCAGACAGATTTTTTACATGGACGATATATTGGAGATAATATATGACAATTACTGGAAACAATAGAACACTATGGGTAACCAGGACTGGTATTCATAGAAGAGGGCTTTTAATAAAGTGCAACTGTAAAGAGGAGTAAAACAAGGTTGTCCACTATCGGCATATCTATTTATTATGGCCATCAAAATGTTAGCTAATAAAATCAGATCCAACAATAATATCCAGGGCCTGGAAATCTAGGGTTTAAAAACAAAGGTGTCATTGTACGCTGATGATTCATGTTTTCTTTTAAATCCACAATTTGGATCCCTCCACAGCCTCATAGAGGATCTAGATAATTGTTGTAACCTCTCTGGATTACAACTAAATTATGATAAATGTACTATATTACATATTGGATCACCAATAAATAAAAAAATGTACATTGCCATGTAGTTTAATAATAAAATGGTCTGAAGGTGAAGTGGACATACTCGGTATTCATATCCCGAAATAAATAAATAATCTCACCAAAATAAATTTGAATAGAAAGTTAGCAAAACAATATAAGATCTTTCTACCGTGGAAATGAAAATACCTGTCTATTTGTGGAAAAATAACCCTGATTAACTCTTTAGTCATATCCCAGTTTACCTATTTGCTTATGGCCTTGCCTACCCCTAGCGACTTCTTTTTAAATTACACGAGCAGAAAATATTCCATTTTATTTGGAACAGCAAGCCAGACAAAATTAAACGAGCCTATTTATATAATGCATATGAATTCGGAGGGAAGAAATGATTAAATATTAAAGCATTAGACCTCTCACTAAAGGCTTCAGTCACACAAAAGTTATACTTACATCCGAACTGGTTCTCTAGCAGATTAGTAAGAACGTCTCACACCATTTTCAAGAATGGCCTTTTTCCCTTCATTCAAATTACAACCTCTCACTTTCGGTTATTTGAAAATGAAATAATTTTCGGTTATTTGAAAATTCATATTATATGTAACAAATTTACAAAATGTACAATATGTCAATAATTCGCATAACTATTATATGCTACGAATTCTAGCTAGGTTGCTAGGTGGCTAACATTAGCTAGCTGGTTAACATTAGCTAGGCTAAGGGTTAGGCTTAGGGGTTATGGTTAAAGTTCGGGTTAAGTTTAGGAGTTAGGTTAAAGGGTTAAGTTTAGAGTTAGGGGAAGGTGTAGGGTTAGCTAAGAGGGTTAGGGTTAGGGGAAGGGTTAGCTAAAAGGGTTAAGGTTAGTTAAAGAGTTGCTAATTTTGCTAAAATGCTAACGTTGTTCATGATGCGATTTGAACTCGCAACTTTTGGGTTGCTAGACCTTCGCATTATACGCCCACCCTGACCAACCATGTAACCATACCAAACATAACATATCATACAAATTTAAGTGTAACGGATTTACATTTACTATGTTACGTCTAGTCTGTGAGACCATGCTGGTTATTCATATTACAATATTTGCCATTAGCCAGAATATCATACAGTAGGAAATAAAAGCTTCAGAATTTAATGCTTCAGACTCTTTCAAGCCCTGATTTACTGAGTTAAGCTATTTTTAAACGAAACACGACAATATAGCTATTGTTCTCAGAAAGTTAATTGTTCTCCAATTATAAAATAAAAATGCAACACAAGAAACATCCTTGTGTTCAGTTCACCCAAAACAACTGCAGATTTCCATGTATTTAGAGTCAGTGTGAAAGGGCAGCAGTCAAGAGCAGGGTCTGTTCCACCCAGATAAGGTAATATTAAGCATGGGGGAACCACGAGTTAGAAAAACTGGTTAATTTTATAAACAGATGCTCAGCCTATTGAACAGCAGGGAGAGCCTGCCAGCCTGTGCTTCTAATCTCCCCCTCATCAGGGACAACAGGCATGCTCTGTGAGCTGTGGGTGGTGAAGCAAGGCTGCAGGTGCATGACAATGACAAAATACAAGCTTGGGAGAGTCGATCGAACTGTAAGTGACTCTCCTCTACTCTCCTGGAAGGAGGGAGGACCGGACAGTCAGTTCCTAATACACTGAGTCACACACAGGGAAGCAATGGCAGGTGTATGTTTCTACATGTACTGTAAGTTTACATTTCAAATGTTAATGTTCACATGCACAAAATATAACAGGTGTAGACTTTACCGTGAAATGTTTACTTACGAGACCATTCCCAACAATGCGGAGTTAAAAAGTAAGAAAGATATTTGCAAAAAATATATACAGTACCTTCAGAAAGTACACACCCCTTGACTTATTCCACATTTTGTTTTTTTACAGCCTAAATTTAAAATGTATTAAATTTAGATGTTGTGTTACTGGCCTACACACAGACCAGGGAAATTATGTTTTTAGATTTTATTTTACAAATTACCAAAAAATGAAAATCTGAAATGTCTTGATTCAATAAGTATTCAACCCCTCTGTCATGGCAAGACTAAATAACTTCAGGAGTAAACAAATCACATAATAAATTGCATGGACTTACTCTATGTGCAATAATAGTGTTTAACATAATTTTTGTATGACTACCTCATCTCTGTACCCAACACATACTGTAAGGTCCCTCAGTCAAGCAGTGAATTTCAAACACAGATTCAACCACAAAAACCAGGGAAGTTTTCCAATGCCTCGCAATGAAGGGCACCTATTGGTAGATGGTTAAACATTTAAAAAAAGTAGACATTCAATTTCTCTTTGAGCATGGTGAAGTTATCAATACACCCAGTCACTTCAAAAATACAGGCGTCCTTCTTACTGTAACTCAGTTGCCGGAGAAGAAGGAAACTGCTCAGAGATTTCGCCATTATGGCAAATGGTGACATTAAAGAAGTTAAAGCGTTTATTGGCTGTGATAGGAGACAATTTAGGATGGATCAACAACATTGTAGTTACTCTACAATACTAACCTAAACGACAGAGTGAAAAGATGCATCCTGTTTGGAATAAGGCACTAAAGTAAAACTGCAAAAAATGTGGCAATGATATTGACTTTATGTCCTGAAAGAAAAGTGTTGTGTTTGGGGGAAATCCAGCACAACATCACTGAGTGCCACTCTTCATATTTTCAAGCATGGTGGTGGCTGCATGTATGTCATCGGCAAGGACTAGTGAGTTTTTTTGGATAAAAATAAATGGAATAGAGCTAAGCGCAGGCAAAATCCTAGAGGAAGACCTGATTCAGTCTGCTTTCCAACAGACACTGGAAGACAAATTCATCTTTTAGCAGGACAATACCCTAAAACACAAGGCAAAGACCAAGACAACATTGTGTCACGTCCTGACCATAGAGAGTCCTTATTTTCTATGGTGGAGTAGGTCAGGGCGTGACTGGGGGGTTTATCTAGTTTATTTATTTCTATGTGGCGTTCTAGGTTTGATTTTCTACGTTGGTGATTTGTACGATTCCCAATTAGAGGCAGCTGGTTACCGTTGTCTCTAATTGGGGATCATACTTAAGTAGCATTTTTCCCACCTGTGGGTTATGGGATATTGTATGTTTTGAGTTAGTGCACGTAGCATCTCTATAGTCACGGTTCATTTATTTATTCTTTGTTTTGTATTTTGCTAAGTTTCACTTTATAATAAAGATGTGGAATGCTACTCACGCTGCGCCTTGGTCCGACCATCATTATTACAACGACGTTCGTGACATATTGAATGTTTCTGGGTGGCCTAGTTACAGTTTTGACTTAAATCGTCTTGAAAATCTATGGCACGACTTAAAAAGGGCTGTTTAGCAATGATCAACCAAACTACTTGACAGAGCTTGAAGAATTTTTTTACGAATAATGTGTAAATATTGTATAATCCAGGTGTGCAAAGCACCTAGAGAAAAAAAGACTCACAGCTGTAATCACTGGCAAAGGGGATTCCAACATGTATTGATTCAGGGGTGTGAATACTTATGTAAATGAGATATTTCTGTATTTCACTTTCAATAAATTAGCAAACAATTCTAAAAACATGTTTTCGCTCAGTCATTGTGTGTAGATGGGTGACACAAAAAAAATATTTAATCAATTTTTAATTTCAGCTGTAACACAACAAAATGTGGAATAAGTCAAGGGGTATGAATACTTTCTGAAGGCACTGTACAAGGAGTACCAGTACTGAGTCAATGTGCAGGTGTAAGAGGTAGTTGAGGTAAATGCGGTAATACAGTATGTACTCGTAGATAAGGGTAAAAGTGACTAGGCAATCAGGATAGATAATAAACAGTAACATTCGCTTATGAAGACTGTGAAAAGTGTGAAGAGTGTGTCTATATGTGAGTGTGTGTGTCGTCAATATGCATGTTGTGTGTTTTGTGTGTGTGAGCGTGTGTTTGTGTGTGTGTGTGTTGGAGTGTCAGTTTAGTATGTGTGCGTGTGTGGGTAGAGTCTAGTGAGTATGCATAGAACAAGTACAAGAGAGTCAGTGCAAAGAAAGTAACAAATAATCATAACAATAATGATACAGTCTACTGCATAGGGAGGCATCTGTATGTAAGTTTATATGTCAAATACAGTAAAAAATCATTAAACTGCCAAGCTTAGCTAAATAAGCTAACATACACACACTCACACAGACTGACCTTCACTCTCTCTCACACTCTTCACATTCTTTCACACTCTTTCACAGTTTTCACATGCTGCTGCTACTCTGTTTATTATCTATCCTGATTGCCTAGTCACTTCTACCCTTCCCTACATGTACATTTACATCATTTAGCAGATGCTCTTATCCAGAGCGACTTACAAATTGGTGCATTCACCTTATGATATCCAGTGGAACAACCATTTTACAATAGTACATCTATATCTTTTTTTGGGGGGGGGTAGGGGGGGGGTTAGAAGGATTACTTAATCCTATCCCAGGTATTCCTTAAAGAGGTGGGGTTTCAGGTGTCTCCGGAAGGTGGTGTTATCCACACTGATATGTCTGCCAGACATGCAGAGATGCGATTCGCCACCTGGTTATCAGAAGGGGGAAAGGAGAAGATTAATTGTACATACTGTATTACCTCAATTTCCTCGTACACCTGCACATTGACTCTGTACTGGTACTCCTTGTACAGTGCCTTCAGAAAGTATTCATACCCCTTGACTTATTCCACATTTTGTTGCGTTACTGCCTAAATAATAAATGCAAAAAGGGTTAGTGTGTATGCTGCAGGGGTTTTCAAATGGCAATTTATCCAACATGTCCAGAGCCATTGTTCAACCCAAAGTCATTACCACAAATAATAATTGTATCTACCTCGTCATATCTACACTACCACAACAGAGCAACTATCAGAAAATGATCTGCAGTTTGCATAACAATGCAGTTGTAAAGCAGCCATTTGTATCCACGTTACAAATGATGTCCTGACAACGCCGAGTTTCAGTCAGTAACTCGAAATGGGAGGCTTTTGCATTCAGCCCATTGAAAACAGTCAAAGATGGATCTGTTTTTAGGAGCCATGAAAGGCAGCCTTTCTTTCTGTGATTAAATCCTAGTCAATACAACAACAAACTGTAATGAGAAACCTTGGGAATTAGGCCTACGTTGTTGTTACATGACGTTCTTACCTTTTATATACAGTAGTTGTGTAGGGTACTTACTGTCTTGGTCTTATGGGCAGGCGGCAGTAGGCATTTTTGGTTTTATAAAAAAATAACTGTAGGGTAGCAGGGCTAGCGTTATGGGCGGGCCCTAGGGAGCCTGCCCTACCTTAACTCCTTGCCTGTCCCCCCAAAAATATTGAAATATTGATAATTTTGTTGACCGAGACGCACGCCGACATAAAGATGCATCAATCTCAGATAAAGCATCCGAGCGAGCCAAACAGTCTGGACAAAAAGAGTATTGTAATATTCATATGTGAATACATACTGAATTATAATTGGATGCATTTTACCGCCGTATCCTACTGTGCAGTGATTGGTTAAGACCACCCAGACGGTTAGGGCATCGTCAGTTGATCGTGGTTGGAGATAAGCGAACATGTAGTTGTAGCTAGTTAATAAAGAGTTATGTTAAGAAACATCCTGTAGTTCTGCGTTTTATTATTTGTACAAAGCGTACAAAACAAGACATGGTGTCAGAGTAAATGGTCTTAAAAGATGGCTTTTTCTGGAGTTCCTTCACCTCGAATGGACTGGGAGTCTACAAACTTACCCGATGCATGGCGTAAGTACAAACAGCATGTGGAGCTAATGTTCACGGGTCCTCTGAAGGAAAGAGGAGAAGAGGAAAAATGTAGCTACCTGCTCCTCTGGATCGGTGAAAAAGGGAGAGATATTTACAACACATGGACACTTACCGAGGCTGAATCAAAGGTATTGAAAACATACTACGATCGTTTTGAAGCATATGTTGTGCCGAAGACAAATACAATTTTCGCTAGGTACAAATTCCATGAGAAAGTACAGGGAGCTAGCGAGTCTTTTGAAACGTTTGTGACTGAGCTGCGTCTGCTTGTGAAAGACTGTGATTATGCAAACAAGGATGAGATGGTCAGGGACCGTATCGTATTTGGAATACACTCACCGCGAGTGAGAGAGAAACTTTTGAATGTTGGGTCTGAGCTAACGCTGGACAAAGCTATCGACATAACCAGATCTCACGAGCTAGCACAGGCTCAGATGAAAACCATTTCGCGCCGCAGCACGAGCGCATCACGTGAACAAGCAGTGCACGCAGTCAGGCAGACATCAAAGCACACCTCCGGTGCCCAGAGAGCGCGTTTCAGAACGGAGAGAGACATAACTCCAAAACAGAGCGAAACAGACTCAAAACGCCCCAAAACATGTGTATATTGTGGATACAAAGTGCATGGCGAACAAGGAAATTGCCCAGCTAAAGGCAAACAGTGTACTAAATGTGGTAAATGGAATCACTTTGCAAAAGTGTGCAGAGCTTACCGTGGAAAAACAGTACACACAGTGAGTGAAGATGAAATGTCAATCAAAGAGTCAAATGATGATGAACTGTTTATTGATTCAGTGACACAAAAAAGTCACATATCAGAGACAGAGCAAGCCTTTGCTGACATTGAGATAGGAACACAAGGCACAAAGCTAAAGTTCAAACTAGACACTGGTGCACAAGTAAACATTATTCCTCTGAATAAGTACCGCAGCTTGACATCTGAGTGCGAGCTACAGCCCACCATGCGCAGACTGACTGGTTATGGTGGTGAACAGCTCCCAGTAAAAGGCACATGCACTTTCAAATGCAAATACAAGGAAAGTGACATGATGTTGGACTTTTACGTTGTTGACACTAGAGCACCTGCAGTGCTAGGTCTTAAAGCATGCTTAGACATGGACCTCATCAAGCTAGTTTTATCAGTAACAGCACCAGTAGAGACAGGAAATGGAGGAGTTTGCTGATGTCTTTACAGGAATAGGATTATTCCCAGGAGAATGTACCATTCACCTTGACCCAGACGCAACCCCTGTGGTCTACCCCCCGAGAAAGATTCCCCTTGCTCTCCGTGCCCGTCTGAAGAAAGAGTTGGAGAGCATGGAACAATCTGACATAGTCACCAAGGTTACAGAACCGACCGACTGGGTAAACGCGTTAGTGGTGGTGGAGAAACCACGCACAGGCAAGCTCCGAGTGTGCCTCGACCCAAGAGACTTGAACAAGGCTATCAAACGGCCCCATTACCCTTTACCGACGCTAGATGGCATCACACACAAGCTAGCGGGAGCACACTACTTCAGTGTCATGGACGCTAGATCAGGCTACTGGGCTATCAAGCTCACAGAAGAGTCATCTAAGCTCACAACATTCAACACACCGTTTGGACGCTACAGGTTCCGTCGCCTGCCTTTTGGGATTATCTCAGCCCAAGACGAGTTTCAGCGAAAGATCGACGAAGTGTACGAAGGCCTCGACGGAGTTGTGGCAATTGTGGATGACATCCTTGTCTATGGTCGAACCAAAGAGGAGCACGACCGAAACCTCCGCGCGATGCTGCAAAGATCCCGCGAGAGAGGAGTCCGGCTCAACCCAGAGAAGAGCACAGTCGGCGCTACAGAGGTCAGCTACTTCGGACATCTTCTCACAGCGAATGGAATCAAGCCAGATCCACAGAAGATCTCAGCCATAAAAGAAATGGAGCCACCAAAAAAACGTGCAGAGCTGGAAACAGTGCTTGGCATGGTCAACTACTTATCCAAGTTCGCACCCAGCCTCTCCAATGCTAATGCACCCCTGCGTCAACTGCTAGAGCAGTCCAGTGAGTTTCTTTGGGACAAGCAACACGACATTGCTTTCCAGAATGTGAAAGACTTGATCACGAGAGAACCAGGACCAATCCTTGCCTACTACGACCCCAACAAAGAGCTCAGACTCCAAGTGGACGCGTCGAAGTATGGACTAGGTGCAGTGCTACTGCAAGAAGGAAAGCCCATCGGCTACGCTTCCAAATCTCTCACAGACTGTGAAATCAACTACGCTCAAATTGAAAAGGAGCTCTATGCCATTCTGTTCGGATGTAAACGTTTCCATCAGTACGTATATGGACGACAAGTCATTGTGGAATCCGACCACAAGCCCCTTGAGTCAATCATGAGGAAACCACTAGCTGCAGCCCCGCCAAGGCTACAGAGAATGATCCTTCAACTACAAAAATACGACTTCACAATCACTCACCGTCCAGGCAAAGACATCCCTGTCGCAGACACACTCTCCAGGAAGTTTCTTACCTACAAGGACAGCAGCCTCAGTGAAGGCATGGACATGCAAGTACACACTGTGTACAGCAACTTACCAGTTAGTGACACAAAACTGAAGGAGATCCAAGCAGAAACAGGAAAGGACTCTCAACTCACACAGCTGAGGGAAGTCATACAGGATGGATGGCCTGAGGAGAGGAGAAAATGCCCTCAGAGCGTCTCAGAATTCTGGAACCATCGTGATGAACTATCACAGATCAACGGAATCATTTTCAAAGGAGAGAAAATCATTATTCCTACCAGTCTCAGAGAAGAGATTTTGACAAAGATCCATGCTGGACACATGGGCATGGAAAAGTGCAAACAGAGAGCACGGGACATTATGTTTTGGCCTGGAATGTGCAAACAAATAGAGGACATTGTTGGTAGATGCACCATCTGTCTTGAAAGACGCCCCTCAAACACCAAAGAGCCAATGTTACCTCACTGTATCCCAGACCGACCCTGGCAGGTCGTGGCAACCGATCTGTTCACCTGGAACAACGAGGACTACATCGTAACAGTGGACTACTACAGCAGATACTTCGAACTCGACAAGCTTCACAGCACCACATCTGCAGCTGTGATACACAAGCTAAAAGCAGCCTTTGCCAGGCATGGCATTGTAGAGACTTTAATATCTGACAATGGGCCCTGTTACAAATCAAATGAGTTTGAATCCTTCACAAAAGCATGGGAGTTCACACATGTCACCACAAGCCCACATTACCCTCAAAGTAATGGCCTTGCTGAAAAATCTGTGCAGATTGCTAAATCACTCATGGACAAAGCAAAAGCAGACAAGAGAGACCCCTATCTCAGTCTCCTTGAATACCGCAACACTCCAGTTGACAACTTCAAATCACCAGCCCAGCTGTTGATGAGCCGCAGACTTCGCTCAACCCTTCCCAGCACCAACCAGCAGCTGCAACCTGAGGTCATCAGCTACAATGAAATGCATGGAAAACGTGCACAGAGACAACAACAAAAGCGATACTACGACAGGTCAGCTAGACCACTGCCACCACTGATCGACGGAGAGTCAATTAGAATCCAGGAGCATGGCCTCTGGAAACCAGCAGTCGTCATCCAGCCAGCTGACACTGAACGTTCATATTACGTCCGCACAGCAGAAGGAGCAGTGTACCGCCGCAATCGTCGTCACTTACTGAACACAAAAGAACAACACACTGATGAGATGAACTGTTCCCCTGAAAGAGAACGTGATGGACTAAACACACACACAGCACAACATACACCATACTTACCTGCAACACCACAAGAGCTGTTGACTGACACAGAAGCATGCTCAACATCATATCGCACAAGGTCAGGAAGAGAGGTCAAGCCCAGAGCTGTCCTCGACCTGTGAAATGTCAAAGGGTGTAGGCGGATCGCTGCCCTAAAAGAGTTCCAGACTGTAAACTTGTTATTGAAAGTTCACTTGAAATGCTTTGGTATTGTATTTGTTTGAAATGTTAAGATGTCATTTCTACAGTGAAAGCTGAGTTGCTGAGAATCCCTTGTTCTAAAAGTAACAGTATGTTGGATCATTGTTTCAGAGTCTATGTTGATTCAGTTGGTGTGTTATGCAATATAAATGGTTACTTACCTTGAGTTCAAACTACAGAGCATGTATTCAAAAGAAAAGCTTAGAATATGTAAACATTTGTATTTTGTTTTAAAAGAAGGGGGATGTAATATTCATATGTGAATACATACTGAATTATAATTGGATGCATTTTACCGCCGTATCCTACTGTGCAGTGATTGGTTAAGACCACCCAGACGGTTAGGGCATCGTCAGTTGATCGTGGTTGGAGATAAGCGAACATGTAGTTGTAGCTAGTTAATAAAGAGTTATGTTAAGAAACATCCTGTAGTTCTGCGTTTTATTATTTGTACAAAGCGTACAAAACAAGACAAGTATGGCATGTCATACTTTTTCTGGCGAGATGGCATGAGAAACATGGGCTACATATAGTAAGTAAGTCAGAGAGGGGTGCTGTTTCGCTCGCTAGTTTCAGAAGAGAGGAAGTGACGATGCGCGAGGGCTCATTCTTGCCAAAATCTGTCCTGAATAAGCCCAATGTGTTTCTATGGGCATAATATGCAGACCTAAGCTTGTCTCCTGCATTCCCGACTTTTGGACAATGACTCGCATTGTTAGGGTGGAGACATGAACATTTTGTCATTATATACAAATCTCTCATTTCAGCCACTTGCAAATTAAAAGGAACATTGGCGGGTGCACAGTTTGGATGCTTGCTTCCTGCTAAAGTAAATTGATGTTTTGCCCAAATTATATAATTACTCCTGTCTAAAAAAATCATTCAAAATATTTTACCAGAGAGCTTGGCTTAGCCACAGAGGCTCATTAGGTTATTTAAAAAAGAATGTAAATACAGTAGCTGTGGATTGTTTCTAATCACATGTGCGTAGGCCTATGCATATTTGAGAAGCCAACAATTTGGGCAGCGCACGTGGCAATTGGCCTAGCTGATTATTGAGTTGCGGCTGTCAGTGAAAACCGTCTAAAATGTGTGAAGATAATGTGTCTCGAGTAAAATGTAAAATACTGAGACATGAAGAAGGGAGGGGTATGTGGAGAATATATGGGTGCCTCTCTTCAGAACGCATGCACCAGAATGTGCTCCGCTGTCTCCCACCAATTCTTGCACATTCATTGTATCATTGTGTGAATTGTTTGCCCTCTGATTGTTTAATTTATTAGTTCCCCATTACATATGTAACCAGTAGGCCTAGTAAATGTACCGTTAATCCCCGTCATTTGGTTACATTAACTTTCCTTAAATACATGATTGAAAGAACCTGCATTTTCATCAGCATATTTTCGATTGTTTTTATTTGTCGGCTTTAGGCCTATGTATTTTACTTAGTGGACAATGGAAGTTATAGGCCTACTGCTGTATTGGCCTTTTGGCCATCTCTGAGTACCATGCATAGCCGCAGGAAGTAGTTTGGAGGTGGGGGTGCTGCAGAAGAAAACAACTTTGCCTGCACTGAAGACATCTATATTCATTTCAATTCAAGGGGCTTTATTGGCATAGGAAACATATGTTTACATTGCCAAAGCAAATGAAATAGATAAACAAAAGATAACTTTTACTGTTAATAATTATTTAACAAAAGCTCCAAAAGAATAAAGACATTTTAAATGTCATATTATGTCTATATACAGTGTTGTGATGATGTGCAAATAGTTCAAGTACAAAAAGGAAAATAACTAAACATAAATATGGGTTATATATTAGTCTGTTAATACAGGACTAGTAAAGGCCCAGTGCACTACTTTTGTGAAAAAATGTAAACTAAATGTGCTGTATTTGAGTGTTTACCAGCATTTGTAATTTGAGTCTGATAATTAACTGTACAAAACAGTTCATCTGATAATACTCGTGGAACATAAAAATACTTGCTTGATATACAGTACCAGTCAAAAGTTTGGACACACCTACTCATTCAAGGGTTTGAATTTTTTTTTAACATTGTAGTAACCAAAAAAGTGATAAACAAATCAAAATATATTTCATATTTAAGATTCTTCAAAGTAGCCACCCTTTGCCTTGATGACAGCTTTGCACACTCTTGGCATTCTCTCAACCAGCTTCACCTGGAATGCTTTTCCAACAGTCTTGAAGGAGTTCCCACATATGCCGAGCACTTGTTAGCTGCTTGTCCTTCACTCTGCAGTCCAACTCATCCCAAACCATCTCAATTGGGTTGAGGTCCGGTGATCGTGGAGGCCAGGTCATCTGATGCAGCACTCCATCACTCTCCTTTTTGATCAAATAGCCCTTACACAGCCTGGAGCTGTGTTGAGTCATTGTCCTGTTGAAAAACAAATGATAGTCCCAATAAACGCAAACTAGATAGGATGGCGTATCGCAGCAGAATACTGTGGTAGCCATGCTGGTTAAGTGTGCCTTGAATTCTAACTAAATCACTGACAGTGTCACCAGCAAAGCACCCCCACACCATCACACCTCCTCCTCCATGCTTCACAGTGGGAACCAAACATGCGTAGATCATCCGTTCACCTACTCTGCGTCTCACAAAGACACGGCGGTTCGAACCAAAATCTCAAATTTGGACTCATCAGACCAAAGGACAGATTTCCACCGGTCTGATGTCCATTGCTAGTTTCTTATTGGTGTACTTTAGTAGTGGTTTCTTTGCAGCAATTCGAACATGAAGCCCTGATTTACATAGTCTCATCTGAATAGTTGATGTTGAGATGTGTCTGTTACTTGAACTCTGTGAAGCATTTATTTGGGCTGGTAACTCTAATGAACTTATCCTCTGCAGCAGAGGTAACCCTTGGTCTTCCTTTCCTGTGGCGGTTCTCACGAGATCCAGTTTCATCATAGCACTTGATGGTTTTGCGACTGCACTTAAAGAAACTTTCAAAGTTCTTGAAATGTTCCGTTTTGACTGACCATGTCTTAAAGTAATGATGGACTGTTGTTTCTCTTTGCTTATTTGAGCTGTTATTGCCATAATATGGACTTGGTCTTTTACCAAATAAGGATATCTTCTGTATACCACCCCTACCTTGTCACATCACAATTGATTGGCTCAAACGCATTAGGAAGGAAAGAAATTTCACAAATGAACTTTTAACAAGGCACACCAGTTAATTGAAATGCATTCCAGGTGACTACCTGATGAAGCTGGCTGAGCAAATGCCAAGAGTGTGCCAAGCTGTCATCAAGGCAAAGGGTGGCTACTTTGAAGAATCTCAAATTAAAATATATTTTGATTTGTTTAACACTTTTTTGCTTACTACATGATTCCATATGTGTTATTTCATAGTTTTGATGTCATCACTATTATTCTACAATGTACAAAATTGTACAAATTTTGTACAAAAAAAAACCTGGAATGAGTAGGTGTGTCCAAACTTTGGACTGGTACTGTACATTTTCCTGTTTTTTTAATACTTTGCAAATGCAACTTATTTCTATGTGAAAACTGAAATTGTCTGTTTATTTCGTTTCTATTTTAGTCGATGCTCTTATCCAGAGAAACCTACAGTTGTACATTTTCTAACTTTTTCGTACTGGTTCCCCGTGGGAATCGAACCCCCAACCATAGAATTACAAGTGCCATGCTCTAAAACTGAGCCACATCATCACAAACCCTGTGACATCTCAATGTACTCAATTGCTGTATTGTTCTTCTTCGTGGTGATGGAAAGTCTACAGGTACAAACCTAGATGACCAGCCACAATACAGTAATGTACATATACATTAAGTGGTTTGTAAGGATGGTAAATTAATACTGCATAAAGTTGTTGTTTTCCCATGTTATTTGATCAAGTAAAATATTTTATTTGATGTAGATATTTTGTCTTTGCCCATAGCCAAGCACCTTTTAATATAAATGTTTGAGGACTGGATTTTGTTCTTTAGAATGACAAATCGCAGAGAACGGGACAGGGCAACAGCTCTTACAATTTCAACATGTTTTTTTGTGTGCATGCGCTACATGTGTGAAAATAATATTTTTCAAAAAAGTTATATTTTTATTAAAAAAAAAAAATTATTCTGATTTTCCAGGGGGTGCTGCAGCACCCTCAGGACCCCTACTTCCCGGGGCTATGGTTCCATTTGCTAATTTCTTTAGCCACCACTTTTACATTTTTATCATTTTAATTGAGATTTTTATGATTAAATAACGGTTTGCTTTAGAAATGCCTGTGAATATTATGTGATGTTTTGGTGGTCTACTTCTAGACGGTTGTAGTATAGGCCTAGCCTTCATTTTGTAGCTTAAAGCAGTTGTCAAATCTTTCCTCGTGGAACCACAAATGTTTAAATGTTATTGTAGCCCTGAACTAGTTCACCTGATTCATCTAATCAAGGGCTTGATGATAGATTGACAAGTTCAATCGGGTGTGCTAGCTCTGGAATAGTTAAAATACATGGAACGGCTGGAGGTCCCCAAGGCCTTAAGGAGGTTTCAAGCAGGTGTGTGCACCCCTGCTTGTTGAGGCAATGGGTTTGCCCAGGTAGTGGCTCAAAGTATTGGTACCTAGCTTTGCCAGTGTTCTGTAAGCTCTTAAGAGGACATTATCCTTATGTGGTTAAATAACCTTTTACGGCTAGGGGTTCCGCTAGCGGAACGTTTCGACAACATCCGGTGAAATGGCAGAGCGCGAAATTCAAAAACAATTATTAGAAATATTTAACTTTCATACATTCACAACTGCAATACACCAAATTAAAGCTTAACTTCTTGTTAATCTAGCCACCGTGTCAGATTTCAAAAAGGCTTTACGGCGAAAGCAAACCATGCTATTATCTGAGGACAGCACCCCATCAAACAAACACATGACAATCATAATTCAACCCGCCAGGCGCGACACAAAACTCAGAAATAACGATATAATTCATGCCTTACCTTTGAAACTCTTCTTCTGTTGGCACTCCAATATGTCCCATAAACAACATAAATGGTCGATTTGTTCAATAAATTCTGTCGTTATATCTCCAAAATGTCAATTTATTTGGCGAGTTTGGTTCAGAAAAACACCAGTTCCAACTCGCGCAACATGACTACAAAATATCTAATAAATTACCTGTAATCTTGATCCAAACAACTTTCCTAATACAACTTTAGGTATTTTTTAACGTAAATAATCGATCAAAGTTAAGACGGGATAAACTGTGTTCAATACCGGATGAAAACAAAGTGGAGTGAGCTTTCAGGTCGCGCGCCCCAACCACAACAGTACACTAGACTCGACCCTCGTTCTGAACAGCCATACTTCTTCATTACTCAAAAGAAAAACATCAACCAATTTCTAAAGACTGTTGACATCCAGTGGAAGCGATAGGAACTGCAAGCAAGTGCCTTAGAAATCTAGATCCAAAACCATTGAAAAAACCCATTGAAAACACTGTCACCTCGAAAAAAATATCCTGAATGGTTTGTCCTCGGGGTTTCGCCTGACAAATAAGTTCTGTTTTACTCACAGACATCATTTTAACAGTTTTCTATCCAAATCTACCAATGATATGCATATCCTAGCTTCTGGGCCTGAGTAGCAGGCAGTTTACTTTGGGCACGCTTTTCATCCAAAATTCCGAATGCTGCCCCCTATCCCAAAAAAGTTAAGGATCATATCACCTCTACCTTACCTGACATCCTAGACCCACTTCAATTTGCCTACCACCCCAATAGATCCACAGACGATGAATTTGCCTTCACACGGCACACTGCCCTATCCCATCTGGACAAGTGGAATACCTACAGTATGTCAGAATGCTGTTCATTGCCTATAGCTCAGCTTTCAATATAATAGTACCCTCCAAGCTCATCATTAAGCTTGGGGCCCTGGGTCTGAACCCTACCCTGTGCAACTGGATCCTGTACTTCCTGACGGGCCGCCCCCAGGTGGGGAAGGTAGGAAACAACACCTCCACTTCACTGATCCTCAACCCTGGGGCCCCACAAGGGTGTGTGCTCAGCCCCCTCCTGAACTCCCTGTTCACCCATGACTGTGTGGCCACGCACGCCTCCAACGCAATCAAGTTTGCAGATGACAAAACAGTAGTGGGCCTGATTACCAACAATGACAAGACAGCCAACAGGGAGGAGGTAATGGCCCTGGCGGAGTGGTGCCAAGAAAATAACCTCTCCCTCAACATCAACAAAATGAAGGAGCTGATCGTGGACTTCAGGAAACAGCAGAGGGAGCACACCCCTATCAACATCGACGGGACTGCAGTGGAAAAGGTGGAAAGCTTTAACTTCCTCGGCGTACACATTACTGACAATCTGAATTGGTCCACCCACACATACAGTGTGGTGAAGGCGGCAAAACAGCGCCTCTTCAACCACAGGAGGCTGAAGAAATTTGGCTTGACCTCTAAGACCCTCAGAAACATTTACAGATGCACAATTGAGAGCATCGTGTCGGGCTGTATCACCGCCTGATACGGCAACTGCACTCCCCGCAACCGTGGGGCACTCCAGAGGGTGATACGTTCTACCCAACGCATCACCAGGGGCACACTGCCTGCCCTCCAGGACACCTACAGCACCCAATGTCACAGGAAGGCCAACAAGATCATCAAGGACATCAACCAACCGAGCCGTGACCTGTTCACCCCGCAAAGTCAGTACATGTACATCAAAGCTGGGACCGATCTAAAAAACAGCTTCTATCTCAAGGCCATCAGATTGTTAAATAGCCATCACCAGCCAGCTACCACCCGGCTACTCAACCCTGCACCTTAGAGCCCTATATACATAGACGTAGAATCACTGGACACTTTGATAATTGAACACTAGTCACTTTAATAATGTTTACATTCTGCTTTACTCATCTCAAATGTATATACTGCATTCCATTCTACTGTATTTAGTCAATGCCACTCCGACATTGCTTGCCCTAATATTTATATATTTCTTAATTCCATTCTTTTACTTTTAGATTTGTGTAGTGTTGTGAATTGTTAGATGCTACTGCACTGTTGGAGCAAGGAACACAAGCATTTCGCTACACCCGCAATAACATCTGCTAAATATGTGTATGTGACCAATAAATTTGATTTGATTTAGAGCTCTGCTACCTGACCCAAGACTGACGGCCCCGACATTGTTCTGTACATCTGGTTAGGGCCAGGTAGGGCCTGTTTTTTCATCAATAACTAGGGTACAGGCAGGGCTCGGGTATCACTAAATTGATCAGAGCCGCTATGAGGCCACAGTTTTGCTAGTCCTGTGTGGCTACCTTGGTAGAGCATGGCACTTGCAATGCCAGGGTTGGAGCTTTGATTCCCACAGGGGACCAGTATGAACTTGCTACTTACTGTAAGTCGCTCTGGATAAGAGCGTCTGCTAAATGACAAATGTAAAAATGTAAACGCGTGCAAGGAGTGAGTGACAGACAGAGAGCAGCAACTAATAGAGCCCAAGCTCAGTCCTTACATTTGGCAGAAGCAAATCGGGCCTGGGGTACGCTAGGGCCTGAACGGCATGGGTAGGGCTCGGACTTAAAATGAATGCCCGTGCAGGGCTATAATGTGTGGAATTTGCGGGTTGCTTTCAAAATAAAAGTCCCTCACTGAAAAGGATGCAAATGGTTACCAATAGTGGAATCATGACATATTTGGACTAGATAATGCTAAAGAAGGTTGGAATGTTGTTGCCTAATTTTAAATGAAATACAATAATTAATTAGTTTGACAACAGAGAGAAAGAAGCTGTTGAAATCCCATTGTGGATGTATTAGACTGCATAATTGCATTGGGGAATACTTATGTGCACTGTAAAGCCTTACCTATGGATTGTGAACCCATCGTGTCAACAAATATGTAATAACATTCCAACCTGGTTAATTATTATCTAGTCAAAATATGGCATGAATCCACTATTTGTATCCATTTGCATCACTTTCAATGAGGGACTTAGATTTTGCAGACGAAACGCAAATTCCACAATTGCGGCTAATCCTTATTGTGGCTAGTGTCACATACGTAGAGAGAAGTGGGTACCAACGATGTATATAAACGCTGGATTGCTGATGCTATTTATTGGCCATTGAGAGGCTTTGAAGGCACCGGTCGGCCATATTGGCACTCCCCAGTAGGAGCAGCCCTCCATAGGAATGAATGGAATTATACAGTTTTTAGATTCAATGTTGTTTTTTTGTAGTGGGACAGTAACATTAGTAATCTCAAAAAAGTACACTTAAAGGAAACATTCAAAAACGTTTTTGTACTGAATATGGCCAGGCAAACCCACTGAGCTATATGATTCCTGCTCTACCCATTGCTTGTTGGTCTGGAAAGCCTCCGCAAATGAAAACGTACCTTAACACAGATGCTGCATTCATCACAAGTCAGAACCTCCAAATCTCCGAATTAAAGTTAAGTTATTTGCGTGTAGCTTCCTATTGGTTGATTCTGATACTTTCCAATTGGAAAACTTTGAACGGCCTACTGCCTATCATCTTTCTACAATGAGTTTCCAAGTCATAACAATTCAGAGCTTCCTTGATTCGACATGTCATGAATGCAGAGACACATGGGACCATTATTAAAAACCTGTACACACCCCCTCCCTAACCTTGAGGCATGCTGAAGTGATTAAGCAGCTAAAAGTGGCCGCCCTAGTTGTCCCTGTATATCCTGAACGGGATCAGCAGTGTTGTTTTGCTGAATGAGGGATTGAGCCCACAACTTATCTTCCCCTGGGAATTAAGGAAATCTATGCGATGCACCTCTGCCAGACTATAAGGCAAAACAGAGGTCAGGTTATTAACTGTTGCTGACCTAACGGCTTTTGGAACTCAGCAAAGTCAGGCCACCTGGGAACTTTTTTTCCCTGCTTGGCTTATTGTTGTTTATCTCCCCTCAGCAAATTGCATAACCCAATTGTTCAAATGTGAATAGTGATGGCAAAAGCTCAAAATGATGTCATGACAATTAATCACACTTTATTACATCTTTGATCCCCCCCTCCCACCAAACTTCCTTATCAAACTACAGTAGAATCAAAACCACGTGACTGTAATCATGCCAAATGATCATAATATACCGTTTGGAA
This sequence comes from Salmo trutta, assembly GCF_901001165.1. Classification (NCBI taxonomy): domain Eukaryota; kingdom Metazoa; phylum Chordata; class Actinopteri; order Salmoniformes; family Salmonidae; genus Salmo; species Salmo trutta. The sequence continues at coordinate 16,854,725 of NC_042991.1, forward strand.
TTGTAATCCATTTCTCCTCATTCATCTAAAAAAACATTTTGACATGTCTGTCAGTTGTCCAGCACAGTTTTGAATATGACTGGTGCAGGCCTCCATTTACTCAGCTTCTTCACTTCCAGGATGTCTGCCTCTCTGTCCTCCATCCTCTTCCTCGCTACATATGGAATACTGCAGAAAGACATCACACACACCAGCCACAAATAAATGGCAAAACATACTATACATCTGGAATGCCTCTTCATCTAAACCTTGCATCAATCATGTACATTTGCATAAATAATATCACTCGTTAAATATAATTCTTCTTCCCCAGGTCTCCAGAAGTGCACTAGTTTAAGAGTTATCTTAATTGGTTATATGTCTCACCATGTCTTTTTTGGAGGTGGCTGAAGTGGAACGAATGTATCTGCACTGAAGGTCAGTGACCTACAGAGGACAATTCCACTGTGAGTATGAAACCACCATCACACATCACTGAGCATGCTGATACCCATCTTTTCACAAATGTGAAACTGTGGTTATGTCTCAATTATCTCTCTTTCCTTCCAAAGTGTGCATTTGTCCACTCCCCTTCACTGACTTGAAAGGAAATATGGTGGAAGCTCCCACTGCCCCATGACTCCACCATTCTACTGCGTTTAGATTGATTGAAAGTAGTGAACAAAGTAGTGAACAAGTGTACACTTCAGGTGAGAGGAGAGATTATTGGGATGCTCCCTGTGTGCGAAATTGTACACTTGCTGTTTGTCGCTTGAAACTGGGCAATATAAAGACCAATAGCACCATCTTTCAGCCATCTGTAGTACTTCATGTATGAAAACAAGACAGAGCTGCAGTATATCTACAGCACCGTAGCCTACTGTATCCTATTTCAATCAAATGTACCATCAACCCAACTGAAGGAAAACAAAAACCTTACCCAAAATGTGTTGTTGCTAATGTTGATCCAAACTTGTGAAAGTCAGGACTGTACTCAGGTGTTAGATAGGGTCTAGAACCAGGTGCAGAATGGCAGGTAAACCTGGCTAGAATGGAGGAACAAGCGATTACATTATGATACATATATTCTCTCGTCGACAGACTGCGTAAACATAATCGAGCGTCTGACCAAATGATGCAAGATTTTAGTTCTGGGTTAACTGAGATTATAATACATTTAACACTGAGCATAACCTTGTTTAACCCAGAAATAACATTGTGTGTAATTTTATTTTTACTTAGTCTGTCCAGGAGAAATTACACAGAGCATAGCCAATCTAGAATGTATTCTTCTATTAGCCTAAATCATGCATTCCAATTTACCATCAGAAAGCCTAACCATAAACGTAGATAATCATAAACTACTTATCAACTTTAACACAATAGCCTTCATTGGATAATCTTGTTTCAATAATACTTTGAACATTCTGCAAAACGTATGCGTTTTCACTGCTACTGAATATTTGCTGTACATACCTTGTTTTTTCCTCCCAATGGTGGCCTCCAGAGTTCTCTCTGAAGAACACCGTATGGTCCTATAATGGTGACCTCCCTCCAGCAAACAGCGTTTGCCAACATGGAAGGTTCTGGGCTGACCAAAGTTGGGATAAAACGTCCACTCAGTCTGGGACACCATGTTGGCCTCTACAAAAATAAATAAAGACAGTAATAAACGTAAATACAGAGGTTTGATTAATAGTATGCAAAACATCCGAGTTAGTGATCTAATAAAGAATGACGTCACACAGTTCTATTTATGATGTAGTACTGTACATTCAATAGGGGTTACTGACGTGGTACTGTTTATGTCAGATTATTGGCACTTTATACACTGAGTGTACAAAACATTAAGAACCCCGTTTTGCCCTCAGAACAGCCTCAATTCATCAGGGCATGGAATCTACAAGGTGTTTGTATTTTGTATTTATGAAGGATCCCCATTAGCTGCTGCCTCTTCCTGGGGTCCAGCAACATTAAGGCAGTTATATACAATTTAAAATATTACATTTCTTTACACTTTTCACAACACATTAAGTGTGTTCCCTCAGGCCACAACTCTACTACTACACATCTACAATACAAAATCCATGTGTACGTCTGTGTAGAGTGGGTGTCTTATCATGTGTGTCTGTGCCTGTGTGTGTGTCTCTTCACAGTCCCCGCTGTTCTAGAAGGTGTATTTTTATCTGTTTTTTTAAATCTGATTCTACTGCTTGCATCAGTTACCTGATGTGAAAGAGTTCCATGTAGCCATGGCTCTATGTTGTACTATGCGCCTCCCATAGTCTGTTCTTTACTCGGGGGTTGTGAAGAGACCTTTGTTGACATTTTATTTAACTAGGCAAGTCAGTAAAGAACAAATTCTTATTTACAATGACGGCCTACCTCGGCCAAACCCAGGCCAATTGTGAGACGCCCTATGGGACTCCCAATCACGGCTGGATACAGCCTGGAATCAAACCAGGGTCTGTAGTGATGCCTCTAGCACTAAGATGTAGTGCCTTAGACCGCTGCGGCACTCGGGGAGCACCTCATGTCTTGTGGGGTATGCATGGGTGTCCGAGCTGTGTGGTAGTAGTTTAAACAGACAACTCGGTGAATTCAGCATGTCAACGCTTCTTACAAAAACAAGTAGGGATGAAGTCAATCTCTCCTCCACTTTGAACCATGAGAGATTTACTGCATATTATTAACATTAGCTTTCTGTGTACATTTAAGGGCCAGCTGTGCTGCCCTGTTCTGAGCCAATTGTAATTTTCCAAGGTCCCTTTGTGGCACCTGACCACACAACTGTAGTCCAGGCGTGACAAAACTAGAGCCTGTAGGACCTGCCTTGTTGATAGTGCTGTTAAAAAGGCAGAGCAGAGCTTTATTATGGACAGACTTCTCCCCATCTTAGCTACTGTTGTATCAACATGTGTTGACCATGACCGTTTACAATCCAGGGTTACTCCAAGCAGTTTAGTCATCTCAACTTGCTCAATTTCCACATTATTCATTACAAGACTTAGTTGAGGTTTAGGGTTTAGTGAATGATTTGTCCCAAATACAATGTTTTTAGTTTTTTTTATATTTTGGACTAACTGATTCCTTTCCACCCACTCTGAAACTAACTGCAGCTCTTTGTTAAGTCCTGCTGTGATTTCACTCGCCGTAGTAGCTGGCGTATATAGTGTTGACTCATCCGCATACATGACACACTGGCTTTACTCGAGGCCAGTGGCATGTCATTTGTAAATATTGAAAAAAGTAAGGGGCCTAAACAGCTGCCCTGGGGAATTCCTGATTCTACCTGGATTGTATTGGAGAGGCTTCCATTAAAGAACACCCTCTGTGTTCTGTTAGACAGGTAACTCTTTATCCACAATATAGAAGGGGGTGTAAAGCCATAACACAAGTTTTCCATTAGCAGACTATGATCGATAATGCCAAAAGCCGCACTTAAGTCTAACAAAACAGCTCCCACAATTGTTTTATCATCAATTTCTCTCAGCCAATCATCAGTCATTTGTGTAAGTGCCGTGCTTGTTGAATGTCCTTCCCTATAAGCGTGCTGAAAGTCTGTAAAATAGCATTGTATCTGGACAAACACCATTTTTTCCCAAAGTTTACTAAGTGTTGGTAACAGGCTGATTGGTCGGCTATTTGAACCAGTAAAGGGGGCTTTACTATTCTTAGGTAGCGGAATAACTTTTGCTTTCCTCCAGGAATGAGGGCACACACTTTCTAGTAGGCTGAGATTAAAGATATGGCAAATGGGAGTGGCAATATCATCCACTATTATCCTCAGTAATTTTCCATCCAAGTTGTCAGACCCTGATGGCTTGTCATTGTTGATAGACAAAAGTTCTCTCACCTCTTCCACACTCACTTTACAGAATTCCACAGGGAGCATTCCACATGGATGCTGGCCCATGTTGACTCCAATGCTTCCCACAGTTGTGTCAAGTTGGCTGGATGTCCTTTGGGTGGTGGACCATTCTTGATACACACGGGAAACTGTTGAGCGTGAAATACCCAACAGTGAAATAACAGTGCCCCTGGCACCTACTACCATACCCCGTTCAAAGGCACTTACATGTTTTGTCTTGCCCAATCACCCTCTGAATGGCACTCATACACAATCCACGTCTCAATTGTCTCAAGGCTTTAAAATCCTTTAACCTGTCTCCTCCCCTTCATTTACACTGATTGAAGTGGATTTAACAAGTGACATCAATAAAGGATCTTAGCTTTCACCTGGTCAGTCTGTCATGGAAAGAGAAAGATTTCTTAATGTTTTGTACATTGTGAAATCATGGCCTCTTATATATTGGTAAATTAAATGGGGGGGGGCATTTTCAAACAAACAATCAATCAATCATTTGTAGACATGATCTAAGCCCAGTGACTCACGTGGGAAGGACCTGAGCAGTCTGGTCTCTTCAGGGAACTTGATCAGTTTGATGTGAGGGAGTGGAGCATCACTGTAGCGAGGCGCAGGCAGCCACCGCAGACCAGAGCTCCAGTCAAGGTCACACCTGGAGAAGTACAGTACCCAGTCACCAATCTGTGTGCTGGACAGCTACTTGGTGTGCAGGCTTTTATTCCAGCCCAGCACTTACACACCTGACAGAGCTCATCTGTTAATCATCAACTAACAATCAATAGCTTGATTAGCTGTCTTATGTTAAGGGTAAGGTGCCATAAACATGAGGCATCATGAAATTGGGAATATAAGATAAGGCGAGAGGCTGAGCTTCTGTCTAGAAGCACTGCAGGATTTACTGGTTGCTGGCTTGCTGCAGCTTCCTCTCCTCTGACATTGTGACATAGCTAATGATGAGACAGACAGCCCTGTCAGAATGCCATTGTGTCAAGCCAGTTCCAGACATGGGAGTGGTGTGAGTAAACACTTTCTCAGTTAGTCTTTTGTGTTCATCTTACATTAATGTCAATGACATATCTTGGTATGTCAATGAATGAAGTGAAATTATAAAGGAATGCTATTGCCTACAGTCTGGTGTTCTTAGATCCTCTCAACGCGCTGGACTTGGATTTAGCTTGCAAAGGTCACTGTGCCTGCTCTGTATCTTAGCTACCCTACAAACAAACAGTGTAGAAAAAGAGAAAGCACACAAAATAAAGTGATTGGTAGGTTACAAAACTTTAACCTCTAGACTATACATTCAGTTGTTCGTAAAGTAACCCTTTATCCCTGTACATTGAATACCCTTTTATCAACTGTGTTGATGTTAATACAATAGTCTAAAGACGATCACTTACTCTGTTAGGTTGGGCTCTATGTGCCGAATGTGTGGTCTGTATTGTATCTCTCCTCCATGTGAATAGTGTCTGTCGTGGTGTCCGAGCTTGTCCTGGGGTCCGAGCTTGTCCAACGCGCCAAAAGAACACATGCTGAATGGGAACCACCTTTTGCACGAGTTTATTACTTGATATTACAAGGAAGCGTATCCTGATAGCTATTTTACTTTGACCGTGTTTTGCAGCGGTCATTCATGTTATCTAGATTAAGTTTAATGCGTCTCGCCCAAAAAAAGTTGTTGGAAACAATAGACCTGTATGACACGTTTGTAGCCTTTAAAACGACCCAAGCTGTTGCTAGGAGAAAATGACAAACTTCTCTGGGGGGTGGGTCGTTCCACCAATTAGGTGCCTTTTGAGGAGTGTAACTTCGTGAGAGAAGAATACGTGTTATTTCTCCTAATTGTAACATTCTGTCATAAAGAGCAAATGTTCGACTTAATAAAAAACCTGTTTCCCCATCTCAAGAGGTCAAATAAAATATCTACCATTACATTTACATTTTAGTCATTTAGCAGATGCTCTTATCCAGAACGACTTACAGGATCAATTAGGGTTAAGTGCCTTGCTCAAGGGCTCATCGACAGATAACAGGGTTGAACGTGAAGGTGCCCACATACAGAGGTTTGGTTTGCTTCTAGCAGAACACCGCTAGGTGAAACAAACATCTGTGCTTGCGTGCTCCCTAAAGACTGTCAATAGTGCTATTGTTTGTCCCTCTTGAGTCACTGTAGCAACAACATAGTCAGAAACACTTCCTCAAAATAGTCAGAATTAACCTAAAATAAATCAATAAATCTGTCATTCATTTCAATGTTTTTGCCAAGGAGGACTTAGTCACACAATTTTACATCTAACTATGATGTTTGGTGCAGTATTTCTCATGTGAAAACATCTGCATGAAAACTAATCTCTCATTGAATGACAACAAACACTTCATGTTCCCACTCATACTAGTAGTGTTTTTGACCAGTCACCGACAAAGGGGCGTAGAATTCGGCTACGAACTTTGACTTTCCTTAAGAAAATTTGTGCTCAAACAGCCGAAAACAAACGTGACGAATACCAAAACCAACAAAAACATCGTAAAACTTCGTCGTAATATATGTGCAGTTTTAGAAGCATTCGGTAAGCTTTACAGTGTTGACAATTTCATCTTAAATAAATACAACATTTCAGTCTGTCTATCTACAGTATGGGTAACGAGGGTTGATGTGTGGCTAAAAAGAGTAGAACCAGCTCACCTGCATTACACTATGATTTGACTATTCAATGTTTCTTTTAAAGGAATAGTTTCACTATATTAAAACAATTCAGTTCACGTAACAGGGATGACCTTAAAATAAGGGAATAAATTGTTGTTTTTGTACCTTAAAATGAATCACTAATCACATGAAATAAATAATAATCTTGAGTAATTAGGGCTTTACAATGATGGTGAAAGCTTGGAGAAATGTTGGTGTTAAGTGGGTTAAAATCATACTTGAAGTCACAGAGGATACACAGAGGAACATTTCAAAATGCAGAATTTTGGCACTTTAGCAAGTCTTTATTCGTAAAAAAAAATCTGATTGGTTGACTTTTCAGTGCGTCAATCTAATTACATAATTTACAAAACCCCATCTGTTTAAACTAGAGATGGGTGGGGGGGGGGCTGTCTTGCTAGGGTCCGGTAGCAGAGCTCTAACCACCCCCACCCCACCACACAAAGGCTTAGACTTTTAGGTGTTAAATGGCACTTAATTTAATTTAATAGGATTTTAATATGTGATATTTGTGCACAATTTCTACTTAAAATATCAAAAGCACTAATTTCATGGAACGACCCAGGTATGAAAATGAGAGGTGATGGGAGGGTTACTTGTGCAAAGCATGGAAGGGTCAGGCCTATACCACATTGACAGTATCAGTTGTATGACCTGTTATAATAACCTATTTTAGTATGAATTTGCATATAGATTATTTGTGAAGAATCTATATAGGCATTGTAAAGGTTTTATGAAGGCAAATTTCGAAATTTGGTAGTGCATCAGCAGTTTTCCACTTATTATGTCAGTCACTGACAGTCATTCAGTTAGCCCATGTCAGCTAAAAACATATATATTGCAAAGTAAGGTAGTCTAGCCAGCCATCCAATAGTACTGTTGACCAAGTGCCGTTTACAAATGTAGACCTATTTTGTAGGCTACTATTTAAAAACGGCATAATTTGCTTTTTTGTCATCATTATGGTCAGAAATGAGATTTGGTTGTTTGCTGACATGGGCTACAAATGTTAGGTGACATGGGTTAATTGAGTGACTGTCGGTGACTGAAATAACAAGTGAGAAACCGCTGATGCACTACCAAATTTAGAAATTGCACCTTGTGTATTCTAATTTACTAACTCTCAACAGTAAATTGAGTTTTGTTTTTTTTAACGGCCAGAGGCGCCTCTGATTATGGTGTCATTATCTGTCACACCAATTTATCAGTGTCATGTTTTTTCTGTATGTTCAGACAAGTAGGCGATACTATGTAACCATAGTCACTAGATGGCGCCAACAGATAATTTACTAAGCATTTGCCTGTCTACGACCTAGTCAAGACCTAAACTTGACTGTCTCATAATGGTGCCCTGATGTGCCCTAGTCTAGATACATATGTCAAAGGCTTTGGCAGAGTAAATTGCAATTCGTAATGCGAATTGTAAGTCGCTCTTATCCAGAGCGACTTACAGAAGTGAATGTGTAACCAATGTGAAATGGCTAGTTAGTTAGCGGTGGTGCGCGCTAATAGCATTTCAATCAGTGACGTCAATCGCTCTGAGACTTGAAGTAGGGTTTCCCCTTGCGTTGCAAGGGCCATGGCTCTTGTGGCGCGATGGGTAACGATTCTTCGGTGGGTGCCAGTTGTTGATGTGTGCAAGGGTCCCTGGTTCGAGCCCGGGTTGGGGCGAAGACAGGGACGGAACATACACTGTTACAAATGCATATATATATTTTTTCCGTACTGGTCCCCCGTGGGAATCGAACCCACAACCCTGGCGTTGCAAACACCATGCTCTACCAACTGAGCCACAAGTTGTACTTAGATTTTTAAACCCTATCTCTGTAGCCTAAATGTGGGGTGTGTCTTATTATTTGAGATAATCTGTCGACTCTTCACTTGCTTGAAAACAATAGATTACAGTAATTTATATTTGCTAAAACTTCAAAATTCTAAAAAGCATATGCTTTTGAATGGGAATCGGGAAGATAAATTAGATCAAAACTACTGCCTGAACACTGGCGCTTTAAATCCACCTGTTGGGGCGCAAGACTGCGCCTTCGGAATCGTGGAGCTATAGGTTAACTGTGGTTTGAAGACACCGTTTAGTACGAGTGCCAGGAGTGTTGCGGAGCTCCTATTTTAATACCGTTACATTGTAGCCAACCAGATTCTCTTTAGTAATTTGCCTGTCCAAAGCATTCTTCCTATCCGGGATGTTTTTGACCACAATTTGGATCTCTTGATATCCATTTCAAGACATCGCTTGGATTTATATTATTTATATTGTTATTGTGTAATCTCTGCATTGAAATGTCTGTCGTTTTCATCAAGTCTAGGCCACTGGTCTAATTTCCAATTAAGAAATTGCGCCGCAAAACGTTTCGACTTCAAAGTGAGACAGTGGATGCACGTTTCGTTGGAGACGTTCTGCAACAATTTGTTGCAAACATTCAGAGCAAAGTGATGGATGGAGACGTTATCACCTCGGTTTGCCATGGCACCTTAATGATTTAGTTTTTTAAATGTGATTCATCTGAATCCTCTTTTCGTGTTATTCAATTATGTTCACTTTCGCTGCCTTTTGTTATATGCTGTCACTGGTCCTCTGTGCTTCCCTGATCTTCTTTGCGATATGGCATGTAAGTGGGTGTTTTATTACTTGTTTTTGTTGTTGTTATACGTTTTTTAAGATATGAAAATGATTTTTTATATGATTATGAATGATTTTGGCTATGGGCAATATTCCATAATGGTGCGTAATAGCCTAGTGTATTTATACCTGCTCACAAGCCCTTTGACTTTTGCGCAAGATAATTAATACATTATTCGATGTATGCAAAGGTGCTGTTTCAATGCCCAACCTTTCACTTGAATTGTAATTTTATTAAGATCCCCATTTGCTGATGCCACCCGCTCTAATGGGTAGGAAAATATAATACATCCCCAAATTGACACGTGCGCACCTGTATCTCGGACGTTTAGCCTTTAACACCACTCATTTCCACTTAATTGACTAAATGGTCATATCGGTTTTATTTTGTTTTTGCAGATTTTTTAGCTATGGTTTCATCAAAGGGTTTTACAATTCACTTGACTCAGTCATCATGCACCTCTGCAATCGATTGGGAAATCTGTACGAGACGTTGGACACACTGAGACGAATTCTCCCCCGCACATAGTTTTATCTGTGTGTTATTGTCTTTGTTCAAACCAGCCGGGAGACCCTGCAACACAGAAATGCCAATAAGAACGCATTACAATATTTGGATAATATAATTATTTACTCTGAAAGCCCTTGCGCCCTCCTGCGGAACTTTATGTAAAGGCAGATTTCGGTCTGGTCACACAGTCCGGCGTACCTTTGCATAGCAATAGACCCGAGACTGAAGGAGAGCTTCAGGTTTACTTCTGATCCCAGGCAATTACTGGAGGCATGGCATGTGTCAGGCCCATATGGTGTACAAAGTGGTGGACAGATCTCATCTAGTCTGCCTGTTACTCAGGAATAGAAGAACATACAGCTTATGCCAAGAGCAGAATTATCACCATGGATGTTTTCATTCTGTCTATATTACTGTAATATACTGTAAAGTGGTAATTTCACACACACACACACACACACACACACACACACACACACACACACACACACACACACACACACTCTGTTATCCAAAACAACTAACAGCTCATACATACAGTACATTCAATGTATCTGTGGTCTTGTAAAGCACCATGTTCCAACCAACTGAGACTTATGGGAAACACAATGCTTCTGATGGCAGGGTGGCGATTTCAATTCACAAAAACACAGGCATAAGCTACGAATAGCCTGTTATGCAGGCTTTATGGCGTGATGTCACATGCATAGTCAAATAAATGGGGTTTAATTACCAGCCCTTTTCACATTACAGCATGCCTGTCATCCAGACATCATCTGGGTTATTGTAATACATGATCCCATACACTCTGACAGTGAAATGTACCCATACAAGTACAGTAAATATCCATCCCACTGGGCAAAAACTGGTTAAATCAACAACAAAAAATCCAAGTCATTTCAACCAAAAATATAAATCTGATGACGTTGAATCAACATAGAAAAGCTCATTGGATTTGCAAAAAGTAATCAGTAATCAACGTATTTTCTTCACCCAGCTTTTAACCTAAATCCAATGACTTGGTGACATTTCATATTGATTTCACATTGAATTCACAGTTAGTTGACAACTCAACCAAATGTAAATCAAAACTATACGTTGAACTAATGTCTGTGCCCAGTGGGACTTTATTCATTCTCTTTCATCTATAATTGTCCTGCCAAATATGGCATCCCTCTACTTGACAGGTTTATTACAGTTCTGCCTGTTTTTCAGTGGACCTGTCATGTGTACCATGACCTCCTCTTTACTCTCCTGACACGTTTGGAATATCAGGACATGTCTTGTCATTAATCACTGCCTGTTAACAGGCAGTCTCATCTCTCACAGGGCATGTACTGTACTGCACCAAGGCTGACTGATGAGAAACCTATCAGACGCTACGTTGACTGATGAATAGGATTTGTTGAGCTTCCATGTCCAAGAAATCATCATTTCAGTCTCAGTGATGATGCTTCTTTACATGTCCAGACCGCACAGCACTCCCCATTCTGGGCTTTGGGGGACTCTGAAATGTTGTATCTATAGCAGTGAAATAGATTTTTATGGTAGTGACAAAGACAAGCTGACGTTCAGCCGTCAAGTTCATTGACTAAGCTGAAGCCCTCGACTCTATCTAGCTTAACACATGTTCAAGGTTGATCAATAACAAGATAATCTCATTCGATACGCTTAAAAGTCACTCCGTCTGTGGAAGGAAAATCACACCTCACTGGTTAGCTATCGAGCTTCTGTCCAGATTGAATGATCAGTAATCAATCATGTAATCCCGGTTACACCATCACTCCTGGGACAGCTTGTAACAGATTAGGGGGAATTTTAATTAACATACCCAATGAACTGTGTTCTCTTGCACTCCGCTCAGCTCCACACTCACCGACAGAAAATACTTGAGTGATTTCCCTCTATGTAGCAAAGCCCCTAATGTATTATGAGTGTCATTATCACCATGTGAACGGCTCCTGTGGACCCAGTGACTTCTGGGAAAACCCCCGTGCCCATATGATGTGTAGAGAGAGTCCATTGGCTAAGAGGGCATATGTTAAGTTAACGTCATTCACTTTCATTGTGGCCATACAGTATATTGTTGTTTTCGTTTTTCTGACGCTTTTAGTGGATGCCGGTTAGATTATCATAAGCGTAGTAGGAAACTATGAAGGAGTCATATGTATGCATGGTTTCTGTCCTGCTGCTTTAATGTGTGCCTCGTGCTGGTTCCTTAGGCAAGTACAGGACATTCACAGGTCTAAGGATCCTTCACACTGACTCCCATGCTCCTCCACTCAATGCTACTGTCCTCAGAGCATGGTATTATTTGGAAAGGACATCTTGCTTCAAATTTCAATCTATGTGCAGTATAAGAACATTTCTCTTCATCTTTGAGGCTGTGAGTAACCTAAGTGGCTCTATAAGAGTCAGCTTGGGTTTAGTTCAGTAGGGCTGCGCTTATAAAGACAGCCCAATTTTGATATTTCTTTCACAAACTAGTCTTGACTAATCAGGTGAGCTCTGAAAAAGATCTGATGTGATTGGTCAAAAGACCAATTAGTGGAAAAAAGATCAGATTTGGGGCTGCCTGTGTAAACACAGCCTTTGTGGTTGGTTTTGCACGTAGTCCCGCACATTCATTAATTCCTCATAGGTTGTTCATCCATCAATATGACATCAATTACATTAAGTTACATTGTTTCTCACTGTATGTTATATTGCCTTGTATAAATGAAATTGTATTTTCCTGGCAAGAGGAGATAGGGATTTTATTATTGTGAGCCAGGGGGAAAAAAACAAAAATATTACTTGCCATGCTGGTCTTTGGAGAGATACTGTAGGCCTATACAGATGTGAGCATGTTTTTAAGGCCAGTCAACCATGAAGAAGCAGAAACGTCAAGTCCCAGATATGGAACCAATGCCATTAAAAAAAAGTATTGATAGAAAGCTTCAGGAAATGTAATAAAATAAATAAAACACATAATATAAAGTCCATTCCCTTCATGTAGCTCTGCTGCCTGCAGCCACATCAAAAAGAGCAGCAATCCCCAAATGGGCAGTCTCCACTCACCAAGGAAACGTTTGTGAAGCTTCCAAACGGTTGCACTGGGCACATCAGACATTTTCTTGGTATTCAGTTTAGTGAGTTGATTTGGGGCGTCATCCTGCAATGACTGTGACTGTGAGCAAACCAGACCTGTCAGTCCATGATTGCCTTTCCAGTCATAGAGAAGTACTGCACCCAATGATGTTCAAATTAACCCATTTCAGGCATTTTAAAATCCTCCTGAATAATTAACCATAACTGGTCAATTATTAACATCCAACTTGTAGTCTTTTTCATCAGAATTGATGTTCTCCGCATCGCAGTTGTAGTGTTATTTTTATGTATATGAATGCCTAAAGTAGAATGGCAGTGACGTAAGGTAGGGAATGTGTTCAAAGAGGGTCAGGGTCTTTCACAAACAAAGATAACAGTTGAGTTGCAAGTCGACCACAGTCTGTGGACCAAGGGCAGCCAGCCAATCTCATGAATGGATGTACACAACCGTTCAAAAGTTTGGGGTCACTTAGATATTTCCTTGTTTTTGAAAGAAAAGCACATTTTTTGTCCATTTAAAATAACCTCAAATTGATCCGAAATATAGTGTAGACATTGTTAATGTTGTAATTGACTATTGTAGCTGGAAACGACTGATTTTTAATGGAATATCTACAAATACAAATAACCTCAAATTGATCCGAACAGATTTTTATTGGCCAGTCTGACATGGCTTTTTCTCTGCCTAGAAGGCCAGCATCCCGGAGTCGCCTCTTCACTGTTGACGTTGAAACTGGTGTTTTGCGGGTACTATTTAATACAGCTGCCAGTTGAGGACTTGTAAGGTGTCTGTTTCTCAAACTAGATGCTCTAATGTACTTGTCCTCTTGCTCAGTTGTGCACCGGGGCCTCCCACTCGTCTTTCTATTCTGGTTAGAGACAGTTTGCGCTGTTCTGAAGGGAGGAGTACATAGCGTTATACGAGATCTTCAGTTTCTTGGCAATTTCTCGCATGGAATAGCCTTCATTTCTCAGAACAAGAATAGACTGATGAGTTTCAGAAGAAAGGTCTTTGTTTCTGGCCATTTTGAGCCTGTAATCGAACCCACAAATGCTGATGCTCAGGATACTCAACTAGTCTAAAGAAGGCCAGTTTTATTGCTTCTTTAATTAGCACAACCGTTTCAGCTGTGCTAACATAATTGCAAAATGGTTTTCTAACGATCAATTAGCCTTTTAAAATGATAAACTTGGATTAGCTAACACAACGTGCTATTGGAACACAGGAGTGATGGTTGCTGATAATGGGCCTCTGTACGCCTATGTAGATATTCCATTGAAAATCAGCCGTTTCTAGCTACAATAGTCATTTACAACATTAACAATGTCTACACTGTATTTTTGATCAATTTGATGTTATTTTAATGGACAAAAAAGTATCTTTTCTTTCAAAAACAAGGACATTTCTAAGTGACCCCAAACTTTTGAACGGTAGTGTATGTTTACACCTGGTGAGCAGGAGGTGTCACTGTGTCAGTTTAGGCAACATTGAATTCAAAGACTTCTATTGAAACCACCCAAAGGTGGCATGATGTCAACTGTGTGCATACAAGATGTCACCTCATATGATGAGGATGACAAGCATGAATATATATGTGTGTATTTGCTGAACATTCCATCTCCTCATCACACCCCACTGCCCCAGGTGTTTACAAACAGTCCATCCATGTTGTTTGCCATCGGCCCGTGAAGAATTAAGGGAGCATCAACACACAGTTGAGCCCGCCAGAATCACACCACAGGGAAATATGGCTGGCTGGCTGGCTGGCTGGCTGTGTGTGTGTGTGTGTGTGTGTGTGTGTGTGTGTGTGTGTAACACTGAAAAAAATCATAAAATACACACACACACACACACACACACACACACACACACACACACACACACACACACACACACACACACACACACACACGACCCTAAGGACTTACATACATGCAAACACATCCACTCTCTGCCTCTGCTGTGCCGCTGTATGACCACAGGGAATAGACATGCAATGTCAGCTGTCTCTGTAAGACGAGACCCTCCTATGAAATTACTAGCACTGCTTCTAGTCCTATTCCTAATGCAGCGCTGTCTGTCTGATTGATCCTGTTTGTCATGCAGTGTTGTAATCGCTGTGCTAGCTCCCAGACAGCCTATAGAACCACTGACACAGCTACAGCCACTGACACAGCCACTGTGAGTGATTAACACTGATTCAGGCAGAGAACTAAAACACATTGTTCTTTTTCCTCACTTTGTCACTCTCTCTCTCTCTCTCTCTCTCTCTCTCTCTCTCTCTCTCAGATAACAGCCTTTGATGAACTGCAGGCAGACTTTAAGGTCCCCATCGATCAGGGCAATCCTCTCCATGCGGTACGTGTGTTTCTCTGCTGTGCTAGTACACTTACATGTTACTCATGTACTACTTTCAAACATGCTCTCTCACTCCAGTAGCGTGTTTATTATGGCGAATGGAAAGCGTGTGGAATTAGTGTGTGATGTGTCATGAGTGTGGTATCTGGAATATGCATGTGTAACCAACGTGTTTAGAGCATGTGAGTGTGTGTGCTGATTGTTTTGGGCAAATATGTGGTGCGTGTGTTAGTGTCTACGTGCGTGTGTGTCTTCATGTGTGTGTATCTGTGTGTGTGTGGGGGGAGGGGGCGGGGGGCCTTGGAAGAGGTGTGTAATCAGCACCAGGGGCCACGGCCAGGTGTGGTCCCACCCTGCTGCTCTAGAAGATCTCCCTCAGTCATCTGCAGCTCTGCATTAATACTACAGGGACCAGATGGCTGCATGCTGTTCAATTCCTCCTCCTCTGGACTGGGACTGAGTGGCTGACAGGCACCTCACATCACAGGTTTAAAGGCCACAACACCCTGGCTGTGTCTGAAATATCGTGCACTACTTTTGACCTGGGCCCACATACCATGTAGTGCCATTTCAGGTGCAAGCTCTGTATAAATGATACCCCCTTCATCAGAGAAGAGATGGGACACTGAGGTTGATAAAGGACAGGTTCCGCTCCATGAATCCCCTCTGGGGTTTCTGGCTTATTATTCCCTCTGGCTCCTTAATACAGGAGAATGACTTGAGCAGTTTAGGTATGATGTCCCTGGGACAACACAGTTTAGAGGTGACTTTGACTGTACTGCCGCAGCACTTGAATGTTGACAGCTGTGTGTCCTTTGGGATAACTAGAGAGAAAAGGTGGATGGAGAGACAGCATTTTCGTGGAACAGGATTGCTGAGCAGTTTCAAATGCAAATGTATGAATTACTTTTTTCAAAGTCATTGTTGCTTTGAAAATTATCTGAAAGTACAGCGACACTTGTTTTTGTAGCATTTGCTTTACATGTAATTATGAACAGCACCTGGATGCTAAACTTGATGCTAATACTTGTGATCTCAGAGAGAGAGAGAGAGAAAGAAAGAGCCTGAGTGTTCAGTCTTTGCCACTTAAAGAAATTGTGTCGTTATCACTGTGCAGATTTTTTTTCAAAGCCATTTTAGCTGTCGCACTAGCTGTTCGGTCAAAACAGATTCCCAAATGAAAATGTGTCAGGCTATGCAGAAGTTGCCTCCCACCGAGGCACACGTTGCTAGGCAACCCCTTGGACTTGCCCAGGCAGGGTCTGGCTCAAGCCAGTTTAAAAGACTTGCTAGCAAACATTTGTGCTATGGAACTAAATAAGTACTGCACTCTGACCACAAAGCATATTTGCTAGATTAGTTCACCGTGTTTTTATTCAAGCAATGAAAGTGAACTTCAAAACGTGGTGTAGTTTTATTGGGATTTGCAGCTGTTGTTGGTAAGAAGTGAAACTGCTAGCTTCTGATATGACTTACTCAACCTTTAAATACTTTGAAATAAAAATGTATTTAGTAAAATCCATTGCACTACTTCATAGTCTCTCACTCCATATGGCCTCCATGCTCTTTCCTTCCACTGTGACATGGATACCACCTTCCCTTTTTCTCTCCCTCCATCTCTCTTCTTCCCACCATTTCTCCCTCCCTCTCCTCCCTCCCTCTCTCCACCTCGACCACCTCATGAGTCCTGATTGGAGATTGATGGCCCTGGGCACCACCCTGCTCCCCTTCCACCCTTGCCACCTCTGCCACCAGCAGTGTCATTCCCATAGGGAGGACAGGGGCATGTGCCCACTCAGATTTGTTTTTAAAGATAATTGTTTCTCTTTAAAACTACTAGCCGTCTAGCAATTTTATAAAGTTGGCTTTAGCTAGCCCAGATACTGTAGGTTCCCAATCTCCCAACCTCATAACTAGCCACCAAGAAGCCATTTCAGGCTATCAATCAAGTTAGAGTAGCTATCATAGCTGGCATGCCTGCTGCCAAGGTTGGTAGAGTTTAGAAAAGCAAGCAATAACTAAATGTACTGAATAAGACTCCCATTCCTCTCAATCTTTTACCCAGATTTTAGCAGAGATGCAGAGAAGAATATATAGTTTATTTAATAAAGAACCACCAGTCAGGAGGATACAGACAGCTCAAGAGGTATGCTTAGATACATTTTTTTTTTTTTACATAGAATTAAGCATAATGATTATGGCTCTAGATTGCAGGAACAAGCTGCTTCAGGTGTTTGAAAAATGCACAATTCTCCACCACCAGCCATCCTCACATACTTTGTGCCCTCTCAGATTTTTGGGGTGCATGACGCCCCTGTCTGCTACATCAGCCTCACACCCAGGCAGCAGGCTAATTAGTGGCTGACTGTCATCTGCCCCTCCCCCAGGGGGCTCTCTGGGAGTCAGGGCTCACCCTAGACCTAGAGCAACCATAGTAGGGATCCACAGACACACACACACACACGCACGCACACACACACACACACACACACACACACACACACACACACACACACACATATAGAATCAAACCTCACACACAAACATACACACACAGCTGTGAGTCTCTGGTTCTGGGGTTTCAGGCACATATATAAAGACAGGGCCTATTATCACAGGGAGGAGTGCCAACACAGAGAACAGTGGGCTGAAAAAAACTAGGTTTATTCCTAGAGAGTTTGTGTTCGAGAAGGGGGTGGACGTGTGTGTGTCTGTGTGTGTGTGTGTGTGCGCGAGCCCTTGTGTGTAATGTATAAGTCCTCTGGGTCTATGGGGACGCACACTCAGGCCCAGATGTATTTCAGCACTGCCAATGTTGTTTACTTTGAGGAGGCCAGTGCCTATCTGCCTATCTCTTCTGAGACTCTCAGATGACACACCAGTGCAGAGCCTGATGAGAATACGTTATGCTTTAATACTTTATTCCCCACAGCGCTCAGGGCCCTTCTTGTGATGGGGCCCTGCTTTGTGATGCTGATGGCATCTGTTGCTTCTCCGACTCTGAACTAACGTTCTATCAGCCAGGGATTAGCCTGAAGCAAATAATATCATCTAAGTCTTGCATTAAAAATCAGACAGATAAAACAGTGAATAAATGAATGCAAGGAAAGGGAAGCAGTTGCCATAGTTGCATTATCATGCAGAGAGAGGAGTATTACTTGTGTTATGATTTTATTTCCCTAGACTGATCATGGAATTGCATACTACCCATGTGCTCATATAGGTTACATTTTAATCAGATCTCTAGTAAATGAGTACTATAAGTTATATGTCAGTGTGACTCCAAAGGGTGAATGGAGGATTGGCATAATACTGGGTCCTGTCTAAAAACGTTGTTGTTGTCGTTGTTACAAGAAAATGTTGAAAGCTTTACAGTAGGCCCATGTAATCGGCCAGATATCAAACCTGGGATGACGGCTCACTGGGTAAACTCTAGGTATTAGCTCTGGGAGTCGACACAAGTCCTGAGATCTCAGGCAAGGTAAGTCATAATATAAAGCCAGCTTAGAGAACCACCTGCACTATACTGACAGTACATCAGCCTCCACTACTGTATCGTCACATTTCTCCTCTCATTATGAATATTATTGACGTCAAACGGGAGAACCAAGGACACGGGTAGTTCCTAATGTTGTAAGATTCTGGTTAGTTTTTACAGAACAACTGGTTCTGAGAGATTAGGATCCGGACTTGCAATAGTAACAGTAAGCAGCTTCAACAAAATGGATGACTGCAGTGTAGCCGTTATTATGAGTACATGTTCCAAATCAAATCACATGTTATTTGTCACATGCATCGAATTCAACAGGCGTAAACTTTACCATAAAATGCTTACTTACAGACTCTTTCCCAACAATACAGTTACAAAGTAAGAAAAATGTGCAATAAAAAGAAGGAAATAGTAACACATTAAAATAACAATAACAAGACTATATACAAGGAGTACCGGAACCGAATCAATGTGCAGGGGTACGAGGTAGTTGAGGTAATTATGTACATGTAGGTAGGGGTAACTGTGACTAGGCAATCGGGACAGATAATAAGCATAGTGTATAGAGTATTCAACAGCGTACGTGACGAGTGTGAAAGTGTGTCTGTGTGTGCATGTGTGGGTTTGGCGTCTATGCATGTACAGTGAGGGAAAAAAGTATTTGATCCCCTGCTGATTTTGTATGTTTGCCCACTGTCAAAGAAATGATCAGTCTATAATTTTAATGGTAGGTTTATTTGAACAGTGAGAGACAGAATAACAACAAAAAAATCCAGAAAAACGCATGTCAAAAATGTTATAAATTGATTTGCATTTTAATGAGGGAAAATAAGTATTTGACCCCCTCTCAATCAGAAAGATTTCTGGCTCCCAGGTGTCTTTTATACAGGTAACGAGCTGAGATTAGGAGCACACTCTTAAAGGGAGTGCTCCTAATCTCAGTTTGTTACCTGTATAAAAGACACCTGTCCACAGAAGCAATCAATCAATCGCATTCCAAACTCTCCACCATGGCCAAGACCAAAGAGCTCTCCAAGGATGTCAGGGACACGATTGTAGACCTACACAAGGCTGGAATGGGCTACAAGACCATCGCCAAGCAGCTTGGTGAGAAGGTGACAACAGTTGGTGCAATTATTCGCAAATGGAAGAAACACAAAAGAACTCAATCTCCCTCAGCCTGGGGCTCCATGCAAGATCTCACCTCATGGAGTTGCAATGATCATGAGAACGGTGAGGAATCAGCCCAGAACTACACAGGAGGATCTTGTCAATGATCTCAAGGCAGCTGGGACCATAGTCACCAAGAAAACAATTGGTAACACACTACGCCGTGAAGGACTGAAATCCTGCAGCGCCCACAAGGTCCCCCTGCTCAAGAAAGCACATATACATGCCCGTCTGAAGTTTGCCAAAGAACATCTGAATGATTCAGAGGACAACTGGGTGAAAGTGTTGTGGTCAGATGACACCAAAATTGAGCTCTTTGGCATCAACTCAACTCGCCGTGTTTGGAGGAGAAGGAATGCTGCCTATGACCCCAAGAACACCATCCCCACCGTCAAACATGGAGGTGGAAACATTATGCTTTGGGGGTGTTTTTCTGCTAAGGGGACAGGACAACTTCACCGCATCAAAGGGACGATGGACGGGGCCATGTACCGTCAAATCTTGGGTGAGAACCTCCTTCCCTCAGCCAGAGCATTGAAAATGGGTCGTGGATGGGTATTCCAGCATGACAATGACCCAAAACACACGGCCAAGGTAACAAAGGAGTGGCTCAAGAAGAAGCACATTAAGGTCCTGGAGTGGCCTAGCCAGTCTCCAGACCTTAATCCCATAGAAAATCTTTGGAGGGAGCTGAAGGTTCGAGTTGCCAAACGTCAGCCTCGAAACCTTAATGACTTGGAGAAGATCTGCAAAGAGGAGTGGGACAAAATCCCTCCTGAGATGTGTGCAAACCTGGTGGCCAACTACAAGAAACGTCTGACCTCTGTGATTGCCAACAAGGGTTTTGCCACCAAGTACTAAGTCATGTTTTGCAGAGGGGTCAAATACTTATTTCCCTCATTAAAATGCGAATCAATTTATAAAATTTTTGACATGCATTTTTATTATTATAATTTTTTTTTATTCTGTCTCTCACTGTTCAAATAACATTTTTATTATTATTTTGTTTTATTATGTCTCTCACTGTTCAAATAACCCTACCATTAAAATTATAGACTGATCATTTCTTTGTCAGTAGGGCAAACGTACAAAATCAGCAGGGGATCAAATACTTTTTTCCCTAACTGTATGTGTGATTTGTGTGCGTGTGAGCGTGAGCGTATGTAGTCTATGTGTGTGTTGGAATGTCAGTGTACAGTGCCTTCAGAAAGTATTGACACCTCTTGACTTTTCCCACATTTTGTTGTGTTAAAGCCATCATTTAAAATGTATTATATTGAGATATTATATTGGCATTGAATGTTCCTGAGTGGCCTAGTTACAGTTTTGACTTAAATCGTCTTGGAAATCTATAGCAAGACATGAAAATGTCTGTTTAGCAATGATCAGCAACCAACTTGACAGAGCTTGAGGAATTGTTTGTCTATTCATGTTTTGTATTGTGTCATGTTTTGTGTGGACCTCCAGGAAGAGTAGCTGCAGCTTTGGCTGTAGCTAATGGGGATCCTAATAAAATATTAAATGCTCATCTCCAGAAAGTGAACCAGTAATTAGCCCATTTTCATTCACTCCTCTGACAGAGCACTGTGTACTCTAGACAGTGAAGGTACACACTCCAGAGAAGGATTTCTCACCTGTCAAACACTCCTCTTCTTCTCTCAACAGTTCCTTGACCTCTCTAGCTCTCCTCTCTATTCTCATCCTGAGCCTCAGTTTACTTTTGTGTGTCTTATTTACAGTACCCCAGCACACTTGCTTGTCAAGCAAATTCTCGCTGAGTAACATTTCAAAGCGAGCCCTGTCTAATTGCTTGCTAATGAGAAGTGTTGATACGTCGGCAGTTATCTGGCGTCTCCATGGCTACCACTGGAATATATTAGCATGGCCTCGTTCATACTCCTCAAGATGGGAGAGGAGAGGAAACATGTGTAGAGGCAAATTCAGGTTCGCCCAAATGAGGTGCTGCAGTCCCAAAATAGGGCTAATTTACGGTAACTTCTCATAGATGTTGTGGTTTCTTATGCTGAACTACTGCAGTGGGTCGTGAGAGGACATGGGGAGGAGGAAGCAATGCAAAATGTGCTTGGAGAACATCAAAGTATTCTGCAGATTTGACTTCACATATGTATATGAGACTACACGCAGCTCAGTTTGACGTTTCCTCAACCCCAACCTCTTTCCTACCTCTACTCTTAATAATATAATAGCACATTTCTCTCAGTGGAAGGGGACTTCCTTAAAGTGAAACTTTAAAGTGCATTTAAAACATCTCAATACACTTGGCACTTTTAAAATAGAAAAACAGTACAGTAAAAGGAGGCAATTGAAGACATTTTCCAGCATCTTTACCCAGAACAATTCCAAGTGGACTGACGTGTAGATTATGTGTCGTATCAGATTTTGAGATGAGAGATAAAAAACGGCTGATGCTCAAATGGAGATCAGCCACCAGACTGCACATTTTCCCCACAGAGCCTGTAGAACCGTTACAATGGTCTTAGTTCCAACGTACACTAGACTGGCTTTCTACAGTAGTGTTACCTCCGATTACATTATTTAGAGGCGTACAGGCGACTCCATGATGAATTATACATCCCATCAGAGGAAGTTCTTCTGTAGTGGTTTTTTTTCTCCAAAATACTAATCAAATATGTATGTTTAGTCTTGATTAATGCAGCTTTTGGGAAATAACATCCCCCCCCCCCCCCCGTTTCAGGGGCCTTTTCACCAGCACTCTGCAGAGGAAGATAAGCCTGTTTGGGTGTCATTCATATATCATTTATCCTCAAGATAGCACATCATCCCAAGTATGACAATTTTGCACATCAACCAAGTCAATTTGGTCTGATAGAGACACATGTACAGACTGGGACTGTCAGGGCGAGGTATCCATCCACAACAGGCGTAGAAACAAGCACTGCCCAAAATAGGGAACGTTTCTATGTAATCGCCATATGCCATGCTGCTCACATGCGCCATTCAAGAAATGGTGTCGCCTGGCATTGGTTTTTCTAAATATGGCCCTTGATGTCCTCGCCAGTTTCTGGTTGCACTGTAGTTCTGCAGAGAGAGGAGCGCTGGGCCAAGAAGTGGGGGGTAGACAAGTGCTTTAGGCAGTGCTGGGTTGACTCCACAAAGCCCCAGCACCACACACAGACAGACACAGGCAGAGGAAGATGCAGAGTCTGCTTATAGCTAAGCAGAGGTGGGAAGGAAGGAACCAGCATCATCCATGTCTCACTGTGGGCCTACACAGTGCAAATCCAGCTTCACAGGCCAGCGGCATCATGCTACCCAAACACTCCTGTGTACCTAACACACTCCTGAAACATTCCTGATTCTCCCCAGCTTGTAACAAGTATGCTGCAGGCCTTAGTGACTAGACAGTTGGACTTACTACACTATCTAGTCACTAAGGCCTGTAAAATACCCATATTTTTGGACTGCTGAACCTCATCAGAACAACTGTTGTGTTTCCATATGTATATTTAATGCAGGTGATGTAACTGTTTCCTGTTTGGCTCCAACAGAGAGAGCGACTCCGGAACATTGAGAGGATTTGCTGCCTGCTGAGAAAGGTAAATAGCCACTGAACACTGTCCTATTTAAAACATTTCCTTTATTACTTCATGTGCATGTGTCATTTAGCCTACATTTTAAAGCCAGCAAATGATCACGGTCTTCTATATCTAGACTGGTGGCCTGCTAGTTTGTGAGAGTTAAAATAGTAGAACACACAAGGAGCAATTTCTAAATGTGGTTGTGCATCAGCAGTTTTTCCTCTTATGTCAGTCACTGACAGTCACTCAATTAGCCCATGTCAGTTAACATTAGTCTAGCTAGCTATTTAAACCTGTAGTTATCATGGATGAATTACCGACCAGGGGGCCCCCCATTGATTTTGTTAGTCACTCTAACTCAGATATCATATAAAAAACATGTATCTCCACCCCATGGCAAAATGTGTAGAATTGCAGGAAATTAGCTGTAAAACTGCAACCTTTTCTCTCCGCCCCATGGCAAAATTAGTAGAATGAATTGCATTTGTTGTACATTGCAACATCTTTTCTCTGCCCATGCCAAAATGTGTAAAATTGCCGCAAATAAGCTTTAAAAATGCAATATTTTATCTATGCCCCATGACAAAAGAGGGGTTCCGCTAAAATGTTTTGCTAGCAAGGTATATTTAATATTAGTATTTTATTAGGATCCGCCAAGGCAGCAGCTACTCTTAATGGGGTGCAAACAGGAAACAAAACACAACAAATTATTGCTAGCTTGAGTTACCTGGGGTGGCTCGGAGTTCCATGTAGACATGGCTCTATTTACTACTGTGCATTTCCCAGCCTCTGTTCTGGAACTGGGGACTGCGAAGAGACCTCTGGTTGCATGTCTTGTGTGGTACCGATGAGTGTCCGAACTGTGTTCCAACTGCTTGAACAGACAGTTCGGTACCTTCGACACATCAACACCTCACACAAAGACCAATAGTGATGCAGTCAATCTCTCCTCAACTTTGAGCCAGGAGAGATTGACATGAATGCCATTGACATTCAGCCCTCCATATGTATCTAGTTGCAATATGTGCTTCCCTGTTTTGGACCAACTGCAACTATGCCTATGTCCTTATTTGCACATGACCACACAACTGGGCAGTAGTCCAGGTGCGACAAAACTAGGGCCTCTAGGACCTGTCTGGTTGATTGAGATGTCAAGAAAGAAGAACAACGCCTTATCTTGGACTGACCTCTTCCCATGTTAGCAACCATTAAGTCTATATGTTTATACCATCACAGCTTGCTATCTAGGGTTACATCTAGCAGTTCAGTCTCCTTAACTTGCTTAAACGCCACATTATTCAATAATAGATCTGAAGTTTAGGGTTGAGCGAGTGATTTGTCCCAAAAACGATGCTTTTAGTTTTTACAATATTTAGCACCAGCCTATTGCTAGTTACCCATTCTAAAACTGACTGGAGCTCTATGTTAAGGGTGCCAGTTATTTATTTTACTGTCGTAGCCGACGTGTATACTGTTGACTCGTCAGCATACATAGACACACAGGCTTTATTCAAGGTCAGTGGAAGGTCATTGGTAAAAACAGAAAACAATAATGGCCCAAGCCGACTGCCCTGATTTTGGAATGAGATGTTCTACAAGCAGGTGTCCACATACTTTTGGATGAGGTAATTTCATCAAACTTGTGAGGCTCTCCACGCTCATTAGTTTCTCATTCAACATAATTTGCTGCTGCTTCACTCAGTCTCAATCCCACTTGAAAAGCCTCCCTTCCTAGCTGTTTTACATTCCCTAAAACCAAATATTGGCCAAATATTCCCAGATTTTCATAAAACGGCCACACGTGGTCTCTCGTTTCTGCATCACCAAATTTTGCGGTAGGCAACAATTAGTTGGCTAGTTGCGCCGAGTGCTGTGTAGTCCGGGTGTAGTGCTGCACTTCTCACAATGGTGCTCGTTCAGTAAATTTACATCAAAGCTCAATCAGTGTCTTGGAAGATCACATAATGATTCATTAGTATTCTGCATAACATAACCAAGTATAATAGCATAGTATAATGTTGCTGTTACATCAAAAACACCACCTCATTTCATGAGATTTTAGGATGGTTAGCTGATTAGTCCCAAAATAATCTCACACCACCAAAACTCAAAACAGTGCACCACTAGGTTGAATGTGCTCCGATTGAAACAAAACACAGGAAGGCTCTGTAGTTTAACACCAACTGCTCTAATTTGCTCGCAAAACACTTCCAGAAGATCTAAATACATATTCCCATGAAACTGATTGAGATCAAATGATTGGCAGGCAGACGCAGTTTGGACATTTTCACTGGTAAAACGTGAAGAATTATCATTCATAATTTACAGTGATGATGCCATGGCCTATTTTCAAATGGTGTTTGAGGGTATTAAAAATACATTTTTATTTTGAGACAATATGTGTGGGCATAGGCAGATGTTGCAATTGGAAGATGCATTTTATGCATATTCTATAATGATATTCAATAGTGTACTTCTGTCGGTACATACTTTGAGAAATATTGACATAATTTACATTTTGATTGCTCTCCCCGGCACTTAAAAAATGTGCACTGCACCATGAGCGAGAGTTGTGTGTGTGTGTGTGTGTGTGTGTGTGTGTGTGTGTGTGTGTGTGTGTGTGTGTGTGTGTGTGTGTGTGTGTGTGTGTACACTGTCCAGCAAAATGTCCAGCAAAATCCTCCTGTTGTCCCAGGAGGATTTTAAATGTGGTCACCCCAGTTCTATTAGATAGGTAACTTTCAATCCATGATAAGGAAGAGAATGTAAATCCATAACAACATGTTTTTTCAGCAATAGGTTATAATCAGTGATATCAAAAGCTGCACTGAAGTCTAACAAAACAGCTCTTTATTATTACCAATGTCTTTCAGCCAATCATCAGTCATTTGTGTCAGTGCTGAGCGTGTTGCGTGTTCTTCCCTATGAGTATGTTGAAAGTCCATTGTCAATTTGTTTTCTGTAAAATTACATTATATTTGGTCAAACACTGTTTTTTCCAAAAGTTTGCTAAGCGTAGGTAACAGGCTGATTGGTCGCCTGTTTATACCATTATTAAAGGATGCTTTGCTATTCTTGGGCAGCGGAATGACCTTTGTCTCCCTCCTGGCCTGAGGGCACACACCATCTTCTAGGATTAAATTGAAGCTGTGGCAAACAGGAGTCGCAATGTATTCTGCTTCCAACCTCAGTAATTTACCACCCAGACTGTCGGTACCAGGTGGTTTGTCCTTATTAAAAAAATGTAACTCTTTCACACCATTTTTGCCAAACTCAAAAATACAGCGCTTGTTTTTCATTATTTGGTTCGATATTTTTTTTTTTTTTTTTTTTTTACCGTTATTTTACCAGGTAAGTTGACTGAGAACACATTCTCATTTACAGCAACGACCTGGGGAATAGTTACAGGGGAGAGGAGGGGGATGAATGAGCCAATTGTAAGCTGGGGATGATTAGACAGCCGTGATGGTATGAGTGCCAGATTGGGAATTTAGCCAGGACACCGGGGTTAACACCCCTACTCTTACGATAAGTGCCATGGGATCTTTAATGACCTCAGAGAGTCAGGACACCCGTTTAACGTCCCATCCGAAAGACGGCATGCATGAATATGAAGGCTCAGCATTTGTTGTTTGCATGTAATGCTTAAGTTTGCAAATCTTATCAACAAAAAGTTATTAAAGTGGTTGGCAATACCAAAGGGTTTTGTTAAGAACAAGCCATCTGCCTCAATGAAGAGGGAGCTGAGTTCGCTTTTTTGCCTAGAATTTCTTTTAAGGTACTCCAGAGCTTTTTACTATCATTCATTATATAATTTATCTTTGTTCCATAGTATAGTTTCTTCTTCTTTTTGTTTAGTTACGTGATTTTGTTTGCCAATCTGCTGTGTTGTCAGACTTATTTGCGATTCCCTTTGCCTCATCCTTCTCAGCCATACAGTTTTTCAATTCATCATCTATCCATGGGGATTTGGCAGTTCTAACAGTCAGTTTCTTGATGGGCGCATGCCTATCAGTAAACGGAAGAAGCAATTTCATAAGTGCTGCAAGTGCTGCTGTTCCTCATTACATACATCAGACCAACAAATATTTTTCACATCTTTGACATCGGAATCATTGCAAAACCTCTTGTATATTGTATATTCGCTTATACACAATAGAGTTTTTTTCTACATATGGCTATTATATTATGATCACTACATCCAATGTAGTGGGGGGGCTCTGACTGCTAAATTTCACTTAGGGCTAGGGCACTGACTGCATATGTGGGTATAGATGTGTGTACGCAGACCCACGAGCCACTGCGGCCCCTCATGATATTTATGTTTTATATATATATCCCAGCCCCTGTCCCCGCAGGAGGTCTTTTGCCTTTTGGTAGGCCGTCATTGTAAATAAGAATTTGTTCTTAACTGACTTGCCTAGTTAAATAAAGGTTAAATAAATAAATGATGAGTTCAGATTTTTTGTGGCCCCCACCCCCATCAAAGTTGCCCATCCCTGATCAAGACTTTGCACAGGGGTGAGTACAGTACTTCAGTCACTGTATCTCAAAACATTAAAGGGATAGTGGGAGATTTAGCGATTTACCGAGGGTCAGATGAACTCATGGATACCATTTTCATGTCTCTGCATCCAGTATGAAGGAAGTTTGAGGTAGTTTCGAATGCTAGCTGTTCCGGTAGACTTCCAGTCATTGCGCTAATGCTAGTTAGCATTGGCTCGCGAAACTGCCTCTAACTTCCTTCATACTGGGGCTGCTGGAATGGAGGCCGTTTTTGTTCTTTATCTGTGTTGTCAACCCTGCCTTAGGCTCGTCTGTCACTCCTGGGGACTGTTGCAGTACTGACCCAATGAGAGTGTTGAGCTGCACCATCAACACCACATCAGAAGTTAATGTCCTACCCTGCCTGGAGTCATAAAGCTTATTCATTAGATTTCATCGTTCCTAGAGGATCTTCAGCACTACATGGACTACGTGTATGTTACTGTAGAAATGGTTATTGTTTGTTCCTCGTCTGTTACAAATGCATTCTCTCAGCATTTGCGGATATGAGTCACCCCACACAATATTACATAGAAATTGATCTTGGATAGATTGTGGGGTTTGTGTTATGGCAGCAGGTGCTGTGCTTTGCAAGCCAGTCACTGGCTGGTGGTTTTATTTCTCCCGTTCGCTTTGGGAGTGTAAAACAGCGGTGTTGTCACAGCAACAGAACCAACCATAGAGTGCTGCTCGTCTATCTTTCTTTCTTTTTTTGTCTCATTCTCCCTCCCCATTCCCCACACACCTCTGTGAGTACAGAAGCAGAAGCACAGAGGCGGTTAGGCCAGCGTGTTCATTTGCAAGGCGGTGGAGCCTGCAACCCTGCTCGATTCCTGCTCCTAAAATACATAGGAGTTCCATTTTCTCCCTCCCCTATCATTTGACGGGACATGAAATGGCGGTACAGTAGATGAGAGAAAGATAGAGAGGGGGTAAGATAGGAAGAGATGGAGAGAGATAGAGATGAGGGAGGGCTGCTGATTCCGAGCCAATCAGAGCATTTCTGTCTACTGTTGAGTCATGGAGGATTCCACTCCCCCCCACATGGTGCCTGGCTGGACCCACGCCATGCCACCATGTCTGGCTTTACAGACAACCTCCAGTCATTCAGGCTGTACTACCACAGACTGAACAGACAGCCTCCAGTCATTCAGGCTGTACTACCACGCATCGTTTTTAGCTCAGCAAACTAGACTTCTCACAACACTTCAACATGTTGTTTGGCAATGGATGGGGAGTGTCATCCTGACCTACTGTATTACACTCAGGCACAGTTCAGCTCATGGAGAGTTAACAGAACACCTTGTATGCTGTTTCCCAATGTAAGGGGTTATGAAGCGATAAGGAGCGTACACCTTCTGACCTTCTGTCCTACTATATTACCACCAGGCACAGTTTAGCTCATCAAGCTATACACTGAGTGGACAAAACATTAGGAACACCTGCTCTTTCCATGACATAGACTGACCAGGTGAATCCAGGTGCAAGCTATGATCCCGTATTGATGTCACCTGTTAAAGTGAATCACTGTAGATGAGGGGGAGGAGACAGGTTAAAGAAGGATTTTTAAGCCTTGAGACAATTGAGACATGGCTTGAGACTTGTGTGCCATTCAGAGTGTGAATAGGCAAGACAAAATATTTGTGCCTTTGAACAGGGTATGGTAGTAGGTGCCAGGCGCACCGGTTTGTGTCAAGAACTGCAACGCTGTGTTTTTCACGCTCAACAGTTTCCCGTGGTATCAAAAATGGTCCACCGCTCAAAGGACATCCAACCAACTTGACACAACTGTGGGAAGCATTGGAGTCAACATGGGCCAGCATCCCTGTGGAAAGCTTTCGACACCTTGTGGAGTCCATGCCCCAACGAATTGAGGCTGTACTGAGGGCAAAAGGGGTGCAACTCAATATTAGGAAGGTGTTCTTAATATTTTGAACACTGTGTCATTTGCACTCCTCCTGTTATGCTGTTTCTCAATCAAAGTCAAAGCATCCTCTTACTGTCTGTACTATTAAGGGAGCACAGTGTTTTATTTGACCTTTATTAACTAAGTCAGTTAAGAACTACATCTTATTTTCAATGACAGCCTAGGAACAGTGGGTTAACTGCCTTGTTCAGGGGCAGAACGACAGATTTTTACCTTGTCAGCTCAGGGGATTCGATCTCACAACCTTCCGGTTCCTAGTCCAACACTCTAACCACTAGGCTACCTGCCGCGACATAGTAATGATGATGAAATATGAATGTAAATTATGACACAACCAAGGAAGAGAGGATTACCATGGATTATTAACATTAGAGAGTCTTAGTAGATGCGTGTGTGGATCTGTCTTCACAGGATATTGAAAATCGATTTTTACCTGATATTCTTAGATCTCTCATACTTGACTGTACTATCCTCTTGTCTTTCTAACAGCTCATCCCAGTTCCCAGCCCCACATTATTACCCTACAGAAGGAGATTAAAAAAGAAGTCAATAAAAAAAAACTCTTCCTCAAATCCTGCATGTGGCTTTGCATCATCATGACAGAAAAAACAACAAATCCTTGTGAGCTCAGCGGTGATAAGGAATAGTGTTTCCTCAGCACCCTCCCTCGCCCAGGTGCGTGAAATTGCCAACTTCTCTCTCCAGAATATTTTGAATTTATGCAAAAGAACTGGAGCTCTGATCCCAGGCAGTGAGAGAGAGGAAAATAACACCACTGGTGATTGACAGCCACCGCTAAGCAAATGGAATTAATATTAATCACGCCAGTGCAGTGTGTTTGGCATTGGAAATGGAACTGGGATATGAGTAGTGGGGAACATAGTGTTATTTGACTGTTGTTGGTGTTGTATGCTTGCAATGAAGGGATTGTACATTATAACAGTAGAATTCCATTCATCTAATAATTAATTTAAAGACTCATATTGTACGTTTAATCTCGGATCGATTCATTCAAGTTTGCATTTGTTATTTCTCCAAGTCATCCATTGATTTGGGTAACTCATGCCGGAGTTGCTCCTGTAGCCTCCAGTATTTTGATTGGAGCGCTGCTTTAGTGCTACTCTACTCCTCTGCTTTGATGCTTGGGCTGTCGAATAATAAAACGTCCCCAGCAGGAAGACTTGGATACATGCCTTGACCTCCCCAGCGCTTTACACATCCATCTGCATCTACTTTTCATCCCTTGTTCATTCCTCCTTTCCTCCCTAATCGAGAAGGGTTAATGTCCCGGTTGCAGAAAACCTCCTGGATGAAGAAGCCTTGTTTTTTTTTTCTTCTCCACTGTGAGTGTCAAGGTGAATCTCCCTCACATCCAATCAGTGCTCAGCGAGTGGTTGAGCACAGAACAGTCCCCGGTGGTTTCCGTAGCGCCTCATGTTTATTCTTCAAACGAGGAGCTACTTTTGATGTTTCAGTACAGAGGTTTCCGTCCACTCTGTCACACCGTCTCACGCCGCATTCATCTCTCCAAAAAGCATTTGCATAGGATTGTCAGTTTGCAGAGAAGCGGGGAGGGAGGTAGGCTTGACAGATAAGATGAGTGCTTCATGTGGAGAAAGTAGATGTTACCAGGGTACAGACACAAGCGACTGGTGATGTAGTCAGATGATGTAGCTACAGTGTCTGATGTAGGCCATAGATAACTTGGTGGTTTGAGGAAGCTCCTGTAAGGACTGTTGATGTGAACCAGGAAGTACGACATGGCAAGGTACACTGCACTGAAGATCTGGGGCTATACTGTACTGTGGTTATGGGTTTGCTTGTCGTTATGTTGATGTGTGGGTTATTTCAAGTGTATGATGTCCGAACTGTTGCTGCTTTGATGTTATGGTTGGATAGTGAGATACACTTTCACTCTCACGGTAACGCATATACATTATGATATTTGCCCGATTGAGTTACTATATAAAAAAAAAATACATACTTTCTTTTCACTGCTCTGATAGAGAAAATACATATTTTGTAGAGGACCTGAAGCTGTATATATATATACTACATTAGGCTACTTCATTTACAATGTACTGATAGAGACAGGCACATAGACATCGTTAGACAGAGCGAGATAATCTTTCAGGAAATCCCCCAAATCATTGGTTCAGACTGTTGAGCCCATTAACTTACTTTGGTGGATATTGTGAACTCAGCATAAAATCAATGTTCATCTCTCTCTCAACATCAATACAGTATAACGAAGGAATTCCCTTCAAGACAGGAACGAGATTTGTTAGTCTGAAATCCTGCAGTAATTCATTAAAGTTTCCAATTTTATTTGTCACACGCACAAGTACAGTGAAATGCTTAACTTGCAAGCCCTACCCAACAATGCGGTATTCAAAATCAAAATAGTATAACAAAAAACACAACAAATCGGAAGTAATAATGAAAGAATAAAAACAACAGGAGAGTGTAAGCAGGGTCAGTGCCAGTACCAAATGTACAGTGTGCAGGAATATTGGAGTAGTTGAGTTAGCTAGATAGTAGATATGTACATATAGGAAGGGATTAGGAGAAAGAGACTGGTAGCAGGATACATAATAATAATAATATTAATAGTAAACAATATAACTGTGTAAACAGGACTGAAAAGTGACTGGTAGCAGGAATATGAAAATATTTATGGTAATATAAATGATAATATATACATGCAAACAAGTAATATTGACCAGTAGCAGGATAAATAAATGGATACTAATGGTAAATGCAATCAATAATTAATGAACAGCAGCTTAATGATAGTAATAAATCTAGTCAATAATCATTTTAGTAGCAGTGTAGGTGTGAGGGAGTCTGTGCCTGTGGGTCTAAGTGTGTGGCTTCAGTAATGACTGCGTGAGTGAGGGTGTGTGGGAGTGTGTGTGTGTGAGTAAGAGTGACAGTGAAGGTGTGTATGTCTGAGTGGGTAGAGACCTGTGGATGGGCATCGAGTCATTGTGGCTAGATAGTCTGTGAGAGAGGGAGAGCAGTAGTTGTTAGCCATTTAACAGTCTTATGACCAGGGGATAGAAGCTGTTTAGGCGTCTGTTGGTCTGAGCCTTGATGCACCGGGACCGCCTGCCGGATGGTACTCATCCCCTTTGATGCGCCGGGACCGCCTGCCGGATGGTACTCATCCCCTTTGATGCGCTGGGCCGTCTGTACCAGCCTCTGTAGGGCCTTCCGGTCGAGGGCGGTGCAGTTGCTATACCAGACAGTGATACAATCATTCAGGATGCTCTCAAAGGTGCAGCTGTAAAAGTCCTCCCCGCTCCCTGTTTCCTGTAGTCCATGATCAGCTCCTTAGTCTTGCTGACGTTGAGGAATATGTTGCAATTCAGTCCAGTTGTAATGGTGCTGTGCAGGTACTGATGTACTGTAGGGAGACTAGTGAATCAAGTTGAGTTTGTTTGCACAGTGACCGCATACAATACAAAGTATCTGTATTGCCTTACTACCATACTACAAGGCCACAGAGAGGACCTTTACTTTCCTCAGGCACTGTGTCACAGCAGCAGTGAGATGCTTGTGTTGTCTCAGACAAACCTGATCTACACCCTCTGTGCTGTAATTCACTCTGAAGAAACAACCAGTACTGCCTGGAGCCTTTTGCCTTTAATGTGCTGTGGCCAGGGAAAAGTGGAGGAGAGGAGAGGATCCACAGGGGAAACAGTCTCTCTCTCTCTCTCTCTCCTCTCTCTCTCTCTCTCTCTCTCTCTCTCTCTCTCTCTCTCTCTCTCTCTCTCTGTCTGTCTGTCTGTCTGTCTGTCTCTCTGTCTACAGTGGCTTGCGAAAGTATTCACCCCCTTGGCATTTTTCCTATTTTGTTGCCTTACACATTTGATTTACACAACACGCCTACCACTTTGAAGATGTAAAATATTTTATATTGTGAAACAAACAAATAAGACAAAAAAACAATACTTTGTAGAGCCACCTTTTGCAGCAATTACAGCTGGATGTCTCTTGGGGTATGTTTCTATAAGCTTGGCACATCTAGCCACTGGGATTTTTGCCCATTCTTCAAGGCAAAACTGCTCCAGCTCCTTCAAGTTGGTTGGGTTCCTCTGGTGTACAGCAATCTTTAAGTCATACCACAGATTCTCAATTGGATTGAGATCTGGGCTTTGACTAGGTCGTTCCAAGACATTTAAATGTTTCCCCTTAAACCACTCGAGTGTTGATTTAGCAGTATGCTTAGGGTCATTGTCCTGCTGGAAGGTGAACCTCTGTCCCAGTCTCAAATATCTGGAAGACTGAAACAGGTTTCCCTCAAGAATTTCCCTGTATTTAGCACCATCCATCATTCCTTCAATTCTGACCAGTTTCCCAGTCCCTGCCGATGAAAAACATCCCCACAGCATGATGCTGCCACCACCATGCTTCACTGTGGGGATGGTGTTCTCAGGGTGATGAGAGGTGTTGGGTTTGTGCCAGACATAGTGTTATCCTTGATGGCCAAAAGCTCAATTGTAGTCTCATCTGACCAGAGTACCTTCTTTCATATGTTTGGGGAGTCTCCCATATGCCTTTTGGTGAACACCAAACATGTTCGCTTATTTTTTTTCCGGCCACTCGTCCGTAAAGCCCAGCTCTGTGGAGTGTATGGCTTAACGTGGTCCTACAAACAGATACTCCAATCTCCGCTGTGGAGCTTTGCAGCTCCTTCAGGGTTATCTTTGGTCTCTTTGTTGCCTCTCTGATTAATGCCCTCCTTGCCTGGTCTGTGAGTTTTGGTGGGCGGCCCTCTCTTGGCAGGTTTGTTGTGGTGCCATATCCTTTCCATTTTTTAATAATGGATTTAATGGTGCTCCGTGGGATGTTCAAAGTTTCTGATATTTTTTATAACCCAACCCTGATCTGTACTTCTCCACAACTTTGTCCCTGACCTGTTTGGAGAGCTCCTTGGTTTTCATAGTGCCACTTACTTGGTGGTGCCCCTTGCTTAGTGGTGTTGCAGACTCTGAGGCCTTTCAGAACAGGTGTATATATATACTGAGATCATGTGACAGATCATGTGACACTTAGACTGCACACAGGTGGACTTTATTTAACTAATTATGTGACTTCTGAAGGTAATTGGTTGCACCAGATCTTATTTAGGGGTTATTGTTTTCATTTCACTTCACCAATTTGGACTATTTTGTGTATATCCATTACATGAAATCCAAATAAAAATCCATTTAAATTACAGGATGTAATGCAAAAAAAATAGGAAAAACACCAAGGGGCTGAATACTTTTGCAAGGCACTGTATCTCTCTCTCTCTGTCAATCTCTCTATCTCTATCTCTATCTCTGTCTCTGTCTCTGTCTCTCTGTCTCTGTCTGTCTCTCTCTTTCTGTCTATTTCTCTCTCGCTCTTTCTGTCTGTCTCTCTCTTTCTGTCTATTTCTCTCTCTCTCTCTTTCTGTCTATTTCTCTCTCCGTCTCTCTCTCTCTCTTTCTCAGACGCTTTGATGAATCCCTGATAGACATCAGGCAGTTTGGCAGGCCACTGCTGAGTTGGACTACTGTGAGTAGACATGAGCAGCCACAATATACAGCTGGGAAAACAACGAGAAACAGCGTGGTAGTCCAACATTAGTGGCTTTTAAGCTGTACATGTAAATGCTAAACTGGCTTTACCCAAATATGAGACAGAAAAAATAAGTAAACTCTTATGCCTTGGTGTTTAAAGTCCCCTTCTAGCTCTCTTTCATAGAAAAATACATTCTCAAATCTCTACGATTTTAAAAATCGAATAGTACTGTATGCAGGATGTAATCAGCTGATGTGTCTTGCCAAGGCCTGATGCGGCTGAGTTAGTGTTGGGTGCGTGGCGGGGGCTGGGGGCTGGGGCCTGGGGGCGGGGGCCGGGGGCTGGGGGCTGGACGGAGCCATTAGTGTGTCACACGTCGAGTCAATGTGCAGTCAGTGGAGGTGTGAGATCGCCTCGCAGAACTACTGCATGTTATCATTAGGTGAAACACACTGAAACCCACTGTTCTACATCTAGCCTGTGTCTTGTTCCATACGATCCTCTAGTATACAGTAGTCTACCCATTATCTCCTCACTTTGCCCCTCATTTCTCTGTCATTGTATGTTGTTCTACCTCTCTTAGTGGGCTATAAGAGTGAGTAAGGCATGTCTGAGCTCTGTGTTCATGATGCCATGACTCTTCCAGACGGGGTGTGTGGAGCAGAGCAGCTCCCAGCAGATTTCTGCTATGTCACTGGGCACTAGATCAAAGGGGGCTAGCAGCAGCATTCTGCAGCAGCATACTGCCTAGATACCTGCACTTCATTAACAAGGGTGTTGATGTGTCCTTGGATACTCAGGATCAAAGGTCTAGTAGCAAAATACTGCAGAGATACCAGTCACCTACTTTATTGTCAAGTGTCATCTGAAGTCACTCTAGCTTCTGTTTATATGGGGACTTGTGGATTGTTTTATTCCTATAACCATGGGGTAGTGACCATGGCTTTCACTGGAATGGATTGGAGTGGAATTCAAACCATTTGTTCCTTTCATGTGTAAAAACAAGAATGGTCCGCAGACTTTTGTGTTCAGAACATGAACAATGTTTAACCTGATTAGTAACAGGTTTTCCTGATTAACTCTATCTTCAAGCATGTCAAATATCAGAGGTGCTGAGTTGAAAATTGTCGGTAGAAATGTTTTGGAGCTACCGTATGACTATCAAAGCAGTAGCAACTCTGTATGCTTGTAATGCAATTATACCTTTCTGTGAAGTCAGTTGGAAATAAATGTAAAGAAAAAGTGCCCATGCACACGTGTCGCCTAATATTCTACAGATGCCTTCCAGTTCAGCCTTTGGGGCCAACTTTTCATCTATCCACAAGGTTTTACAAACTAAATGTACTGTAGACTTATGTGCTATTGGGTCTCAGAGGAATACGTCTATTTTAAAGAGAAAATATGTATAATTATTTGCTACTTTTAATTATTGTTGCTGTTGTAACGAGAGAGAGTACATGGAGAGAAGGAGCTCTTTTGATCTCTGGCGGCAGCAGAGGACATTTTACTGCTGCTCAAATGAGAGTGATATCCAGATTAGTCACAAACCCAAATGAGCGAGGCGGAGAACAATATTGCATACGTGATTGCATATGTGTTACAGGCGTTTCATATGATGGATGCCTGGAGAGGCCACTGGGTTTGCTGAACCAGATAAACTTCAGCTAGTTTCAACCCCTTTTCTGCTTCAAGTTAATTCAAGTCATGTAATTGATTCCTTTTTATAATGGACAAACTGCTACTGTATAATTATGAACTTCCTGTACCATAGCCATTAATGGCAGCAACACTTGGCACTGTCATGGCACTTGTAGAAAGATGGACTTTCTGGGTTGGTGCTATGGTTTCAGACAGTTAGTAAACCTTGTTAACTTTTTAGAACATTTGATCCTCTGGTTCCATTGTATTGTGAGTGTAGTGAAGGCTACATGCACTCCCCTCCATGTATTTGGACAGTGAAGCAATTATTTTACATTTGGCTCTGTACTCCAGCAATTTGGATTTGAAATAAAATGTGTCATATGAGCCGACAGTACAGAATGTCATCTTTTATTTTAGGGTATTTTCACATACATATCTGTTTTACCATTTAGAAATGAAGGCACTTTATGTATCTAGTCCCCCCATTTGAAGAAGTCAATAGATATTTGGACAAATGCACTTATAGTTTATTAAAGTATTCAAAAAGTGTTGTATTTGGTCCCATATTCATAGCATGCAATGATTACATCAAGCTTGTGACTCTACAAACTCATTGAATGCATTTACAGTTTGTTTTGGTGATGTTTCTGAACACGTCTAAATGAATCCTGATTATGCCATGATTAAGACAAATCATGAATGAATCATGAATAATGGTGAGTGAGAACATCTACAACATAACATGCTAACCTCTCACCATTACTAATAACAGGGGAGGTCAGCATTTTTGGGAGGGTATGATCTTTGTGCCTCTGTAAATTTCCCATTCATCTCATCGATGAGTCCATGTACCTTGGGGAGGTCAACTGGCTGGTGGCCTAGTGCAGTCACAATAACCTGAAACTCATCACAGAAAAAATCCTGGATATGGTGGTTGACTTCCGGAAACACCCTGCACCATCTCTCCCCCTCGAGATTGATGGCTCTGCTGTTGGTACGGCTGAATCATTCAAATTCCTGAGGACCATCATCTCCCACAGTATCAAGTGGGAGGACAACATCACATCGGTCACCAAGAAAGCACACCAGAATATATTACTTTGTAGAGTCACAAGTTTGATTTAGTCATTGAGTGCTAGGAATATGGGAACAAATACTAAATGTTTGACTACTTTAATACACTGTAATTGAATTTTTCCAAATACTTCTGACTTCCTAAAATGGGTCGACTAGATACATAAAGTGCCTTAATTTCTAAACGGTAGAACATATATGTATGAAAACAACCTTCTGTACTGTTGCCTCATATGAAACATTTGATCTCCAATCCAAAAAGCTGGAGTATAAATTTTAGCTTCACTGTCCAAATACATATAGAGGGGAGTGCATGTCATAAGGAGCCTTTGTAGTATTGAGGGCTGTATAATCACTGTTAAGTGGTGTTAATTGGCCGTTGCAAGCGACTTGACATCAAGCGGCAGAGAAGGAGTGAAGGACTGTTGATCAGAGAGAGAGAGAGGAAGAATGGAGGGAGTGGAGTAGAGGAGAGTGGGCTATAGCTCTGTATATCACCAGAGTGGAGTAGAGGAGAGTGGGCTATAGCTCTGTATATCACCAGAGTGGAGTAGAGGAGAGTGGGCTATAGATCTGTATATCACCAGAGTGGAGTAGAGGAGAGTGAGCTATAGCTCTGTATATCACCAGAGTGGAGTAGAGGAGAGTGAGCTATAGCTCTGTATATCACGAGAGTGGAGTAGAGGAGAGTGAGCTATAGCTCTGTATATCACCAGAGTGGAGTAGAGGAGAGTGGGCTATAGATCTGTATATCACCAGAGTGGAGTAGAGGAGAGTGGGCTATAGCTCTGTATATCACCAGAGTGGAGTAGAGGAGAGTGGGCTATAGCTCTGTATATCACCAGAGTGGAGTAGAGGAGAGTGGGCTATAGCTCTGTATATCACCAGAGTGGAGTAGAGGAGAGTGGGCTATAGATCTGTATATCACCAGAGTGGAGTAGAGGAGAGTGGGCTATAGCTCTGTATATCACCAGAGTGGAGTAGAGGAGAGTGGGCTATAGCTCTGTATATCACCAGAGTGGAGTAGAGGAGAGTGGGCTATAGATCTGTATATCACCAGAGTGGAGTAGAGGAGAGTGGGCTATAGATCTGTATATCACCAGAGTGGAGTAGAGGAGAGTGGGCTATAGCTCTGTATATCACCAGAGTGGAGCAGAGGAGAGTGGGCTATAGCTCTGTATATCACCAGAGTGGAGTAGAGGAGAGTGGGCTATAGCTCTGTATATCACCAGAGTGGAGTAGAGGAGAGTGGGCTATAGATCTGTATATCACCAGAGTGGAGTAGAGGAGAGTGGGCTATAGATCTGTATATCACCAGAGTGGAGTAGAGGAGAGTGGGCTATAGCTCTGTATATCACCAGAGTGGAGTAGAGGAGAGTGGGCTATAGATCTGTATATCACCAGAGTGGAGTAGAGGAGAGTGGGCTATAGATCTGTATATCACCAGAGTGGAGTAGAGGAGAGTGGGCTATAGCTCTGTATATCACCAGAGTGGAGTAGAGGAGAGTGGGCCTTAGCTCTGTATATCACCAGAGTGGAGTAGAGGAGAGTGGGCTATAGCTCTGTATATCACCAGAGTGGAGTAGAGGAGAGTGGGCTATAGATCTGTATATCACCAGAGTGGAGTAGAGGAGAGTGGGCTATAGCTCTGTATATCACCAGAGTGGAGTAGAGGAGAGTGGGCTATAGCTCTGTATATCACCAGAGTGGAGTAGAGGAGAGTGGGCTATAGCTCTGTATATCACCAGAATGGAGTAGAGGAGAGTGGGCTATAGCTCTGTATATCACCAGAATGGAGCAGAGGAGAGTGGGCTATAGCTCTGTATATCACCAGAGTGGAGTAGAGGAGAGTGGGCTATAGCTCTGTATATCACCAGAGTGGAGTAGAGGAGAGTGGGCTATAGCTCTGTATATCACCAGAGTGGAGTAGAGGAGAGTGGGCTATAGCTCTGTATATCACCAGAGTGGAGTAGAGGAGAGTGGGCTATAGCTCTGTATATCACCAGAGTGGAGTAGAGGAGAGTGGGCTATAGCTCTGTATATCACCAGAGTGGAATAGAGGAGAGTGGGCTATAGCTCTGTATATCACCAGAGTGGAGTAGAGGAGAGTGGGCTATAGCTCTGTATAACACCAGAATGGAGCAGAGTAGTGCGAGTCGCTCTGCAGCAGCGGCCCTCTGTCATTAGCTCTGTGTGCTGTAGAGAGCCTGCCTTCAAGTGTTGCTCTGCTCTCCCTCCCAGGGAGCTGCCTCAAATCACACTTGAAAAGCACTTTGACACTCCAGCCTCTTTGAACTGTGGCTGAGTTGGACCCTCGCAGGAGTCCGCTCTAATTGGCCTACAGGTTGAACCCTGCCTCGCTACCGGCTAGTGTGTGTGTGTATGTGTGCCCTGGGGTGTTCAGATGTGGAAGACAGAGAGGGAGGAACCCTTCAGGGCTCAGAGCCCAGAGACAGATCCCCTCGTCATTAGACCTACAGTATCATGTGTTGCTCCATGTGCCTCGCAACCAAACCCTTTGTCTTCCATCATGTCACTGTTTTAGTCACGGTTGGTGTGATGACTGCTACTGATGTATGTGCTCACAATGTATTTTAGGTTGTAGGTTGAATTTAGTTATACAGAAGCCTGGTACATTAGCATGGGAGTGGTTCATAATGTTTGTCTGCATTCAGCAGGAGTTTAGCCAGCGACAGCGAGGGTAGGATTGGGACTTGATGGATGGGGGCTGAGAATAAGCGGGGGTAATAAAAAGTTTAGCGTGACTATTTGTATTTTAATGAAGCATGGCGAAGTGTCGCGTTTATATATAGATCTGTTTGAGCAGCGGTTTCTCCATCACCTGCTGTTAAGGAGCTTCTCCACTGTGCTCCAATGTGTTTTTATGTTATTAGGGAGTATGCAGCACTGTGAATAATGTATAATAGAGCCAATGCACATCGTGTACAAGTCCAGGTGTTTCAGACAAGGCTCCAGTTGTGCCTTTAGCTTGTTAAATATACATGAACGTGTGGAGGGCTTCACATCAAATCAAATCACATTTTATTTGTCACATACGCCGAATACAACAGGTGTACACCTTTACAGTGAAATGCTTACTTACAAGCCCTAACCAACAATGCAGCTGAAACATTTTCCAAAATAAAAGAATACCTAAAAACGACATAAGAATAAGAAATAAAAGTAACAAATAATTAAAGAGCAGCAGTAAAATAGCATTAGGGAATAGCATTAAGCCTACATACAGTAGTTTAACTCGGCCGGTGCATCTCTCCTTCTGCTTCTCTGAAAGCTTTTTTTCTTTTTAAATCGTTACATATTTTAGAGTTTTCAACAGGGTACATCTGTGGCGCTAAGGAGCACAAATCCTGGTATTGTTGGTATTGCCTAGGATAAAACCTTCTGTATGAGTCAAACATAATAACCTAAAACCCCTTTCCGTGTGTTTACACAAACACAGAGCTGGAAACAGGGCTTACACCGTGAGCATTTAGGACTCAAGACATTGTATTTATCAGCACTGGGGTGGCAATCGCACTGAATTTCAGGTTGACTACGCACATGAATACAACTACTAATCCTGTTGTATTACCGTATGGATATCCTAAGTCTTCCACCACTATGTGCCAATATAATCAATGGGATACGCTTATGACTAACACACCTGACTCGTACCATAATCATATCCACAAAGTTCTATAAAAACTATTCAGAGCAGACACAATTTAAACTAAGGCTTTCATTTTTGACTTGACGCATTAACGTTTATTGGGTAGGCTCCTAGCGTCCTCCAAATGTTTTATTTCACACAGCGTTCATTTCACCACAAGAAAAGATGACGCTGACTTTTTGGGGAGAGAGACACTGTATGTGGCCCAGCTAGTGCTAATGACTACTCTGTAATCTCGGTACTCACTCTTTGTCAGACTCTAACCATGTTTGGAGCTCCACTCTGATGACTAATAGCTGCTGATGCTGGATTCATTATAGTGACTGATGGCAGTTTGCCACCATGTGTTTGACCCCACTCACTCAATTTGAAAAGCTTATGTACAGTA
The DNA here is from genome assembly GCF_901001165.1 of Salmo trutta. Taxonomy (NCBI): domain Eukaryota; kingdom Metazoa; phylum Chordata; class Actinopteri; order Salmoniformes; family Salmonidae; genus Salmo; species Salmo trutta. The sequence continues at coordinate 16,896,886 of NC_042991.1, forward strand.
ATGCTATCAAACACATGACATGGCACAAGATCAGTGAGTAACATTTATGATAATTGCCCATGTATATTTGCTCCCTAGTGGCGCTGCGGTCTAAGGCATTGCATCTCAGGGCTAGAGGCATCACTACAGACCCTGGTTTGATTCCAGACTGTATCACAACCGGACGTGATTGGGAGTCCCATAGGGCAGCGCACAATTGGCCCAGCGGGTAAGGGTTTGGCCGGGGTAGGCCGTCATTGTAAATAAGAATTTGTTCCTAGTTAAATAAAGATTAAAATTTTTACAAAAAAAACATTTACAGGCTAGCCAGTTGCTCAATGACATTGTGAAGCCCTGTGGGTAATTGTTTGGAGCTGTCTATGATTGCCATATTTTACTGAGTTACAGCTCATATAAGGAAATCATATGACTGTGAATACAGATATGCATATGTTAGTCACAGACACCTATAAAAATAAAAGTAGGGGTGTGGAAAACCAGTCAGTATCTGATGTGAACACCATTTGCCTCAAGAAGCGCGACACATTTCTTCAGATGATCAGGCTGTTGGTTGTGGCCTGTGGAATGTTGTCCCACTCATCTTTAATGACTGTGCGAAGTAGTTGGATATTGGTAGGAACTGGAACACACTGTGGTACACGTCGATCCAGAGCATCCCAAACTTGCTCAATGGGTGACATGTCATGTGAGTATGCAGGCCATTGAAGAACTGGGATATTTTCAGCTTCCAGGAATTGTGTGCAGATCCTTGCGATATGGGGCCTTGCATTATCATGCTGAAACATGAGGTAATGGTGGCGGATGAATGGCACGACAATAGGCCTCATGATCTCATTTTTTTTTTCACCTTTATTTAACCAGGGAGGCTAGTTGAAAATAAGTTCTCATTTGCAACTGCGACCTGGCTAAGATAAAGCATAGCAATTCGACACATACAACAACACAGAGTTACACATGGAATAAACAAAACATACAGTCAATAATACAGTAGAAAAAAAAGAAAAAAAAAGGCTATATACAGTGAGTGCAAATGAGGTAAGATAAGGGAGATAAGGCAATAAATAGGCGATGGTGGCGAAGTAATTACAATATAGCAATTAAACACTGGAGTGGTAGATGTGCAGAAGATAAATGTGCAAGTAGAGATACTGGGGTGCAAAGGAGCAAGATAAATAAAATACATACAGTATGGGGATGAGGTAGATAGATGGGCTATGTACAGGTGTAGTGATCTGTGAGCTGCTCTGACAGCTGGTGCTTAAAGCTAGTAAGGGAGATCTGAGTCTCCAGCTTCAGTGATTTTTGCAGTTCGTTCCAGTCATTGGCAGCAGAGAACTGGAAGGAAAGGTGACCAAAGGAGGAATTGGCTTTGGGGGTGACCAGTGAGATATACCTGCTGGAGTGCGTGCTACAAGTGGGTGCTGCTATGGTGACCAGTGAGCTGAGATAAGGCGGGGCTTTACCTAGCAGAGGCTTGTAGATAACCTGTAGCCAGTGGGTTTGGCGACGAGTATGAAGCGAGGGCCAACCAACGAGAGCGTACAGGTCTCAGTGGTGGGTAGTGTATGGGGCTTTGGTGACAAAACAGATGGCACTGTGATAGACTGCATCCAATTTGTTGAGTAGAGTGTTGGAGGCTATTTTATAGATGACGTTGCCGAAGTCGAGGATCGGTAGGATGGTCAGTTTTACGAGGGTATGTTTGGCAGCATGAGTGAAAGATGCTTTGTTGTGATATAGGAAGCCAATTCTAGATTTAATTTTGGATTGGAGATGCTTAATGTGAGTCTAGAAGGAGAGTTTACAGTCTAACCAGACAGCTAGGTATTTGTAGTTGTCCACGTATTCTAAGTCAAAGCCGTCCAGAGTAGTGATGCTGGACGGCGGGCAGGTGCGGGCAGTGATCGATTGAATAGCATGCATTTAGTTGCATTCATCACAGTATCTCTGTGCATTCAAATTGCCATTGATAAAATGCAATTGTGTTCGTTTTCCGTAGCTTATGCCTGCCCATACCATAACCCCACCACCACCATGGGGCACTCTGTTCACAACATTGACATCAGCAAACCGCTCGCCCACACGAAGCCATACACGCTGTCTGCCATCTGCCCGGTACAGTTGAAGCCAGGATTCATCCGTGAAGAGCACACTTCTCCAGAGTGCCAGTGGCCATCAAAAGGGAGCATTTGCCCACTGAAATCGGTTATGATACAGTCAGGTCAAGACCCTAGTGAGGAAGACGAGCATGCAGATGAGCTTCCCTGAAACGGTTTCTGACAGTTTGTGCAGAAACTGTTTGGTTGTGCAAACCCACAGTTTCATCAGCTGTCCGGGTGGCTGGTCTCAGACGATTCTGCAGGTGAAGAAACCGGATGTGGAGGTTCTGGACTGGAGTGGTTACACGTGGTCTAAAATGACATTGGAGGTGGCTTATGGTAGAGAAATTAACATTCAATTTTCTGGCAACAGCTCTGGTGGACATTCCTGCAGTCAGCATGCCAATTGCATGCTCCCTCAAAACTTGAGACATCTTTGCCATTGTGTTGTGTGACAAAACTGCACATTTCAGTATGGCCTTTTATTGTACCCAGCACAAGGTGCACCTGTGTAATGATCATGTTTAATCAGCTTCTTGATATGCCACACCTGTCAGGTGGATGGATTATCTTGGCAAAGGGGAAATGCTGACAAACAGAGATGTAAATAAATGTATGCACAACATTTGCGAAAAATAAGCTTTTTGTGTGTATGGAAAATTCCTGGGATCTTTTATTTTAGGTCATGAAACCAACACTTTACATGTTGCGTTTATATTTTTGTTCAGTGTATAATTAGAGCTCTATTTTAACAAACCTAACACAATGGTAAATCTAAGCGCAGGCGGTAGCACTATAGGTTGAGGGGTGTGTCAGAAATATTTTTTCTATTTTCACTATTACAATTATCCGCACAATTGCTGCTGTTGGCTCGAAAGTGCTGGGTTTTGATGAATTAACAAGTTGTGAGTGTGTCGAGGCTTGGTCCATGGCGAAATATATACGGTTGCTGTAACGTGGGTCGTCTAAAGGAGACCAAGGTGCGGCGTGTGAAGTGCTCATATCTACTTTTAATGAATATATTTAAACAAAACGACCGACAACAGTTCCGTCAGGTGACATACACTAAACAGAAAACAACTACCCACAAAACCCAGGAAGAAAACCCCTACTTAAATATGATCTCTAATCAGAGGCAACGAGGATCAGCTGCCTCCAATTAGAAATCAACCCAAATAATCTCAACATAGAAATAGAAAAACTAGAACTTAAACATAGAACAACCCAAAACACCCCCTGTCACGCCCTAACCTACTCTACTATAGAAAATGACATCTTACTAGGGTCAGGACGTGACAGTACCCCCCCCCTCCCCCCCAAAGGTGCAGGCCCCGAATGCAACATAAACAAAACAACCACAAAACACAAAGGGAGGGTGACAAAAGTCTATGGTGGCTCAAATGCAGTCCACATAACCTCCAGCATAGGAGGCGGCTCCGATTCTGGGCGTACTCCCCGCTCCATCCGCTGATCCTTCTGCTTTATTACCACCTGACCGTGGATCGTCGTTGAAGGAACCGGACTGTAGATCATTGCTGGAGGCTCCGGGCTGCAGGCCGCCGCTGGAGGCTCCGGGCTGCAGGCCGCCGCTGGAGGCTCCGGGCTGCAGGCCGCCGCTGGAGGCTCCGGGCTGCAGGCCGCCGTTGGAGACTCCGGGCTGCAGACCGCCGTTGAAGATTCTGGACTGAGGAGTGTCGCTGGAGGCTCCGGACGGAAAAGCGTCGCCAGAGGCTCCGGACTGGGAGGCGTCATAATAGGTTCCGGACTAGTGACCGTTGCTGCTGGCTCCATGCCATGGATCATCTCTACAGGTTCCGCGCCAAGGATCATCACTGGAGGCTTCTTACCATGGATTATCTCTACAGGTGCCGGGCCATGGATTATTCCTACAGGCTTCGTGCCATGGTTCATCCCTACAGGCTCCAGACCATTTATAATCCCTCCAGGCTTCTTGACAAGGATTATTTCTTCAGGTTCCGGGCCATGGATTACCTCTTCAGGCTTCGTGCCATGGAATATCCCTACATGCTCCGGGCCATGGATCATCACTAGAGGCTTAGTGCCATGGATCATCTCTACAGGCGTCGGACCATCGATTATCACTGGAGGCTTTGTACGTGGAGCAGGAATTGGTCTCACCGGACTGGGGAGACGCACTGAGGACCGAGTGCTCAAAGCAGGCACCGGCCGTACTGGGTTATGGATGCTCACTGGAGGGAGAGTGCGAAGAACAGGCACAGGACGTACTGGATTCTGGAGGCGCACTGGAGGGAGAGCGTGAGGAGCAGGCACAGGACGTACCTTGCTATGGAGGCGCACTGGAGAGAGAGTGAGAGAGGCAGGCACATGCTCACCACAAAAAGCCCAGGGAATTGGCTCAGGTCCCAGTCCTGGCCCAGCCAAACTATCTGTGTGCCCCCCCCAAAAAACAATTTGGGGCTGCCTCTCGTTCTTCCCAGGTAGGCTCCGATATCGCTCGATTACCTGGCCCCAAGTCCTGTCTCTCCTCTCAATCCACTCCTGATGTGACCAGGTGTCCATTTCTGCCCAGGCACGCCGCTTGATCCAATCATGGTGAGTAGTTCTGTAACGTGGGTCGTCTAAAGGAGACCAAGGTGCGGCGTGGGATGTGCTCATATCTACTTTTAATGAATATATTTAAACAAAACGACCGACAACAGTTCCATCAGGTGACATACACTAAACAGAAAACTACCCACAAAACCCAGGAAGAAAAACCCCTACTTAAATATGATCTCTAATCAGAGGCAACAAGGATCAGCTGCCTCCAATTAGAGATCAACCCAAACAATCCCAACATAGAAATGGAAAAACTAGAACTTAAACATAGAAATAGAAAATATAGAACAACCCAAAACACCCCCTGCCACACCCTGACCTACTCTACTATAGAAAATGACATCTTACTAGGGTCAGGATGTGACAGTTGCTTTCGTTTGTATATTTACTCTCTTTAATGTATTGCCTTTCAATCAACACCAATTTCAATGTTTGTCTGTATTAGTTTATCAAATGGCTTTCAGAAACAAAATAATCAAATATAGACCTATCCGATCTTTGCTAAATTTGCAGTCCACATTGTTCTAAGTTATTGAATGACTTCAGTAGCATTCACACTGATACAGGGGCTAGGCCTACTGTATATTGCATTATGGTTGAGCATGGACATGCCAAACATTGTCAATAAGCAAGATTAAATTCATTATTGATGGCCTAAAAAGAGAATGAATAATTCTAATCTAAACAAAACTAAACAACAACTTGTTTTAAATAAGCTATGTCACACTTACAGGCATATTCATTTCTCCCCGTGGGCATATAATATTAAAACAACTCAGACTATGGAGAATTTAATGGACATCCAAAACGGTACCTGCATGGCTAAAATAATGTGGGCCTGCCTACAATTCATAGATAAAAAGGGAATGTCAGCTCACTGTTTCACTCCTCTCAAACTTGATATTTTAATAAAGTTTTCGGGATTAAGATTTATTTCCAAGAAGCCTCAGAAGCCAAACTCTTTATTGACGGTCTTTTTGATTACTTCCAGATTGCATTGGGTCAACAAGAAAAGCCCTCATTGAGATGAGGGGAGGCTATGCTTGGTTGTATGTTTCTAAATACGAAGTATGCAGGCTTCAAATCACATTTGGCTGCTCTTCTTGTTAATGTTTTATTGTGTTATTTGTTTGTCTTTTTATTTCTATTTTCATGATTTATTTATTTTATTAACAACAAATCAATACAAAAAGTACATGGGGACATTAGGCTACTCTTGTTCCATGCACGTATGGGCAGTGTGTGCCATGGCTGGATAGGCTGCGTTTCCGCTGTCCAAATTCATGCCATAACCAACTGCGTTACCGCTAAAACCAGCTTTTGGTTGGTCTTAATTATCCATCAGCGCTGCCTGAAATTAGCACTTCGGATCATGTTTTTAAGACAGGTAAACAGCCGAACCTGGCGTTAGGGCTGGAAAATGCGAGTGCCCCAGTTTTTGCATGACGAACTGTGTTAGACACAAGCGCCGCCTTAACGCCATGTCAAATTGTGATGAATAATCTGTGAATGAGAAGATTTGATGGGAAATGACCTCTCTCAAGAGCGTTTCACTTTCCCTCTTACCACCCCCTTCACTCCCCCCTCTCTTCCGTTCTCTCTCCTTCCCTCCCTCCTTCTCTCCCTGCCAGTTGGTGCTTCCAGAGTATTCTATCCATGGGCTGTTCTGTATCATGTTCCTGTGTGCCCAGGAGTGGCTGACAGTAGGCCTCAACATCCCTCTGTTCTTCTACAACACATGGAGGTAACTATCGAAGCTGGACTAGTCTTTTCTTGTCTTTCTTTCATTTTGTAAGATGTCATTAATTCAGTATGGTGCCCAGAAGATAAGCACTTATTTATGTATGTATGTATTATATTATGTATGTATTACATTATGTATGAATTATATTATATTATGTATGTATTATATTATGTTATAAAGTGCATATATTATATTATGTATGTATTATATTATATGATGTATGTACAGTGGGGGAAAAAAGTATTTGATCCCCTGCTGATTTTGTTCGTTTGCCCACTGACAAAGAAAGGATCAGTCTATAATTTTAATGGTAGGTTTATTTGAACAGTGAGAGACAGAATAACAACAAAAATATCCAGAAAAGCACATGTCAAAAATGTTATAAATTGATTTGCATTTTAATGAGGGAAATAAGTATTTGACCCCCTCTCAATCAAAAAGATTTCTGGCTCCCAGGTGTCTTTTATACAGGTAACGAGCTGAGATTAGGAGCAGCTTGTTACCTGTAAAAAAAGACACCTGTCCACAGAAGCAATCAATCAATCAGCTTCCAAACTCTCCACCATGGCCAAGACCAAAAAGCTCTCCAAGGATGTCAGGGACAAGATTGTAGACCTACACAAGGCTGGAATGGGCTACAAGACCATCGCCAAGCAGCTTGGTGAGAAGGTGACAACATTTGGTGCGATTATTCGCAAATGGAAGAATCACAAAAGAACTGTCCCTCGGCCTGGGGCTCCATGCAAGATCTCACCTCGTGGAGTTGCAATGATCATCAGAACAGTGAGGAATCAGCCCAGAAGTACACGGGAGGATCTTGTCAATGATCTCAAGGCAGCTGGGACCATAGTCACCAAGAGGGACTGAAATCCTGCAGCGCCCGCAAGGTCCCCCTGCTCAAGAATACATATACATGCCCGTCTGAAGTTTGCCAATGAACATCTGAATGAGTCAGAGGACAACTGGTGAAAGTGTTGTGGTCAGATGAGACCAAAATGGAGCTCTTTGGCATCAACTCAACTCGCCGTGTTTGGAGGAGGAGGAATGCTGCCTATGACTCCAAGAACACCATCTCCACCGTCAAACATGGAGGTGGAAACATTATGCTTTGGGGGTGTTTTTCTGCTAAAGGGACAGGACAACTTCACCGCATCAAAGGGACGATGGACGGGGCCATGTACCGTCAAATCTTGGGTGAGAACCTCCTTCCCTCAGCCAGGGCATTGAAAATGGGTCGTGGATAGGTATTCCAGCATGACAATGACCCAAAACACACGGCCAAGGCAACAAAGGAGTGGCTCAAGAAGAAGCACATTAAGGTCCTGGAGTGGCCTAGCCAGTCTCCAGACCTTAATCCCATAGAAAATCTGTGGAGGGGGCTGAAGGTTCGAGTTGCCAAACGTCAGCCTCAATCTTAATGACTTGGAGAAGATCTGCAAAGAGGAGTGGGACAAAATCCCTCCTGAGATGTGTACAAACCTGGTGGCCAACTACAAGAAACGTCTGACCTCTGATTGCCAACAAGGGTTTTGCCACCAAGTACTAAGTCATGTTTTGCAGAGGGGTGAAATACTTATTTCCCTCATTAAAATGCAAATCAATTTATAACATTTTTGACATGCGTTTTTCTGGATTTTTTTGTTGTTATTCTGTCTCTCACTGTTCAAATAAACCTACCATTAAAATTATAGACTGATCATTTCTTTGTAAGTGGGCAAACGTACAAAATCAGCAGGGGATCAAATACTTTTTTCCCTCACTGTATTTAACGACTTGAGCATTTATAATTTGACAGACAGGCTGTCAGTGACTTTGGTTATGATGCACTGAAATCTCACCTTGAAAATTGGTCACCTGTCAAGGCTTCCTCCCATTAATATGTTGTTTTCTCCCTTCTTTGGGCTTGTTGTTGTTTCGTTATTTGATGTGAATCACTTGCAGAACTCTGTGATTGTTTTGCTCAGCCGGTTGAAGTTACGCAGCAGCACTCACTGTTTCATTAATTGCAGACTCTGCCAGATGCCCAGTGGCAACAGATGCTGTTTTCTCTACACATCTGAGGGGAGACAGGGAGAGGGGGGGGGGGAGAGAAATAGAGGCACAGAGACAAAGAGTGATGAAGAAATAGAGAGAGAGATACAGAGATATGGGGGAGGGTGACCCACAGCAGCTATAGATCTGTCCATTTCTGTTTTCCTTCCCAGTGAGCACAGCTTATGCCTGATGTCTTCAGCTCGTCCCTCTCCTCTCCATCAGCCCCCACTGGCTCTGCCTCTCTGCCAGCCTCTCCTCCCCACCTCCACATGCAGCAGGGGCTCAGTGACACACAGGATAGTAGAGAGGTTTAGAAGTAGGTTTAGCAGCAGCAACACAGTGGAATGGAGCACCACTACCTGTGTAGCGGAGATAATGTACATACTGTACATGCCGATGTAAAGCAGTGGCTACATTTCTGAGAAAGACGTCTCAGTTTAAGGCCAATTCCATAGCTTCATCAAAAGAGGAGGCTCATGGTTCTCACCCACTTCCATAGACTTCCGTCCGGAGGACGTACTCCAACTTATCAGAGCTCTTGCAGCATGAACTGACATGTTGTCCACCCAATCAAAGGATCAGAGAATGTATCTAGTACTGAAAGCATAAACTACAGCTAGCTAGCACTGCAGTGCATAAAATGTGGTGAGTAGCTAACTAAACGAGAGAGAAAAAAAATTGTTAAACAGTTTTGTACAAATTAATTTATTCCTAAATGAAGGAGAAGCAAGAGAGAAATAGAGAGAGATTTTGTAATTTTTTTTCTTCAGTTTCACTTACTTAGCTAGCAAATGCAGCTAGCTAGTTTAGCCTACTGAAACATCCTGCTCAAACAGCTATGACTATGCAACACAACACTGGAACTCTTCCAAGTCAAGGCAAGCTTTTGGTTTGACTAATTTATTGCCACCAGGGCCCGCCGGTGTAACTGCTTACTGTACACTGTAACGTTACTGCATGATTGTAGTGGGTTTACTAACGCGTTAGTTCTCTTAGCTATGCTGACTATGACATTACTTTAGCTAATATGGTGACAACGATGTAGGCTATGTGTAGCGGTTTGCCTTGGAAAGGTTTTATCACCTGGTCACAAACAGCTGATGTGTTGTGCATTGAAGTCCACAAGTGAAGGGAAGAGGTGAAAGGAGGAGAGCGCATAACGTAGATGCAAGAAGGAATACAACATGGCTGTGAAGGAATACAACGGGGTGTATTCAATCTTTCCGATTCTGTTGAAAAATGTTTCACAAACAGAAGCAAACAAAACAAAACGGGGATAAACATACCTGAATTTATCCAATAGAAACTCTCGTTTGCAACTGTTGGACTAATGATTACACCCACTATCAGCTAGATGCAGACAACAATGTGCAAGGCGGTATTGATTTCACTGTCTGTCCATGTGTCACTGTCTGTCACATCAAATTTGTCTTTCGACCTGTGTGCACCTACGTTGTAAACTTTCATTCATAGGCATGATGGGTACAGGCAAAATGTGAGTATCATGTAGTAGCCTAAACCTATCGCTGTTACATTGAGCTGGGTGATTGGAATATGAATGACAGTCATCCAATATGATGTAATAGAAATAAGGCCATGCTCATGAAAAAAAGATTGTCATCCCTAATCTGAAACGGCACTGACCTCCACTGTTCTAAATGGTACCAGATAGGGGTTATTAAGCTTGTAACCATAACGGAACTCTTTTTTGGTGCTATTGAAGGTTCAATAAAGAACCATGCTCATAAGGTTCTAAATGGAACCTGTATGTTGCTATAAAGAACCCTTTCCTAAGGTTCTATAAAGAACCATACCATTTTCTTTCTATATAGCACCAAAAATGGTTCCGCTATGGTTACAACCTTATTTGGGGCTATATAGAACAATTATTTATGGTTCTTTATATAACCTTTATGGAGAAGGGTTCAATAAATAACCTTTCTCAATCTTAAAGGTTCTTTGTAGATTATTTTGAAGAACCACACAGGGTTTTCTATTCTGGTCAGCCATATTATATTGTTAACATTTAATTCTTATTATTGTCTTCATTGACAAGTTGAATCAAGTGAGCTATCTCTGGAACAGCTGGGGGTCCCTGAGGAGAGAACCACTGACTGATTTAGTCAACTGTTCTCAATTGACACAAGGCTATACATGAGTCTTTCACAAGACACCGTCACTGGCCATAGTCGTATATCATTATCACTTGTAGACTTCGGTGCACAACACAACAACTGTCTGTGACCAGGCGAAGAAAAAAAAAACTTTATACCTTAACCGCAACACACAACCTACATCGTTGTCACCATATTAGCTAACGTCATAGTCAACATAGCTACAAGAACTAACGCGTTAGTAAACCCACAATCCAATCCATGTGTACAATCACACAGTAGTGTACAGCAAGCAGTTTAGCAGTTACACCGGCGGCCCCCGGTGGCAATACATTTATAAAACCGAAAGCTTACCTTGAATTGGAAGTGTTGGATAGCCTTAGCCAGCTAGCTAACATACATATCATTCCTCTCTTTTTGAGTCAGGATGTTGAGCAGGCAAAATGATCTAGTGTAAGTGAAAGTTAAAAAAACAAACATTTTTGACAAACTTTTTGAGTCAGCTACTCACCATATTTTATTCACGGCAGTGCTAGCTAGCTGTAGTTTATGATTTCAGTACGAGATTAATTGTCTAATCCTTTGATTGGATGGACAACATGTCAGTTCATGCTGCAAGGCAGACGTCCTCCGGAAGTCGTCATAATTACTGTGTAAGTCTAAGGAAGGGGGCGAGAACCATGGTTTTGTATAGGTTTTGTATTGAAGTCAATGTACCCAGATGAGGACAGAAGCTAGCTGTCCTCCGGCTACACCATGGTGCTACCCTACAGAGTGCTTTTGAGACTACTGTAGATCTTTAGTGCAAAACAGTGTTTAAATCAGTTATTTGGTGATGCAAATATATTTACTATAGTTCTAAGAAGGATAACTTTCTAATGTTTCACGATTTTTATTTTATTAAATTCACTGAGTAGGATAGTCCTCCCCTTTCTCCTCTGAGGAGACTCAAGTGTAATATACAGTATAATATGTAACAGGATAACACAACACATTAGTGGAATGACACATTCACTCGCTTGTCACGGTTGTCGTAGGGTTGAGACCAAGACGCAGCGGGAAAATGTACACTCATCTTCTTTTATTTATGTGAAGAAGGAAAAACACCAAAAACGTATACAAAACACAAAACGAACTTGACAGTCTTGTCATGCACACATAGCTAAACAAGAACAATCTCCCACAAAATACTAACACAAACACATACCTATTTATAGGACCCTCAATCAGAGGCAACTAGACAACACCTGCCTCCAATTGAGAGTCCAACCCCCAATTAACTAAACATAGAAAACCAAATGACTAGACTAAACATAGAAATACATTAACATAGAACAGTGCCCAAAACCCGGAATAATAAATCAAACACCCAACTACTAACACAACCAGCCCGAACCACATAAAACAAATACCCCCTGTCACGTCCTGACCAAACTACAATAACAAATAACCCCTATTACTGGTCAGGACGTGACATCACTGTTGCGCAAAAAGAGCTGTAAGCAAACCACACCCCAAAATATTGTAATGAGCTGCCTCCCCTACATTTTAAAAGAGCAAATAAACATTTTGTGAACTGTAAAGAACCATTGAAGAGCTCAAAGGTTTCTTTGGGTCATTATGGATCCCCATAGAACCATCACCCTTCCAAAAGAACCTTGAGGAATCTTCTTTTTTTGTGTGTGTACAGTAGAAGGGATCCCACTCTCTCTGTGTTTTGAGCTGAACTCATCCTTTAGCACACATACTGTACAGACAGCTGCTCCTTATCCCCCACCATGACCCCCTCACTGTCACAGAGAGGGATGTCTTTCTCTACAAACCTCCATGTGGGTCCCTCTCTCTGTGCCTGTAGCTCACGCTACCTCAGGTGCTGTGGAGCCCCACAACCTATCAGGTGGAGTCAATCAGTGTGTTGTAGAAATATAGGCCACCCCACAGCAATGAGTTACGGTCTGCTGTGAAATAGGGCACTACTGTCTCAGGTGGTGCTTGTCCTAACAGTAGAGGTACTATATGATGCAGATGTGTTAGTGGAGTGACTTACCAGGTGGTAGTAGTAGTGGTAGTGGGTTGAGATTCAGGTTCAGCTGGGTTTTTCAGGTGTTACAAGGTGCATGAGTAGAAATGGAATGGGCAGAATGGTTCTGATTTTGTATTATTTATTTTTGACTAACCTTTATTTTATCAGGTACATTAAACTGTCTGGCAAGGCATTCTCTCACACATTCTCATTAACAGCAATCTTGTTCTACATGAATTTCAAAAGCCCTGTCACAATTTATTTAATAGTCTGTCTAGTACAAACGACTTATAAACCATTACTGAATAGTTTGTTAGTCATTAGCAAACTATTGGTAAATCATTATAAACCATGTGCTCATGTATCTATTAACATAATTAAATGCATGTACAGTGCCTTGCAAAAGTATTCAGCCCCTTGGTGTTTTTCCTATTTTGTTGCATTACAACCTGTAATTTAAATGGATTTTTATTTGGATTTCATGAAATGGACATACACAAAATAGTCCAAATTGGTGAAGTGAAAAAAAATAAACAAGTAATTTTTAATTATTTTATTTTTTAAATAGGGAAGGTGGTGCGTGCATATGTATTCACCCCTTTGCTATGAAGCCCCTAAATAAAATCTGGTGCAACCAATTACCTTCAGAAGTCACATAATTAGTTAAATGAAATCCACCTGTGTGCAATCTAAGTGTCACATGATCTGTCACATGATCTCAGCATATATACATCTGTTCTGAAAGGCCCCAGAGTCTGCAACACCACTAAGCAAGGGGCACCACCAAGCAAGCGACACTATGAAGACCAATGCGCTCTCCAAACAGGTCAGGGACAAAGTTGTGGAGAAGTACAGATCAGGGTTGGGTTATAAAAAAATATCAGAAACTTTGAACATCCCACGGAGAACCATTAAATCCATTATTAAAAAATGGAAAGAATATGGCACCACAACAAACCTGCCAAGGGAGGGCCGCCCACCAAAACTCACGAACCAGGCAAGGAGGGCATTAATCAGAGAGGCAACAAAGAGACCAAAGATAACCCTGAAGGAGCTGCAAAGCTCCACAGCGGAGATTGGAGTATCTGTCTATAGGACCACTTTAAGCCATACACTCCACAGAGCTGGGCTTTACGGACGAGTGGCCAGAACAAAATAAGCAAACATGTTTGGTGTTTGCCCAAAGGCATGTGGGAGACTCCCCAAACATATGGAAGTAGGTACTCTGGTCAGATGAGACAAAAAATGTAGCTTTTGGCCATCAAGGAAAACGTAATGTCTGGCACAAACCCAACACCTCTCATCACCCCGAGAACACCATCCCCACAGTGAAGCATGGTGATGCCAGCATCATGCTGTGGGGATGTTTTTCATCAGCAGGGACTGGGAAACTGGTCAGAATTGAAGGAATGCTGGATGGCGCTAAATACAGGGAAATTCTTGAAGGAAACCTGTTTCAGTCTTCCAGAGATTTGAGACTGGGATGGAGGATCACCTTCCAGCAGGTCAATGACCCTAAGCATACTGCTAAATCAACACTCGAGTGGTTTAAGGGAAACATTTAAATGTATTGAAATGGCCTAGTCAAAGCCTAGACCACAATCCAATTGAGAATCTGTGGTATGACTTAAAGATTGCTGTACACCAGAGGAACCCAACCAACTTGAAGGAGCTGGAGCAGTTTTGCCTTGGAGAATGGGCCAAAATCCCAGTGGCTACATGTGCCAAGTGTCACGACTTCTGCCGAAGTCGGTCCCTCTCTTTGTTCGGGTGGTGTTCGGCGGTCGACGTCAACGGCTTTCTAGCCATCGCCGATCCACTTTTCATTTTCCATTTGTTTTGTCTTTGTTTTCTATACACCTGGTTTCTATTCCCCAATTACATGTTCATTATTTAACCCTCTGTTTCCCCCATGTTTGTGTGCGTGTTTGATTTATTGTGAAAGCTGTGTCTGCCGGCTGGTATTATTGTTGCCGGGTTTTGTTATTATGCCCGTTCATTTCGTGGTACCGGTATGTTTCCCGCACCATAGTATTGTGTTTATACTGGTGTTATCTTGTATTAAATACCTTGTCCACACATCTCAGCTCTCCTGCGCCTGACTCCTTTCACCAGTTACCCACAGCCTTGTCACCAAGCTTATAGAGCCATACCCCAAGAGACTTGCAGCTGTAATTGCTACAAAAGGTGGCTCTACAAAGTATTGACTTTGGGGGGGTGAATAGTTATGCTGTAGTTATGTGAATAGTTACGCTCAAGTTTTCAGTTTTTTTTGTCTTATTTGTTGTTTGTTTCACAATATAAAATATTTCGCATCTTCAAAGTGGTAGGCATGTTGTATAAATCAAATGATACAAACCCCCAAAAAATACATTTTAATTCCAGGGTGTAAGGCAACAAAATAGAAAAAATTCCAAGCGGGGTGAATACTTTCGCAAGCCACTGTACCTACGTATATGCATAAACCATGCATTACAATTCCTACAACCTTTAATCATGTACAACTTAATCATACTAATCATGAACAGTCAGATGTTTCATGTGTCCCCCTACTCATCCTCCATCTCTCCATTCTTCCTTTCATCTTCCCCTCCGTCCCTCCGTCTCTACGGGTCAACTACCCCTCGTGTGTCGTGTCCCTATTCGGTAGGTACTTCCACAGCCCCACAGACACTAAGGAGCTCCTCTATGACCCAGCCTCGGTCATGAACGGGGACACACTCAAGTTCTGCCAAAAAGAGGCCTGGTGCAAGATGTCCTTCTTCGTCCTGTCCTTCTTCTACTATCTCTACTGGTGAGTGACAAATGCGCTTTCCACTGTGTTGTTTGGTAATGTGTTAAGGATACAGACAATGATCATCATTCACCTCAAAGTGACTATCAACTATATACAGTACATCTAGCCTAAGTAGAGTATAGTTGTTATTACTCTTGTACATTTTCCAGATGTTTAGTACAGGCTTTTACATGCTTTCACAAGCATGTTATGTGCATATTGTTTTGTATTGCTAGGTATTATTACTGCACTGTTGGAGCTAGAAGCACAAGCATTTCGCTGCACTTGCGATAACATCTGCAAATCTGTGTACGCAACCACTAAACATTTATTTGATTTGATTTGACCAGGGATGGGGTCAATTCCATTTCGGTTTAGCCAATTCAGGTAGTGATTGGGTAATTTTCAATTCCCGAACTAAAACGCATTAATAAAACATTTTCATAAACCCATTCATTTCATTGATTAAGTTGAAATGGAATGGACCCCACAGTCCCTGGAGTACTAGTGACCTCTCACCAGAGGCACAGGGGGTTTTTCCATTGACCAATCAGAAGTGTTGAATGTGACTCTCCTCCTCTCGCCTGTAGCGTGTACTGGACCGGACCTTCCTCTAGTAGTGAGTCTCTTCAGTGGGTTTGTCACCTCGTGATACTGACCCCCTCACTGCCCCACGGTGCCCTGCCCCCTGCACACCACCATACCACACCTGTGAATCTTTCCCTCTCTCTCTTTGTTTCTCTCTCTCTCCCCTCCTTTCTCCCTCTCATTCTCTGTTTCTCCTCACTCAGCGATACTGTAACACTAACGGACACAGCCTTTTCTGGAGAATGGGCCTCCTCAGGGAGATAACCTTTAACCCCTAACCTCTGACCTCCATTACTTCAGTCCCCCCTGACCTACTGGTGTTTGTCACAGTGGAGGTGGTCACTCTGGTGGAGTCCAATATGGAATCCAATATAACAACTGACCTCCATTGTTTAACCTTGATGAGATGTGCATTTTCCCCTGATGTTTAACCACTGCTATGGATGTTATGTAACGTTACTGTATATGAATGCTTCCCTCTTTGTCTAATAAGTACCACTCCTAAACTGTTCTCACCCACTTCTTCACTTGTCTTTGGCATGATCTCTAACCCTTCCTTGCACACACACACTTACACACAGACTCACGCTCGCTCTCTCGCACGCACACACACACACACACGCACATTTACTGTACACACACGCACACACACAGTCTGAAGCTATTGAGCATCAGCTGAATAATGCTCTCCCACTCACAGATTGATGGGAAATCAAAGATTGACTCTGGAGGCCTAATCCTCCCAATTACAATGGCCAGGTTTGCTTCGGTTCATTAGCCCAACAGCCGTTTAAATGTAATGGAACAAGAAATTATTACGTGGCTGTGATAAGGAAGCAGAGCTCCATATAAATGTTTATGACAAGCCCTCAGTGAGGAATATGCTATATTCGCCTGTGGAAGCCAAGCTACTGGGTGAATTGAAACAACCTCGATGACAGAGAGATGACAAGCTGACAGCAAGGACATATGTAGCATCTCTGTCTACCATGAATAGCAGTCTAAAGACATAATGTGATGTAATGAATTTTTTTTATGTTAATGCAGTAACGGTAACCTCTTGTCAAACTGAATGTAGATTCCAAGTACAGGGCTTGAAGTTTTTTTTACAGTACCAGTAAGTGGGAGATCCAGTAGCTAGAGAGTGTCTGTTCTACACATCTCATCAGCTGTTGTTCAGCTTGTTGTCTTACTGTTTGGTGCAGTGTTGAAGACCAGGCTTGGTCTTCATCAAGTGACCAGGTGATTAAACCAGTGTTTTTTCACCTAACAGCTGAGTAATAATGAAGATGTTTGTACGGTAGAATAGGCCCAGTGATCATCTGATGAGCTACAATTTGTAGATACAGGCTACTTATTAATCTAGCTACAGCTCTGAGGGGTGATGGAGCCTGGGCATTATGGAGGGCATGGTCTATCTAAGCTGCCTCTGGTTCCCCTGCGTATGACACCTCCAGGCCACCATACGTATTGTGCGTCCATTACATTAGGAAACATGGATATTGATAACCCAGACAGACAGGTGAGCTCAGGCTTCACCACAGCAGCAGGGATTAGTGTCTCGCTGGCCAGAGGACACCACATTTCTGAATTTGGGAGTAGCTAAGTGATCATGATTAGTTAAAGCAGTAAATAAGCTATTATGGTACAGTTAGCTAGGAAGCTGAATTATTTTAGAAGATGTTTATTTACCTAAGGCTAAGAACAAATGTTAAGTATTGGCATCTGGGAGATCTAGGCTTGTCTGAGCAGCTCACAAAATGTTATTAGGCTAACATGACTAATAGTTTGTAAAGAACAAAACTCTAGGGCTGTCCTTACTTTATTAAACCATCAAATCGTATATTTCATGAACAGTGTTGTCCACGCTAAGACATAGGCATACCTCTTAGTTCGAGCCCAGTTCTTCAAATTAATATTAAATATTTACATTTGGTTTATCGACAAGCTTAATCAAGCATAACTGCAGCGGCCTCACATCAATTTCTTGCTTATTTATTTGCTCGTGTTTTGAATAGGCAAAATGTTTATCCTTTGTGGTTGAGAAGGCTATATGCACAACATTAAAGGGCTCTTTTAATTGCAACTTCAAATAAAGAAACACAAACAAATATCAGTGAATCTGGCAGGCACCCAGGCATGGGTCCTAAAAAAGACACTACACACTACTATACCACACATGGATTAATCAGTTGTTTCTGAAACACTTTTAACACACACTTGAATGCTCCTTTCTTTTATTCATTCCAGTGGATCAGTTTATAATGGGATCATTTTTGGCACTGTTGATAGTTATTGTTGTTGTTTTTACTGTTTGGTCCAATCATGTACTGTAGTCTCAGTCATTGATTTGTTATCTTGTGTTTTTCCTCCTCTCTTGTCTTCCAGTATGGTCTACTCCTTGGTAACCTCATAACAGTAAAACTCTCAGTATTTGAGCCATCTTCCGGATATCAGAGACTGTTTTCTGGAATTCCAACTAGCTAGCACAAAAAACAACTTTGCAGCAAAAAATAGCACTTTGGGTCACAATTTTTCTGTTTCATCAGAAGGACAGTCGGTGGGTCTGGTCTGGGGGGAAGGGAAGAATTTCAGCTCCAGTCCCCATTGTCTCCTCAATGTATGTAAAGGGACATTACTGTTTACAGTTCTCTATAGTTCAAAAGTCCTTTATGAGTCACAGTGACCACCATATCTACTTTTGTCCGTCACTGCCCGGCTAATGTCTGTACTTACAGCCTGTCCTGTCCTGGAGAAGTACAGTAGCATCACCACTACCGTAGTAGGGTACACAGTAGTGTTTGCACAGTTTGTCTCAGGCACAGCACATAGAAACACAGCACAGCACAGTCGTGTTTGTCATCGGGACAAACAGGTCTTCTTCTACACCCATCTGCCCTTAGAGTCTCACCGATAGTAGCTTCTTCTTCACTGGTGGGAAGGGGAGATGACACATCCTGTACAGAGACATGGTGAACCTTCTGTTCAGGGACAAGGAAACCGGGTCAGCGAATGTTGCATTTTTACCTGCTGCAATACAATACATGGCCTGTGTGTTTATATACATTACATATGTGAATGGCTTTTGTGATGTGTGCATTTTGTGTATTCTTAACAAAATCCTTTCTAATGGAAATATGATCTACGAAGAATCATATACAAATGGAGTATTGTGTGATTCTCTGTGGTTATAGTGTTGTTATTTGGTAGAGAAATTAAAGCTTGTTTTTTAGAACTAGAAAAGCAGTAATTCTTTGCACAGTAGTGTACGCCTATATCATTTTTGTTGCCAAATATTTGCGATGTTTGGTTGTGTTTCAATACTCTATAGTCTACCCAAGTGAGCAAAGGTATCACTGTTTCCATAATGGACCGAATGTGGTACTTATTCATTCACTTAAATTATTCATAGTCATTTAAAATGAATTGTTTCCCTTCACACTTTGTCCAATATACTTTTCAGCAAATATAAGTGAATGGCATATCAGCCTCCACTGTAAGATGACTAATATATCAAATGAACGACACTGTTAATGTTCTAACTACCCCCTCTGTCATTACCATTAGCTAGCAGATGCTGCCAATAATGAAACAGTGTCTGAAAACAGCTATGGACTACAGAGCTTTTGGCAATGCTGTTTCATTTTATTGTCTTTCAGAGAATTCATTATACCAATGCTGTCGGTTTGCTGCATAGTTCGTAATCATGCATCTTTACGCAGAAGTTTTGCATTAACCTTTACTCAAGGACAAGACGGGAATGCCCATATTGTTGTTTTCTGATTTAAGAGCATTTTGTATGTTTACTGTGTATGTGTCAACCTAAGATGAATTTAGATAATTGTTTATGAAATAAAGTATGACTATTTTAAAATGTGACATCAGAAGCTTTCTCTTTTTGAAATGTAATGTGTTTATTTTTTTATTTATCTTTTCCTGTCATGGTGTAGGTTTTTGAAATGGATAAAGGACTATAACCTATTTATGCACACATGCATTTGTTGTTTCCTAATCTCAGCACCTAGAACTAAATATATCACCAGAGACAAGTTGTTTCCTAATCTCAGCACCTAGAACTGAATATATCACCAGAGACTAGTTGTTTCCTAATCTCAGCACCTAGAACTGAATATATCACCAGAGACTAGTTGTTTCCTAATCTCAGCACCTAGAACTGAATATATCACCAGAGACTAGTTGTTTCCTAATCTCAGCACCTAGAACTGAATATATCACCAGAGACTAGTTGTTTCCTGATAACAATATTTGATGCAGTGACACTGTCAGAGTCCTACAGTATGTGTTCTTACCTCACTTTGCCCTACTACCACATCTCTTGTCTCCTGCTGTATCCTGTCCACCTGTCTGGCATCTGTATCACTTCCTTAATGTGGTTACGGAGAGGTAGGATCCTTTGTTCTTCTGATTTGTGTGAAGAGCAAAGGAAGCTGTGATTCCTGCTGTTGTCATTTGCAGTCCTTACCTGTGTGATTATACAACCCTGTGTGTGTGTGTGTGTGTGTGTGTGTGTGTGTGTGTGCGTGCTTTCATGCATGCTTTCAGAGCTGTGCCCATGTCGCCAATGCGACGTGAGGGCGGCGACAGATCGGTGACAGCCTGTCCTCCCACAATGCACCTGGGCACCTGGGCACTCTCCAAATCACTACCACATGCCTCATAATTAAACTGCACTCAGACTGCCGTTATCCTCGACGTTCCTTTCCTCTCCCTCCCCCCGCATTCCCCCCTCACTCCCTTTCTGCTCCCCTTGGCAGCATCTGACGCTCCTCACTTATAGCCGTGAAATGGCATTCAGCTCATGTCGAACGCCTCTGGCACTCAATCTCAAACTCACTTAACTGATTCTGTGCTCCCACTCCAAAGACGCCCCTTGCCCAACTACAGACGCCTGTGTTGTACAGTAGATGTGCTGTACTGTATGTGCTAAGAGGCTCTGTACAGGACATCTCTTTTTGATCTTTTAATTTTAGAGTGTGATCAGGTGACTGAGATGTTCATATGTCATGTCTTGCTACGGTGTAACGTCTCACCTCTTCCCTCAGCAGTGAGTGACAGATTCCAGATCCCAGCTTTTCTCTAAAGCCTTATGACGTCTGAATTTCTGTTTTCTACCTAGTCTGACCTGAAGTCTGACCTGAAAATACCCCCTACGTCTAAAGCCACCTGCCTGTTCCTGCCTGTTCCTTCCACTCCCTCTAACCCTGGATCTGAACACATATGACACCCTGTGCTGTATCTCCCGTCATAACTCATCCCCGGTCCAGATCAGAGTCTGTCTCGTACTGTCCACTCCACTGGCTTTGGTTTAAATGGGATACCAGACACAGTAGATGGGAGTCTGAAACAGTGTTATAAGTTCTAACATCATGTATTTTTCAGAAAGAGTTTAAATAGTTAAATCATTGAAATGCTAAAATAACTCTTGGCCTCAGCTGTAGATCAAAACGCAAATCTGAATGTGACATTTAAAAGGGCATATAGAGTGCATTCGGAAAGTATTCAGACCCTTGACTTTTTCCATTTTGTTAGATTACAGCCTCATTACAGACCCTTTTTTCCTCATCAATCTACACACAATAACCCATAATGACGAAGCAAAAACAGATTTTTTGAAAATGTTCCAGGTTTATTACAAATAAAAAACAGAAATATCTCATTTACATAAATATTCAGACCCTTTACTCAGTACTTTCTTGAAGCACCTATGGCAGCTATTACAGCCTTGAGTCTTCTTGGGTATGACACTACAAGCTTGGCACACCTCAAGCTCTGTCAGGTTGGATGGGGAGCGTCGCTGCACAGCTATTTTCAGGTCTTCTGCGTTGTGTTGGTTGTTTGCTTAGGGTCGTCCTGTTGGAAGGTGAACCTTCGCCCCAGTCTGAGGTCCTGAGAGCTCTGGAGCAGGTTTTCATCAAGGATCTCTCTGTACTTTGCTCCGTTCATCTTTCCCTCGATCCTGACTAGTCTCCCAGTCCCTGCCTCTGAAAAACATCCCCACAGCATGACGCTGCCACCACCATGATTCACCCTAGGGATGGTGCCAGGTTTCTTCCAGAGGTGGCGCTTGGCATTTAGGCCAAAGAGTTCACTCTTGGTTTCATCAGACCAGAGAAACTTCATCTCCACAGAGGAACTCTGGAGCTCTGTCAGAGTGACCATCTGGTTCTTGGTCACCTCCCTGACCAAGGCCCATCTCCCCTGATTGCTCAGTTTGGCTGGGAGGCCAGCTCTAGGAAGAGTCTTGGTGGTTCCAAACTTTTAAGAATGATTGAGGCCAAGATTGATCAAAGCCTATGTGTTCTTGGGGACCTTCAATGCTGCAGACATTTTTTGGAACCCTTCCTCAGATCTGTGCCTCAACACAATCCTGTCTCGGAGCTCTACGGACAATTCCTTCGACCTCATGGCTTGGTTTTTGCTCTGACATGCACTGTCAACTGTGGGACCTTATATAGACAGGTGTGTGCCTTTCCAAATCATGTCCAATCAATTGAATTTACCACAGGTGGACTACAATCAAGTTGTAGAAACATCTCAAGGATGATCAATGGAAACAGGATGCACCTGAGCTCAATTTCGAGTCTCATAGAAAAGGGTCTGAATACTTATGTAAATAAGGTATTTATGTTTTATACATTTTCAAAAATGTATAAAAACCTGTTTTTGCCTTGTCATTATGGGGTACTGTGTGTAGATTGATGAGGAAAAACAATAATTTAATCAATTTTAGAATAAGGCTGTAAAGTAAGAAAATGTGGAAAAAGTGAAGGGGTCTGAATACTTTCCGAATGCACTGTAAATCAGCAGTAACCAGACATACAGTGTACAGTATTTGCTATTTGGATAAACTTGACATATTCAAGAAAGTTTCAGAAATCGTCTTGTCAGAGGTTATACAGTAATAGTCATTGTTAGTTTTAGGGAAGGCTGTAAAAATCTCAAATAAAACCTGTCAGATTACAGAATCATCCCATAATAACAAGTAATTGTTTCGTTGCTTGTTTAAATTATCATCATCACACCAAAGATTATATTAATATCCAGCTAAGACTCCATGCTTCAAATCAACCTCTGAATGTTCTGAGAGTTAGCGTTCTAGTAACATCTTATTACCTTCTAGTAAAATAGCCTACAGAGTTGGGATGCGGAGACAAAAAAGCTGGATTAATTAAGAAATAATGAGAGACTTATCATAATCACTTTACAACACTATCTGGCTCAGTGTTCAGGATTAGCTAAATGGCCAAGATGTTTTTCGCTCCTTGACTGAGATCTCTCTTTATACAGTAGTTTCTGCCAGCAATATTGATGAAGTCAACTGGGTCAAGTTAAAGTACAGTCTCTCTCTTCAATAATTAGCACAGTGAGTGTCTGCCCGTGACACCCTCCAGGCCTGTTGCTAAGGGGTTTCCTCAAACACACAGTGATGTACGGCTCATTAGTCAGTGGTGAAGCAAGCAGACTGAAAAATATTACTTGAAGGTACCTGACTGCTCCAGGCTTTCACTTTTGGTTTGTCTGAGATACAAACACAGAGGTCATTGATATACTGTATGTTGAACCATATTAGTGCCTTTACTGTATGTAGGTTGAGCATTTCATGAACCCAAAAAGGAGACACCTCTAGAATAATGATTGTTCTCATGTGCTAGACTAGACCTGTATCAGAGTCATAGTCAGACAGTTAGACAGTTCGCTAAAGCCCATCCAGACAAATCTGGAACCAGGATAAGAGGGGAGTGAGTTTTGTTTCCTTCCACTGTGGATCGGCTGGTGTGAATAAAATCCAGTCCACAGCCCACCAGGCCCAGTAAACGCACAGTGCTGAGAGCAGAGATCCTATTAAATGAATATGTAATTCTATGTCGCTGAGAGACTAACACGATGGCATCAGATTAAAAACACAGCCTATGACTGTCTGCACCAAATATCTCCCCATTTACTTCCCACCACCTGCATAGAGCAAACTGCTGTCTAGAATATCCCACTGCCTTTCCCATTGTGCTCAGTGTGCTCAGTTATTGGCTGCTACGTTAACCTAACTAGAATAGGTGACCCACTCCCTTTTGTAGGCCCGCGGATCAATCCCCCCCCAAAAAGAAAATCGTAGTCTCAATTTATTGTTGAGAGTTAGACTAGTAGAATACAGAAGGTGCAATTTCTAAATTTCATAGTGCATCAGCAGTTTTTCTCTTGTTATGTCAGTCACTGACAGTCACTCAATTAGCCCATGTCAGTTAACATATAGTTTTTGGGGTAAGTTAGTCTAGCGGCCAGCTATGTAAACTTATAGTAATCATGGTTGAATTACCGACCGGGGGGCCCCACTCAGATATTTATATTAAAAACAGAACATTTTTCTCTCCACCCCATGGCAAAATTTGTAAAATTGCATGAAATGAGTTATATAATTGCAAAGTCTTCTCTCTGCCCCGTGGCAAATGTGTAGAATGGCAGAAAACTTGCTTTAAAACTGCAACATTTTCTCTATGCCCATATGGATCTCCGCTGTCAAAAGAGGGCCCGTTCAAATATGTTCGCAAAAAGCACACCACTGGTATCACACTCTCTCTCTCTCTCTCACACACACACACACACACACAAACACACACACACACACACACACACACACACACACACACACACACACACACACACACACACACACACACACACACAAACAAACAAACATATTCACAGCGTCTCTCAGCATGAGCACAGTGGGTCAAAAGCCACTCCTTTCCCAGAAGATGCCAATTCTCATTGTTCCTGACCTTTCCTGATAACCTGTTCTGCTGAGGATCCTAATAAAATACTAAAACTTCTAAGAAAAGCAGCAGCTCTAAAATAAGACACTGGCTCATAACTGTGGACCTCTGTTGTTCTCGGCTTGTATTCAGATTGACTACAGCATCATACCACTTGTTCACTGTCTGCGGCATGGCCCACCATGTCTGTGTTCGCTTGCTTTTCTATGTCCTTATCTCCCACCTGTCCTAACGCATGCTCTCTCTCTCTCTCTCTCTGTGAATGGGCATGGATGTGGGTACGCAGTCACTGCGGCCCCTCATGATGATTTCAGATTGTTTGTGGCTCCCATCAAAGTTGCCCTTCCCTGATCTAGACAAAAGGTCAGAAGACAGGCGAGCTATGCCACAAGCACACACACACCCACGCGCACACACGCGCACACTGGCACACGCACACTGGCATGCGCATGCGCACACACACACACACACACACACACACACACACACACACACACACACACACACACACGCACACACACACACACACACGCAGAGGTGGGTTGTTTTTAGGAAAGACTAGATTCGTGACTGTCTGATGATTGCTGTATAGAACTATCTATAATCATTGCGGTCATAGGCAGTGGATATACTCATTTAACGGAACTACTTTTAAATGGTCTGCTCTTCACCAGAGCAGATATCCTCTATTGATCCTTATCATAGCAAGCTTTGGGCCGTGGATGATCAACGCTATGTGATATTGCTTCTGAGGTTTGATATAGATCTGAGAGTAGATATGCTGAGAAAGAAGTTGTGGGAAAGGCACTTTCTTGCTCCTTACGCCTATTGACTTCAATGGAAATTAGTGATGGTAACTGAGATGTTTGAATGGCCAGCAGAAGTCTAGATTAGCATCCATCAGAGCAGAGGCATATCTCGGTGACACGTAGGCGGATTAAGGGGGTGTGTGTGTGTGTGTGTGTGTGTGTGTGTGTGTGTGTGTGTGTGTGTGTGTGTGTGTGTGTGTGTGTGTGTGTGTGTGTGTGTGCGCATGCGCATGCCAGTGTGCGTGTGCCAGTGTGCGTGTGCCAGTGTGCGCGTGTGTGCGCGTGGGTGTTTGTCCACGTGTGTGTGTGTGTCCTGCGGCTTGCTGAGACACAGATGCTGGGCTCTCAGTCAGAGTGCTAATTAGCACCGATCTGTTTCTCCTCGGCACTGAAATGACCTTCATCACTGTTCCCTCAATCAGTGCTACTGTATACACTGGAGTTTGCACAAACACACACACACGCGCAGAGCGTCTCTCAGCATGAGCACAGTGGGTCATACGCCACTCCTTTCCCAGAAGATGGCAATTCTCATTGTTCCTGACCTTTCCTGATAACCTGTTCTGCTGAGGATCCTAATAAAATACTAAAACTTCTAAGAAAAGCAGCAGCTCTAAAATAAGACACTGGCTCATAACTGTGGACCTCTGTTGTTCTCGGCTTGTATTCAGATTAACTACAGCATGCTACCATTTGTTCACTGTCTGTGGCATGGCTCACCATGTCTGTGTTCGCTTGCTTTTCTATGTCCTTATCGCCCACCTGCTCTAACGCATGCTCCCCCTCTCTCTCTTTCTATCTCTCGCTCTCTATCTCACACACACAATGTACTACTCAGCCCTACAAGTCCACGGACACAGAAATGTATGTTAGTGGTCTTTCCACACGCACCCCTGCTCTCCTGTGTTATGTCATAACATGCATTCCCCTTCAGTATCTCTACGTGGTCTATTGGTGGGGTTCCCACAGTGATGATGAATGTGATAGCTGTCGTGTATCAGGCTGCATTTCTGGGGAACGGGGCTAGCCTGTGTCTGGTAGCCCATGGCTGTCCCTCTACATCAGGTATGTCAGCATGCCCACAGCCTGGACCCTACCACTGCCACTGAAGGCTGGCCAACACAGGGCTCCAGCACAGCCATGGAGCTACACACACATAGAGTAGAGAGGCACACACCCACATACACACCCACATACTGCACACATACTCGGCCCCCCTGATGTTCACCATATAATAACCTCACACACACACATTTATCTGTTAAACACACACAAACACACTCAGACACCATATACACATACTCAGTCTCTCATGTACACACACACACACACAAATACACTCACCATACAGAGAAACCAACACACTCTTT
Source organism: Salmo trutta (assembly GCF_901001165.1). Lineage (NCBI taxonomy): Eukaryota > Metazoa > Chordata > Actinopteri > Salmoniformes > Salmonidae > Salmo > Salmo trutta. The sequence goes on from NC_042991.1 coordinate 16,923,812, forward strand.
GTGCACGCCACAAACTCAAACACACCACACACTGTGCACTGGGGGAGCCAATGCGAGGCGGCTGTGTTTACTCATAAACAAATCTATTATCAAAGAAGCCGCGGGCTGCTTCAGACGGAGGACCTCCTAAAATAGCCGAGCTCCTGTGTGACTACTGGGATGACTCCAGCTTCTGCCTGCCTTCTGCATGCTACGGCTAGCTAGCTACATCCGGCCCACTGTCTGCAAGTGGAGTGTGTTCAAATACTCACGGGAGTCCTGCCGTGGTCCTGAGAGAGGAGAGGAGAGGAGAGGAGAGGAGAGGAGAGGAGGGGAGAGGAGAGGAGAGGAGAGGAGAGGAGAGGAGAGGAGAGGAGAGGAGCGGAGAGGAGAGGAGAGGAGAGGAGAGTGGTATTCTCTCACAGGCTGTTGGTTTAACATTCTGGCAGCAGTTTGACTTATTTTTACATGTCTACAGATAGGAGCTGTTTAAATGTTGTTGCTATTTATATACAGTAGTTCTGTACTGTATGTCCCCCGTTCTTGCTTTGTGCTCTTTGGAAATGGAGGAACAAATAGGCAGTGACAGGGTATCTAATGTAAACATAAGGTTATAGGCAGTGACAGGGTATCAAATGTAAAGATAAGGGTATAGGCAGTGACAGGGCATCTAATGTAAACATAAGGGTATAGGCAGCGACAGGGTATTACATTTTTTACATTTAAGTAATTTAGCAGACGCTCTTATCCAGAGCGACTTACAAATTGGTGCATTCACCTTATGATATCCATAAGGGTAGAGGCAGTGATAGGGTATCTAATGTAAACATAAGGGTATAGGCAGCGACAGGTCATTCAATGCAAACATAAGGGCAGTCATGCAGGTATAATAGGGCATTCCCTAGGTTTGAACCCAAAAACATGATTTGGCTTATGACAGTGCTAATATTGCTCTCAAACACATACAATGACACCCCATTCTCCTCTCTCATTATCACCCCATTGGCTGTTTCGTACCATGTTAACCTCTGCAGGACATGTCTATTTACTGAGGGATAAAGCCACTAAAACAAAGAGAGATGGAGCGGATGGAGCCTGTAAAACCCTACAGCAGCAGTCGGCAACAGGCAACCCACGGGCCAAAACCGGGAATCAGCAAAAAAAAGATTCTATTCCGACAAATAAGAAAAGAGACATACAGTGACTTCAGAAAGTATTCAGACCCCTTGACTTTTTCCACAGTTTGTTACATTACAGCCTTATTCTAAAATGTATTACATATTTTTTTCCCCTCATCAATCCACACACAATACCCCATAATGACAAAGTGGAAACAGGTTTTTTGAAAAATGTTATACATTTGCAAAATGTCTAACAGAAATACATAATTTACATAAGTATTCAGACCCTTTGCTATGAGACTCGGTGCATCCTGTTTCCATTGATCATCCTTGAGATGTTTCTACAACTTGATTGGAGTCCACCTGTGGTAAATTCAATTGACTGGACATGATTTGGAAAGGCACACACCTGTCTATATAACGTCCCACAGTTGACAGTGCATGTCAGAGCAGAAACCAAACCATGAGGTCTAAGGTATTGTCCGTAGAGCTCCGAGACAGGATTGTGTCGAGGCACAGATCTGCAGCATTGAAGGTCCCCAAGAACAAAGTGGCCTCTATCATTCTTACATGGAAGAAGTTTGGAACCACCAAGAGTGATCCTAGAACTGGCCTCCCGGCCAAACTGTGCAATCAGGGGAGAAGAGCCTTGGTCAGGGAGGTGACCAAGAACCCGATGGACACTCTGACAGAGCTCCACAGTTACTCTGTGGAGATGGGAGAATCTTCCAGAAGGACAACCATCTCTGCAGCATTTCACAAATCAGACCGTTATGGTAGAGTGGCCAGACGGAAGCCACATCTCAGTAAAAGGCACATGACATCCTGCTTGGAGTTTGCCAAAAGGCACCTAAAGACTCTCATGATAAACAAGATTCTCTGGTCTGATGAAACCAAGATTGATCTATTTGGCCTGAATACCAGGTGTCACGTCTGGAGGAAACCTGGCACCATCCCTAGGGTGAATCATGGTGATGGCAGCATCATGCTGCGGCAGAGACTGGCAGACTAGTCAGGATCGAGGGAATGATGAACAGAGCAAAGTACAGAGAGATCCATGATGAAAACCTGCTCCAGAGCGCTCAGGACCTTTGACTGGGGTGAAGGTTCACCTTCCAACAGGACAATGACCCTAAGTACACAGCCAAGACAATGCAGGAGTGACAAGTCTCTGAATGTCCTGGAGTGGCCCAGCTAGAGCCCGGACTTGAACCCGATCGAACATCTCTGGAAACACACGAAAATAGCTGTGCAGCGACGCTCCCCATCCAACCTGACAGAGCTTGAGAAGATCTGCAGAGAAGAATGGGAGAAACTCCCCAAATACAGGTGTGCCAAGCTTGTAGCGTCATGCTCAAGAAGGGTCGAGGCTGTAATTGCTGCCATAGGTGCTTCAATAAAGTGCTGAGTAAAGGGTCTGAATAATTGTATTTTTAATACATTTGTAAAGATGTATACAAATCTGTTTTTGCTTTGTCATTATGGGATATTGTGTGTAGATTGATGAGGGGAAAAACCTACTTAATCAATTTTCGAATAAGGCTGTAACGTAACAAAATGTGGAAAAAGTCAAGGGGTCTGAAAACTTTCCGAATGCACAGTATGTTTTCGTGTGATGTAATCAAGGCATGTCATCTTTTCGGACTTAATTGTGTTCAATCTGCAGTACACAAAATAAATGTGTCCGTGCGTCTGTATGTGTGTGTGTGTGTGCCTGTGTGTGTGTAATGAGTCAATGGCAGTCAGAGACTGGCTCCTGCCTCTTTCCTTTCAGTGTTTCTATGTCTGAAGGGATTAAAGCCTTTGCCAGACCACAACATTTCCACAAGCACTCCTTATTCTCCAGCGTGTTTGCTGCACAACATCCAGCAGGAAGGAAGGGCTTAGCTTTCAATTAGGTCAAATGGTCTTCATGCAAACAATGGAAGACTTATGCACCAAGATGTTCACTTCACTGTCGCTTTTTTACATTCAGAATTTTTCATAAATTCTGTTTTACGTGTTACTCCATTGACTAGAGTCACTTTTTCCTAGATTCCTCAAATAGCCTCAATATGTGAAGGTCTTAATGCAGTTGTGTGCTTGCGTGTGTGTGTGTGTGTGTGTGTGTGTGTGTGTGTGTGTGTGTGTGTGTGTGTGTGTGTGTGTGTGTGTGTGTGTGTGTGTGTGTGTGTGTGTGTGTGTGTGTGTGTGTGTGTGTGTGTGTGTGTGTGTGTGTGCGTTGTCCTGGACTTCACACTTGACAGAGCTCCAGCGGGACTGGAGTGTAAAATGCTGCCTCTGGGGAGGCTAAAATAGCCTGGGTGAGAAGAGAACAGGCCCTGCAGCCAGCTCAGCACTGATGCTTACTGCTTATGCATGGGGTTGTTTATTCTCCTTTATTCTTTATTCTCCCCTTCCTCCCTCCCCCATCCTCCCTCTGTCCTCCCTTGCTTCATCCTCTCTCCATCCTCCCTCCTTTCATCCTCCCTCCATCCTCCCTCCCTCCAAACTTCCCTCTTTCCTCCATCCTCCCATTATCCTCCATCCTCCCTCCCTCCATCCTCTATCCTTCTCAGTCTGTTCCATCTTCCTCAGCAGATCTGTCTACGGTGGAGGAAAAGGACTTCCCAAACCCCCACATCAGGAACTATAAATGGCTTCTTAGACCAAATGTGACCTACCGGCTGGATTCGGTTTTCTGTAGCAAAATTTGACATTTTGATTTTTACATTGGATAAAAGTAGAGACTCAGAGCTAGAAAATAGTCTATCATACACTACAGTTGAGGAACAATGGAAAAGTAATTCTGCTTTGAATGTTGATAAACTTGTAACCTCACTTTTGAGAAAATGGGCTTTGAATGTTTTGGTACACCTACCAGAGAGCTCTTCTTTGTCCACACCCATTCAGCATTGTTCACACCCTCTTAAGCCTTAGTCCCATCCATCTCTTTAAGGTTTCACATGTGAGGCCATGTACTAAACAGCCAAAGATTTAAAGACTAAAGGCTGGTTGTCGCAGTGACATCAGTGACAACATTCTATTGTCGTCCAAATCAAACTTGTCATTGTCGTTATGAAAAAGTATAAACACAAAAAACTACAGGCTGCATTACAGCCTTGTGGTCCAAAATAGCATAACTAGTGTATTTTATCACCAATAAACCCACCCGTTTAAAAATTAATTTAGTATATGTCAATCTAGCAAAACAGGCAACTAAAATCAACTTTCTAAATAATGTTTGGTTAGTTTCTAGCTTGTTAGCTAGCTAGCTAATGTTAAGTTAGCTGGCTAGCCAGATCAAATAATGACCGTATCATATAGCTGACAACATCTTCACTTTAGCTCATTTGTCTTCATTATTACAGGAAAATAGACTCACAACAAGATCATTATTTACAAGTTAATGGTGAGCCAATTACAGAAAATAGCTTACGGTTGTGAGTGTGACAAAATAAAAGCAGTGCATTCTACCAGAGAATTTTAGAACTCGGACACTGTCTTGTTGGCCTAACATTATATCCTAATTTGACTTTGGTACAGGTCATGTTCTTCATATTACCGTATCTGGTAAACACATGCTATATCAAATAAAATCAAACTTTATTTGTCACATGCACAGGATACAGAAGGTGTAGCGAAATGGTTACTTGCATAGTGGAGTCTTTTTTTTTTTTTTTTTTTACATGTAGCTAGATAATCAATGAACCATAATCCCAACTCATAACGTTACTACCCTGCATGAATCTGCAGGTAGCTAACCAACCAGGATCAATGTTAGCTAGCTTGCTAACATTAGGCTACAACTAGCAATTACTACACGTAATGTTAGCTAGCGAGACAGACAGCTAACGTTAGCTAGCTAGCTAACAGTACACTTTAACTTGAAATGAAAATGACTTTGTGACAAAATTAGAAACTTATAATATCTGAAAATGTAGCTAGCTAGACTATCTTACCCATATAAATGGATGGACACTTCCCCCTCTCTGTCACAGATGTCATGGTTGCCCTTAGTTTGAAGATGTAATCTGGAGACAGGTGTTTTATACAACAGTGTTCTCTTTTCAACTCTGCATGTTTGCAATAAAACGCCAGAGTTTTCTCCATCTCCTTAGCTATCATACTCTAATTCACCGGGCATTACACTGATTTCAAAACTCGGTCCTCCAGAAAGTGGAGAGCAACACTTTTTCAGTTCTACTAAGTGATATCTTTCAAAAAAGCCGCGTTAGAAAGGATTACCTACACATACTGAACAGCTCATGTTGTAGACAGAAGCATGCAGACCAATCCAAACTCATCTCTTGGCATGTCCAACCCATCCATTATCTCAGCCAATCATGGTTAGCGGGAAGGTTCCTGTCTTTTTAAACCAATTAGGCTCGTAATTTAACAATTTTATTCGTATTTACAGATGGCATACAAATTTGTTATTGAGGCACATGAAAGTGCAAATGTTCCAGAAAACATTTCTGCCAAAAAAAGCATTTCGATTTTTTTTTAAATGTACGTTCAAATGCCTCTCCTGTGATGTAGTGACACATGACATACGCCAAGTTTCCTGAAACGAGTCACAAATGTTATGACAGGGCGGAGAGGCATTACTGTAGTGATTCTAGTTCTTGAAAAGTATCTCAATTGATCACCCTGGAGCCATTTTCTTTGCTTGGTCCCCTAAAGGGAGAGGCGGTTTGAGCGTGGAGTTTTTACAGACGATAGCTGCTGACCTTGCATGGCCTATTGTTCTGAACCACGGCACTCTGAGCGCCAAAGCCTGTATTTTCACTGTGCTTTCTCATTCATGTATGCACCAAACAGCATTGCTGATGTGATGTTTGACTCTCCTGTTGAGCGTATAATGAGAGTGCTCTGTAGTCCTGTTATTACCTGTGACACCCACTGTAGTGGAAATAAAAAGCTGTCAGGGCTCAGTAGAAAGAGAATCCAGATGTCAACGCTCACAGAACCTTCTGATTCCCATCACAGTTCCTGTCTCATTAGATATCATCCCAAAAATGTTTGCATATCTGTCTGTATGGAATGTGTCCATTCTCACAGTCTGATTTTACTCTCTGTCAAGGCCCAGGAGAAGACCCAGATGCAGACGGTTTTGAAGTAACAAAAGTTTATTACAAAAACAGGGGGAAGGCAAACGACAGGTCATGGGCAGGCAGAGGTCAGTAGTCCAGAGCAGTAATCCAGGGTGGTGTGACAAAGTACAGAACGACAGGCAGGTTCAGGATCAGGGCAGACATAATGGTAAAAAACTGGAAAGCTATAAAACAGGAATTAGAGACAAAGGAGCATGGAAAAAAACGCTGGTAGGCTTGATGAAACAAAATGAACTGGCAACAGACAAACAGAGAACACAGGTATAAATACACTGGGGATAATGAGGAAGATGGGCGACACCTGGAGGGGGGTGGAGACAAGCACAAAGACAGGTGAAACAGATCAGGGTGTGACAGTATCCCCTCTAGGGGTGCTACCTGGTGTCCTACATGGGCGCCTACCTGGTTTACCGGGGTGCTGGCGTTGGAACTCAGCGATGAGGCCTGGGTCTAGGATGTCCCTAGCGGGGACCCAGCACCTCTCTATAACCCTCCCAGTCAACCAGGCACACTTTCCCTGCAGTTGAACCTTCAGGAGGCGCTTCACCGTGTATGCTGGTTGACCATCGACGAGAGGGAGAAGAGGGGTGTGGGCCTAGAAACAGGAGACAAAGAGCTGTGAGACATAGGTTTAATCCTAGACACATGAAAGTGGGATGTATACAGAGGGTACAGTGCAACAGAAGACGAAGAGCAGGGGGGCTAATAATCTTGGGGATAGGGAAAGGGTCGATAAAAACGGGGGGAAAGTTTGCGGGACTCCATCCGGAGGGCAGGTCTCAAGTGGACAGCCATACCCTCTGCCCGAGGCGATACCGGGGAGCCGGGGTCCGGTGACGGTCCGCTTGTCGTCAATACCTGCAGGTAGTCTTGAGAAGAGCCATCCGGGGCTCTCTTCCAGGTACGGAGACAGCGACGGACAAACATCTGGGCCGAGGGTATGCCGACCTCTTCCTCTTGCTCCAGGAAGAGCGGAGGCTAATAACCTAGGGAACACTCGAAAGGCGAGAGTCCAGTGGCAGAGCAGGGGAGGGTGTTGCGGGCGTATTCAACCCACATGAGTTGCTGGCTCCAGGTGGTGGGGTTGGCAGAGACAAGGCAGTGAAGAGTCCTCTGCAGGTCTTGATTTGCTCGTTCTGACTGGCTGTTGGACTGAGGGTGGAACCCAGAGGACAGGATGGCCGACAACCCAATGAGGGGGCAGAACGCCTTCCAGAACCGGGACAAGAACTGAGGACGCAGGTCGGGAGACCATGCCCACCGGGAGTCCATGGATCTGGAAGACATGCTGCACCATGAGCTGGGCCATCTCTTGGGCAGAGGGTAGCGTGGGGAGGTGAATGATGTGGGCGGCTTTGGAAAACCGGTCCACTGCTGTCCACTGCTTCCCCCTGTCTGTTGCCATCAGACGGGGGAAGACCCGTGACAAAGTCCAGGGATATGTGAAACCAGGAACGGTGAGGGACAGGCAGTGGTTGAAGGAGACCAGCCAGAGCTTGCCAAGGCATCTTGTTTTGCGCACAGACCATGCAGGCGGCAACGAACGTGGAGACGTCCGGTACCATGGCCGGACACCAAAAGCGCTGCCACACAAAGGCCACGGTCCGACGGGAGCCCGGGTAGCAGGCAAGCCTGGAGGATTGGGCCCACTTCAGGACCGAGGAGCAGACAGCGTTAGGAACAAACATCCGGTTATCTTGGCTGGGAATGCTGCGCCTCACGGACTTGCTTCCCTATTCCCCAGCTGAGTGCCGTCACCAGCTACGAGGTGGGAAGGATTGTCTCGGGGTTCGAGGGTGTAGCCGTGGGGCTATAGCGGTGTGACAGCACATTCTTGGACCCCGGTCGGCAGGAGAGGGAGAAGTTGAACTGGGTGAAAAGCAGGGCCCACCTAGCTTGCCTGGAATTGAGACGCTTGGCGGTGTGGAGATATTCCAGGTTATTGTGATCCGTCCACACAATGAACGTATGTTCTGCCCCCTCTAACCAGTGTCTCCATGCAATCTTCACAATGAAAAGCTCACAATTTCCCACATCATAATTTCTCTCCGTGGCATTGAGGCATTGGGAGAAGAAGATGCAGGGACGTAACTTGAGGTCCAGGGCAGAACGCTGGGACAGGACAGCCCCCACTCCGACATCCGAAGCATCAGCCTCCACCCCGAACTGACGGGACGGGTCAGGTTGAACCAATATGGGAGCTGTGGTGAAGCGATGCTTGAGGTTCCGAAAGCCCGGTCAGCAGCTGGGGATGACGTGACCGGAACCATGGGAGAGGTGAGTCCAGACGGGGGGAAGCCAGGGTGCTCTATCTCGAGATAAAGCGGAGATAAAGGTTGGCAAATCCCAGGAAATGTTGCAGCTGCACTCTGGACGTAGGCTGGGGCCAATCCACCACCACTCTCACCTTCCTGGTATCCATCTGTACATTCCCTGCAGCGATGTTGTAACCAAGGAAGGGGATGGTGGAGCGATGGAATTCGCATTTCTCCGATTTAACAAAAAGCTGGTTCTTCAGGAGGAGCTGGAGGACCTGTCAGATGTGGAGCACGTGTTCTTGGGCTGAGTGGGAGAAAACGAGGATGTCGTCGAGGTAGACGAAGACAAACCAGTTCAACATGTCACAGAGAATGTCATTGACAGGTCCAACTTGGAGAAACGGTGGTCCCCTGGAGCGGCTCGAAGGCCAAGGCGATGAGTGGTAGAGGGTAGCGGTTCTTCACCTTCATGTTATTGAGGCCCCGGTAGTCGATGCACGGGAGCAGGGTTTTGTGCTTCTTCTCCACAAGGACAAACCCTGTGCCGGCGGGGGAGGCAGAAGGACTGATTCACCCTGCAGCTAGGGAGTCCTCGATGTAGGTCTCCATAGCCTTGGGCTCCGGACCCGACAAAGAGTACAGTCGTCCCAGAGGCGGTGTGGTGCCTGAGAGAACGTCGATCCCGCAGTCATTGGGTCGGTGCGTAGGAAGTGAAGTTGCCCAGGCCTTACTGAAAATGTCCCGGAGGTTCTGGTACCCCGCGGGAATGGAGGATAGGTCCGGGGCAACTTCTGAGCCCACCGGAAGACATCCCGGGGCAGGCTGCGCTGACTTCAGGCAATGGGCTTGGTAGAACGGGCTCCAGCCTATGATGGCACCAGCAGTCCAGTCAATAAGGGCAGTCCAGTCAATAAGGGCTGGAGCCAAGAGAATCCCAATACTATGGGAACCCGAGGAGACTTAATTAGCATGAATTGGATAGCCTCGCTGTGGTTCCCTGACACTGGTAGGTTGATGGGAGTGGTAGTGTGGGTGACCGGGCCTATAGAGTGCCCATCCAGCTCTCTAACGTCCATGGGAATGGATAGGGGCTGAGTGGGGATGCCTCTCAAATGGTCTTCATGCAAACAATGGAAGACTTATGCACCAAGATGTTCACTTCACTGTCGCTTTTTTACATTCAGAATTTTTCATAAATTCTGTTTTACGTGTTACTCCATTGACTAGAGTCACTTTTTCCTAGATTCCTCAAATAGCCTCAATATGTGAAGGTCTTAATGCAGTTGTGTGCTTGCGTGTGTGTGTGTGTGTGTGTGTGTGTGTGTGTGTGTGTGTGTGTGTGTGTGTGTGTGTGTGTGTGTGTGTGTGTGTGTGTGTGTGTGTGTGTGTGTGTGTGTGTGTGTGCGTTGTCCTGGACTTCACACTTGACAGAGCTCCAGCGGGACTGGAGTGTAAAATGCTGCCTCTGGGGAGGCTAAAATAGCCTGGGTGAGAAGAGAACAGGCCCTGCAGCCAGCTCAGCACTGATGCTTACTGCTTATGCATGGGGTTGTTTATTCTCCTTTATTCTTTATTCTCCCCTTCCTCCCTCCCCCATCCTCCCTCTGTCCTCCCTTGCTTCATCCTCTCTCCATCCTCCCTCCTTTCATCCTCCCTCCATCCTCCCTCCCTCCAAACTTCCCTCTTTCCTCCATCCTCCCATTATCCTCCATCCTCCCTCCCTCCATCCTCTATCCTTCTCAGTCTGTTCCATCTTCCTCAGCAGATCTGTCTACGGTGGAGGAAAAGGACTTCCCAAACCCCCACATCAGGAACTATAAATGGCTTCTTAGACCAAATGTGACCTACCGGCTGGATTCGGTTTTCTGTAGCAAAATTTGACATTTTGATTTTTACATTGGATAAAAGTAGAGACTCAGTGCTAGAAAATAGTCTATCATACACTACAGTTGAGGAACAATGGAAAAGTAATTCTGCTTTGAATGTTGATAAACTTGTAACCTCACTTTTGAGAAAATGGGCTTTGAATGTTTTGGTACACCTACCAGAGAGCTCTTCTTTGTCCACACCCATTCAGCATTGTTCACACCCTCTTAAGCCTTAGTCCCATCCATCTCTTTAAGGTTTCACATGTGAGTGTAACGCCCTGGCCATAGAGAGGGGTTTTTGTCCTTTATTTTGGTTAGGCCAGGGTGTTACATTGGGTGGGCGTTCTATGTTCCTTTTTCTATGTTTTTGTATTTCTTTGTTTTGGGCCGTGAGTGTGGCTCCCAATCAGGCACAGCTGAAGCTCGTTGCTGCTGATTGGGAGTCACACATAAGGAGCATGTTTTTTCCTTTGGGTTTGTGGGTAATTGTTTCTGTCAGTGTTTTGTTCCAGACAGGACTGTTTGCTGTCGGTTTACTATTTTCTTGTTTTGTATAGTGTTCATGTTGTTTACATTAAATTCAAATAATGAACACTAACTCCGCTGCACCTTGGTCCACTTCTTCAGACGACAGCCGTTACAGAATTACCCACCACCAAAGGACCAAGCAGCAGGAGAACAGCATGGATGGATGGACATGGGCGGATTTAAGGAGGTTCGTGTCCAGGGCTATGGAAGAGTTAAGGGAACCCGAGAGGCAGCCCCAAGAAATTTTTGGGGGGGGGCACAAGGGCTGTGAAGAGGGGCAAGGATGGAGCCCCAGGCCAGCTCCCCGCACTAGCCCTGAGGTACGTGTCTCCAATCTGGTACGCCCAGTACCAGCACCCCGCACCAAGCCCAAGGTGCGTGTCCCCAGCCCCGCCAGTCAACAGTCGTCGGAGCTGCCCGCCAGTCAACAGTCGTCGGAGCTGCCCGCCAGTCAACAGTCGTCGGAGCTGCCCGCCAGTCAACAGTATTCGGAGCTGCCCGCCAGTCAACAGTCGTCGGAGCTGCCCGTCAGTCAACAGTCGTCGGAGCTGCCCGTCAGTCAACAGTCGTCGGAGCTGCCCGTCAGTCAACAGTCGTCGGAGCTGCCCGTCAGTCAACAGTCGTCGGAGCTGCCCGTCAGTCAACAGTCGTCGGAGCTGCCCGCCAGTCAACAGTCGCCGGAGTGGTCAGACTGCGCTGAACTGCCGGAGTGGTCAGACTGCGCTGAACTGCCGGAGTGGCCAGACTGCGCTGAACTGCCGGAGTGGCCAGACTGCGCTGAACTGCCGGAGTGGCCAGACTGCGCTGAACTGCCGGAGTGGCCAGACTGCGCTGAACTGCCGGAGTGGCCAGACTGCGCTGAACTGCCGGAGTGGCCAGACTGCGCTGAACTGCCGGAGTGGCCAGACTGCGCTGAACTGCCGGAGTGGCCAGACTGCGCTGAACTGCCGGAGTGGCCAGACTGCGCTGAACTGCCGGAGTGGCCAGACTGCGCTGACCTGCCGGAGTGGCCAGACTGCGCTGACCTGCCGGAGTGGCCAGACTGCGCTGACCTGCCGGAGTGGCCAGACTGCCCTGACCTGCCGGAGTGGCCAGACTGCCCTGACCTGCCGGAGTGGCCAGGGACGCCCGCCAGCCCGGTGAGTCCGGTGCCTACGCCTAGGGACAGGCCTCTGTCATGTTTCCCCAGCCTGGTGAATCCTGGGTCAGTGCCGTCAGAGCAGCCAGGGTCGCCCGCCAGCCAGGCGCAACCATCGCCGCCCGCCAGCCGGGCGCAACCATCGCCGCCCGCCAGCCGGGCGCAACCATCGCCGCCCGCCAGCCGGGCGCAACCATCGCCGCCCGCCAGCCGGGCGCAACCATCGCCGCCCGCCAGCCGGGCGCAACCATCGCCGGCCGCCAGCCGGGCGCAGTCAGTGTCGCCCACCAGACCTTCGGCGCGGCCAGGTGCGCCACCGAAGAGGGCGACGTCAAGGGTGGAGCAGAGGCCACGTCCCGCACCTGAGCCGCCGCCGTAAGAGGGCCCACCCGGACCCTCCCCTTCAGAGTCAGGTTTTGCGGCCGGAGTCCGCACCTTTGGGGGGGGGTACTGTAACGCCCTGGCCATAGAGAGGGGTTTTTGTCCTTTATTTTGGTTAGGCCAGGGTGTTACATTGGGTGGGCGTTCTATGTTCCTTTTTCTATGTTTTTGTATTTCTTTGTTTTGGGCCGTGAGTGTGGCTCCCAATAAGGCACAGCTGAAGCTCGTTGCTGCTGATTGGGAGTCACACATAAGGAGCATGTTTTTTCCTTTGGGTTTGTGGGTAATTGTTTCTGTCAGTGTTTTGTTCCAGACAGGACTGTTTGCTGTCGGTTTACTATTTTCTTGTTTTGTATAGTGTTCATGTTGTTTACATTAAATTCAAATAATGAACACTAACTCCGCTGCACCTTGGTCCACTTCTTCAGACGACAGCCGTTACAGTGAGGCCATGTACTAAACAGCCAAAGATTTAAAGACTAAAGGCTGGTTGTCGCAGTGACATCAGTGACAACATTCTATTGTCGTCCAAATCAAACTTGTCATTGTCGTTATGAAAAAGTATAAACACAAAAAACTACAGGCTGCATTACAGCCTTGTGGTCCAAAATAGCATAACTAGTGTATTTTATCACCAATAAACCCACCCGTTTAAAAATTAATTTAGTATATGTCAATCTAGCAAAACAGGCAACTAAAATCAACTTTCTAAATAATGTTTGGTTAGTTTCTAGCTTGTTAGCTAGCTAGCTAATGTTAAGTTAGCTGGCTAGCCAGATCAAATAATGACCGTATCATATAGCTGACAACATCTTCACTTTAGCTCATTTGTCTTCATTATTACAGGAAAATAGACTCACAACAAGATCATTATTTACAAGTTAATGGTGAGCCAATTACAGAAAATAGCTTACGGTTGTGAGTGTGACAAAATAAAAGCAGTGCATTCTACCAGAGAATTTTAGAACTCGGACACTGTCTTGTTGGCCTAACATTATATCCTAATTTGACTTTGGTACAGGTCATGTTCTTCATATTACCGTATCTGGTAAACACATGCTATATCAAATAAAATCAAACTTTATTTGTCACATGCACAGGATACAGAAGGTGTAGCGAAATGGTTACTTGCATAGTGGAGTCTTTTTTTTTTTTTTTTTTTTTACATGTAGCTAGATAATCAATGAACCATAATCCCAACTCATAACGTTACTACCCTGCATGAATCTGCAGGTAGCTAACCAACCAGGATCAATGTTAGCTAGCTTGCTAACATTAGGCTACAACTAGCAATTACTACACGTAATGTTAGCTAGCGAGACAGACAGCTAACGTTAGCTAGCTAGCTAACAGTACACTTTAACTTGAAATGAAAATGACTTTGTGACAAAATTAGAAACTTATAATATCTGAAAATGTAGCTAGCTAGACTATCTTACCCATATAAATGGATGGACACTTCCCCCTCTCTGTCACAGATGTCATGGTTGCCCTTAGTTTGAAGATGTAATCTGGAGACAGGTGTTTTATACAACAGTGTTCTCTTTTCAACTCTGCATGTTTGCAATAAAACGCCAGAGTTTTCTCCATCTCCTTAGCTATCATACTCTAATTCACCGGGCATTACACTGATTTCAAAACTCGGTCCTCCAGAAAGTGGAGAGCAACACTTTTTCAGTTCTACTAAGTGATATCTTTCAAAAAAGCCGCGTTAGAAAGGATTACCTACACATACTGAACAGCTCATGTTGTAGACAGAAGCATGCAGACCAATCCAAACTCATCTCTTGGCATGTCCAACCCATCCATTATCTCAGCCAATCATGGTTAGCGGGAAGGTTCCTGTCTTTTTAAACCAATTAGGCTCGTAATTTAACAAGTTTATTCGTATTTACAGATGGCATACAAATTTGTTATTGAGGCACATGAAAGTGCAAATGTTCCAGAAAACATTTCTGCCAAAAAAAGCATTTCGATTTTTTTTTAAATGTACGTTCAAATGCCTCTCCTGTGATGTAGTGACACATGACATACGCCAAGTTTCCTGAAACGAGTCACAAATGTTATGACAGGGCGGAGAGGCATTACTGTAGTGATTCTAGTTCTTGAAAAGTATCTCAATTGATCACCCTGGAGCCATTTTCTTTGCTTGGTCCCCTAAAGGGAGAGGCGGTTTGAGCGTGGAGTTTTTACAGACGATAGCTGCTGACCTTGCATGGCCTATTGTTCTGAACCACGGCACTCTGAGCGCCAAAGCCTGTATTTTCACTGTGCTTTCTCATTCATGTATGCACCAAACAGCATTGCTGATGTGATGTTTGACTCTCCTGTTGAGCGTATAATGAGAGTGCTCTGTAGTCCTGTTATTACCTGTGACACCCACTGTAGTGGAAATAAAAAGCTGTCAGGGCTCAGTAGAAAGAGAATCCAGATGTCAACGCTCACAGAACCTTCTGATTCCCATCACAGTTCCTGTCTCATTAGATATCATCCCAAAAATGTTTGCATATCTGTCTGTATGGAATGTGTCCATTCTCACAGTCTGATTTTACTCTCTGTCAAGGCCCAGGAGAAGACCCAGATGCAGACGGTTTTGAAGTAACAAAAGTTTATTACAAAAACAGGGGGAAGGCAAACGACAGGTCATGGGCAGGCAGAGGTCAGTAGTCCAGAGCAGTAATCCAGGGTGGTGTGACAAAGTACAGAACGACAGGCAGGTTCAGGATCAGGGCAGACATAATGGTAAAAAACTGGAAAGCTATAAAACAGGAATTAGAGACAAAGGAGCATGGAAAAAAACGCTGGTAGGCTTGATGAAACAAAATGAACTGGCAACAGACAAACAGAGAACACAGGTATAAATACACTGGGGATAATGAGGAAGATGGGCGACACCTGGAGGGGGGTGGAGACAAGCACAAAGACAGGTGAAACAGATCAGGGTGTGACAGTATCCCCTCTAGGGGTGCTACCTGGTGTCCTACATGGGCGCCTACCTGGTTTACCGGGGTGCTGGCGTTGGAACTCAGCGATGAGGCCTGGGTCTAGGATGTCCCTAGCGGGGACCCAGCACCTCTCTATAACCCTCCCAGTCAACCAGGCACACTTTCCCTGCAGTTGAACCTTCAGGAGGCGCTTCACCGTGTATGCTGGTTGACCATCGACGAGAGGGAGAAGAGGGGTGTGGGCCTAGAAACAGGAGACAAAGAGCTGTGAGACATAGGTTTAATCCTAGACACATGAAAGTGGGATGTATACAGAGGGTACAGTGCAACAGAAGACGAAGAGCAGGGGGGCTAATAATCTTGGGGATAGGGAAAGGGTCGATAAAAACGGGGGGAAAGTTTGCGGGACTCCATCCGGAGGGCAGGTCTCAAGTGGACAGCCATACCCTCTGCCCGAGGCGATACCGGGGAGCCGGGGTCCGGTGACGGTCCGCTTGTCGTCAATACCTGCAGGTAGTCTTGAGAAGAGCCATCCGGGGCTCTCTTCCAGGTACGGAGACAGCGACGGACAAACATCTGGGCCGAGGGTATGCCGACCTCTTCCTCTTGCTCCAGGAAGAGCGGAGGCTAATAACCTAGGGAACACTCGAAAGGCGAGAGTCCAGTGGCAGAGCAGGGGAGGGTGTTGCGGGCGTATTCAACCCACATGAGTTGCTGGCTCCAGGTGGTGGGGTTGGCAGAGACAAGGCAGTGAAGAGTCCTCTGCAGGTCTTGATTTGCTCGTTCTGACTGGCTGTTGGACTGAGGGTGGAACCCAGAGGACAGGATGGCCGACAACCCAATGAGGGGGCAGAACGCCTTCCAGAACCGGGACAAGAACTGAGGACGCAGGTCGGGAGACCATGCCCACCGGGAGTCCATGGATCTGGAAGACATGCTGCACCATGAGCTGGGCCATCTCTTGGGCAGAGGGTAGCGTGGGGAGGTGAATGATGTGGGCGGCTTTGGAAAACCGGTCCACTGCTGTCCACTGCTTCCCCCTGTCTGTTGCCATCAGACGGGGGAAGACCCGTGACAAAGTCCAGGGATATGTGAAACCAGGAACGGTGAGGGACAGGCAGTGGTTGAAGGAGACCAGCCAGAGCTTGCCAAGGCATCTTGTTTTGCGCACAGACCATGCAGGCGGCAACGAACGTGGAGACGTCCGGTACCATGGCCGGACACCAAAAGCGCTGCCACACAAAGGCCACGGTCCGACGGGAGCCCGGGTAGCAGGCAAGCCTGGAGGATTGGGCCCACTTCAGGACCGAGGAGCAGACAGCGTTAGGAACAAACATCCGGTTATCGTGGCTAGGAATGCTGCGCCTCACGGACTTGCTTCCCTATTCCCCAGCTGAGTGCCGTCACCAGCTACGAGGTGGGAAGGATTGTCTCGGGGTTCGAGGGTGTAGCCGTGGGGCTATAGCGGTGTGACAGCACATTCTTGGACCCCGGTCGGCAGGAGAGGGAGAAGTTGAACTGGGTGAAAAGCAGGGCCCACCTAGCTTGCCTGGAATTGAGACGCTTGGCGGTGTGGAGATATTCCAGGTTATTGTGATCCGTCCACACAATGAACGTATGTTCTGCCCCCTCTAACCAGTGTCTCCATGCAATCTTCACAATGAAAAGCTCACAATTTCCCACATCATAATTTCTCTCCGTGGCATTGAGGCATTGGGAGAAGAAGATGCAGGGACGTAACTTGAGGTCCAGGGCAGAACGCTGGGACAGGACAGCCCCCACTCCGACATCCGAAGCATCAGCCTCCACCCCGAACTGACGGGACGGGTCAGGTTGAACCAATATGGGAGCTGTGGTGAAGCGATGCTTGAGGTTCCGAAAGCCCGGTCAGCAGCTGGGGATGACGTGACCGGAACCATGGGAGAGGTGAGTCCAGACGGGGGGAAGCCAGGGTGCTCTATCTCGAGATAAAGCGGAGATAAAGGTTGGCAAATCCCAGGAAATGTTGCAGCTGCACTCTGGACGTAGGCTGGGGCCAATCCACCACCACTCTCACCTTCCTGGTATCCATCTGTACATTCCCTGCAGCGATGTTGTAACCAAGGAAGGGGATGGTGGAGCGATGGAATTCGCATTTCTCCGATTTAACAAAAAGCTGGTTCTTCAGGAGGAGCTGGAGGACCTGTCAGATGTGGAGCACGTGTTCTTGGGCTGAGTGGGAGAAAACGAGGATGTCGTCGAGGTAGACGAAGACAAACCAGTTCAACATGTCACAGAGAATGTCATTGACAGGTCCAACTTGGAGAAACGGTGGTCCCCTGGAGCGGCTCGAAGGCCAAGGCGATGAGTGGTAGAGGGTAGCGGTTCTTCACCTTCATGTTATTGAGGCCCCGGTAGTCGATGCACGGGAGCAGGGTTTTGTGCTTCTTCTCCACAAGGACAAACCCTGTGCCGGCGGGGGAGGCAGAAGGACTGATTCACCCTGCAGCTAGGGAGTCCTCGATGTAGGTCTCCATAGCCTTGGGCTCCGGACCCGACAAAGAGTACAGTCGTCCCAGAGGCGGTGTGGTGCCTGAGAGAACGTCGATCCCGCAGTCATTGGGTCGGTGCGTAGGAAGTGAAGTTGCCCAGGCCTTACTGAAAATGTCCCGGAGGTTCTGGTACCCCGCGGGAATGGAGGATAGGTCCGGGGCAACTTCTGAGCCCACCGGAAGACATCCCGGGGCAGGCTGCGCTGACTTCAGGCAATGGGCTTGGTAGAACGGGCTCCAGCCTATGATGGCACCAGCAGTCCAGTCAATAAGGGCAGTCCAGTCAATAAGGGCTGGAGCCAAGAGAATCCCAATACTATGGGAACCCGAGGAGACTTAATTAGCATGAATTGGATAGCCTCGCTGTGGTTCCCTGACACTGGTAGGTTGATGGGAGTGGTAGTGTGGGTGACCGGGCCTATAGAGTGCCCATCCAGCTCTCTAACGTCCATGGGAATGGATAGGGGCTGAGTGGGGATGCCCAGCTCAGACGCCAGGGTAGCATCGATAAAACTCTCATCGGCTCCAGAGTCGATGAGTACCCGGAGAGATTTCGACAGGTTCCCCCACAGCAGAATGGCATGGAAAGGGGTGCGAGTAAGGGGAGAGGAAAAGTTCTGCGTATGGCCACCAGAGTTCCCGCCCCTACTGTTGAGCCTGGTCTTTTAGTGGACAGGACAACACGAAATGACCAGTAGTCCCACAATACAGGCAGCTCTTCGTGTGAAGCCGTTGTAGACGTTCAGCTGGGGACCGCCTAGCTCTCCCTAGTTGCATCGGCTGAGGAAGAGGGCATTCGGCAGACTTCGGAGACTCTTGGTGAAGCCTCGGAGGCAAGGTGGAATCCTTGGGCAGGCAAGTGGAATTGTACCCCCTCTCCTTCCTGCGTTCCCTTAGCTGCCCATCTATCTGGATGGTCAAGGCAATGAGCGAGTCGAGATCCATCGGTAGTTCCCGGGCTGCTAGTTCATCCTTTACCTCCTCCGATACTCCATGCAGGAACATGTTGAACAGCGATTCCAGGTTCCAGGCACACTCAGCTGCCAACGTGCGGAAATCCACCGCATTGTCTGCCACACTGCGGTCACACTGAGTCTTGCCGAAGCTGGAGTAACTTCCGGGCAGCCTCTCACTGACTATTGTGCCGAGAGCCCTCCCAAACATCAGCGTGATGAGGTACACTATTTTTAAGCGGTCCGGGGGGAAGGAGAAGGGCTGCAGCTCGATGATGAGAAAACACTGAGCGAGAAACGCCCGACAGGTTCCCAACTCTCCAGCGAAGCAACTTCTAAATGCTTTTTAATATGTTGCCGTTTTTAGGTGTCATTAGGGGTTAATTGGGAATTCAGATGTGGCTGAGCCCTATTTGGAGGGGCTAGGGTTAAGCCAGAGTTGAACATAGAGTAAGGTTAGGGTTAGGGTTATGTCTACGATTAGGGTTGAGTCGGGTTGTGGAAATGATGCTAGGGTTAGGGTTATGCCAAGGTTACCATAGAGAGCAATAGTAATGGTGTCTTTTCGTAGGCACTAACAGAGGCTAACTCCGCTATGGCTCGCTGGCCAAAGTCTACGGGGAACACCTCACTGTCAGTTTTTTGTAGGTTTACATTCAGATTTTTTTATCAATTTAGTTTTACGTGTTACTCCATCGACTAGAGACACTTTTTCCTAGATTCCTCAAATAACCTCAATCTGTGAAGGTCTTAATGCAGTCGTGGGCTTGCATGTGTATGTGTGTGTCTGTGTGTGTGTTTGTGTGTGTGTGTTGTCCTGGACTTCACGTCTGACAGAGCTCCAGCGGGACTGGAGTGTAAAATGCTGCCTCTGGGGAGGCTAAAATAGCCTGGGTGAGAAGAGAACACAGGCTCTGCAGCCAGCTCAGCACTGATGCTTACTGCTTATGCATGGGAGTGTTTATCCTCCCTCCATTCCTCCCTCTCTCCTCCTTCCTTCTATCCTCCCTCCATCCTTCTTCCCTCCATCTTCCCTTCATCCTCGCTCACCGTGCTTTCTCATTCATGTATGCACCAAACAGCATTGCTGATGTGATGTTTGACTCTCCTGTTGAGCGTATAATGAGAGTGCTCTGTACTCCTGTTATTACCTGTGCCACCCACTGTAGTGAAAGTATAAAGCTGTCAGGGCTCAGTAGAAAGAGAATCCAGCTGTCAAAGCACACAGAACCTTTTGATTCCCACCACAGGTTCTGTCTCATTAGATATCAAATAGAAAGTTTTAACATATCTGTCTGTATGGACGGTGTCCGTTCTCATAATCTGGTTTTACTCTCTGAATTATGTGAAATCTTTATGGTAAAACTTCCAAATGCTTTAAATATGTTGGGTTCTTTAGGTGTCATTAGGGGTTAAATTGGGAATTCAGAGGTGGCTGAGCCCTATTTGGATGGGTAAAGGTGAGAGTTAAGCCAGGGTTGAACTAGGGCTAAGGTTAGAGTTATGCCAAGATTAGGGTTAGGGTTATGGCTATGGTTAGGTTGAGCCGGGGTGTGGACATGAAGCTAGGGTTATGCCAAGATCAGGGTAATGGTTAGGATTACCATAGAGAGCAACAGTAATGGCGTCTTTTCGTAGGCACTAATGGCTCATTTGCGAAAGCCTATGGGGAAATGAATGTTTTTTTAAAGGGTCTGTGGTAAATACAGGCTTAGGAGATATTATACATTTTGTTGTATAATAAAATATAATCTCATCAGCTAACATCAGTTTTTGTGAATTTTGAAGCATTTATGTGATCAAATCAAGTAAAAAGCTTACTATGTGCTAACATTTAAAAAATACAACTACAGCTCAGTTTGCATACCTTTACGTCTAGCTAACATGCTTAGCTTAGTTCGGGAACCGACAAAACGAGCACCTACCAGAAGGAGAGATATGGTTGCAGCCTGGAGCAAAACAATATACAATCCTTGCATTTTCGTTCGAGCTGGTATGCAGAAAACTAACTATAATAACTAGCTTTTTGGCGGACTGTAGCCTAAACTAGTTTGCGTAGTTGGCATAGTGACAAACATTTTTGCAACTGATGTTGTCGTTCCATTTCTCCGACAGTTAGCGACTGGTTAGCAACTGACATATTTTGAACACATAAAGGCTTCATAATTCATAAAGGTTATGTTAACTGACTGATATTATCTCACAGAACAAAACGTATAAAATCTCCTAAACCTGTGTTAACCTCAGACCTTATTTTCAGCATATCCCTAAACTCCCTTCTTGCCCGGCCTCCATAGGAATGCCCAACAAACCAGAGGTAGAAAATGACAACTAATTTCAATTTTTTAGGACTACAAGCTGGCGATCTCTATTACAGCGGTAGGTGCATTGTATTACCATGTTATGGACTTGGTATTTTACCAAATAGGGCTATCTTCTGTATAACAACCCTACCTTGTCACAACACAACTGATTGGCTCAAACGCATTAAGAAGGAAAGAAATTCCACAAACTAACTTTTAACAGGGCACACCTGTTAATTGATATGCATTCCAGGTGACTACCTCATGAAGCTGGTTGAGCGAATGCCAAGAGTGTGCAAAGCTGCCATCAAGGCGAAGGGTGGCTACTTTGAAGAATCTCAAATGTAAAATCTATTTGGATTTGTTTAACTCTTTTTTTGGTTACTACATTATTCCATATGTGTTATTTCATAGTTTTGATGTCTTCACTATTCTACACATTATTCTACAATGTAGAAAATTGTAAAAATAAAGAAAATCCCTGGAATGAGTAGGTGTGTCCAAACTTTTAACTGGTACTGTATATACAGTACAACTATCCTGTGTATGCTACCTGAACCTGCATGACATGAGCCGTCCTTGTGCTCTCTCCCAGCTTGGGTAGAAAGATGTGCTTAAAACCAGACTATTAATGCCAAGTAATACAGTCAGTCCACCCTCAAAATATTAGATTACTAAGGATTGTTTCATTTTGCAGTGTACTATCTATAGCTATATAACGTATTTAGCTGCTATTTATAAACATTTTATAAAAATTACACATCAAATAGCTATTTATTGTTGAACTCAACGGGTTTTGTCTGGTTAATAGCCTACACAAATGGGCTGCAATATTCAAGGTAAATTAAATAAAATAAAATGAAGCCCAACTTGAGAGTCTCCCCTGGTGTCTTGAAGTCCTCCTTTTTTGTGTGCAAATGTTTTCATCACTGCATGAAGGTCCAAGTTTCGGGTCCAACTGTTTTCTATACTGAGTATTGCCAACCCAGACATTGCGAATTATACTGTATGTCCATCGCACTGCACACAATTTAAACGTAGCCTTGAATGATTCATTCCAAGATTCACCAGAGATAAGGGTCTAATGATATTGCAGCCACACAAATCAAATGCTGATTAACTAGTATGAACAAAATTGCAAACAGCTTTTTTTGTTCAAGGCCTCAAGAAGTGTTTTCTGCTAAATATGATCATCTGTTTGAATCTGCCAATATCCAGATGACTTGTCCTCAGAGCTTCCTTTACAGTTTACACTGTCTATTTGACTTCCCAGAGTTGCTTTTTTGTGTTGTGAACATCCATTCCCCAGATTTTACAGGTGAGTGGCTGTCTGAAGTACACCTTGGCCTTGTCTGGTCAGTGCTGCTGCAGCCCAGTGGGCAGTTTACCAACCATGGTCACTGAGACACACACACTGGGCCAACCTGCTACTGTGCCCAGAGACAAACTACTGTACTGTACCACTGACCTAACAACACCTGTTTCCTGAAGCACAGTGTACACTGTTAATCCACAGAGAGTACACACACACACACCAAATCCAAAGTTAGTTTGGAAGAGGATGTACAGCGAGCAATTCAGATAACGGACTCACCACAGGTGATTTTTGGAAGCAGTGGATATGGAGTTGGTTGGTTTTCCTAAAACTCTTTCCTTCCTCAAACTTTGCATGTCTGCTTGTATCCACAAGGCTTGTATCTACATGCCCTCAAACTGGGTATTGTAGAGCTAAAGCAGCTGATACTAAAGTATACCTATTTCAAATGGTGCCTAAACCAGAGTCACCACATTCCTTCAGCTCTATTGTGCAGCATGGGACCTTTGCATGCTGAAACTGGCAGAGCACGCACAATTGTGCAAAGGTTCTCTCTCTCGTTTTCTCCATCTCTCTCTCTGCCTGGCTGTCTCACATATGCTCACTGTCTGCTGCTTCACTTCAATTATCAGGCAGCAGCAGGGAGAATGGAGCATGTGGCAACAGAGTTTTATTCTCCTTCACTTCTCTCGCTCTTCTCCCCTCTTGTTTTCTTGGGCTGCTAATACAAGGGAGCCAGTAACAATGTCACGTCAAAGAATGTTCTGGATGAAATTCGGGCATGTGTTATTGAATGGTGTCTTTGTGTTAGACTAATGCCTCACTGTGAGGGAGCCATCTTCTCCCAGTCAGGGTTGAAAGGGTATCATGTCAACAGCAATCTTTAGCATCCTCTTTCGACCTAACACTACAGACATTCCACATGAAAAAATACTACAGTATACTATGATATGTATTCACTGTAGTATTTACAGTTAACTATAGTATAAATACTGTAGTAAAAGACCCCTTGACCTTTTCCACATTTTGTTATGTTACAGCTTTATTCTAAAATTGATTCAATTGTTTTTCCCCCCTCGTCAATCTACACACAATACCCCGTAATGACAAAGCAAAAACAGGTTTTAATTGAAATATCTGAAAATATCACATTTACAAAAGTATTCAGACCCTTTACTCAGTACTCTGTTGAAGCACCTTTGGCAGTGATTACAGCCTTGAGTCTGCTTGGGCATGCGCTACAAGCTTGGCACACCGATATTTGGGCAGTTTCCTCCATTGTTATCTGCAGATCCTCCCAAGCTCTGTCAGGTTGGATGGGGAGCGTTGCTGCACAGCTAGTTTCAGGTCTATCCAGAGATATTCGATCGGGTGCAAGTCCGGGCTCTGGCTTGGCCTCTCAAGGCCATTCAGAGACTTGTCCCGAAGCCACTCCTGCATTGTCTTGGCTGTGTGCTTAGGGTCCTTATCCTGTTGGAAGGTGAACATTCACCCCAGTCTGAGGTCCTGAGCGCTCTGGAGCAGGTTTTCATCAAGGATCTCTCTGTACTTTGCTCTGTTCATCTTTCCCTCAATCCTGCCAGTCCCTGCAACTGAAAAACAACCCTAAAGCATGATGCTGCCACCACCATGCTTCACCGTAGGGATGGTGCCAGGTTTCCTCCAGACGTGACGCTTGGCATTCAGGCCAAAGAGTTCTATATTGGTTTCATCAGACCAGAGAATCTTGTTTCTCATGGTCTGAGAGTCCTTTTGGTGCCTTTTGGCAAACTCCAAGCGAACTGTCATGTGCCTTTTACTGAGGAGTGGCTTCCATCTAGCCACTACCATAAAGACCTGATTGGTGGAGTCCTGCAGAGATGGTTGTTCTTCTGGAAGGTTCTCCCAACTCCATAGAGTAACTGTGGAGCTCTGTTACCATCGGGTTCTTGGTCACCTCCCTGACCAAAGCCATTTCCCCCCGATGGCCAGCTCTAGAAAGAGTCTTGGTGGTTCCAAACTTCTTCTATTTAAGAATGATGGAGGCCACTTTGTTCTTCCTGACGTTCAGATCTGTGCCTCGACACAATCCTGTCTCAGAGCCCTACGGACAATTCCTTCAACCTCATGGCTTGGTTTTTGGTCTGACATGCACTGTCACCTGTGGGACCTTATATAGACAGGTGTGTGCCTTTTTTTGCTTTTCCCTTTTCGCTTTGCCATTGTGGGGTATTATGTGTAAATGGATGAAGAACATTTTTTATTTAATACATTTTAGAATAAGGCTGTAACGTAACAAAATGTGAAAAAGGGAAGGGGTCTGAATACTTTCCAAATGCACTGTATATAGTAAGCACTACACAATCAAGGGATACTACAGTGTGCATTATAGTATTCTACTGTATACTATAGTTTACTACATAATTTGATAAGAAGTTCTCTAATATTCTATAATAAACTGTAGTATATTTTCATATGGGATGTTCACATTTTATACATCACAATAATAATGGGGGTCTTGCACACACTCAGATATAAGCTGACTCTTGGACTGTGAAGCTGTTTAAATGGAAGTACTCTTATCCACCCTAATGTGTTATTCTGTTATTCACAAAATGTGTCATTTCATTAGTCTTTCAGTATGGACATAATCATGAAGGTTCTTTGTTTACAAAGCCAAATATCACAAGTGGATAGGATCTGTGAATCAAATTTGCATTTACGAAGTAGCAGAAATGCAACAGAGAAATTGCAGTCAGCTGAGTAAAGATAACACTAACAACACAATGATTCAGTAACATAAGTGTGCTCCTTCTGTTCCAGAGCTCCCAGCGAGCTTCAAAGGGGTTCACACACATAGCTTGTCAGATGATATGGAGGAGTTTCTAAGGCCCTTCTCGAGCTGAAAACAGGCTTCAACTCTCCTCAGAGCTGCTTGCTGGAAAATCTGTTTTCAACTCTACACATGAAAAAATCTCTCTAACTCGTTTAATAAATTACTCACTTCAGACTGTTAATGACTCACAGAAGACCTATGTATCCGGTTGAAACACCCAGCGCTGGGTTTTCTGAGCTGAGACAGTCTAACAGTGTCAATAACTCCATTCCTGCTCATACTGGTCATGATGTCCGTCTGTTTTTCTGCACTGCAGTTGCTGATGGCGGAATGGAGAATACTGGGCAGTCATGCAGTTCAAACATAGACCTATTTTGTCACATTCATCCATCATACAGAAGTTAAATATGTATAGCGCTGTGGTGGCTCTATTGATCCTCTTGTCGTGTGTCACATGCTGTGGGTCCTACAGGAGAGTTGGTTGCAGGCAGATTCAGTGACTTCATATACTGTAGAAGCACTATGCACACAATGAGAATGAGTGCAAAGATCCATATTGCTAGTAAAAGAAAATAGAACTTAGATTCGCCAGCTTGAGTGTTTTTCAACTCCCGGTTCGAGAACCGGCACTGGTCCCTGGGATGTTGCTGACTAGTCCCTCAGATGGGCTAATGTGCTTAGAGTCAATTTATGGTAGAAATGGACAAAACACAAATTACACCCTTTTCCCAATGTGGGTCTGGTCAAAGTAGTGCACTATAATGGGAACAGGGTGTAATTTGAGACACAATTGAGAGACACTGCATGAGAAATGTATTATTCATCACTCACCCCAAATCATCATTATTAAGCCATCCTCCATGTTATCATTAAAATGTTGTTGCGTTTGTGGAAGATTTAGTTTGACCAACCGAGAGTCTACGCACACAGTCTGTGTCTGTACAATCAAATGAGGGTTTCCAATACAATATTATTGCAGGCATTTCAGCTTAATAATTGCATGCACTCCAGTGGCTATTAAAGTAAAAATGATCTTATGGAAGAAATATCCACTATTACATAATTGAAATGTACTGTGATAAAAACAAATAGATTTAGAAACAGACAAACAACTTATGCAATGGTAGACTTATTTCTCTTGTCTCCCTGTTATTTTTAATTTTTTTGCATGATCTGCGTTATGAGCTGTGGGGATGACTAGGAGAGATATAATCCAGTTAAGAGATGGAGATTAAGCTTTTGTAGCCCCCTTCTCTGGCTGATATCCTGCTAATAGAATGTAATGCTGACACACATAAAGTGAGAGGAAATTTAACCAAACTATTTATTATCGCTCGTTCGTAGGTAGAAATTGTTGTAGCAATATGTTTTTTGTGTTGAAATGCCTATTTGCATTTGCGTCCACTGGTACAATATCCCTTAGAGGATAAGGCTTAAGGTTAGGGTTAGGGTTAGTAGATAGTTCGTTGAAATGTTACTGATAGTTTGTAGACAGTGTTGTGGAAATTCAGTACTGAGAGAGACTTGGTCATTTCTTCAAGCAATCATCTTTATTTAATATCGATTAATTATTGCAATAATGAAACCCTCAGCCCAACAGTTTTGACTGTTAGGCTGAGAACCTGCCCTTTACAGACCATGCTGTTCCTTATATACCTCATACCAAGATTGCTAGGTCATTGCTGTTCATCCTCTGGTCATCTGCCTCGGGTGCTGTCTCCCAGATGCCAGGAAGATTAGGAATACTGAGGCCTTTGTTCTGTTCCTCCAGGCTATCTCTATCTCGGTGACACCTACCACATCTTATCTATGGAATGCCAGCTGTAGGTTTTTACCTAGCCATCACTTAATCAGTTGCCAGCCCCAGCTTAAAAAACTCCTCTTAGTTCACTCAGAATGAAGGAAAGAAATGTCTTTCTACAGTATTAGTTAAGTCAATAATAACTGACTAATAATCTCAAACAAATGAGGTGAATCCATCATTTTCCCCTCACAATAGTCTGTAGAGCATCCACAGATGGATCATCCAAATAAAGTGTTGCCGTGTATTTTTGTACCTTTAGCAAGAATATCTTGCCAACACCATCATTTGTGGGAACATTTATACAGGTACTCAATATTTGAATATTGAATAATAATACCTACCTTTGTGTGCCATCAGGAGATAACACATACTGTACAGTCAGCTATGGGAATCGTTATGGTAAGATTGTCATGCTGCGTTTCAGCTGTGTGACTATCATGGGGCTCCTTACCATTTTCAGTTGACATCCTCATTTGTCTGTTTCAATAGTAAGCCTACTATTAGCCTACTTGCACAGTACAGCTTGGGTTGGCCTGACGTTGAAAGACCAATGTGGGATTTATAATTTTTGGCCATTTAGGCCAAAAGTATGTCACTGTTTCTCATATAATTTGTCACACCGGGTGCCTTATACCTCCACTTCTGCAGGCAACACAACACCACGGAGTGTTTCATCTAGGAATACATGTTTCATATTGCAATGCATGTTCATATGAAGTAATTGCCATTCACAATGCAATTCTCACATTACTTTTGATACGATGCTCTTATTTATTTATTTTAGAGATTTTACTATTACATAATCCGAATGATCTTCATTGATTGTCGCTGAAACGTTTGGTGAACCTAAAGATTTTACATGTAAACTGGCTTGTCTATTACAGATTCTGAGAACTACATAACGAAAATGTATGTCTGTAAATTAGAAACATAAAAAGTATGATATCTATAGTCAAATGTACTACGGTGATGATGATATTGACAAGATCAGGGATGGATATACATAATATACATAATTTATATACATAATAACAACTGTGGCAGTGATTAATAAATATATGCCCTTCTAATATGTTGCATGGACTCACTCTGTGTGCAATAATAGCGTTTAACATGATTTTTAATGACTACCTCATTTCTGTACCCCACACATAAAATGATCTGTAAGGTCCCTCAGTCGAGCAGTGAATTTTAAACACGGATTCAACCACAAAAGACCAGGGAGGTTTTCCAAGGCCTCGCAAAGAAGGGCATCTATTGGTAGATATTTTTTTTAAAGCAGACATTTGAGCATGGTGAAGTTATTAATTAAAGTTATTAAACTTTGGATGGTGTATCAATACACCAAGTAACTACTAGTAACTACAAAGATACATGCGTCCTCCCTAACTCAGTTGCCGCAGAGAAAGGAAACCGCTCAGGGATTTCACCATGAGGCCAATGGGGGCTTTCAAACAGTTACAGCGATTAATGGCTTTGATAGGAGAAAACTGAGGACGGATAACCAACATTGTAAACTCAGCAAAAAAAGAAACGTCCTCTCACTGTCAACTGCGTTTATTTTCAGCAAACTTAACATGTGTAAATATTTGTATGAACATGACAAGATTCAACAACTGAGAAATAAACTGAACAAGTTCCACAGACATGTGACTAGCAGAAATGGAATAGTGTGTCCCTGAACAAAGAGGGGGTCAAAATCTAAAGTTTCAGTCAGTATCTGGTGTGACCACCAGCTGCATTAAGTACTGCAGTGTATCTCCTCCTCATGGACTGCACCACATTTGCCAGTTCTTGCTGTGAAATGTTACCCGACTCTTCCACCAAGGCACCTGCAAGATCCCAACATTTCTGGGGGGAATGGCCTTAGCCCTCCCTCTCCAATCCAACAAGTCCCAGATGTGCTCAATGGGATTGAGATCCGGGTTATTCGCTGGCCATGGCAGAACACTGACATTCCTGTCTTGCAGGAAATCACGCACAGAACGAGCAGTATGGCTGGTGGCATTGTCATGCTGGAGGGTCATGTCAGGATGAGCCTGCAGGAAGGGTACCACATGAGGGAGGAGGATGCCTTCCATGTAACGCACAGCGTTGAGATTGCATGCAATGACAACAAGCTCAGTCCGATGATGCTGTGACACACCGCCCCAGACCGTGACTGACCCTCCACCTGGTGTAACTCGGGCAGTTGTTGTTGCCATCCTGTACCTGTCCCGCAGGTGTGATGTTCGGATTTACCGATCCTGTGCAGGTGTTGTTACACATGGTCTGCCACTGCGAGGACCATCAGCTGTCCATCCTGTCTCCCTGTAGCGCTGTCTTAGGCGTCTTACAGTACGGACATTGCAATTTATTTCCCTGGCCACATCTGCAGTCCTCATGCCTCCTTGCAGCTTGCCTAAGGCACGTTCAACCAGATGAGCAGGGACCCTGGGCATCTTTCTTTCTGTGTTTTTCAGAGTCAGTAGAAAGCCCTCTTTAGCGTCCAAATTTTCATAACTGTGACCTTAGTTGCCTACCGCCTGTAAGCTGTTAGTGTCTTAACGACCGTTCCACAGGTGCATGTTCATTAGTTGTTTATGGTTCATTGAACAATCATGGGAAACAGTGTTTAAACCCTTTACAATGAAGATCTGTGAAGTTATTTAGATTTTTACGAATTATCTTTGAAAGACAGGGTCCTGAAAAAGGGAAGTTTCTTTTTTTTGCTGACTTTAGTTACTCCACAATACTAACCTAATTGGCAGAGTGAAAAGAGAGAACCCTGTACAGAATACAAATGTTCCAAAACATACATCCTGTTTGCAACAAGGCA
Source organism: Salmo trutta (assembly GCF_901001165.1). NCBI lineage: Eukaryota > Metazoa > Chordata > Actinopteri > Salmoniformes > Salmonidae > Salmo > Salmo trutta. Next base: position 16,953,665 of record NC_042991.1, read on the forward strand.
CTAAAGTAATACTGCAAAAAATGTGACAAAGCAATTAACTTTTTGTCCTGAATACAAGTGTTACGTTTGGGGAAAATCCAATACAGGACATTACTGTGTACCACTCTCCATATTTTCAAGCATAGTGGTGGCTGGATCATGTTATGGGTATGCTTGTATTCGTTAAGGACTGGGGAGTTTTTCAGGATAAAAGATTACTCATGTCACACCTACTCCTGCTCCCTCCCTCCGGTGCTCGATGTCGGCGGTCTACTAACCACTGGTCCTGGCAACCCACAATGTACACACCTGGCAAAACTCATTGCACACACCTGCTTCCCATCGTTAAGCACACCTGAACTTCATCACCACCCTGATTACTCTTCCTTCATATAGCCCTCAATAGCCTCAGTAATCTCTCACGTTCAGTACGCTTCTCATGTTTGTTCTTTTGTATCGTTTCATTATTAAACTCACCTTCTGCACCTGCTTCCTGACTCCCTGCTTATACATTACTCATTGTATTTCACAGTAAACATATATTTTGGACCAATGCTTGTGTGGTGAATGATGTCTACAAGCAAAAGGAAAGGTTTCGAATGGCTGTGTTACAAGTGTTATCAGTTTGGAGTTTCGAAAATTCACATATCAAAGTGATTTAAAAAAATACTGTAAATGGAAGGTCTGCCATACAAATAACACAACACGGAACACATCTACACCCTCTCCCTGCTTCCTGTGTGTGCATGTTCACGTGCGCGTGTGTGTGCATGAATCAGTGTTTGTATATGTGCGTGTATGTATGTCTCCTGGAGAGTCCCCACCATCAGAGCTCTCAGAGGGGTGTACTTCATGTAGGGTTCATGACCTTATCATTGCCTTGAAGCCAAAACCTCAGGAGCCAACCATTCAATATTAATGATCGGGCCATGCCAGTGACTCAGCACTCCGCACAAGGTTGTGACTGACTACTTCATGAATACAGATACCTTTAAAAACAGTCTGTAAAATTATCTGAATTATTTGATCATTTTCCTTCTACACTGAAAGTAAACACGTACGTACTGCATGTGGAATGATGCTTATTCAATACTTTTTTGGGAGGGCTGTGTATAGGAATGTGTGAGAGGGTCTAAGACAGGGATCGTCAACTTTGATGGGGGAAAGGGGCCACAAATCTGAACTCATCATGAGGGGCCGCAGTTGCACGCGGGTCTGCGTACCTGAGTGTGAATGGGCAAGACAAAACATTTAAGTGCCTTTGAATGGGGTATGGTAGTATGTGGCAGATACACCGGTTGTGTCAAGAACTGCAACGCTGCTGGGTTTTTCATGCTCAACAGTTTCCTTTGTGTCAAGAATGGTCCACCACCCAAAAGACATCCAACCAACTTGACACAACTGTGGGAAGCGTTGCGTCAACATGGGCCAGAATCGCTGTGTAATGCTTTCGACACTTTGTAGAGTCCATGCTCCGACAAAATGAGGCTGTTCTGAGGGAAAAAAGGGATGGGAGGTGGGGTGCAACTCAATATTAGGAAGGTGTTCTTAATGTTTAGTACACTCAATGTATATGTACAGTGCCTTGCAAAAGTATTCATCCCCCTTGGCGTTTTTCCTATTTTGTTGCATTACAGCCTGTAATTTAAATTGATTTTTATTTGGATTTCATTGGGGAAATAAAAAACGGATAAGTGGTGCGTGCATATGTATTCACCCGTTTGCTACGGAGACCCTAAATAAGATCTGGTGCAACCAATTACCTTCAGAAGTCACATAATTAGTTAAATAAAGTCCACATGTGTGCAATCTAAGTGTCACATGATCTGTCACATGATCTCAGTATATATACACCTGTTCTGAAATGCCCCAGAGTCTGCAAAAAGGGGTACCACCAAGCAAGTGGCACCATGAAGACCAAGGAGCTCTCCAAACAGGTCAGGGACAAAGTTGTAGAGAAGTACAGATCAGGGTTGGGTTATAAAAAAATATCAGAAACTTTGAACATCCCACAGAGCACCATTAAATCCATTATTAAAAAATGGAAAGAATATGGCACCACAACAAACCTGCCAAGAGAGGGCCACCCACCAAAACTCACAGACCAGGCAAGGAGGGCATTAATCAGAGGCAACAAAGAGACCAAAGATAACCCTGAAGGAGCTGCAAAGCTCCACAGCGGAGATTGGAGTATCTGTCTATAGGACCACTTTAAGCCGTGTGGTACACCCCACAGAACTGGGCTTTATGGAAGAGTGGCCAGAAAAAAAGCCATTGCTTAAAGAAAAGAATAAGCAAACACGTTTGGTGTTCGCCAAAAGTCATGTGGGAGACTCCCCAAACATATGGAAGAAGGTACTCTGGTCAGATGAGACTCAAATGTAGCTTTTTGGCCATCAAGGAAAACATAATGTCTGGCACAAACCCAACACCTCGCAATACCCTGAGAACACCATCCCCACAGTGAAGCATGGTGGTGGCAGCATCATGCTGTGGGGATGTTTTTCATTGGCAGGGACTGGGAAACTGGTCAGAACTGAAGGAATGATGGATGGCGCTAAATACAGGGAAATTCTTGAGGGAAACCTGTTTCAGTCTTCCAGAGATTTGAGACTGGGACAGAGATTCACCTTCCAGCAGGACAATGACCCTAAGCATATTGCTAAAGCAACAGTTGAGTGGTTTAAGGGGAAACATTTAAATGTCTTGGAATGGCCTAGTCAAAGCCCAGATCTCAATCCAAAAGATTGCTGGTCACGAGTGGAACCCATCCAAATTGAATGAGCTAGAGCAGTTTTGCCTTGAAGAATGGGCAATTATCCCAGTGGCTAGATGTGCCAAGCTTATAGAGACATACCCCAAGAGACTTACAGCCTTTATTGCTGCAAAATGTGGCTCTACAAAGTATTGACTTTGGAAGGTGAATAGTTATAGTTATGCACGCTCATTTTTTTTGTCTTATTTCTTGTTTGTTGCACAAGAAAAAATATTTTGCATCTTCAAAGTGGTAGGCATGTTGTGTACATCAAATGATACAACCCCCCAAAATCTATTTTAATTCCAGGGTGTAAGGCAACAAAATAGGAAAAATGCCAAGGGGGGTGAATACTTTTGCAAGCCACTGTATATATAATACCAGTCATTAGCTTGGACACACCTACTCATTCAAGGGTTTTTCATTATTTTTAAAATGTTCTACATTCTAGAACAATAATGAAGACATATAAACTATGAAATAACACATATGGAATCATGTAGTAACCAAGAAAGTGTTATATATTTTATATTTGAGATTCTTCAAAGTAGCCACCCTTTGCCTTGATGGCAGCTTTACACACTCTTGGCATTCTCTCAACCAGCTTCATGAGGTAGTCAGCTGAAATGCATTTCAATTAACAGGTGTGCCTTGTTAAAAGTTAATTTGTGGAATTTCTTTCCTTCTTAACGCATTTGAGCCAATCAGTTGTGTTATGACAAGTAGGGGTGGCATACAGAAGATATCCCTATATGATAAAAGACCAAGTCCATATTATGGCAAGAACAGGTCAAATAAGCAAAGAGAAACAACAGTTCATCATTACTTTAAGACATGAAGGTCAGTCAATTCGGAAAATTTCAAGAACTTTCAAAGTTTCTTCAAGTACAGTCTCAAAAACCATCAAGCGCTATGATGAAACTGGCTCTCATGAGGACCGCCACAGGAAAGTAAGACCCAGAGTTACCTCTGCTGCAGAGGATAAGTTCATTAGAGTTAACTGCACCTCAGATTACAGCCCTAATAAATGCTTCACATAGTTCAAGTAACAGACACATCTCAACATCAGCTGTTCAGAGGAGACTGCGTGAATCAGGCCTTCATGGTCGAAATTGCTGCAAAAAAACACTACTAAAGGACACCAATAAGAAAAAGAGACTTGCTTGGGCCAGGAAACACAAGCAGTGGACATTAGACCGATGGAAATATATGCCATCCCATTGCTTAGTGGGACTATCATTTGTTTTTCAACAGGACAATGTCCCAGAACACACCTCCAGGCTGTGTAAGGGCTATTTGACCAAGGAGAGTGATGGAGTGCTGCATCAGATGACCTGGCCTCCACAATCACCCGACCGCAACCTAATTGAGATGGTTTGGGATGAGTTGGACCGCAGAGTGAAGGAAAAGCAGTGAACAAGTTCTCAGCATATGTGGGAACTCCTTTTTTTCAAATCAAATCAAATTTTATTGGTCACATACACATGGTTAGCACATGTTAATGCAAGTGTAGTGAAATGCTTGTGCTTCTAGTTCCGACAGTGCAGTAATATCTAACAAGTAATCTAACAATTCCCCATAAACAACCTAATACACACAAATCTATAGGGGTGAATGAGAATATGTATGAGCGGCATAGGCAAGGTGCAGTAGATGGTATAAAATATAGTATATACATGTGATATGAGTAATGTAAGATATGTAAACATTGTTAAAGTGGCATTATTTCAAGTGGCATTGTTTAAAGTGAGTAGTGATCCATTTATTAGTGTCCAGTGATTGGGTCTCAATGTAGGCAGTAACCTCTCTGAGTTAGTGATTGCTGTTTAGCAGTCTGATGGCCTTGAGAGAGAAGCTGTTTTTCAATCTCCCGGTCCCAGCTTTGATGCATCTGTACTGACCTCGCCTTCTGGATGATAGCAGTGTGAACAGGCAGTGGCTCGGGTGGTTGTTGTCCTTGATGATCTTTTTGGCCTTCCTGTGACATCGGGTGCTGTAGGTGTCATGGAGGGCAGGCAGTTTGCCCCCGGTGATGCGTTGTGCAGACCGCACCAACCTCTGGAGAGCCTTGCGACTGAGGGCTCCTGCAGCCCCTGCAGTTGCCGTACCAGGCTGTGATACAGCCCGACATGATGCTCTCGATTGTGCATCTGTAAAAGTTTGTCAGGGTTTTGGGTGACAAATCACATTTCTTCAGTCTCCTGAGGTTGAAGAGGCGCTGTTGCACCTTCTTCACCACACTGTCTGTGGGCCATTTCAGTTTGTCTGTGATGTGTACACCGAGGAACTTAAAACTTTCCACCTTCTCCACTGCTGTCCCTTCGATGTGGATAGGGGGGTGCTCCCTCTGCTGTTTCCTGAAGTCCACGATCATCTCCTTTGTTTTGTTGACGTTGAGTGAGAGGATGTTTTCCTGACACCACACACCGCGTGCCCTTACCACCTCCCTGTAGGCTGTCTCATCATTGTTGGTGATCAGGCCCACTACTGTTCTGTCGTCTGCAAACTTGATGATTGAGTTGGAGGAGTGCATGGCCACGCAGTCATAGGTGAACAGGGAGTACAGGAGAGGGCTGAGCACACACCCTTGTGGGGCCCCAGTGTTGAGGGTCAGCAAAGTGGAGATGTTGTTTCCTATCTTCACAACCTGGGGGCGGCCGTCAGAAAGTCCAGGACCCAGTTGCACAGGGTGGGGTTGAGACCCAGGGCCTCCAGCTTGATGATGAGCTTGGAGGGTACTATAGTGTTGAATGCTGAGCTGTAGTAAATGAACAGAATTGTTTCATAGGTATTATTTTTGTCCAGATGGGATAGGGCAGTTTGCAGTGTGATGGCGATTGCGTGATCTGTGGACCTGTTGGGGCGGTTTGCAATCTGAAGTAGGTCTAGGGTGGCCGGGTAAGGTGGTGGCGATATGTCCCTTGACTAGTCTCTCAAAACACTTCATGATGACAGAAGTAAGTGCTACGGGGCGGTAGTCATTTTGTTTAGTTATCTTTGCCTTCTTGGGTACAGGAACAATGAAAGTAATCTTGAAGCATGTGGGGACAACAGACTGGGATAGGGAGTCGATTGAATATGTCCATAAACACACCAGCCAGCTGGTCTGCGCATGCTCTGAGGACATGGCTAGGGATGCCGTCTGGCCCAGCAGCCTTGCGAGGGTTAACCTGTTTGGGGTAGGGGGCAGTATTGAGAATTTTGGAAAAAATATGTTCCCATTTTTAACTGCCTCCTACACCAACTCAGAAGCTAGAATATGCATATTATTGTTCAGGTTTGGATAGAAAACACTCTGAATTTTCTAAAACTGTTTGAATGGTGTCTGTGAGTATAACAGAACTCCTATGGCAGGCAAAAACCTGACAAGGTTTCAAGCAGGAAGTACCCTGTCTGACAAGGAGTCGTGCGTCTTGCATCTTTTTATTGAAAAGTAAGGATCTTAGCTGTAACGTGACAATTCCCAGGGCTCCAATAGGCTCTCAGAGCCCGCGAAATAACTGAAGGTTTACGAGGGAGCCTCAGGTTGAAACAGATTATCGCCTTTTGTAAGTGGATGCTCAGAGGACCTTTGAATGATGCGCGTGCATGAGTCGCTCCCGAGGAGAAATTTTATTCGGCTGTTTAGGCTCAATGCATACTCCCGGTCGGAATATTATCACTTCTCTACGACATAAATGGCATAAAAATTGGTTTTAAACAGCGGTTGACATGCTTCGAAGTACGGTAATGGAATATTTAGACATTTTTGACACGCCAATGCGCCATGCGCAAGACCGTGAAGAAGCATTCTAGAACTCACGAACAAAACGTCGCTGTTTGGATATAACGATGGATTATTTGGGACCAAACCAACATTTGTTATTGAAGTAGAAGTCCTGGCAGTGTATTCTGATGAAGAACAAGCAAGGTAAGAACATTTTTCTTATAGGAAATGTGATTTTGGTGGATGCTGACCTGGGTGGGTATCTAAATAGCTAGCCCTGTAATGCCGGGCTATGTACTTAGATTATTGCAAAATGTGCTTCATCCGAAAAGCTATTTTAAAATCGGACATATCGAGTGCATAGAGGAGTAATGTATCTATAATTCTTAAAATAATTGTTATGCTTTTTGTGAACGTTTATCGTGAGTAATTTAGCAAACTGTTAGTAAATTCAACGGAAGTTTGCCGGGGGTTATGCGTTTTCTGAACGTCACATGCTAACGCAAAAAGCTGTTTTTTGATATAAATATGAACTTGATTGAACAGACATGCATGTATTGTATAACACAATGTCCTAGGTGTGTCATCTGATGAAGATCATCAAAGGTTAGTGCTGCATTTAGCTATGGTTTGGGTTTGTGTGACATTATATGCTAGCTTGAAAAATGGCTGTCTGATTTTTTCTGGCTGGGCACTCTGCTGACATAATCTAATGTTTTGCTTTCGTTGTAAAGCCTTTTTGAAATCGGACAGTGGGGTTAGATTAACGAGATTCTTGTCTTTAAATAGCTGTAAAATAGTCATATGTTTGAGAAATTGAAGTAATAGTATTTCTAACGATTCAAAAATCGCGCCACTGGAATTTCAGTAGCTGTTACGTAGGTGGGACGAAATCGTCCCACATACCCCAGAGAGGTTAACTTCTCTAGGGTAGGGGGCAGTATTTTGACGTCCGGTGAAAAGTGTGCCCGTAATAAACTGCCTGCTACCCAGACCCAGAATGTAGGGTATGCATATTATTAGTAGATTTGGATAGAAAACATTCTGAGGTTTCTAAAACTGTTTGAATGATGTCTGTGAGTATAACAGAACTCATATGGCAGGTAAAAACCTGAGAAAAATCCAACCAGAAAGTGGGAAATCTGAGGCTTGTAGTTTTTTCAAGTGATTGCCTATCCAACACACAGTGACTTAGGGTTCATTTTGCACTTCCTAAGATTTCCACTAGATGTCAACAGTCTTTAGAAAGTTGTTTGAGACTTCTATGGTGAACAGAGAGCGAACAAAGGAAGTTGGAAGTTGTTGACTCAGGAAAGGACATGAGTTCATAGGCGTGCATTCACGTGAGAGGTAGCTGTGTTCCATTACATTTTTCAAGACATTGGAATCGTCCGGTTGGACTATTATTGAAGTTTTATGTTAAAAAGGCCCTAAAGATTGATGCTATACATCGTTTTACATGTTTCTACGAACGTAAATAGAACTTTTTTGGACTTTTCGTCGTGAAATTCTCGGCGCGCTTCCTACATTTGGAGTAGCTTACTGAACGCGCTAACAACAAGCAGGTATTTGGACATACTCAGATTATTGCAAAGTGTGCTTTCCCCGTGAAGCTTTTTTGAAATCTGTCACAGCGGTTGCATTAAGGAGATGTTTATCTATAATTCTTTGAATAACAGTTTAATATTTTATCAACGTTTATGATGAGTATTTCTATAAATTGATGTGCTCGTTCACCGGAAGTTTTTGAAGGAAAAACATTTCTGAACATTACGGGCCAATGTAAAATGGGATTTTTGGATATAAATATGAACTTTATCGTGCAAAACATACATGTATTGTGTAACATGAAGTCCTATTAATGCCATCTGATGAAGATCATCAAAGGTTAGTGCTTAATTTTAGCTGTATTTCTGTTTTTTGTGACGCCTCTCCTTGGTTGGAAAATGGCTGTGTGGCTTTTATTTTTTAGGCTCTGTCCTAACATAATCTAATGTTTTGCTTTCGCCATAAAGCCTTTTTGAAATCGGACAATGTGGTTGGATTAACGAGAGTCTTATCTATAAAATGGTGTATAATACTTGTATGTGTGAGAAATTTGAATTATGAGATATACCCAAGAAAGGTTAACAAGTTTAAATGTTTTACTCACGTCAGCCACAGAGAAGGAGATGAGGGGACACAGTCTTTATTAGCGAGCTGCGACGGTGGCACTGTATTATCCTCAAAGCGGGCAAAGAAGGTGTTTAGTCGGTGTCCGTGATGTGACTGTTTTTGTTTTTGTAGTCCATGATTTCCTGTAGACCCTGCCACATACGTTTCGTGTCTGAGCCGTTGAATTGCGACTCCACCTTGTCCTTGTACTGGAATTTTGCTTGTATGATTGCCTTGCGGAGGGAATAACTACAATGTTTGAATTCAGCGAATGCCGCCATCCATCCACGGTTTCTGGTTAGGGTAGGTTTTAATAGTAACAGTGGGTACAACATCTCCAATGCACTTCTTAATGAACACACTTACCGAGTCAGTGTATAGGTCAATGTTGTTCTCTGAGGCTGACCGGAAACATATTCCAGTCCGCGTGATCAAAACAATCTTGAAGCTTGGCATCTGATTGGTCTGACCAGCATTGAATGGTTCTCGTCACTGGAACATCCTGTTTGAGTTTCTGCCTATAAGACGGAACGAGCAAGATGGCGTCATGGTCGGATTTGCCAAAGGGAGGACGGGGGAGGGCTTTGTATGCATCGGAAAGTTAGAGTAGCAGTGATCGAGAGTATTAGCCCTGCGAGTCGTGCAATCAATATGCTGATAGAATTTAGGAAGCCTTGTTCTCAAATTTGCTTTGTTAAAATCCCCAGCTACTATAAATGCAGCCTCTGGATATATCGTGTTTCCAGTTTACATAGTCCAGTGAAGTTCCATTAGGGCCTTATTGGTGTTTGCTTGAGGGGGAATGTACACGACTGTGACTGTAACTGACAAGAATTCCTTGGTAGGTAAAATGGCTGGCATTTGATTGTAAGGAATTCTAGGGTGGGTGAGCAGAAGGACTTGAGTTCCTGTATGTTGTTATGATTGCCCTATGAGTCGTTAATCATAAAGCATAGACCCCTGCCCTTCCTCTTCCCAGAGAGGTGTTTATCTCTGTCTGCACGATGCATGGAGAAGCCCGGTGACTGAACCGATTCCGACAACACATCCAGATAGAGCCATGTTTCCGTGAAACAGAGAATGTTGCAATCTCTGATGTCTCTCTGGAAGGCAACCCTTGCTCGAATTGTGTCTACCTTGTTGTCAAGAGACTGGAAAAGATTGTTGGAAAAGCATTCCTCATGAAGCTGGTTGAGAGAAGCCCAAGAGTGTGCAAAGCTGTCATCAAGGCAAATGGTGGCTACTTTGAAGAAAATATGTTTTGATTTGTTTAACACTTTTTTGGTTACTACATTATTCCATATGTGTTATTTCATAGTTGTGATGTCGTCACTATTATTCTACAATGTAGAAAATAGTAAAAATAAAGACCCTTGAATGAGTAGATTTGTCCAAACTTTTGACTGGTATTTTGTCTACACTACCGTTCAAAAGTTTGGGGTCACTTAGAGATGTCCTTGTTTTTGAAAGAAAAGCTACTTTTTCCATTAAAATAACATCAAATTGATCAGAAATACTGTGTAGACATTGTTAATGTTGTAAATGATTATTGTTGCTGGAAACGGCTGATTTTTAATGGAATATCTACATAGGCGAACAGAGGCCCGTTATCAGCAACCATCACTCTTGTGTTCCAATGACACGTTGTGTTAGCTAATCCAAGTTTATCATTTTAAAAGGCTAATTGATCATTAGAAAACCCTTTTGCAATTTTGTTATCACAGCTGAAAACTGTTGTGCTAATTAAAGAAGCAATAAAACTGCCTTTCTTTAGACTCGTTGAGTATCTGGAGCATCAGCATTTGTTGGTTCGATTACAGGCTCAAAATGGCCAGAAACAAAGACCTTTCTTCTGAAACTCATCAGTCTATTATTGTTCTGAGAAATGGCTATTCTATGCGAGAAACTGCAAAAAAACTGAAGATCTTGTACAATGCTGTGCACTACTCCCTTCACAGAACAGCACAAACTGTCTCTAACCAGAATAGAAAGAGGAGCAGGAGGCCCCGGTGCACAACTGAGCAAGTACATTAGAGTGTCTAGTTTGAGAAACAGACGCCTCACAAGTCCTCAACTGGCAGCTGTATTAAATAGTACCCGCAAAACACCAGTCTCAACGTCAACAGTGAAGAGGCGACTCTGGGATTCTGGCCTGCTTGTCAACTGTGGGACCTTATATAGACAGGTGTGTTTCTTCCTAAATCATGTCCAAACAACTGAATTGGCCACAGGCTGGGATTGGAACCAAAATAGTTTTTTTTCAGAACCAATATTTTTTTCATTCCGTTCCACTGTTCCGACCAGTAAAATAAAGTTCTGAACCGGTTCGAACCAAAAAAAGTAATGATTTATATAATTCCTTTCTGCTCCTTTTTTAACTTGTGAAATCAACAGTTTTTTTACATTTAGCTCATTAAATGACTTAACCAATCAGTGTGGATAGAGCAGGCAAACTAGATCTTTACATGCATGATGGACAGACAGGTGTAGCCTATGGCGCAAGATGCAACATACATTTTGGGTGGGGCGAGAGTGAGAGAGGGTTGAGGTGGAGGTTTGAAGCTCTGTGCATCTTGTTATGACTTATTTCTGAATTAGGTCCACAGAATTGTATCTAGGAGGAGCGGCCTCTATGGAGGAACTTTGAATGTCCTTTCAGCTAGCTTTGGACATTCTGGTGCAGAGCTGCACCAGAATAAAAACACTTTTTACCTTTTGTAGTTAATTAATTCAATGTGAAACATCCTAACTAGGCATCTAGTATCCTTAACTAATATTGAAAAAGTTAATCCATTCTTCTCTAACTAATCAAAAAATTGCTCTCCCTATCTTCTGAATCACGCTTGTAAAGTCAGTACAGTAGCCAATGCTTCAGAGGGGGGAGTGGCAAGTAGCCTAACCATGCACACACACTGGCAAAGATTTTCAGACACTGGAATCCATTTCTGAGTGACAGAGTGAGGGCTTTGTATAGGCTCTGTGTTGTGTTTTTTGGGGGGACTAGAAAATTGCCTGGAACGTAAAATAACGCTCTGAACCGGTTCCCATGCTTTAAAATAAAGGTTCTGTTCCAGAACATTATGGGTCACTTTCGTTCCGGTTTTCAGTTCTGTTCCCTGGACCGGTTGCAACCCCCGTTTTGCCCTTAGAACAGCCTCAATTCGTTGGAGCATGGACTCTACAAGGTGTCGAAAACGTTCCACCGGGATGCTGGCCCATGTTGACGCTAATGCTTCCAACAGTTGTGTCAAGTTGGCTGGATGTCCATTGGCTGGTGGACCATGCACACAGGAAACTGCTGAGTGTGAAAAACCCTGCAGCATTGCACTTCATGACACAAACCGGTGCGCTTAGCAACTACTACCATACCCCGTTCAAAAGCACTCCAATCTTTTGTCTTGCCGATTCACCCTCTGAATGGCACACATGCACAAACCATGTCTCAAATGTCTCAAGGCTTACAAATCCTTCTTTAACCTGTCTCCTCCCCTCCATCTACACTGATTGAAGTGGATTTAACAGCTGACGTCAATAAAGGATCATAGCTTTCACCTGGATTTACCTGGTCAGTCTAAGTCATGGAAACAGCAGGTGTTCTTAAAGTTTTGTACACTCAGTGTATGTTCTTTACTATACATTATTCATAGAAAGTTTGAAGCATAGCATAAGGTAACCAGTCCATCCAGTATGCATATTAATACAGTCCACACTCAAAGGCGATTACCAGAATAAGTTTAATTATATAGGCTAGACCAATTGTGTACCAAAGACACCTTAAATCAGTTTTTCTGCCATGCATAATATGTGGTAGGCTATGTATTGTATAACGACACAATCATTATTTTAATTCAGGTTATTTTTTCGAGTTTGGGCTCATATATAGGCCTATGAGTATGCATAAGCATATGGGTGTATTGAATGAATCATCACCTTAGAAAGTGCTATCCATTTCATTGTGTTAGGCTTTCAAACAACAACCATGTTTTCCACTCAGATTCAACCTGTATTCTGAACTTCTTTCTTCGAATTGATCAATCACAGTGAGGTGAGTTTTAAAAGCACAAACTGTTTTGATGATAAGTGTTTGATGTGATTTTTGATCTCATTTGCATTGCTGCCATAGTGGTTAGAGGGACAATGGAGCCCTGAGTACCAGGCCATTAGGACCCAATGGTCATTAGCAAGTTGGGTATTACGAAGGCATGTCCAGAGTGCATAAGAGGAGATTACCGTGGAATTTTACTGTGGTCATGACACATCACTGCCAGTGTGGAGGTAATATGGTCACCGCAACAGGCCTAGGTGCAACTCAATATTAGGAAGGTTCCTAATGTTTCTTATGCTTTGTACACTCAGTGTATATACCGTATAATGGTGTGTATAGACAGTATGAACAGTATATGAATAGAAAAGGTGTGTACAGCAGTAGTTATATAGGGTGATCCATGACTAGAATACAGTATATACTTATGAAGTGGGTAAAACAGTATGTAAACATTATTAAAGTGACCAGTGTTCAATGACTATGTACAGTTGAAGTCGGAAGTGTACATACACTGAGGTTGGAGTCATTAAAATTCGTTTTTCAACCACTCCACAAATTTCTTGTTAACAAACTATAGTTTTGGCAAGTCGGTTAGGACATCTACTTTGTGCATGACATAAGTAATCTTTCCAACAATAGTTTACAGACAGATTATTTCACTTATAATTCAATTATGTCATGGCTTTAGAAGCTTCTGATAGGCTAATTGACATCATTTGAGTCAATTGGAGGTGTTTCTGTGGATGTATTTCAAGGCCTACCTTCAAACTCAGTGGCTCTTTTCTTGACATCATGGGAAAATCAAAAGAAATCAGCCAAGATCTCCAAAAAACTATTGTAGACCTCCACAAGTCTGGTTCATCCTTGGAAGCAATTTCCAAATGCCTGAAGGTACCACGTTCATCTGTACAAACAATAGCACGCAAGTATAAACACCATGGGACCACGCAGCCGTCATACCGCTCAGGAAGGAGATGCGTTCTGTCTCCTAGAGATGAACGTACTTTGGTGTGAAAAGTGCAAATCAATCCCAGAACAACAGCAAAGGACCTTGTGAAGATGCTGGAGGAAACAGGTACAAAAGTATCTATATCCACAGTAAAACGAGTCCTATATCGACATAACCTGAAAGGCCGCCGCTACTCCAAGGAAGAAGCCACTGCTCCAAAACCGCCATAAAAAAGACAGACTACGGTTTGCAACTGCACATGGGGACAAAGATTGTACTTTTTGGAGAAATGTCCTCTGGTCTGATGAAACAAAAATAGAACTGTTTAGCCATAATGACCATCGTCATGTTTGGAGGAAAAAGGGGGAGACTTGCAAGCTGAAGAACACCATCCCAACCGTGAAGCATGGGGGTGGCAGCATCATGTTGTGCGGGTGCTTTGCTGCAGAAGGGACTGGTGCACTTCACAAAATAGATGGCATCATGAGGTAGGAAAATGATGTGCATATATTGAAGCAACATCTCAAGACATCAGTCAGGAAGTTAAAGCTTGGTCGCAAATGGGTCTTCCAAATGGACAATGACCCCAAGCATACTTCCAAACTTGTGGCAAAATGGCTTAAGGACAACAAAGTCAAGGTATTGGAGTGGCCAGCACAAAGTCCTGACCTCAATCCTATAGAACATTTGTGGGCAGAACTGAAAAAGTGTGTGCGAGCAAGGAGGCCAACAAACCTGACTCAGTTACACCAGCTCTGTCAGGAGGAATGGGCCAAAATTCCCTCAAATTATCGTGGGAAGCTTTTTGCGGGCTACCCTAAACGTTCGACCCAAGTTAAACAATTTAAAGGCCATGCTCCCAAATACTAATTGAGTGTATGTAAACTTCTGACCCACTGGGAATGTGATGAAATAAATAAAAGCTGAAATAAATCATTCTCTCTAATATTATTCTGACATTTCACATTCTTAAAATAAAGTGGTGATCCTAACTGACCTAAGACAGGGATTTTTTACTATGATTAAATGTCAGGAACTGTGAGAAACTTAGTTTAAATGTGTTTGGCTAAGGTGTATGTAAACTTACGACTTCAACTGTACGTAGGGCAGCAGTCTCTAAGGTGCAGGGTAGAATACTGGGGGGTAACCGTCTAGTAACAGTGACTAAGGTTTAGGGAAGGGTACTGGGCAAAGGCCAGCTAGTGGTTACTATTTAACAGTCTGATGGCCTGGAGATAGAAGCTATTTTTCAGTCTCTTCGTCGCAGCTTTGATGCACCTGTACTCTCTCCGCCTTCTAGATTGTTGCGGGGTTGAGGTCCTTGATGATCTTCTTGGCCTTCCTGTGACACCGGGTTCTGTAGATGTCCTTGAGGGCAGGCAGCGTGACCCCGGTGATGCGTGAGGCTGACCGCACCACCCTCTGGAGAGCCCTGCGGTTGTGGACGGTGCAATTGCCATACCAGGCGATGATATAGCCCGACAGAATGCTCTCAATGGTGCATCTGTAGTAGTTCGTAAAGATATTAGTGGCCAAGCCAAATTTCTTCAGCCTACTGAGGTTGAAGAGGTGCTGTTGCGCCTTCTTCACCTCACTGTCTGTGTGAATGGACCATTTCAGGTCCTCAGTGATATGCACGCCGAGGAACTTGAAGCTCTCTCCAAGCCTTGTGAATAACACAGCAGCAGCGTCCTTATCTGACTAGGAGAAGTGGGAATTGCTTCTGAAATTAATCACAACTCAGTAAGGTGAGAAATTCAAATGAATCAAAATCGGATGCAGTGAGGCTCATTTGGTTGAGCATGGTGTTCGCAACGCCAGGGTTGTGGGTTTGATTCCCACGGGGGACCAGTACGGAGAAACAATGTATGAAATGTATGCATTCACTACTGTAAGTCGCTCTGGATAAGAGCGTCTGCTAAATGACTAAAACGTAAAAATATACATTTTAATATTTAATGTTTATAATCTGGAATGGCATCTGCTTCTCTCTAAAAGAAAATGTATTAGGTGGTGGCAATCAATTGAAATACAGTTTTATTCTATAGCAACGCACGTTGATGCTTTCATATTGTACAATAATAACAATAATTGCAAAAACCTTTGGCTAAAAGAGAAAACTTAGCAAATGAAATCTCACATTGTTTCGCCAACATCAAAGGTATTTTCATCTTCCCCTGCCAAGAATTAATTCCATTACTCAAGGATTTGTCTCTATTTTGGTGACCATTACCCAGTAACTGTGTCTATGTCTACCCCTACAGCTACTGTAAGAGGTTAATGAACATTGCATCGAGCAGTTGGTTTAATGATCTTATTCCTAATGATAATGACTGTTGTTATGATCCATTATTTCACCATCCTACAGTAACTGTTGTCATTTGGCAACAAAGTCATGATGTATTCAGCAAAGAGGACAAATCAGACAAATCACTGTTCTCAACATAGACAATGCTGGGGTTGTATTTAGTGATACTAAAAACGATGTTAGATGATGTGGTGATTGTGTGGGGGGTCTCGCTTTGCAGCGGGGTTGTGTTTTTAGGATGCTCTTTTCCGCAAGACTCTTGGGAGGTTGGGGAAACTGTGTGTGCGTGTGCATGCTTGCGCTTGTCTCTTTCTCCCCAAGACTGTGAGTGTGTGAGTCACAGGTCTAATGGCAGTCTATTCAGGCAGCGGAACAGTCTAACAATCTAAGAAGATAGCCTCTCTCTGTCCTTTATATACACCGGGAGAGGGAGCTAGCTAGCTAGCATTATAATCCTATTTTAGAATTAGAAACAAGATCATGTATTACTCTAACATATTAATGAGACTGGAGTATAGCCCCAAAGCACTTACTAAGCTGGCATAAGGAAATTGTATTTTTATGCACTTCATTTGTTTCCTATGAACGTCTCGTATCTTCATCAACAAATCACATGTTCATACACACTAGGCCAAGCAGTCAGTAGCGCCTGTAACAGGAACACCGTGGACAGAAAAAAAACTGCAAATGATTTCCTTCAAGCATGACACATTCATCTGACATCTCCCCATGAAAGAAACTACTAATACATTTGCTATGTATCTCCCCTCACCCACATTGCCCTAATTTCATAGACAACACAGAAAACAGAAAAAGATGCCTCTTCACGATTTGCATCTAAATGAGAGGCAATGTTTTAACATTTATCCACAGACTAAAAGAGACCATTTTATCTGTGCAGCCGACCGTGTTCAATCCAGAGGATATTTTTTTTTTGTAGTTATAATGGCTGGGATTATTGAAGCATAATGCCACTGCCTAGTCAAGGGTAGCAACATGACAGCATAACTCATAAGGCATGAATGACTGAGTTAGTAACATAGGGAGCATCATGTACCATACAGCTGTTTAAAGCAGTGAGCGCAGCTGAAATGGTGTAGAAACAATGTGTAGAAATCAGTCCAGAGTGACGCAATCTGCAATATTAGTAATACTCCATTGACTCAGGGTGTGATACTGTAGTAATTGTCTGCTGTGCTGCAGGGAATTAAACAAGGTCTGAATAGCACTGACCCTCTTTTGAATTTCATAAAGTTATCGCAGAGTTAATTAACGGGTGCTGAGAGTTTAACAAGGAACCATGGCGGTGGTATGATTCATAGAGACAATGATAGACGTCGAACAAATGTGGCGTATCTTTGAGACAGACCCTGGTGTGGTGGAGCCGGTGTGGGGGGTTTTGCTGTAGGGGTATAGGCTTACAGCATAGTAACCAGGGGTGTCATGCACCCATTATTTTAGAGGGGGCACAAAGACATGAGGATGGAGGGGGCATAGAGAATTTTGCCTTTTACATTTTTCAAACACCTGAATCAAGCAATCTAAAGCCATAACCACTATGGCTACTTCTGTCAAGACTATGTAAACTGCTCAAAAAAATAAAGGGAACACTAAAATAACACATCCTAGATCTGAATGAATGAAATAATCTTAGTAAATACTTTTTTCTTTACATAGTTGAATGTGCTGACAACAAAATCACACAAAAATAATCAATGGAAATAATCAATTTACCAATTTATCAACCCATGGAGGTCTGGATTTGGAGTCACACTCAAAATTAAAGTGGAAAACCACACTACAGGCTGATCCAACGTTGATGTAATGTCCTTAACCTCCCTGGGCAAGGTGGGGCTAGTCAACAGCCAGTGGAATCGCGTGGCGCGAAATACAAATACCTCATAAATGCTATTACTTCAATTTCTCAAACATATGACTATTTTACACCATTTTAAAGACAAGACTCTCATTAATCTAACCACATTGTCCGATTTCAAAAAGGCTTTACAGCGAAAGCAAAACATTAGATTATGTCAGGAGAGTACCCTGCCAAAAATAATCACACAGCCATTTTCAAAGCAAGCATATATGTCACAAAAACCAAAACCACAGCTAAATGCAGCACTAACCTTTGATGATCTTCATCAGATGACACTCCTAGGACATTATGTTATACAATACATGCATGTTTTGTTCAATCAAGTTCATATTTATATCAAAAAACAGCTTTTTACATTAGCATGTGAGGTTCAGAACTAGCATACCCACCGCAAACTTCCGGTGAATTTACTACATTACTCACGATTAACGTTCACAAAATACAAAACAATTATTTTAAGAATTATAGATACAGAACTCCTTTATTCATTCACGGTGTCAGATTTTAAAATAGCTTTTCGGCGAAAGCACATTTTGCAATATTCTGAGTAGATAGCCCGGCCATCACGGCTAGCTAATTTGACACCAACCAAGTTTGGCCCTCACCAAACTCAGATTTACTATAAGAAAAATTGGATTACCATTGCTGTTCTTAGTCAGAATGCACTCCCAGGACTTCTACTTCAACAACAAATGTTCTTTTGGTTCGAAATAATCCATAGTTATATTGAAATAGCTCCGTTGTGTTCGTGCGTTGAGGTCACTATCCAAAGGGTGACGTGCGGGCGCATTTCGTGACAAAACATTTCAAAATATTCCATTACCGTACTTCGAAGCATGTCAAACGCTGTTTAAAATCAATTTTTATGCAATTTTTCTCGTAAAATAGCGATAATATTCCAACCAGGCGACGTTGTATTTGTTCAAAGACTGAAAGAAAAACATGGAGTCCTCTCGTGGATGCGCACTCCAGTGTCATTGTTCCCTGCCTGACCTCTCACAAAAACCCCTGCTGTTTTTCGCCCAGAGACTGCAGAGACGTCATTCCACATTCTGGCGCCTTCTGAGAGCCAATGGAAGCCTTAGAAAATGTCACGTTACAGCAGAGATGCTGTATTTTTGAAAGAGATGCCCTAGAAGGAGAACAAATTGTCAGACAGGGCACTTCCTGTATGGAATCTTCTCAGGTTTTGGCCTGCCATATGACTTCTGTTATACTCACAGACACCATTCAAACAGTTTTAGAAACTTTAGAGTGTTTTCTATCCAAATCTACTAATTATATGCATATTCTAGTTTCTGTAACCAGATTAAATCGGGTACGTTTTTTATCCGGCCGTGAAAATACTGCCCCCTATCCCAAAC
Organism: Salmo trutta; assembly: GCF_901001165.1. Taxonomy (NCBI): domain Eukaryota; kingdom Metazoa; phylum Chordata; class Actinopteri; order Salmoniformes; family Salmonidae; genus Salmo; species Salmo trutta. The sequence goes on from NC_042991.1 coordinate 16,972,804, forward strand.
AGGTTAAAACAAGTCAAAATGAGGCTCAGTAGTGTGTGTGGCCTCCAAGTGCCTGTATGACCTCCCTACAACGCCTGGGCATGCTCCTGATGAGGTGGTGGATGGTCTCCTGAGGGATCTCCTCCCAGACCTGGACTAAAGCATCCGCCAACTCCTGGACAGTCTGTGGTGCAACGTGGCGTTGGTGGATGGAGCGAGACATGATGTCCCAGATGTGCTCAATTGGATTCAGGTCTGGGGAACGGGCGGGCCAGTCCATAGCATCAATGCCTTCCTCTTGCAGGAACTGCTGACACACTCCAGCCACATGAGGTCTAGCATTGTCTTGCATTAGGGCCAACCGCACCAGCATATGGTCTCACAAGCTGTCTGAGGATCTCATCTCGATACCTAATGGCAGTCAGGCTACCTCTGGCGAGCACATGGAGGGCTGTGCGGCCCCCCAAAGAAATGCCACTCCACACCATGACTGACCCACCGCCAAACCGGTCATGCTGGAGGATGTTGCAGGCAACAGAACGTTCTCCACGGCGTCTCCAGACTCTGTCACGTCTGTCACATGTGCTCAGTGTGAACCTGCTTTCATCTGTGAAGAGCACAGGGTGCCAGTGGCGAATTTGCCAATCTTGGTGTTCTCTGGCAAATGCCAAACGTCCTGCACGGTGTTGGGCTGTAAGCACAACCTCCACCTGTGGACGTCGGGCCCTCATACCACCCTCATGGAGTCTGTTTCTGACCGTTTGAGCAGACACATGCACATTTGTGGCCTGCTGGAGGTAATTTTTCAGGGCTCTGGCAGTGCTCCTCCTGCTCCTCCTTGCACAAAGGCGGAGGTAGCGGTCCTGCTGCTGGGTTGTTGCCCTCCTACGGCCTCCTCCACGTCTCCTGATGTACTGGCCTGTCTCCTGGTAGCGCCTCCATGCTCTGGACACTACGCTGACAGACACAGCAAACCTTCTTGCCACAGCTCGCATTGATGTGCCATCCTGGATGAGCTGCACTACCTGAGCCACTTGTGTGGGTTGTAGACTCCGTCTCATGCTACCACTAGAGTGAAAGCACCGCCAGCATTCAAAAGTGACCAAAACATCAGCCAGGAAGCATAGGAACTGAGAAGTGGTCTGTGGTCACCACCTGCAGAACCACTCCTTTATTGGGGGTGTCTTGCTAATTGCCTATAATTTCCACCTGTTGTCTATTCCATTTGCACAACAGCATGTGAAATTTATTGTCAATCAGTGTTGCTTCCTAAGTGGACAGTTTGATTTCACAGAAGTGTGATTGACTTGGAGTTACATTGTGTTGTTTAAGTGTTCCCTTTATTTTTTTGAGCAGTGTATATTTTACTGCATAGGATATCTAAGCGTACTGCTTTATCTGTTTAATTGTCATTTTAATGTTGGAAATCACACATCTCAATATAATGCACTAACATGCCTAGGATATTACATCCAAATTACAACACGGCACATGGGATCATAACGCACATCCCTGGTGTACCGGACACCACCGCAGGCCCCACAAGGCAGGGGGGCCCACTAGATCTGGGAGCCCATGCGCCTGTCATCCAAGTCAATTTTTTTGTATTTAATAAATCATTTTGACAGTAACCCTCCAAAAATGTATTCATAAACCTTTTTAATGTCCATATGTACTAGGAAGCTAAGTGTTTGTTTCTTGGGGTTCAGGAATGTGACGGAAAAAGTGAAAATGAAAAAAGAAACTGATTGAAAGTATGAGGGATATCAGTGAACAAATGCTGTGGTCAAGGCTATGATGGCGCAAGTGCAATCAAATCAAATCAAATGTATTTATATAGCCCTTCTTACATCAGCTGATATCTCAAAGTGCTGTACAGAAACCCAGCCTAAAACCCCAAACAGCAAGCAATGCAGGTGTAGAAGCACGGTGGCTAGGAAAAACTCCCTAGAAAGGCCAAAACCTAGGAAGAAACCTAGAGAGGAACCAGGCTATGAGGGGTGGCCAGTCCTCTTCTGGCTGTGCCGGGTGGAGATTATAACAGCACATGGCCAAGATGAGTGGCGCTTACTCAGGTTTTCAAAACTGCATATCAGGCCCGAGAACCTAATGCTTTTATGTTAGTTCTTTATGAGTTTTAGTTTAGAAAATGATCTCCCAGCAGAACAGAATGATCTCCCCGTAAAAACAGCTTGATTGCCGTAGCAACATCAGGGAAACTGGGTAGAAGGGAGTGCTGCTTCAAATGCAGCAGTTCTATAACATCTTTAATTGAGCCTCTCCTTAGTTGCCTGGCTCAACACGTTACGGAAAGAGAGAGACTGTATAGGAAGCTCTGGGGACAGGTCGTCTGGATACTGGACAGCCAATATATTGGCAGATGCAAACAGATTAGCATCTTTAGCTGACAACAGTTCTTTAGGGCTTGAACAAGAACAGCTGTTTGTGATTTCGTTCATACTGGTGAACCGGCGTTTGAGTTGTGTTGTTGCAATATCAACAGACCCTTATCTCTGGTATATCTTGACATGCATCATTCAAGACTAAGTTTAAATTGTGTGCAGCACAAAGGACATATAATATATACACAAAAGTATGCTGACAGGTGTATAAAATTGAGCACACAGCCATGCAATCTTCATAGACAAACATTGGCAGTAGAATGGCCTTATTGAAGAGTTCAATGACTTTCAACGTGGCACTGTCATAGAATGCTACCTTTCTAACAAGTCAGTTTATTGAATTTTCTGTTATTGTAAAGTGGAAATGTATAGGAGCAATAACGGCTCAGCCGTGAAGTGGTAGGCCGCACAGAACGAGACCGCCGAGTGCTGAGGCGTATAGCGCGTAAACATAGTCTGTTCTCGGGTGCAACATTCACTACCGAGTTCCAAACTGCCTTTGGAAGCAACATCAGCACAATAACTGTTCGTCGACAGCTTCATGAAATGGGTTTCCATGGATCACCATGCGCAATGCCAAGTGTCGGCTGGAGTGGTGTAAAGCTCGCCGCCATTAGACTCTGGAGCAGAGGAAACACGTTCTCTGGAGTGATGAATCACGCTTCACCATCTGGTAGTCCAACAGATGACTGGGTTGGTGGATGCCAGGAGAACGCTACTGGCCCGAAAGCATGATGCCAAATGTACATTTTGGTGGAGGAGGAATAGATGTCTGGGGCTGTTTTTCATGGTCCGGGCTAAAACCCTTAGTTCCAGTGAAGGGAAATCTTTACGTTACAATATATAATGACATTCTAGATGATTGTCGGCTACTGTCAGCTACTGTTATTTTTCACTGTCTTTTTTACTGTTGTTTTCATTTCTTTACTTATCTATTGTTCACCTTATACCTTTTTTTTACTTAAAAATTGCCCTGTTGGTTAGAGCATGTAAGTAAGCATTTCACTGTCTACACCTGTTGTATTAGGCACACGTGACAAATAAATGTTGATTTGATTTGATTTTGTGCTTCAAACTTTGTGGCAACAGTTTGGGGAAGGCCCTTCCCTCTTTCAGTATGACAATGCCTCTGTGCACAAAGCGAGGTCCATACAGAAATGGTTTGTCAAGATCAGTGTGGAAGAACTTGACAGGCCTGCACAGATCCCTGACCTCAACCCCATCGAACACCTTTGGGATGAATTGGAATGCAGACTGCGAGCCAGGCCTAATCGCCCGGTCTAATCGCCCAACATCAGTGCTTTGTTTTTTTACGCATGCTGTACACACTTCATCTGTCTCTCATTCACAATTTGACAAGCACTTGATAATGCCTCAAATTTCCTGCCGGCATCCCCCTTGTGTGGCAGTAATGCCCCCTAAAAGAAAGCCATGCCTTTAAGGCTAGTGGCCATTGTGCCCTTTGGCTGAATATAATAATTATAATTCCCTTCTCAGGCTGCTTACTCCGAAGCACCTCTCACTGACATGGCTCTCTTAGATATCTACATTTTTATTAGCCAATCCCAGTCAGGTGATCAGGCCCTTCTCACATCTTAGCTCTGAAGTAGGCTACAAGTGAAGACAGACACATCGGGGATGCAACTGCACACGTCCTTCTTATCGAATTCCGAGGTTCATATTGAAGATGTCCACACTTACTTTTCGTCAGCCAACAAGATGAGTAGGCCTAACGAACAGCAAAAGCACTAGCCTGTCAATCTACTATCCCTAGTGTACAAAAGCTGACTTATTCTATTGGTCAACTTGTCCTTCTGTGCAATAAATAAATATTTCAAACATAGTCTGGGACAGTTGTGGGATGCGATAGATCACAAATTGATACAACCACTCGCATCAAAGAAATGTTTAAAAGTAATGAGGCTAATGCAACAGATCAGAACATTTAGCTTAAAATTTGATAAACTATTAGGCCATTTTTTCACATTATAAGCGTAGAAATGTGGACATGGTAGCGAGAATGTTCCAAAATGCAATCAATTAGCTGGAAAACACCATTCTCAAAAGTAACCGCAAATGAGATTATGAATGTAATGCTTTATTATAAAGGTGCATTTTTTATGGTGAAAATTATCTTCCCCTTATTGAAACTCACGCACTGCCTATGTATGCCAGTTAGGCTCTACACCGGTTGTAAAGCGGATTAATGTGCTTAATTTTAAGAAATTATTTGGTCACTTTTATACAAACCTTATCAAAACATATAGGCCTATGGGCTAGGCTACGGGTGGTGTGCGACTATGATTTGAAAAAGTTGCAAATAAAGGTTGCCTTACTGCACACAAGCTGGGCATCATTCATGTCACGACTTCCGCCGAAGTCGGTCCCTCTCCTTGTTCGTGCGGCATTCGGCGGTCGACGTCACCGGCCTTCTAGCCATCGCCGATCCACTTTTCATTTTCCATTTGTTTTGTCCTTGTCTTACACACCTGGTTTCATTCCCCCAATTACTTATTAATTATTTAACCCTCTGTTCCCCCATGTTTGTTTATGAGTGAATGTTTGTTTGTAATACGGTTCGTTATTGTGGGCTCGAATTATTGCGTTGTATTTGTGTATATTTGAGTAAATTACATTTATTACTCATATCTGCTGTCCTGCGCCTGACTCCTCTACACCAGCTACACACAGGCAATATTACAATTTAAGTGATAATATATCATTCACAAGTGATAATATTGTCACCATCAGCCTATTCTTAATTTAATGTTGTCTTAACATATACTAAATAATATATGTGTCAAATTTGGAAATCGAGACAAGTCCCAAATCCCGTCATCAGCGTGAAGAAAAGACAGAGAAAAAGGGGGTGGAGGGCGGGGTGCCTTGTAAGAATTTGCCAACGAGTAAGTAAACCACCACTACCCTCTGTATTATTGGCCAAGGTGCAATCATTGGAAAACAAACTGGACAATCTACGATTAACCTTCTAGGCCTAGGCGGCTCGCTAGGGATATTAACATTTAGATACATATCACGTCTTATATTGAAAGCTTAAATTCTTGTTAATCTAACTGCACTGTCCGATTTACAGTAGCTATTACAGCGGAAGCATGCCGTGCAATTGTTTGAGGATGGTGCCCCATATCAAAATATTTTTCCACCGGCACAGTTTTCATAAATTCACAAATAGTAATTAAATATTCACTTACTTTTTGAAAAGCTTCCTCCGATTTGTCATCGAAAGGGTCCCAGCTATAACATGTAATGTCGTTTTGTTAGATAAAATCCTTCTTTATATCCCAAAAAGTCAGTTTAGTTGGCGCCATCGATTTGAGTAATCCACTCATTCAACATGCAGAGAAAGGAATCCAAAAATCTACCCCTAAACTTTGTTTCAACAAGTCAAAATACGTTTCTATTTACTCCTCAGATAACTATAATATGTCTTACGGAAAGAAGTATGTTCAATAGGAAACTGATTTCAGCAGGTGCGTCTTTTCTTCATGGAGCGCGCAAACACCAATTTCCAAGACTGTGTCCCTGTACTAAAACTAATATTTTTTATTCGTTTTGGAAGTTACAAGCCTGAAACCTTGAACATAGACTGTTGACACCCTGTGGAAGCCATAGGAATTGCATCCTGGGAGCTAATTTTCAGAATGCCCTTATACTTCCCATTGTAAGAGGATGGTCTCTCTCAAAATACAATTCTGGTTGGTTTTTCTCCTACCACCTCAGTCCCCAGCTTCATAAAAAAAGTGCATCGACGACATCGTCCCCACAGTGACCGTACGTACATTTCCCAACCAGAAGCCATGGATTACAGGCAACATCCGCACCGAGCTAAAGGCTAGAGCTGCCGCTTTCAAGGAGCGGGACACTCCTTGAATAAGATTTTTGCAACGTAAGCTTAACTTTCTGAACATTCGAGACGTGTAGTCCACTTGTCATTCCAATCTCCTTTGCATTAGCGTAGCCTCTTCTGTAGCCTGTCAACTATGTGTCTGTCTATCCCTGTTCTCTCCCCTCTGCACAGGCCACACAAACGCTACACACCGCGTGGCCGCTGCCACTCTAACCTGGTGGTGCCAGCGCGCACGACCCACGTGGAGTTCCAGGTCTCCGGCAGCCTCTGGAACTGCCGGTCTGCGGCCAACAAGGCAGAGTTAATCTCAGCCTGTGCTACCCTCCAGTCCCTCAACTTCTTGGCGCTGACGGAAACATGGATTACCACAGATAACACTGCTACTCCTACTGCTCTCGCCTCGTCTGCCAACGTGTTCTCGCATACCCTGAGAGCATCTGGCCAGCGGGGTGGTGGCACTGGAATCCTCATCTCTCCCAAGTGGACATTCTCTCTTTCTCCCCTGACCCATCTGTCTATCGCCTCCTTTGAATTCCATGCTGTCACAGTTACCAGCCCTTTCAAGCTTAACATCCTTATCATTTATCGCCCTCCAGGTTCCCTTGGAGAGTTCATCAATGAGCTTGACGCCTTGATAAGTTCCTTTCCTGAGGATGGCTCACCTCTCAGAGTTCTGGGTGACTTTAACCTCCCCACGTCTACCTTTGACTCATTCCTCTCTGCCTCCTTCTTTCCACTCCTCTCCTCTTTTGACCTCACCCTCTCACCTTCCCCCCCTACTCACAAGGCAGGCAATACGCTTGACCTCATCTTTACTAGATGCTGTTCTTCCACTAATCTCATTGCAACTCCCCTCCAAGTCTCCGACCACTACCTTGTATCCTTTTCCCTCTCGCTCTCATCCAACACTTCTCACTCTGCCCCTACTCGGATGGTATTGCGCCGTCCCAACCTTCGCTCTCTCTCTCCCGCTACTCTCTCCTCCTCCATCCTATCATCTCTTCCCTCTGCTCAAACCTTCTCCAACCTATCTCCTGATTCTGCCTCCTCAACCCTCCTCTCCTCCCTTTCTGCATCCTTTGACTCTCTATGTCCCCTATCCTCCAGGCCGGCTCGGTCCTCCCCTCCTGCTCCGTGGCTCGACGACTCATTGCGAGCTCACAGAACAGGGCTCCGGGCATTCGAGCGGAAATGGAGGAAAACTCGCCTCCCTGCGGACCTGGCATCCTTTCACTCCCTCCTCTCTACATTTTCCTCTTCTGTCTCTGCTGCTAAAGCCACTTTCTACCACTCTAAATTCCAAGCATATGCCTCTAACCCTAGGAAGCTCTTTGCCACCTTCTCCTTCCTCCTGAATCCTCCTCCCCCCCCCTCCCTCTCTGCGGATGACTTCGTCAACCATTTTGAAAAGAAGGTCGACGACATCCGATCCTCGTTTGCTAAGTCAAACGACACCGCTGGTCCTGCTCACACTGCCCTACCCTGTGCTTTGACCTCTTTCTCCCCTCTCTCTCTAGATGAAATCTCACGTCTTGTGACGGCCGGCCGCCCAACAACCTGCCCGATTGACCCTATCCCCTCCTCTCTTCTCCAGACCATTTCCGGAGACCTTCTCCCTTACCTCACCTCGCTCATCAACTCATCCTTGACCGCTGGCTACGACCCTTCCGTCTTCAAGAGAGCGAGAGTTGCACCCCTTCTGAAAAAAACTACACTCGATCCCTCCGATGTCAACAACTACAGACCAGTATCCCTTCTTTCTTTTCTCTCCAAAACTCTTGAACGTGCCGTCCTTGGCCAGCACTCCTGCTATCTCTCTCAGAATGACCTTCTTGATCCAAATCAGTCAGGTTTCAAGACTGGTCATTCAACTGAGACTGCTCTTCTCTGTGTCACGGAGGCTCTCCGCACTGCTAAAGCTAATTCTCTCTCCTCTGCTCTCATCCTTCCAGACCTATCTGCTGCCTTTGATACTGTGAACCATCAGATCCTCCTCTCCACCCTCTCCGAGTTGGGCATCTCCGGCGCGGCCCACGCTTGGATTGCGTCCTACCTGACAGGTCTCTCCTACCAGGTGGCGTGGCGAGAATCTGTCTCCGCACCACATGCTCTCACCACTGGTGTCCCCCAGGGCTCTGTTCTAGGCCCTCTCCTATTCTCGCTATACACCAAGTCACTTGGCTCTGTCATATCCTCACATGGTCTCTCCTATCATTGCTATGCAGACGACACACAATTAATCTTCTCCTTTCCCCCTTCTGATAACCAGGTGGTGAATCGCATCTCTGCATGTCTGGCAGACATATCAGTGTGGATGATGGATCACCACCTCAAGCTGAACCTCGGCAAGACGGAGCTGCTCTTCCTCCCGGGGAAGGACTGCCCGTTCCATGATCTCGCCATCACGGTTGACAACTCCATTGTGTCCTCCTCCCAGAGTGCTAAGAACCTTGGCGTGACCCTGGACAACACCCTGTCGTTCTCCACTAACATCAAGGCAGTGACCCGATCCTGTAGGTTCATGCTCTACAACATTCGCAGAGTACGACCCTGCCTCACACAGGAAGCGGTGCAGGTCCTAATCCAGGCACTTGTCATCTCCCGTCTGGATTACTGCAACTCGCTGTTGGCTGGGCTCCCTGCCTGTGCCATTAAACCCCTACAACTCATCCAGAACGCCGCAGCCCGTCTGGTGTTCAACCTTCCCAAGTTCTCTCACGTCACCCCGCTCCTCCGCTCTCTCCACTGGCTTCCAGTTGAAGCTTGCATCCGCTACAAGACCATGGTGTTTGCCTACGGAGCTGTGAGGGGAACGGCACCTCCGTACCTTCAGGCTCTGATCAGGCCCTACACCCAAACGAGGGCACTGCGTTCATCCACCTCTGGCCTGCTGGCCCCCCTACCTCTGCGGAAGCACAGTTCCCGCTCAACCCAGTCAAAACTGTTCGCTGCTCTGGCACCCCTATGGTGGAACAAGCTCCCTCACGACGCCAGGACAGCGGAGTCAATCACCACCTTACGGAGACACCTGAAACCCCACCTCTTTAAGGAATACCTAGGATAGGATAAAGTAATCATTCTAACCCCCCCCCCTTAAAAGATGTAGATGCACTATTGTAAAGTGGTTGTTCCACTAGATATCATAAGGTGAATGCACCAATTTGTAAGTCGCTCTGGATAAGAGCGTCTGCTAAATTACTTAAATGTAAATGTAAACTAATCCAGACACGTATAAGAAATCCCACTATGCCCTCAGACGAACCATCAAACAGGCAAAGCATTAATACAGGACTAAGATTGAATACTACTACACCGGCTCTGACGATCGTCGGATGTGGCAGGGTTTGAAAACTACTACGGACTACAAAGGGAAACCCAGCCATGAGCTGCCCAGTGACACGAGCCTACTAGACGAGCTAAATGCAATTTTATGCTTGCTTCGAGGAAAGCAACACTGAAGCGTACATGAGAGCACCAGCTGTTCCGGACGACTGTGTGATCTCGCTCTCCGTAGCCGATGTAAGCAAGACCTTTAAACAGGTCAACGTTCACAAAGTTGCAAGGCCAGACGGATTATCAGGACATGTACTCAAAGCATAAATGGACCAACTGGCAAGTGTCTTCACTGACGTTTTTCAACCTCTCCCTGGACGAGTCTGTAATACCTGCATGTTTCATACAGACCACCATAGGTAACCTGTCGAAGGTAACCTGCCAAAATGATTACCGCCCCGTAGCACTCATGTCGGTAGCCATGAAGTGCTTTGAAAGGCTGGTCGTCTTTTTTTAAATATTTTTTTTTCATTTCACTTCACCAATTTGGACTAAATCCAAATAAAAATCTATTTAAATTACAGGTTGTAATGCACCAAAATAGGAAAAACGCCAAGGGGGATGAATACTTTTGCAAGGCACTGTAGAAATGTTGCGCAACATGAGCTCATGGGCTCTCATGAAGTGTTTGATTTGATTTTTGACTCATTTGCATTGATGTCAGAGTGATTAGAGCATCTCTGGTAAAATATGGGTAAAAGATTGAAAGGAATGTCAATCTTATTCAGTACAAATTACTGTACACTCTCTCTCTTTCTTGCTCCGTGGAGCACCATGGAAGGAATAGGGGGATCCAGTCAGTGTGCCCCCTTCACAAAATACCACTGACAGATGTTTTTATAAATAATGATGATAAAACGTGGGTTTAAAAATGAAGTTTAGTAATTATTTTAACATCTCATTTTTTTAACAGGACAAATCTGAGGGGGCACGTGCCCTTGTGCCCCCTATGGGCATGGCACCTCTGACAGTCACTGTTCAGTTTGGGATGAGCTACGCAACTTCAACACTAGTGTTGGAAATATCAGTGCTGTTTCATATCTACAGTCAGTTATGTCACAATCGATAACAGTCCATCTTAAATCCCTCTACCAGACCAAAGACATCAGAGTTACCCTAGACTGTCCTTATAGAAGGTAGATAATACACTCATCTATCACTGCTCTAGTAGCCTCAACACCTACAGTCATTGCTCTAGTCCAGTCTACACTGAGACAGCTGGATTTTAATATCCCCCACCTCTGACAATGACTAATAACCCCACTCAGGCACATGTAGCTCTCTCACAGAGTGAGTCTCACCAGGGGTCCATAGCCTTTAAAAACAAACCAGAGCTTTCCCGCACATTGATTAGCCCTTTTATTCTGGGGTCACCAGTGACACCGTGATCCCCAGGCACCCGCTGACCGTCTCTTTTCAAAAAGGACCTTTCTTCTAAGTGGCCATCGATTGTAGAAGAGGCTTGGTTCTTGTTTAAGAGTGGTCCCCTGGGTACAGGGAAACACAATCGCAGTAGAATGCCTTCCTCCTCACTTCATTTGTTCTCTCTCAGTCAATGCTTAGGAAATCTCCATAGAGCCTCTCACTCACTCACTCACTCACTCACTCACTCACTCACTCAACCCTGGTTTAAATGTCATTAGTGTGATCTGTTTGGAGAGAGGGTGGTGGAATTGGTTATGTAAAGGTAGGGTCATTCATTTGTGTCTAGAAGTGAATTGAGAGAGAGATGACTGGTGGATGTTGGAATGCTTTAATGGGGAGGGAATGTATGAATGGGTCTCACTGCGCAGTGAGAAATGGAGAGAAAGTCGAAGAACACATGGTAATTGAGGTCAATTAATATCCTGAATACAAATTGTGTTTAAAGCCTGCATAATCACAGTTTCACCAGCGAGTCCCCCCCCCCCTCTAATCCCCACTCTCCTTCTCAGACTGACAACTTTCCACTGTGACTTTGGTGCATCGTGCCTCCGCCTCCTTCTTGAATAGCTGTCAAACTCACTATGCAACCGGAAGACTTTGGAAAGTTTAGAGGGGTGGAGTAGAAGGGGGGAGGGAGGGGAACAAGGATTTAAGTTTAATACAAAGTTCGATCACAGACGTCTCGTTGTCGTGGTTATCTGTGGGGATGAATTGTGGCGGTAGCTGAGCCTCAGGGTTTTCAAGTCGGTCCAGTAACTCCCTCCATTTTCTTTTTGACTTCACACCCCTTAGGCACGAAGCAGCAGCTGCAGAATCGTTAGGATTCATGAGCAGACGTTCTCTTGTTAGCTCCCTCTCGAACCCTTCTGTCTTTACAAGTAGCATTAGTTATTTATTAGGCAGAATATTTTTATGAGGAGAGGATGAGGGACAAGTCCAAGACAAGCATCTGGTCTGGTCAGGCCTGTTTGTGGTGTCAATCCCCCTCAACTCTGGATGTGTACAGAATGTGGCTTTATGTATTGTTAGGTTAAGAAAGATAAGTCCTCCCTCAGCTGTTTATCTTACAGGTTTGAGGCCAAATAATGGAAGCAATTATGGGGGTATTTGTTCCACTTTCTACACAAGAAGTGTGAAAATGGGTGTGAGTAATGCAACGTTTACATACCTGATATGATGTTAAAGCTAAGATACTTAATGACTTGGATTCATTGATGTCATGGATGAGTAAGAAATTCAACAACAGTACATGCGCTACCCACCTGTGGAATATGAATGATTATGATGATGATGCTCGTCAAACAGCCAAAAGTGCCTCCTCTAAAATATCTATACATCTATACCACAACAGCTGTATTCATCTCAGCAAGCTGAATGTATATGTGTGTGTGTGTGTGTGTGTGTGTGTGTGTGTGTGTGTGTGTGTGTGTGTGTGTGTGTGTGTGTGTGTGTGTGTGTGTGTGTGTGTGTGTGTGTGTGTGTGTGTTCTGTTCTGTGTCTCTGCAGCTGTATTTCCTTGGCTACATCTTGTCTTTGTCATGCTACAATAGACTGAGCATGTAGCTTGAAGCCCTTCCCCTTCCTCCCTGTGTTGTGCATGCATGCCTTATGGGCTGTTAGGGCAAACACTCTGCAGCTGGCCAGACCTTTGACAGAAGTGACAAGTTAAAGTAAGTGAGCTTGCAAAACAAACAAAGATCCCAGGTGCTATTTTTGCCATAAAAAATTCTGTCTTTGCTTGGGTTATGATACTGTAATGCAATCGTCAGCATGTGTGCCAGGGAGGGTGTGGCTCAGTTAGAGCATGGTGTTTGCAACGTGTTTGCAACGCCAGGGTTGTGGGTTCAATTCCCACGGGGGACCAGTACAGAAGAAAAAAAATGTATGAAATGTATGCATTCACTACTGTAAGTCGCTCTGGATAAGAGCGTCTGCTAAATGACTAAAATGTAAAATGTGTGGGTGTATGTAGCAGTCATGTCAAAAGTGGTTTGAGTTACAACAGTTCATAACTGCATGTTATGTTTGCTGACAGATATGTTGAGATTGTTCGCTCGTGTCATGGACCAAAACTATTCTAGTTTCTTTGATGGCTAGATATAATGCACTTAGCAGAGATTTTTATACAAACGTATGTTCAGTGAAGGAATGAAACCCACCCCACTGGGCAAAAACTGGTTGAATCAACCTTGTTTCAACGTTATTTCAACAATGTAATTTAATGTGATGATGTTGAATCAACGTGGAGCAAATGTCTTTTTTTTCCTAAATCCAATAACATGGTGATTTTTTTGTTGTTGATTTTACATTGAATTCACTTTAGTTGACAAGTCATCCAAATGTAAATAAAAATAGACGTTGAACTGGTGTCTGTGCCCAATGGGACATCCCTGGTGTTGCCAGCAACTTAACCAAACCTACATCCCCGGTGTCCCCAGCACCTTAACCAAACCTACATCCCTGGTGTTGCCAAGACCATGATCAAACCCACTGAGCCATCAGACAACTTGCTGAATTACATTCTGGCTGCTTGTTGTTCCAACACTGCTGAGAGATTTACTTAGCCAAGAGAGTCAGGGCCCTGCTGACTGTGTAGAGAGTTTGACCTATGAAAATGATGGCGCACTGGTCTGCAGGGGGTGGAGACTCTGGGCTGCAGGCCGTCGCTGGAGACTCTGGGCTGTGAGCTTATTACAGTATTATAGACACTATGGGCATTTTCACAAATGGAATTCAGTATCCTGGTTCGGTTTCCTGGAGCGATTGTGAGAATTCTACAGAAAGGTTTTGCTTACACAAGACCTGAATATAACCGTTTCAGGGTACGATTATCAAGACGCACATTCTATTTGATGTTAGCGAGCTAGCTTGTTTACAACAGGCAAAAAAGTTCCACGCAACTTGCAATGCCGCGTCTCAATACCTGGTACACTGGTCCTACTCACACAGGTCCAGGAACAGTTTCAGCTAGGGTTAGTTTGCATTTCACACATGCTTTATAGGGCAGATCAGGGTACCAAATGCTCCAGGATCCGGATCATAAGGGGATATGTGAAAGCACCCTATGTCCTGGGATTCCCTATAATCTTCTACTGTGCATTCGGAAAGCATTCAGACCCCTTCAATTTTTCCACATTTTGTTATGTTACAGCCTTATTCTAAAATGGATTCAATAAAACATTTTCCTCATCAATCTACACACAATACCCCACAATGACAAAGCGAAAACAGGTTTGTAGAATTGTTTTTATTACATAAGTATTCAGACACTTTGATAGAGCGCCTTCGGAAAGTATTCAGACCCCTTGACTTTTCCCACATTTTGTTACTTTACAGCCTTATTCTAAAATGGATAAAATAAATAAAAATCCTCTGCAACACCCCCCTCTGCAACTGGATCCTGGACTTCCTGATGGGCCGCCTCCATGTGGTAAGGGTAGGTAACAACACATCTGACTGTCACGGGAGTCGTAGGGTAGAGACCAAGACGCAGCGGGAAAATGTACACTCATCTTTTTATTATTAGGTGAAGAAGGAAAACACAAACGTATACAAACCACAAACGAACTGGACAGTCTTGTCAGGCAAACAGCTAAACAAGAAAAATCTCCCACAAAAACCCATGAAAAACAAACTTCTAATTATAGGACCCTCAATCAGAGGCAACAATAACCAGCTGCCTCCAATTGAAGGTCCAACCCCAATTAACTAAACATAGAAATACAAAAGACTAGATAGAACATAGAAATATACTAACATAGAACAATGACTAACAAACCCCGGACTAATAAATCAAATACCCCTCTACCTAAACACATACACAAAACACACCCTGAACCACATAAAACAAACACCCCCTGCCACGTCCTGACCAAACTACAATAACAAATAACCCCTATACTGGTCAGGACGTGACACCGGCATGCTGATCCTCAACACGAGGGCCCCTCAGGGGTGCGTGCTCAGTCCCCTCCTGCACTCCCTGTTCACTCATGACTGCACGGCCAGGCACAACTCCAACACCATCATTAAGTTTGCTGATGACACAACAGTGGTAGGCCTGATCACCGACAACGATGAGACAGCCTATAGGGAGGAGGTCAGAGACCTGACCGTGTGGTAGAAGGACAACAACCTCTCCCTCAACGTGATCAAGACAAAGAAGATGATTGTGGACTACAGGAAAAGGAGGACCGAGCACGCCCCCATTCTCATTGACGGGGCTGTAGTGGAGCAGGTTGAGAGCTTCAAGTTCCTTGGCATCCACATCACCAACAAACTAACATCGTCCAAGCATGCCAAGACAGTCGTGAAGAGGGCACAACAAAACCTATTCCCTCTCAGGAGACTGAAAAGATTTGGCATGGGTCCTCAGATCCTAAAAAGGTTTTACAGCTGCACCATCGAGAGCATCCTGACGGGTTGCATCACTGCCTGGTATGGCAACTGCTCAGCTTCCGACCGCAAGGCACTACAGAATGTAGTGCGTACGGCCCAGTACATCACCAGGGCCAAGCTTCATGCCATCCAGGACCTCTATACCAGGCGGTGTCAGAGCAAGGCCCTAAAAAATGTCAAAGACTCTAGCCACCCTAGTCATAGGCTGTTCTCTCTGCTGCCGCACAGCAAGCGGTACCAGAGCGCCAAGTCTAGGTCCAAGAGGCTTCTAAACAGCGTCTACCCCCAAGCCATAACAGCTAATCAAATGGCCACCCAGACTATTTGCATCGCCCCCCTCTTTTACACTGCTGCTGCTACTCTCTGTTATTATCTATGCATAGCCACGTTAATAACTCTACCTGCATGTACATAATTACCTCAATAGCGACTCGAGGCTGCAATCACTGCCAAAGATGCTTCAACAAAGTACTGAGTAAACGGTCTGAATACTTATGTAAATGTGATATTTCAGTTATTTATTTTAAACATTTATCAAAGCCTGTTTTTGCTTTGTTATTATGGGGTATTGTGTGTTGCTTGATGAGGGGGGAAAATGATTTAATCATTTTTAGAATAAGTCTGTAACGTAACAACATTTTGAAAAATTCAAGGGGTCTGAATACTTTCCGAAGGCACTGTATATAAACATCTATGGGTGATAGACATATTGGATGATTACATCATGCCATTCTCTGGATCTTGGTTAAAGTAGAGACTATACTGTAGGAGTAAACTCTAAGTGACATTTAAAATGGTTAAGATCTTGGTTGCACGGAACGCTACCACAGCTGTTTACATTGGACTGGACAAATCTTTATCCAGAAAACCTGCCTTGATGTACAATGTGTGTCAGAATGATTACCTTTTTTTCTTACTTGGTGCACTGAAATCCATGTAATTCAATGTACAGTAATTGTAATGTGTTCCATAACTGCACAATGTATCTCCTCATAACCCTTGGCATACAGGCACAAGGCAGATCAGATCACAACAAAGTTCAACTCAGTCAAGCATGGCAAACCAAAGGGTTGTCCATAGACTAGATATCATCTTTAACCACATCTCTTTTTCACAAACAGGATTTGATGAATACTACAGTACAATGCTTTAATGACACTATAGGAAGTAACAGCATGAGTTCATGTGTACTATAGTGTAATTATAGCCGTTCCAGATTTGGTGACTCTGATGTACTGTACAGATGTACAGATCTTAATTGAGCCAGTTTGCTACAGCAGGAAAATAATCCTGCAGCAACAGGGAATGTGAATTATTATCTGGACTATAATTCATGGATATATTTGTAGGGGTTGATACATTTTTCTTAAGGGAAACTCAAGTCTGAAATTTCTAACTGGAAATTAGGGGGGTGCTTATATTACTCCAGAAGGCTTTTTAAACCTCAAATACGCTACAAGTTTAAAATGTCCTGCATTTCAGGAAAGTTCTCCTGCAACAGGGTGATCAAATGAAGATGTTAGTTAGTTCTCAGAGGAATGCAGATGGTACTAAGGAAGAGGTCAGTCACACTCTGTTACCGTTAGCTGTTAGCCAAGTGCTCACACAGGAACACAGACCCACTCCTTCCTCAGAATGTGTTGCTAATAATCCACTTTATCTTCTCTCTGCCACAGCCAGAGCAAATGATGAAAAGTGGATATATGGCTTCGTTTCAAACTTGTGTGAATACCACTGGTGATATGATTTGATCTGATTACACGCTAACCCAGGAAGTCACAGAAGTCAAAAGTGTATTAGCAGGAATACAAATTAGTGGAAAGATGTTCGTCAATGTCCCTGTCTACAGAATAAATTATTGTACATATTCAGACAAATGTTAAACAAAAAACAACCAAATCAATAACGTCGTGCTCAGTTGGTAGAGCATGGCACTTGCAATGCCAGGGTTGTGGGTTTGATTCTCACTGGGGACCAGTATGAACAAATATGAAAATATATACACTCACTACTGTAAATTGCTCTGGACAAGTGTGTCTGCTAAATGACAAAATGTTTTTATTAATTAATAAGTTGCTCCTGAATTCCCTAAGAAAAGGATCCTTTCATTTCTGGCAAGTAACTGCGAGCACTTCTGGGAGCACTTCAAACCCCAGAATGTTTCAAACTTCAGAAATGAAAATAAATGTTTTTTAATTATACTGAAATCAACCAGCAGTGGGGCTTAAACCACAGACGGAGTGATGAAACAATCATGGGGAAAGTCCTGTTTTTTTGAGATAACAGAATTTTGCAGTTCAAACCCATCAGAAAGAAACCCCTTAATCCAAAGAAGAGTTTTCAGTCCCCCAAAAAATGGATTGCTGTGCATCCATTATCCCAGTCACCTGGAATTACAGGGATGGCTTGGAGGAGGCTGCTGACATTGGATTGAACGTTTCATGTAAGGGGGATTTTGAGCTTTCTGCAATCTCTTGGTTTTATGATCAGCTGAAGGTACAAAAATGAGCACAAGCCCTAACCCTGACCCTAACCCTATGCCTAAACCTAAGCCTAAGCCTAAGCCTAAACCTAAACCCAAGCCTAACACAAATCAAATCACATTTTATTCGTCACATACACAGTTTACAGCAGCTATAAGGTGTAGTGAAATGAAGTACAACAATGCAGTACATTAGTCATTAGTAAATTAGTCACTAACTCCCAAATTGCAAAACTGCTTTTATGCAGGTGTAAGCAATGAGGTAAAAATTCCACCTATCAGAAGACAAGATGGAGCTATTGCCATACTGCTATTTCCAGAATGTTAACCTACTGTACATGTATGTAATCCTCTCAGATCTACACCAGTGTCTAGAGGGGTTCCCTACTGGGGGGGTGGGCTGGGGGGAGTTGGTTGGCACTCCAATATGTCCCAGAAACATCACAAATGGTCCTTTTGTTCGATAAATTGCTTCTTTATGTCCCCAAATTTTTCATTTATTTGGCGCGTTTGATTCAGAAAAACATTGGTTCCAACTCGCCCAACATGACTACAAATTATCTAATGAGTTACCTGTAAACTTGGTCCAAACATTTCAAACAACTTTCCTAATCCAACTTTAGGTATCCGAAAACGAAATTAATCAATAAAATTTAAGACAGAATATACTGTGTTCAATAGCAGATAAAATCAAAGTGGAGCGAGCTACAGGTCTCGCGCCCAAAACAAAAGAGTCCACTTGGCTTGACACTCATTCTGAATAGCCGTACTTCTTCATTTCTCAAAGGAAAAACATCAACCAATTTCTAAAGACTGTTGACATCTAGTGGAAGCCATAGGAACTGCAACCAGGCGCCTCATAAATCCAGTTTCCCATAGAAAACCAATAGAAAACACAGTGAACTCAAAAAAAAGAATTCCTGGATGGTTTGTCCTCTGGGTTTTGCCTGCCAAATAAGTTCTGTTATACTCAGAGACATTATTTTAACAGTTTCCGAAACTTTAGAGTGTTTCCTATCTATATCTACCAATTATACGCATATCCTAGCTTCTGGGCCTGAGTAGCAGGCAGTCTACTTTGGGCACGCTTTTCATCCGGACGTAAAAATACCGCCCCCTATCCTAAAGAGGTTTTAAACAACCAATGGCCTTCAGCAGATCAAAGAAAGGTCAAATATCTATTTTATCAGGAAATCAATCAAAGTCTTTCATACTGCAGCTATACACCCTCTTTGCTTTCCCAAGTCAACTCCATGTGCTTAAAGGTAATTCGGCTTACATTCAACCACAAAGATCAGGGACGTTTTCCAATACCTCGCAAAGAAGGGCACCTACTGTATTGGTTTAAGCAGACATTGAATATCCCTTTGAGCATGGTGAAGTTATTAATTAAGCTTTGGATAGTGTATCAATACACCCAGTCACTACAAATATACAGATCCTTCTTAATTCAGTTGCCGGAGAGGAAGGAAACCGCTCAGGGTTTTCACCATGAGGCCAACGGTGACTTTAAAACAGTTACAGAGTTTAATGGCTGTGATAGGAGAAAACTGAGGATGGCTCAACAAAATTGTAGTTACTCCAAAATACTAACATAATTGACAAAGTGAAAAGAAGGAAGCCTGTACAGACACGAATGCTGTTTGCAACAAGGCACTAAAAGTAATACTGCAAAAAAATGTGGCAAAGCCATTAACTTTTGGTCTTGAATAGAAAGTGCTATGTTTGGGGCAAATCCAATACAACACATTACTGAGTACCACTCTCCATATTTTGAAGCATAGTGGTGGCTGCATCGTGTTATGGATATGCTTGTAATCATCAAAAACTGTTTGTCAGGATAAAAAAGAAGCGGAATGGAGCTAAGCATAGGCTGCTTTCCACCGGACACTGGGAGATTAATTCACCTTTCAGCAGGACAATAACCCACAACACAAGGCCAAATCTACACTGGACTTGCTTATCAAGAAGACAGTGAATGTTCCTGAGTGGCTGAGTTACAGTATTGACTTAAATCGGCTTGAAAATATATGGCAAGACCTGAAAATGGTTTTCTAGCAATGATCAACAACCAATTAAACGGAGCTTGAAGAATTATTTAAAGAATAATGGGCAAATTACGCACAATCCAGGTGTGGAAAATTCTAAGAGACTTACCCAGACTCACAGCTGTAACCCAGACAGCTGTAATTGCTGCCAAAGGTGATTCTAACATGTATTGACTCAGGGGGTTGAATACTTATGTAATCAAGATATATTAGTGTGTTATTCTTTATGACATTTTTACAGATGTTAGAATTTTTCTTCCATTTTGACATCGCAGAGAATTTTGTGTAGATCGAATAGGTGGGAATACCCAGAATACCTCGGAATTTACCAGAAATGAGTAGAATTGTGACCCCATGAAGTCTAAAGAGTCTCTGGGGTGTTCCCCTGCCTCCTCTCTAACACATAGTTACATCTGTGGCTCTCTCCACCCTGGTCAAACAGAACATCTGTCAATTATATATGAATAGGGTTACTATAGCTTCTCCAGTTGCTCTAGATCAGATATTCAACAATATTCAGAGATAGAAAGAAATATATGTCATCTGACAATGTTCCAGAATCTGTATTTCAGAGTGCACATGTTTCAGGGGTTAAAGTGGCAAGGAGGGGGGGGGTGAGAAAGGGGGATGATGAGAGGAGTATGAAGGCTGTTGAGGGATTAATTAGACTTTGGTCCTTTGTGAGAGCGAGGATCATTATGAGTTAGTTGTGAGGGTAACGATTGGTGTCAGTGTTGGACAGGGATTATCAACACTGAGATATCACTCCTCCACTATTGTTATTGGGAAACAGGAACAGGAACAGCCCCCATCCAGATCCATATCTCCATCCCACCGCCAACCATGTCAACACTTGCTCCCTAACAATACCACAAAACTGATGACTCTAGCTCCACGGCCGGCAGTTTCACTGAGCTTTGTGTTTCAGTCTTTAGCTATAAGGGATAGATTTTGCTTGCTTGCTGCAGATAGATAGTGAGCTATAATTCCTCCCATTTTAGTCCACATGCTGTATCAATCTTTTATATATAATTAGGGTATTCAGGTCTGCTGTCCTAAGGGACAGAAACAGAATCTTGCCCCATAGATAAGGGCAAACAGCTGGCGGCTGTGTAATTGAGATTTAGAGAGGTCTCCCTGACTCTATGGGAATCTGCAAATGGGAACATCTTCAAAGGGTGGAAAACAACATTTAACTGAGAAAATGGGACGGGAAAAACACGTTTATTTATTTAAGAAAATGTGGATTGCTTCAGGGTACTGGATCGTAAGACTCATACCAATCAAAGTTGTCAAAACTATTATTACCACTGTAAATGATGAGTAAAACAAGAAGAGGCAGCATTACAGAAAACAGTTGTGTCAATAAATAGATGGCTGAGACTTTAGCCTGGTGTGGTCATGGTCCTGAAAAGACCATGACCATGCCGGGCTCCCAGAGGCCCACGGAAAATGAGTGACCAAACTGGTGGCACTGCATGGTGTGTTTGTGTGTTGGACGGGAGCTTGGACAGAGCTGGGAGGCTGTTGGAGTGACGTAGAGCGGCGTATGGAAGCAGGAAGCACCTCAGCAGACAGGATCACACTGCCAATCTAACAGCAGCACATCAGGAGCTCAGACTCAGCTATCTAGAGGAGATCTGCTGGTACACTACACACACACACAGAGAGAGAGAGAGAGAGAGAGAGAGAGAGAGAGAGAGAGAAAGGCATACAGAAATGTGTGAGCATTACACACCCCACACCCAGAGACACACTTTGCTATAACTATGTCATAACATGATAATAACCAATAATATTGCAGCATATCTATTACTGAAAAAAAAAAGTTGATGCTTTTTTCTGTCAATTATTATCTATTGATGTCATTTTTCTTTTGTCCCCAAAATGTAAACAATCCTTTTAAATGTGTGTTGTCTTTATTAGTTGATATATGGTCTGTATGGTTTAGGTAGGAACTGAGTAACATGGCCAGCCGCTGTGCCCTGGTAGAAGAGGGGAGCAGAACCCTGAGTATAATCCTCATCCAGAACCCTGAGTATAATCCTCATCCAGAACCCTGAGTATAATCCTCATCCAGAACCCTGAGTATAATCCTCATCCAGAATTCAAAAAGAGCATATATAAACCCCCAGCTGGGTCTGAGACAGAGAGGGAGAGAGAGAGAGTGAGGGAGGGAGAGGTAGAGAGAGAGCAGGAGAGAGATGTTTAGAAATGGAAATGCAGAGAGAAAGAGAGAGGGGAAAGATAGGGAGACAGAGAGAGAGAGAGAGAGAGAGAGAGAGATAAGCAGAGAGAGAAAGCAAGAGTCGCAGAGTGAAATTGAGAGAAGGGGAGAGGGAGAGAGAAATTTGAAAAAAGAGGAGGGTGGTGATGGAAGACGGATCAGGCAGACAAAGAAAGGAGCGGATGAGGAAAACAGTTAATTGAGGGGGACATTCCCCAGTCATTCATTGTCCTTGTGTGAAATTCGAGTCTTGTCGTTGACCAATTGGGCAGTGATTGACAGGCATGACAGTACCTGTGAAGGGAACAAAACAGGCAGAGGCAGGAAAGACAACAGCATCATAGCAATTTATGATCTGAAACTTACAGACAAACATGATAACATCACATGTGTTTGGGTTTGAGTTTACAGTATGGTTTGTATGCCAGAGGATATGATGAACCGTCGCCTCCCCCCTTATATCCTCCGGCACACTCAGTCATTTACAGCTATAGAGTGAGAGGACAGAGGAAGAGTATCGTATGGGTAGAGTGGATGTGAACACCATATAATTAGATGTGCAGTATGCTTCAAGGGCACACATAAGGGTATAGGCTCTGTGGCAGTGAAACACAATACAACTCCACAGCTCCACAGCATAATCAGGCTCCTTTTGAAGTGTTTGATATCAGCCCCCTCAAAGACGTGGCCACAGGGTTGAGCCAGAGCTCTCTGTGAGAGGAGAGATGAGCAGAGGAGGGAAACACAGAGGGAGTAAAAAGGGAAGCAGAGAAAAAAAGAGGGAAGCTCTATCTGGGACACAAAAATAGGTGGGATGTACATACCTGAGTAGTGTGTGCTTGTGTGTGTGTATGAGCTTGTGAATGTTAACTGATGTGTGTCCGCTGCCTCCATTCTTCCGCTAGCACATAAAGCCATAGCGTTCTGATTGATCTAAAGGCTAAGAAACACAAATCTGTTAGTATCAACAGAGACACAACTTTGCTTGCCATATTCAATGAATATCTTCAAAATCCCCTAGATAACATGAAGGACTATAACAAGAAAGTTATTGCTATGTAAACCTTATATTCGTCACGGATGATAAATATGTAATATATTTAATCCAAAGTACATGAATACACCATCATTCCAGCTTCATAAAATACATTCACTTTTATCTAGTCAACAGAGGCACGGTATATTAAAAAAAAGATACCCCAGCAGTCCACCTGTACATACAGTACAGCCATACAGTACAGCCATACAGTACAGCCATACAGTACAGCCATACAGTACAGCCATACAGTACAGCATGGTTCTGGTGTCACCTCAGCGACGTGCAATTCTTCTGTGTCTGTTGGCTTATCTACACATTCATACCTCGTCTGTGTTCAGACTGGGAGCTTTGTACCCAACCGCCAGCCATCCAGCTAGTCAGACAACCAGCCAAACAGACAACCAGCCAGCCAGACAGACAGACAGACAACCAGCCAGACAGCCAGCCAGCCAGCCAGCCAGACAGCCGCCAGCCATCCAGCCGGCCAGACAACCGGACAGAGAGCCAGCCAGACAGCCAGACAGACAGACAGACAACTATTACCCATTATCCAGGCTTGCTGTACTGTCTGTGAAGCACCTGGAGGGGCACAGTGTGATAACCGTGTCAATAATTTAGGGGTCACACATTGTCAACGCCTTAGTGCCAGACACTGTCCAATGATAACTGCTTTGACATCCACGTTCATGTGACACTGGCCACACCGCAAGAGAGATTAAACAAAAACCACAGAGTTAAAGCCTTCATGTCCTTTTAAGGAGATAACGGCTGCTACGATTGTGATATAATACCGGTGTAAGACTTAAGTCATTCAGCCATCTATCATAGATTCTAGTGTCCCCTCCCCCATTTAATAAAACAGGTCAGACTTTCTTTCTCCTCTCTCTATCTCTTTCTCTCCTCCCCTCTCCCCTACAGTTTCTGTCTCTCCTGATTTCTCTCTCTCCATCTCTCTATCCCCTGATCCCACCCTCTCTCTGTCTCTCTCTCTGTCCCTCGCTCTCTCTCCTTCTCTCTCTCTCTCTCTCTCTCCTTCTCACCCCTGATTTCCCCATCTCTTATCTCTATTGTCATGCTCAGTCCACAAAGGCTGCTGTTCATGCTTCTGTGAGCAAATTTATAAGACCTCGCAAAAATAGAAATGGTTGTCAAGATGTCAAACTTTGGAGAGGAAATCGCACACAAAAACAAGCCCCTTATTTCTACACATGCCATGGTCTGTACGACTGTGCATATTCCCTGTGGCTATTGAAAAAGCAACCCATTAATTTAATGAGGCTCTGGCATCACTGTACGATATATACCCCATTCATTTAGTGTACCCTTACTGCCAAATACCACTCAAATGTCATTATCTTCACTTTACTCCAGGTCAACTCGCCAATATGACAGTGTGTGTGTGGGACGCACACACCTATAAGGCAAACCATGTTATTAGAGGCAGATCTCTGGTAACCCTTCATTCTACAGCCCAGGTAGTAACTAGGTAAATACCTAGTAACAAAAAATTACTATTTGGTCCCAAACATACTTACTAGGATTCAAGCAAATAAGTACTAAATACTTAGTACTAAATACTTTGTAAATACAAAGTAACAACATGTAGTCCCAAAGGTTGTAATTAAGGACACTATAAGTAAGTACAAGGTACCTACTATGTAAATACATAGTCAGAACATTCATGTGTTCTTTTATTTACTTATCACCACGTATTTACCATATAAATACCTTGAAGTCAATCACCCTGACGTTGGTATTATCTCACGTTGTTTCTATGTACTTTGCCTTAAGTTACCAAATATGTTTGTTTTTAAAGGGCTGTAAAATGGGACTCCTTCTGTAAATGGATTAGGGACGGTTGAGCTAACATGAGCTAATGTGATTAGCATGAGGTTGTAAGTAACAAGAACATTTCCCAGGACATAGACATATCTGATATGGGCAGAAAGCTTAAATTCTTGTTAATCTAACTGCACTGTCCAATTTACACTAGCTATTACAGTGAAAGAATACCATGCTATTGTTTGAGGAGAGTACACAGTTATGAACTTGAAAATGCATTAATAAACCAATTAGGCACATTTGGACAGACTTCAACAGAAATGCAATGGTTCATTGGATCAATCAAAAACTGGGATTAATGTTAATGAAACCAAATCTTCCATCCTTTCCCTCAACAAGCAAGAGAGACTGAATCCAGTTGTACAGCATCCATTTGTGAATGCAGAACATTCATATATCTTGGTATTAAAATCACACCAGAAATTAGCTCCATGAGTTCAACAAATTATGAACCCATAATCACAAGTCTTCACAAAGCTGGATGCCCGCTCAGGTTTCTGGCAGATACCGCTGTCATCAGAGAGTAGGGCGCTCACAACGTTTATAACACCGTTTGGCCGCTACTGTTTTAATGTTTTGCCATTTGGAATCGCTTCCGTTCCTGAGCATTTACAAAGACGCATGTCCCAGCTGTTGGATGGGCTGAGTAGCGTCATAGTCCACGCGGACGATGTGCTCGTGTGCGGAAGGGACAGAGCAGAACATGATTTAAGGCTCACAGCAGTTCTGACCAGACTCAAGGAGACTGGCCTGACACTCAATGAAAAATGCACTTTTGCACAGTCAGAGGTCTTGTTCTTGGGACACAAAATCAGTGCAGCTGGAATAGAGCCGGACCTGGAGAAGATCAGCGCAATCACAGATATGCCCATACCCCAGAATGTGGGGTCAGGACCTTCTTAGGCATGGCTACATATGTGGGTAAGTTCCTCCCACAGTTTTCAGATACAACCAAACCTCTGAGAGACTTACTCGCCAAAGAGAATGACTGGTCATGGGGTCACGTGCAACAGGTGGCGTTTGACAAAATCAAAGGAGACCTGGCCTCACAGAGAGTGCTGGCCCAGAACCATCCCCACACTAAGACAAAGTTATCAGCAGATGCATCATCCTTTGGGCTAGGGGCGGTCCTCACACAGATGCAGGACAACATGGAGTGGCGTCCAATAGCATACATCTCCCAAAGATTATCCGACGCAGAGCAAAGGTATGCACAAGTGGAGAAGGAGGCGTTGGCTATCACATGGGCATGTGAAAGGCTCAGCCAATACCTTATTGGCCTGCAGTTTACAGCAGAGACTGACCACAAACCACTGTTGGCTCTGTTAGGGACAAAAGCACTGGACAAAAGCTCTGCGCTTCCGCATCAGATTACTGAGGTTCACCTACAAGATGGTGTATGTGCCAGGGAAGGCACTGATCACAGCAGATGCACTCTCCAGGGCCTCAATTAAACGTCCATTATCAGAGGAGGAGCAATGTCTAGAGGGTGAGGTACAGGTGTCCATTAATGTACTAAGGGACAGCCTACCTGCATCTCAGACCAAACTGCAGTAGATTGCAGAGGAGCAACAACGAGACCCCATCTGCCGACAGATAGTGCAGCAGTGCAAAAGGGGATGGCCCAGGCAGGAGGAACTGCCTCAGCTGCTGAAGCCCTATTGGGTGCACCAAAGTGACTTCCACTGTAATGGAGACCTTCTCATGAAAGGACCATGGATAGTTATCCCAGAGACTCTACAAACAGAAATGCTAGACAGAGTGCATGAGGGACACATGGGGATAACCAAATGCAGACTGAGGGCTCAACAGTCGGTGTGGTATCTTGGTCTGAGTACTCAGATTGCCAAGCTGGTGGCCCAGTGTGAGGTCTGTACAAAATGTCAACCTTGTCATCCGGAGCCAATGATGGCAACGGAGCTGCCAAAACGGCCATGGCAAAAGGTAGGGGCAGATATGTTCTATTGCAAAAATGACACATCTGCTAGTGGTAGATTACTATTCAAGATACATTAAAATAGCAAAGACACCCCTAACCACATCAGCTGGTGTTATCAATGGATTAAAGTACATTTTTTTCCAGGCAAGGGGTCGCTGAGGTACTGGTTACAGATAACGCTCCCCAGGTCTCTGCAAGCTCCTTTTCTGCTTTTGCCGCAGAATATGACTTCACACATGTGACCAGTAGCACCTACCATGCACAGAGTAACGGTGAGGCAAAGAGAGCTGTGAAAACAGTCAAGGGACTGCTGAAAAAGAACAGGGATCCATACAGGGCTCTGTTAGCTTACAGAGTTACACCACTGCACCATGGGCCATTGCCTGACGAGCTCCTGATGGGCAGGAGGCTGCGTACCCCATTGCCTGTCTTGCCGGCTCAGCCTAAACTCCGATGGCCTAACAGGAAGGCCTTCTCTGAGAGGGACAAACGGCTGAAAGAAATGCAAACTGGAGACTTTAATCGGAGACACCGTGCTACGGAGAGGCCAGAGCTGACAGAAGGTCAACCTGTGTGGATTACAAACTCAAAGACACCAGCAATAGTGCTGAGGAAAGCGGATGCCTTGCGCTCCTATGTGGTGGACACAGGCTCAGAAGAGGTACGAAGGAACAAAACACACCTCAGAGCTCTTCCAGATCTACCAGCCACACAGACTGAGGCCACAGAAAATGCACAAAAAGAGGGTGAAGGAGAGAGAATGCTCACAGAGCCACAAGCGCACCCAAAAAGGGATGTGAAGCCACTAGGCTGAAAGACTATGTTACGTGAAGAGAAAACATACTGTTGGGGACCATACCCAGCAAAAAGAGACTGTACCTAAGTTAATGTTCATACTGTGTAATTTAATGCTTTTATACTGTCTCAGGAGGTGAAGTAGCATGTTAGAGAATAATACTGGTTTCCAAATTGCATTTCAGTTATGCTTCAGTGGTTATGGAATGTTGAGTTGTTGTTCATGGGAGAGGGGAAGATGTGGTAGGATGTCCCTTGGGGGTATCCGTACCTAGGTATGACATGCGAGGGTTAGGTTAGTAAACATGCTGGAGCTAGAACCTCATTGTCGCGCGTCCTTATTTTAGATCATACTACACTTAACAGGGGTGATATACGGTATGTTCTCATTATACATTTGTATTGCAACCATCTCAGGCGGGTGTTTATTGTCTGTGTGTGAGCTCTAGAACATATCATACCCCAGTCCTTTTCTGAAATATCTTCCTGCATATTTTGTATCCACTGAGTCTTTTGCTATCGGAGTTGTCTTTAAGAGTACAGTAGCTACCATTTTCCCATATAGTAATGTCATGTGACCTCTCCCATAACACATATTAACAGAGAGAGTTTCTAAAGTGGTCAAAGGAGGTGGTAGGGCAGATTGTTTTAGTATGAAAAAAATAAAGCTCCTCAATTATAAGTATTTGAAAAAATGCTTATGTGGTAAGTTACATTTGCCCTTTAGTTCTTCAAACAACATGAGCCATTTCGTTGTATAAGTCTATTACACTAGCAATATATTTTCTTGCCCATTCATTAAACCCCATGTCATTTCCACCGGGTGTGAAATTGTCATTGCCCGAATTGGTGTAAAACTGGATGATGCAGGATGATGCAGATATAGTTAGGGTGTTTTTAACAAAATGATTAGTAGTATTCTTCTTTAGTTTCTTTCAGGGAGCAGAGTACAAATATCCATCCAAAGTTAAGCCTTTTGTGGACAACATTTCAGTCTGCAGTCAGGGTAGTATGGTTCCTTGGAGAACCCAAAACATTGCAGCCCTCAGTTGTGTCGTGTCTTTGGCTATGCCGGATTAAGTGATATGACATGCTATTCTATAAAATAATTTCTCTGTAATTAATATTACCTGATTAAGCTAATCAGGTAAATAATTAACTAGAAATTCAGGGCACCACGAAATAATGTTTATAGAGCTGTTATCTTCCGAATAAACTCTTAAAGACCTGGTAATCTTTTACATCAATAGCAGTCACTATTTAATCGTCACCTTGTTTAGTCTCATCTGAAAGTTGTAAATTCTTGGTTATCTTCACGAACCCTGTCCAACAAGTTGAATCAGCAATACAAAATGTGGTTTAATTATTTATTTACTAAATATCTAAATAATCACACAGAATTACATATACACAGAATGTATCATACATTGCTTACAAATTATCTCATAAAGGAAAACGTCCTTAGCGTACGGAACAGATATGACAGCTGGTTACACAAAGAAAGGGGGTTGGGCTTGAGTGAAAGAGCGGGAAGACTGAGTAACAAAGGGAGAAGCTATGCTATCGTAAATACAGAATCTTATGCATTCTAAATAACCACCCATTTCAAAATGGAAAATGCAATAAATATTTACTCTGAGCTGCGCTTCGGTAGATTGGTCGTAGATGGTAGGCCGGGTTGTCCAGTATGGATCTCTGGTCCTCTGAAGACTGTCTGGTGGTGCACTGGAGCGTGGTAGAATGGATACTCTGTCCGTCCTCTCCTAGCCCACGTTTAGCGGGCGGAGTGGGTAGCACTTCTTTAGTGAATAAAAGTTCAAACATTCATACCAAGTTGCCATACCTTTAAGCTCATGCTATATTCTGGCTGGTATAGTCAGAATTCATCCTTTTGGCGTGTTGACCGTCATCTTCATATTGAAATTCAATGCTAATTTTGTTAGATTCTTGCTGAGGTTGGCTTAGTTCTGTAGGTGGTCTTTGTCCGAGGTCCCCACGTCCTTGGAATAGGTTATCATCTGAGCCCTTTTAATGTAGGACCGTCGCCCTAACGTCCTCGGAACAGAAAGTTACATTTTCGTCAAGGGGTTTACATAGGAGGGGAGAGAAGGGCGTGTTTCATAGTTTATAACCAATGTCTGTTTACATGGGCAGGGCCACTGAGTTGAGCATAGCTCACTCATGAAAACCCAATTCTCTCATTTGGAAGCAAAAATTACATTTCATCTTTTCACAAATAGTTTCATATTTAAACATTTCATTTGCAAATTTGCACAACAATTCCATGTGAATCTGATAACTAGAATGTGTAGACTTTCCAAGATACAGTTTATGTCGTCCTATCATCAGTAATAATGTCTCAGACACCAACTGATCTGGTATCATATTCATTTAGTACCAACGCATATTTTCAGCTGGTTGGATTACCGAAATATGGTTCCGTTCCCATCTTTTGATGTCACCAGACTCTCTCTCAATTTTCCGGCCGCGTCATGAAAAGTTGTACACACAGTGCCTCATCAGAAACTAGCTCTGTTTTCTAGTGGATATGATCACATGCAACCCCAAATGCAGCTCGTACAAGGTAACAAACATGTAATAAGATGGTTACCTAGAAGCTAGCAAGCCAGCGAGGCAGGGTAAAATATCACAAATAGAGCTAGAAAAACCAGAAGAATAATATAGTTGTTAAATGTATCTATAGCCATCAGTCTTGTGTGTTTTCATGGTCATCACTCACTCACTGTTAAGTTTGTCAAGGTCCCGAAATCAGTGTTAGATATCCTGCTACAGAGCTATTTGGTGCCGGGATGCAGGTGCATCACTCGAGTGTTCTACCAACCAAAGGACATCCAGCCAACTTGACACAACTGTGGGAAGCACTGGAGTCAACATGGGCCAGCATCCCTGTGGAACGCTTTCAACACCTTATAGAGTCCATGCCCTGACAAATTGTTCCTAATGTTTGGTATACTCATTGTATAATTACATTTTGTTACTTTGTATTTACTAAGTATTTGGTACTTTCTTGCTTGGTTCCTAGTAAGTGTGTTGGGACTAAATATTTACAATGTATTTTGTTTTTGCTACTAGATGTTTACCTAGTTATAACCTAGTAATTACTGGGCTGTAAAATGAAGGGTTACCAACTCTCCCAGTAACTGTACCAAACGGTTGGGAAGGAGAGGCACTGCATGGGAAACCTACCAGGCTTTTATGTTCTCTGTAATCACCTCCCACTGGATTCATTATGGGAGACAATTCTGAGACAGCCTCTCTTTCTTCTGCTGCTACATCAGCACCCATTCTCTTCCTGGATATATTATCTGCACCTGCTGGGGGAAAAAAGCTGACTGACATATTTTAGTAATGGCTTTTCAATGTGAAAAATCCCACTGGTGTGCCACACTGTAATGTAGCTAAACCCCAGCAACAAGGATAACAGGCCAATAACATATTTTTAATACCATTGCACATATCCCTCACAGCACAAAGTGATTCTGCTGTGATTTCAAGAGAATAAGTGTTACCAGAGTAAAGAAGAATTGCAGTGTTTACAGCCCTCTCCACAATCTCTCCATCAATCAATCTTCTACAATATCTCTATCCCATTCTGGGCAGTGAGGAGCTCACCATGAACTGAGATGACCCCTAGGCTAAATCATAAAAATAAGAAGGTTATTATGTTGAGGTGGACTAGCCTAATGGACAGGAATGGCTCTGTTATATAAGACACTAACTTCGTGATTGACCTCCTCCTCCCTGTGTTTTGGCCCAGTCCTTTCATCTGTACATGTCCTCCCTCGATCGCCTCCTGATTCCATTAATTACTACTGAGTAGTAGAGGGAGATAAGAAATAATTGCTGACACATGCAGATTTGGTTAATAGTTAGCTAAGAGACCAAAAGGATCCCTAGTTCATTATTATTCTGCTCCAGTTTTCTCAGAAAGTCTGGTTTATGAAAGAATTTTCTAAATTAAATATCAGCTCATGATACAGGCAATACAAGGAAGAGATGTGTGATGTTGTTACAGGTGGGGCAAAGCAGGTATTATTGATTTAAGTCTGTATGAATATTAATCAAGACCAATGACAGACATCATCATCATCATACAAAATGTATCTTGGGAGTAATGATACTGTTATTAATAATTTATGGTGACAGTAATGATTGGTATAAATCAATTCCTTCATTGCTGATGAATTTTTCATAGAATGGTTAGAAGCTAATATGCTGTTCCAACAGAGGTTATCTAACTGTATCTAATCACTCTAAATTAATTGAATCCATGTCAATCATCGGTGAATGTACGGATGCATCTAGAAATGTATTAGGAGCGTGGCTAACATTGAACATTTACCTTTTCGTTTGTGTTCAAAAGGTGCAATTCTCATACTTTAGAGACAGCAGAGACACTCTTTAATTATACGCCATCCCGAAAAAACTTGGCCTCAGAACTGGAGCTCAGTGTATTGACTGGAGAATTGGTCCAACTACATCTAAGGCCAGATCAAATAATCTGAGATGCTGTGATCTAGATTCCCTGACCCAATGGCTTTTGGAGAGGAGTCACACTATTAACGGGAATTCAAGCAAATTGGACAAACATTCAGGGGTTGAACAAACTGCAAACCCAAACTGGCTTTGTCATGTTGTTGTAACCTTGGTGCCACACTGAGCCTTTTGCTTGGAAAGAACTGAAATGAAGTTCTCTCCCATGTGTTTTCTAAGATAACTCTGGACTCCCTAGAATATATAAAATTTCTTGTTGTTTTGTGTCTGCTCTTCTACAATCTCTCTGTAACGCTGGGACGTCGTGGGTGTGGAGTCAGGCGCAGGAAACAGAAGCGTTTACTACAGTGCTTTTTATTACGCACCACCAAAAGAGGATTCGCCCAACACAACAGGGCGTATCAAAATACAAAGTCCCAAAAAACACGATCCACTACACAACTCATAGTGTAAATGAACGAAACAAGCCCGCACACAGAACAGGTGGGGAGACAGGCTTAAATGTTCACGTCTAATAACTTAATTGAAAACAGGTGCAACAAATAAAGGCATAACCAACAGAAAAGGGAAAAAGGGATCAGTGGCAGCTAGTAGGCCGGTGACGACGACTGCCGAGCGCCACCGGAACAGGGAGAGGAGTCAACCTCGGCAGGAGTCGTGACACTCTCACAACATGGTGAGATGCCCTGGTCATAAGTGTGTCCCTGTTGTGGGTTTTTCATCCTCCATCAGTGAGATGTAGATATCCTGTAACTTTAACATACAAATAGGATCTTAATTTGAGCCATTTTGCTACAGCAGGATAATTATCCTGCAGCAACAGGAAATAATTTTGTGGATTATAATGAATGACTGTTTTGTAGGGGTTGATACATTTTTTGTTAGGGCAAATCAAGTCTGAAATTTCAAAGTGGAAATTACAAACTTTAGAATACTTTTTTAAACTCAAATACACTACAAGTGTGCATTTCCTGCTGGGTAGGAAAGTTCTCAGCAACAAAAGAGTGATCAAATCCTGCATCTATAATCTGGCGTTCAGGGCAATATCTCCGCAATTTATCAACTTTTACTGTGTTTTTCTAAACCCTTCTATCACGCATTAAAGTCAAGGAAGATCAGACCCCCAAAATATTCATGGTAAAAGTGATTTTGGTGGAAGGACAAACTCGTTTAATAATGCACATTTTCAAGACACCATTGCGTTATTAGTTATACTTTATGTGTGGCCATGAAGACTTCCTAAATACTGTGCTTCCCAGTCCTGAGCCTCCTTAGTTTAACTGTTGTGTTCTACTGCATTATGTAGTCGTGTTAAATCAGTAATAAGCCAGTTAGATTAATGTGACGCGACATGTTCCAAATCGATATGACAAGCTCAGTGTTTCCTCCAGTGTGTTTGGGCTGAGGTTTTGGCACTGTAAGAACTAGAGGAACTCTCAACATCCTTTAAGCTCATGTGTCTCTCAAATTTGCAGGCCTAAATGAATTACTAACAAGTTGCATTCTTACTCTCTTACATTGAAGCAGAAGTGTAGCGAGGCTTACTGACTTACACTGAACTGTATGTGGTAATATTCAACTATAGGGGCTATCAGTATGTTCTGAATCCGTGGAAGCATTGAAGTGTGATCCAGAATACTCCTCCATAGGAGTTAATTCTAGCTTAAATTGACAAAATATACAATGAAGGAAGTGTCCTGGCATACCCTTGAACAATCAGAGAGCATTTTCCGGGTAGTTAAACACACTCTCTGTACCAGTCAACACTTAATCATCAAGCTCATTAAATGCCATTTATTCAGCTTTTTTATGTTTCTATCATTAAAATGAACTATCCAGGGGAACATTTCAGAGAATTAATGCAGATTTTTACTGAAATTAAAGACAACAATGTATGAAAGGAAGTTGTAGGGGGTGGGAGATACAAAAGTAGGGTTTCTAGAGGGAAATATCTAACATTTTAATCATACTGACAAGATCGTGATGGTATCATTACCGCCTGGTAACCTCGCTTGAGGCAAGATGAGCTGTCGTCTTGGTATATGGGAATATTCCACCTATCTAACTAGCAACAGTAAGCAGTGCGAACCGAGCCATCCTGGAGACGCACCGCCGGGTGAGTAATCATCTGGTGGGTCTACATTAAAATATCTCCTTATCTAAGAAGCAACCTTAGGCAATATGATACAGCCAACCACCTGCAACTATATGTAATGTCCTTTATATCAAGCAACCAGCAAAGACGGCAACATGAAGGCTATTGACCACCGCATAGCAAGCTTGATGAGGCATAGTACTGGCAAGTACATTCATCGCTGTTTAGAAGTCAGCTTCCCTACTAAGGTATAACACAGTAAAACCCAATAATGTATTAGTAGGCTAAATAAGATAAGTACTTATTAATCCCACAAAGGGGAAATTGATTGCACCAGCCATTACATGCATCACAATAAATACACAATAAAAGCACACAAGGACACACAGACACTAAAAGCAGCACATTCTCAATGAATGTATAAACTCAGTGTTCATGTTGAAAGCCACACAGCATGTGGGTAAAGAATCTGAGAAAACATTAGTTTTGCTCCTGGGTAAAAGGAATGTGTCTGCCATCATACTGCGATGTTCCAAGCCAATACAGTTGAAGGGGTAGCTAGTGTTGGCCTCTATGTCACCACGACTTCACCATGAGCTCTTGGCTATAGCAATAATAGCAGCCATGTCATAATGACTGTTTCAAAAAATATATATATTTCACCTTTATTTAACCAGGTAGGCCAGTTGAGAACAAGTTCTCATTTACAACTGCGACCTGGCCAAGACAAAGCAAAGCTGTGCGACAAAAACAACAACACAGAGTTAGACATGGGATAAACAAACGTACAGTCAATAACACAATAGAAAATCTGTATACAGTGTGTGCAAATTAAGTAAGGAGGTAAGGCAATAAATAGGCCATAGTGGCAAAGTAATTACAATTTAGCAATTAACACTGGAGTGATAGATGTGCAGATGAGGATGTGCAAGTATAAATACTGGTGTGCAAAAGAGCATAAAAAAACAAAAACAAATATGGGGATGAGGTAGGTAGTTGGTTGGATTGGCTATTTACAGATGGGCTGTGTACAGCTGCTCTGACAGCCGATGCTTGAAGTTAGTGAGGGAGTTATACGTAAGTCTCCAACTTCAGTGATTTTTGCAATTCGTTCCAGTCATTGGCAGCAGAGAACTGGAAGGAAAGGTGGCCAAAGGAGGTGTTGGCTTTGGGGATGACCAGTGAAATATACCTGCTGGAACGCGTGCTACAAGTGGGTGCTGCTATGGTGACCAGTGAGCTGCAATAAGGCGGGGCTTTACCTAGCAAAGACTTATAGATGACCTGCAGCCAGTGGGTTTGGCGACGAATATGTAGCGAGGACCAGGCAACGAGAGCATACAGGCGGCAATGGTGGGTAGTATATGGGGCTTTGGTGACAAAAAGGATGGCACTGTGATGGACTGCATCCAATTTGCTGAGTAGAGTGTTGGAGGCTATTTTGTAAATGACATCGCCAAAGTCAAGGATCGGCAGGATAGTCAGTTTTACGAGGGTATGTTTGGCAGCATGAGTGAAGGAGGCTTTGTTGCGAAATAGGAAGCCGATTCTAGATTTAACTTTGGATTGGAGATGCTTAATGTGAGTCTGGAAGGAGAGTTTACAGTCCAGCCAGACACCTAGGTATTTATAGTTGTCCACATATTCTAAGTCAGAACCGTCCAGAGTATTGATGCTGGGTGGGCGGGTGGGTGCGGGCAGCGATTGGTTGAAGAGCATGCATTTAGTTTTACTAGCATTTACGAGCAGTTGGAGGCCATGGAAGGAGTGTTGAAGCTCGTTTGGAGGTTTGTTAACACAGTGTCCAAAGAAGGGCCAGATGTATACAGAATGGTGTCGTCTGCGTAGAGGTGGATCCCCGCAGAAAGAGCGATGTCATTGATATATACAGAGAAAAGAGTCGGCCCGAGAATTGAACCCTGTGGCACCCCCATAGAGACTGCCAGAGGTCCGGACAACAGGCCCTCCAATTTGACACACTGAACTCTATCTGAGAAGTAGTTACCGAACCAGGCGAGGCAGTCATTCGAGAAACCAAGGCTTTTGAGTCTGCCAATAAGAATACGGTGATTGACAGAGTCGAAAGCCTTGGCCAGGTCGAGGAAGACAGCTGCACAGGACTGTTTTTTATCGATGGTAGTTATGATATCGTTTAGGACCTTGAGCGTGGCTGAGGTGCACCCGTGACCAGCTCGGAAACCGGATCGCATAGCAGAGAAGGTACGGTGTGATTCGAGATGGTCGATGATCTGTTTATTCACTTGGCTTTTGAATACTTTAGAAAGGCAGGGCAGGATGGATATAGGTCTGTAACAGTTTGGGTCTAGAGTGTCTCCCCTTTGAAGAGGGAGATGACCGCGGCCATTTTCCAATCTTTAGGAATCTCAGACGTTACGAAAGAGAGGTTGAACAGACTAGTAATAGGGGTTGCGACAATGGCGGCGGATAATTTTAGGAAGAGAGGGTCCAGACTGTCTAGCCGAGCTGTATTGTAGGGATCCAGATTCTGCAGCTCTTTCAGGACATCAGCTGTCTGGATTTGGGTGAAGGAGAAGCGGGGGGGCTTGGGCCAGTTGCTGCGGGGGGTGCAGAGCTGTTGGCCGGGGTTGGGGTAGCCAGGTGGAAAGCGTTGCCAGCTGTAGAGAAATGCTTATTGAAATTCTCTATTATAGTGGATTTATCGGTGGTGACAGTGTTTCCTAGCCTCAGTGCAGTGGGCAGCTGAGAGGAGGTGCTCTTATTCTCCATGGACTTTACAGTGTCCCAAAACGGTTTGGAGTTAGTGCTGCAGGCTTTCCTAACTGACTGTGTATATTGGTTCCTGACTTCCCTGTTCAGCAAGATAACAACACATTATTCAAATACAGGTAGCCTAGTGAAATAATGAACATCCAATCACATTAACCGTTACTCTCTCACAGGAATTTCACTAACGGTCCATATGTAGCCAAACGTAGCTGCTGCTCATTCCATTTGCTTGAAAATGTATTAATGGTTAAAAAAAGTAAAGCCTGCATCCATAGAGACACATACCAGCTCTACTGGTAGTACTGCTACTACCAGCAGTACTACACCTGCACCTGTCGGCGACACAAGTTGTTCTGCTTCCACAAGCACATCCAATGCTAGCATCAGTAATTCTACATTTGTTGTTAGCCCAGCTAGCATGGACACTGAGAGTTGTGAATCTGATGAAGCCGAAGAGCTACTGCCCCCTTACACGGGAAAGCACCGAACAACAGACAGGGAAGTTGGACCATCGAAGAGGCGCAAATATGATGAACTACATTGATTTGGGGTTCACTTATATTGGGAGTAGTGCCTTTCCTCAGCCACAGTGTGTTATATGTGCAAAAGTACTATCTCACAACTCAATGAAACCTTCACTCTTACGCAGATATTTAGAAACAAAACATGTCAGTTTGAAAAATAAGCAACAGGAGTTTATTGAGCGAGAATTAAGACGACTTTTGAGTAGTAAGACATGTATAAAAGCAACAAATACCATTAATAAGAAGGTGCTAGAAGCGTCTTATATGGTGAGCTACCGAGTGACTAGGACAGGCAAGCCCCATAGTATTGTGGAGGACTTAATTCTTCCTGCTGCCGCGGAAGCATACAAGCCAGTGAATGAGTCAACAGACGTGGCGGGCCTGGCACAGCTCCTGGTATATGCCCGTTACGTTTATTGGGGGTCAATTAAGGAAGACATCCTCTTCTTCAAACCACTGGAAACCAGGACAACAGGAGAGGATATTTTTAAAGTACTGGACAGCTTTGTGACATCAAATGGACTTTGGTGTTATAGCGAAGCACCTGAGTGAGTTGGGTGCGCAATTACGCAGGTACTTTCCTGAAACACATGACACAAACAACTGGAATCGTTATCCCTTTTATGCCCTGCCTCCAGTCCACTTAACGATATCTGAACAAGAGAGCCTCATCAAAATTGCAACAAGCGGTTCTGTGAAAATGTTATTTAATCAGAAGCCCCTGACAGATTTCTGGATTGGGCTGCGCTCAGAATATCCTGCCTTGGCATATCGCCCTGTTAAGACACTGATGTCCCACTGATGCAACCACGTACCTATGTGAGAGTGGATTCTCGGCCCTCACTAGCATGAAAACTAAATACAGACACAGACTGTTTGTGTAAAATGATTTAAGATAGACTCTCTCCAATACAACCCAACATTGCAGAGTTATGTGCATCCTTTCAAGCATAACCTTCTCATTAACCTGTGGTGAGTTATTCACAATTTTTGATGAACAAATAAGGTTTTATATGTAAGATGGCTAAATAAAGAGCAAAATTATTGATTATTATTATATTATTATTTGTGCCTTGGCCCAATAAGAGCTCTTTGTCACTTCCCATGAGCCGGGTTATGACAAAAACTCACACTCATTGTTATGTTTATTAAATGTGTCGTATAGTGTGTGTGTGTGGCAGGCTTACAATGATGGCAAAAAACAATATTTGAGAGTGCGCTGACCCTGGTGCTAGAGGGGGTACATAGCTGGAGGTTGAATGTTTGAAGGGGTACAGGACAATAAAAAGTTTGGGAACCACTGGACTACAGCATTAAGAGTTGCAGCCTAATGATATAATTAATATGTAAGATATGAAGATATCAAAATGAAAGCAGAAGGTGAATTAATAACAGTAGCTAATACAGTGCCTTCAGAAAGTATTCACACCACTCAACTTTTTGATTTGTATTCTGTACAGGCTTCCTTCTGTACAGGTGCCTTTTATACAGGTAACAGGTGTCTTTTACCTGGATAAAAGACACCTGGGAGCCAGAAATCTTTCTGATTGAGAGGGGGTCAAATACTTATTTCCCTCATTAAAATGCAAATCAATTTATAACATTTTTGACATGCGTTTTTCTGGAGTTATTTGTTGCTATTCTGTCTCTCACTCTTCAAATAAACCTACCATTAAAATTATAGACTGATCAATTTCTTTGTCAGTGGGCAAATGTACAAAATCAGCAGGGGATCAAATACTTTTTTCCCTCACTGTAGCTGTGCTGCAACACTCCCCATCCAACCTGACAGAGCTTGAGAGGATCTACAGAGAAGAATGGGATAAACTCCCCAAATACATGTGTGCCAAGCTTGTAGCGTCATACCCAAGAAGATTTGACGCTGTAATTGCTGCCAAAGGTGCTTCAACAAAGTACTGAGTAAAGGGTCTGAATACTTATGTAAATGTCATATTTCCATGGGGGGTTTTCTTCTAAAAACCTGTTTTTGCTTTGTCATTAGTAGATTGATGAGGCAAAAAAATACAATTTAGCTCATTTTAGAATAAGGCTTTAACGTTACAAAATGTAGAAAAAGTCAAGGGGTCTGAATATCTTGATTAGATAAGTATTCACCCGCCTGAGACAATACACGTTAGAAACACATTTGGCAGCGATTACAGCTGTGAGTCTTTTTGGGTAAGTCTATAATCGCTTTGCACACCTGGATTGTACAATATTTGCACCTTATTCTGTTAAATTCTTCCAGCTCTGTTAAATTAGTTGTTGATCATTGCTAGACAGCCATTTTCAGGTTTTGCCATAGATGTTCAAGCAGATGTAAGTCAAAACTGTAACTCGGCCACTCAGGAACATTCAATGTCATCTTGGTAAGCAACTCCAGTGTAGATTTAGCCTTGTGTTTTAAGTTATTGTCCTGCTGAAAGGTGAATTTGTCTCCCAGTGTCTGTTGGAAAGCAGACTAAACCAGGTTTTCCTCTAGGATTTTGCCTGTGCTTAGCTCTGTTCCATTTCTTTTTATCCAAAGAAATCTCCCTAGTCCTTGCTGATGACAAGCAAACCCATAACATGATGCAGCCACCGCCATGATTGAAAATATGAAGAGTGGTACTCAATGATGTGTTGTGTTGGATTTGCCCCAAACATAACGCTTCATATTCAGGACAAGTTCATTTCTTTGCCACATTTTCTGCAGATTTACTTTAGTGCCTTATTGCAAACAGGAAGCATGTTTTGATTTGTATTCTGTACAGGCTTCCTTCTTTTCACTCATTTAGGTTAGTATTAGTATTGTGGAGTAGCTACAATGTTGTTGATCCATCCTCAGTCTTCTCCTATCACAGCCATTAATTAAACTGTGTAACGTTTTAAAATCATAATTGGCCTCATGGTGAAATCCGTGAGCGGTTTCCTTCCTCTCCGGCAACTGAGTTAGGAAAAATGCCTGCATCTTCATAGTGACTAGGTGTATTTATACACAATCCAAAGTGTAATTAATAACTTCATCATGCTCAAATGGATATTCAATGTCTGCGTTTTTTTTAAATGTATACCTATCTATCAATAGGTGCCCTTCTTTGCGAGGCATTGGAAAACCTCCCTGGTCTTTGTGGTTGAATCTGTGTTTGAAATTCACTGCTCGACTGAGGGACCATATAATACAGATAATTGTATGTGTGGGGTACAGAGATGAGGTAGTCATAAAAAAATCATGGTAACCTTTTACTGCAGTGTGCTAAATCAGGGTCACACAGAGTGTTTCTTAGTACACTCTAAAAATTATGGGTTCAACAAGGGTTCTTCTAAGATCCTCAAAGTTCTTTTGGAGAACCTTAAGGTAGTTGGCACTGAAAATGGCTCCCAAAAGGTTCTTCCAAAACCCCATAAGAGGTGGGGTTGATCGAGGAACCTCCTTAGTTGGTGAGGGTTCATGCAGGAACCTAACTGCCGAACTGAAATATTTGGATTTGAATTTGAAAGGATAGCAGGTGAAGGCACTTAACTAACAATTTTAAATATCTCCTCAGTTTAAGGTAAGGTTTGTCCCTTGTATGATCTAAATTTATATTGTTTTATAATGACCTCATATTTGAATTTTTAAATTCTGCATTGCCACTAAAATCATAATAAACACTGAGAACAAAAATATTGTGTATAGTTGTTATTGTTATGCATATCATTATCATTAATAATAATAACAGGGGAGGTGGGGTAGTTCAGAAATGAACCCCAAAAGGTCCTTAAAAGGTTATTCGAGGATCCATTAAAAGGGGTATTTTGAAGAACCTTTTTAAAGAGTTCTTCGAAGAACTTATAGGGGTTCCCCCTGTCACGCCCTGATCTGTTTCACCTGTTCTTGTGAATGTCTCCATCCCCTCCAGGTGTCACTTATTTTCCCCAGTGTATTTATCCCTGTGTTTCCTGTCTCTCTGTGCCAGTTCGTCTTGTATTTTAGTCAAGTCAACCTGCGTGTTTTTCCCGTACTCCTTTTGCTATTCTCTTTGATAGTCCTCCTGGTTTTGACCCCTGCCTGACTCTGGACTACTTTCCCGCCTGCCTGATCATCCTACCTGCCTTGACCTTGATTCTGCCTGCTCTTCGGTACCTTTTGGACTCTGAACTGGTTTTGACCCTTTTGTCTGTCCACGACCATTATTTTGCCTTCCCTTATTGGATTA
Organism: Salmo trutta; assembly: GCF_901001165.1. Classification (NCBI taxonomy): domain Eukaryota; kingdom Metazoa; phylum Chordata; class Actinopteri; order Salmoniformes; family Salmonidae; genus Salmo; species Salmo trutta. The sequence continues at coordinate 17,014,641 of NC_042991.1, forward strand.
ATAAATATTGTAAGACTCCAACCATCTGCCTCCTGTGTCTGCATCTGTGTCTTGCCTTGTGTCATTGTCACGACTTCCGCCGAAGTCGGTCCCTCTCCTTGTTCGGGCGGTGTTCGGCGGTCGACGTCGCCGACCTTCTAGCCACCACTGATCCATTTTTCATTTTCCATTGGTTTTGTCTTGTCTTCCTTCACACCTGGTTCCAATCCCATCAATTACATGTTGTGTATTTAACCCTCTGTTTCCCCTCATGTCCTTGTCAGAGATTGTTTATTGTAAGTGTATGTGTACGTCTGTACTGGTGTGCGTCGGGTTATGTTACCCATTGATTTTTTAAATTATGTTTTCCGGTGGTTTTTTTGTGAATAAACTGCACCGTTGAAAACACAGTTATTTCGCTCCTGGTCTGACTTCTCTGCCGCCAGTTAAACACCCTTACAGTCATGATACCCCCACAGTTTCAATTTGAAGAACCCCTAAAGGATACTCTAGGAACCTTTTCTTTTAGAGTGTAGTCTTAAACAAATCTATTTTGAAACAAAAGTATACACCACACACATGGTTATGGGCTTACAAAAATGACACCTGTACCATGTCAGACATAGAGTTGAAATGTATTACATTTTGAGTTCGCATCCCAATATTACACTTCATGTACATCACAGAAGACTGAAATACAACAAAACCGTTTGACATAGAAACACAGGATTTTCAGAAGTTTAAAAAAAATAATGTTTCTTAATTATATTATTAACATCCACCCATGAGGCCACTAGGTGATTTGACTGCAGGAAAGGGCTACACACTTAGTTAGTCCATGCAACTTATTATGTGACTTATTAAGCACATTTTTACTCATGAACTTATTTAGGCTTGCCATAACAAAGGAGTTGAATACTTATTGACTCAAGACATTTCAGCTTCTCATTTCTAATTCATTTGTAAAAATGTCTAAACGTAACTCCACTTTGACATTATGGGGTATTGTGACACAAATTTCTCAATTTAATCAATTTAAAATTCAGGCTGTAACACAACAAAATGTGGAAAAAGTCAAGGCGTGTGAATACTTTCCGAAGGCACTGTTATTGTGTGTGTGGGGCACATTGATAGGGGTGGTCATTAAAAAATCATGTTAACACCGAATGAGTCCATATTAAGTGATTTGTTAACCGCATTTTGACTCCTGAACCTATTTAGGCTTGCCATAACAAAGGCGTTGAATTGTTTTTGACTCAAGACATTTCACCTTTTCGTTTTGTATTCATTTCTACAATTCCACTTTGACGTTATGGGGTATTGTGTGTAGGCCAGTGACACAAATTCTCAATTGAATCCATTTTAAATTCAGGCTGTAATAAAACAAAAAGTGGAAAAAGTAAAGGGGATAGGAATACTTTCTGAAGGCACTGTACATCATGACAAGAATGAAGTGATCACTACAATTAGCATACAATACTACTAGAACGCAAAGACGACTGACATGGAGGAACTACATATGTAAAATGCATGACATATGATTAGAACATGGATAATAAATCAGAGCCTTGACCTACTGCTGCATGTAAGGATGATGACCTCCAGACAAATGGCCTGAAACAGTATGCACTAATAAGACAGCAGATACTCTGATTTGCTCAGAGCAGAAAGCACCAGAATTGTATCTATACAAGCACACTAATCCAGACCAGTCTGCAAATGAAGTTAAATATGTTTCTAGCTTAAACCTTGTAAAGGGATAAGGTTCCAAAGAATATTCAGAAATAATTTGTGCAACATTTAAAGTGTGACTGCTGCGCTGATGGTGTGCCTTGCAGCGGTCTCCTGAGCTGCTCGACAAACAGTGATAGCTACTATCGATATTGACGCTGCACTAAACAAATTAACGGCCACATAGAGAATGAAATACTGTCGAATCACTGCGCTAAGCAACATCTCCTGCTCATGATCAGAAAACATTGCTACTCACTCACTGTATATCGACACATAGGCCTGTATTGCTAACCTAGCATAGGCTACTTCCTCCTTGTATGGACAAGAGATTATTCCCCATGATGGGGTGTGTGTTCACCGAGTGAGCGCACAGACTCTGCCCGAAAGCTGGCATTGGGAACAAACAAAGTATACTCCAGACACTAATTCTACTTAGCTAGTTGTAGCCGGCTATTGCCTGACAACAGTAGAGCAGCAACATGGCTCAATCTTTAGCTAGAGGACTCCTGATATCTCCAGGAGTGATTAATCAAATGTTTGTCTTAATCTGATGTTGGCTATTTTGAGTCTTCTCAGTAGCCTACTTGGTGTGTGATTTTCTGACTGCTCATAACTTGCAACTGATGACACATCATCCAGTATTAAGGGGCAGAGCAATTTGTGACTGTTGTTGTTTGGCAATCAGTAGCTGTATTGAAAGGGTGTGGTTTCTTCTGTACTAGGCAATCAGCAATTAGTACCGGGAGGTGTGCCCTTCAGCTCTGCTAGGCAATTAGCAATTCACTTCTCTAGGGTAGGGGGCAGTATTTTGACGTCCGGATCAAAGGCGTGCCCGTAGTAAACTGCCTGCTACTCAGGCTCAGAAGGTAGGATATGCACACTCTGAGGTTTCTAAAACTGTTTGAATGATGTCTGGGAGTATAACAGAACTCATATGGCAGGCAAAAACCTGAGAAAAATCCAACCAGGAAGTGTGGAAATCTGAGGTTGTAGTTTTTCAAGTGATTGCCTATACAGTATACAGTGACTTAGGGTTAATTTTGCACTTCCTAAGGCTTCCACTAGATGTCAACAGTCTTTAGAACGTTGTTTCATGCTTCTACTGTGAATGGGGAGAGAACAAGAGGTCCTGGAGTCAGATGACTGAGAAAATGACATGAGTTCAGTGGCGCGCACTCACGTGAGAGTGAAATGTGTTCCTTTCATTTTTTGAAGACATTGGAATTGTCCGGTTGGAATATTACTGAAGATTTATGATAAAAACATCCTAAAGGTTGACGCTATACACCGTTTGACATGTTTCTACGAACGTAAATATAATTTTTTTAAACTTTTCGTCGTGACATTTTGCGCGCGCTTCCTGCATTTGGAGTAGTGGACTAAACGCGTGAAAAAAAGGAGGTATTTGGACATAAATGATGGACTTTATCGAACAAAACTAACATTTACTCTGAAACTGGGATGCCTGGGAGTGCATTCTGATGAAGATCATCAAAGGTAAGTGAATATTTATAATGTAATTTTTGTCATTTCTGTTGACTCCAAAATGGCGGGTATCTGTATGGCTTGTTAGCGCTGTACTCAGATTATTGCAAACTTTGCTTTCGCCGTAAAGCTTTTTTGAAAATTGACACAGCGGTTGCATTAAGGAGAAGTGTATCTATAATTCTTTAAATACTGTTGAATATTTTATCAACGTTTATGATGAGTATTTCTGTAAATTGATGTGCTCATTCACCAGAAGTTTTGGGAGGCAAAACATTTCTGAACATTACACGCCAATGTAAAATGGGGTTTTTGGATATAAATATGAACTTTATCGAGCAAAACATACATGTATTGTGTAACATGAAGTCCTATGAGTACAATCTGATGAAGATCATCAAAGATTAGTGATTAATTTTAGCTGTATTTCTGGTTTTTGTGACGCCTCTCCTTGCTTGGAAAATGGCTGTGTGGTTTTTCTTGTTTAGGTGCTGTCCTAACATAATCTAATGTTATGCTTTCGCCGTAAAGGCTTTTTGAAATTGGACAATGTGGGTGGATTAACGAGAAGGGTATCTTTAAAATGGGATATAATAGTTGTATGTTTGAGAAATTTGAATTATGAGATTTTTGTTGTTTTGAATTTGCCGCCCTGCTATTTCACTGGCTGTTGAATAGTGTGTCCCGCAGATGGGACGCTAGCGTCCCACATACCCCAGAGAGGTTAATGTTAGTACTTCAGCATCCCCTGTTTTCTCAGTGGCAGCTGTAAGCGGCGGTCGTGTCAGCGGCGGTCGTGTCAGCGGCGATCTCGTCGCCAAAACAAAGACGGTTCTGCCGAGTTGTTCTAGGAAGGAAAGAGAGAAGGCTCCACTCTCTCACTTGAGTATTTTTACCTAGTTATTTTCAGATTCTCATTTAGCTCTTTTGTATTTTTGTCAACTATGTGTGTGTTTTCTATACCTGTTAGCTCCTCTTCCTGTAGGAAATTATTGTGGACTACAGCAAAAGGAGGACCGAGCACACCCCCATTCTCATCAACGGGGCTGTAGTGGAGCAGGTTGAGAGCTTCAAGTTCCTTGGTGTCCACATCACCAACAAAGTAACATGGTCCAAGCACACCAAGACAGTCGTGAAGAGGGCACAACAAAACCTAATCCCCTCAGGAGACTGAAAAGATTTGGCATGGGTCCTCAGATCCTCAAAGTCCTACAGCTGCACCATCGAGAGCATCCTGACTGGTTGCATGGTGCCTTGCTCGGCCTCTGACCGCAAGGCACTACAGAGGGAATTGTGTGTACATCATTGGGGCCAAGCTTCCTGCCATCGAGGACCTCTATACCAGGCTGTGTCAGAGGAAGGCCCAAAAAATTGTCAGACTCCAGCCACCCTAGTCATAGACTGTTCTCTCTGCTACGGCAGGGCAAGCGGTACCGGAGCACCAAGTCCAGGTCCTAGATGCTTCTAAAGAGCTTCTACCCCCAAGCCATAAGACTCCTGAACATCTAATCAAATGGCTACCCAGACTATTTGCATTGCCCCCCCCCACCCCCTTTACGCTGCTGCTACTCTGTTTATTACTCTACCTACATGTACAAATGACCTCAACTAACCGGTGCCCTCACACATTGACTCTGTACCAGTACCCCTTGTATATAGCCTCGCAATTGTTATTTTACTGTTGCTCTTTAATTTGTTACTTTTATTTATTGTAGGTATTTTTTTAACTGCATTGTTGGTTAAGGGCTTATAAGCATTGTAAGGTCTACACCTGTTGTATTCGGTGCATGTGACAAATAAAATTTGATTTACAGATGCTCAAACCCTTCTATTTTAGTGTACTCTGCGCACACAACCCGTGTGGAATTCCTGGTCTTTGGTCAAGAATGGCGAGTTCATCTCAGCCTATGCTTGACTTTTTGGCTGTGACGGAGACAAGGATCATCCCAGAAAAACACTGCTGCTCTCCATCGGAAGACATGTTCTCTGATTGTCCGAGCATCTGGTTGTCACGGTGGTGGCACAGGGCTACTCATTTCTCTAAAGTGGAGATTTTCTATTTTCTCCCTCACTCATCTGTCCATCTCCTCATTTCAATGTCATGCTGTCACTGTCACATGTCCACTCAAGCTTAACATTGTTGTCATCTATCACCCACAAGTTGCCGTTGGAGTTCCTTAATGAGCTTGACACCTTGATAAGCACACTTCCTGACGATGGCTCATCGTACTGGGCAACGTCTGCCTCCTAACATCTGCCTTTCATAAATCTTCATTCTTTGCCCCTTTTTAGACCTCACCCTTTCCCTGTCCCCTCCTACTCACAACGCAGGCAATAGGTTTGGCCTCATCTTTACTAGAGGCTGTTCGCCTACTAATCTCACTGCAACCCCCCCCCCCCCCCCAGGTCTCTGATCACTCAATTCTTTATTTTTCTCTCCATCTCTCCACCAACCCTACCCACTCAGCCCCTACCCAAATGGTCATGAGCCTTTGCAAACTTTGCTCTTTCTCTCCCACTACTCTCTCCTTCTATGCTATCATCTCTCCCTTCTGCTAAATACTTCTCTCTCCTGTCTATTGATTCTGCCTCTTCGACCCTACTCTCTTCCCTTTTCGCATCCTATGACTCACACTGTCCCCTTTCCTCCCAACCGGCTCAGCCGTCCCCTCCTTCATCCCCTTGGCGGTTTTCCTATTTTGTTGCATTACAACCTGTAATTTAAATGGATTTGTATTTGTATTTCATGTAATGGACATACACAAAATAGTCCAAATGTTTGAAATGGAAAAAAAGTCACAATTAGTTAGTTGACAGACAGGTGGACTCAGTATGTGTGTGTGTGTGTGTGTGTGTGTGTGTGTGTGTGTGTGTGTGTGTGTGTGTGTGTGTGTGTGTGTATATATATATATATATATATATATATATATATATATATATATATATATATACACCTGTTCTGAAAGGCCTCAGAGTCTGCAACACCATTAAGCAAGGGACCAAGCAAGCGGCACCATGACCAAGCAAGCGGCACCATGATGACCAAGGAGCTCTCCAAACAGGTCAGGGACAAAGTTGTAAAGAAGTACAGATCAGGGTTTGGTTATAAAAAAATATCAGAAACTTCGAACATCCCACAGAGCACCATTAAATCCATTATAAAAAATAGAAAGAATATGGCACCACAACAAACCTGCCAAGAGAGTGCCACCCACCAAAACTCACAGACCAGGCAAGGAGGGCATTAATCAGAGAGGCAACAAAGATAATGCTGAAGGAGCTAAGGGGACTTATTAGTCAACTTAATGCATCCAACTGAAATGTGTCTTCCACATTTAACCCAACCCCTCTGAATTAGAGAGGTGCAGGGGGCTGCCATAATCAACATCCACAGCACCCAGGGAACAGTGGGTTAACTGCCTTGCTCAGGGGTAGAACAACAGATTTTGACCTTGTCAGCTCAGGGATTCGAACTTGCAACCTTGCGGTTACTAGCCCAACACTCTAACCACTAGGCTACCTGCCTCCCTAGCTGCAAAGCTCCACAGCAGAGATTGGAGTATCTGTCCATAGGACCACTTTAAGCCGTACACTCCACAGAGCGGGGATATACGGAAGAGTGTAAATAAATAAGCAAACATGTTTGGTGTTTGCCTAAAGGCATGTGGGAGACTCCCCAAACATATGGAAGAAGGTACTCTGGTCAGATGAGACTAAAATTGAGCTTTTTGGCCATCAAGGAAAACGCTATGTCTGGCGCAAACCCAACACCTCTCATCACCCTGAGAACACCATCCCCACAGTGAAGCATGCTGTGGGGATGTTTTTCATTGGCAGGGACTGGGAAACTGGTCAGAATTGGCCATAAGCATACTCTAAGCATACTGCTAAAGCAACACTCTAGTGGTTTAAGGGGAAACATTTAAATGTATTGGAATGGCCTAGTTAAAGCCCAGACCTCAATCCAATTGAGAATCTGTGGTATGACTTAAAGATTGCTGTACATCAGCAGAACCCATCCAACTTGAAGGAGCTAGAGCAGTTTTGCCTTGAAGAATGGGCAAAAATCCCAATGGCTAGATGTGCCAAGCTTACAGAGACATACCCCAAGAGACTTGCAGCTGTAATTGCTGCAAAAGGTACAATGTATTGACTTTCTGGGGGTGAATAGTTATGCACGCTCAAGTTTTCAGTTTTATGTCTTATTTCTTGTTTGTTTCACAACAAGAAATATTTTGCATCTTCAAAGTGGTAGGCATGTTGTGTAAATCAAATGATACAAACCCCCAAAAAATCTATTTTAATTCCAGGTTGTAAGGCAACAAAATTGGAAAAATGCCAAGGGCAGTGAATACTTTGGCAAGCCACTGTATCACTCTACATTTCAAGCTTTTGCTTGTAGCCCTAGGAAACAATTTTCCACCTCTTTAATCCTCCACCCCCTCACCCTCCCTCTCTGTGGACAACTTTGTCAACCACTTTGAAAAGAAGGTTGATGACATTCGCTCCTCATTCAGCCTTTTTGAGTCTTTCGTTCCCACTCACATATAACTACCCTACACCTTGTCCTCTTTCTCCTCTCTCTCCAGATGACATCCTGCGGCTAGTGAGGTCCAGCCACGCAACAACCTGCCCGCTCGACCCCATCCCCTCCTCCAGACCATCTGTGTAGACATTTTCCCATTCCTCACTTCCCTCATCAACTCATCCCTGACCACTGGCGGCATCCCCTCTGACTTCAAAATGGCCAGAGACTCTCTTCTCCACAAGAAACACTCGACCCCTCTGACACTCAACTATTTTTGACACCCAGTCTCATCTCTGCCTGCCCGCTTGGTTGTCGGCCCACCACCTCAAGCTCAACCTTGACAAGACAGAGATGCTCTTCCTCTGGGCTAAGGCCTGCCCGCTCCAAGACCTCTCCATCATGATTGACAACTCCATGGTGTCACCCTCCCAGAGAGCAAAGAACCTTGGTGTGTTCTTTGCAAACATCAAAGCAGTGACTCGCTCCTGCAGGTTCATGCTACACAAAAATATGTTGTATTGTCACATACAGCAGATACGTGCAGTGAAATGTGTTGTTTTACAGGGTCACCCATAGTAGTACAGCGCCCCTGGTGCAAATTAGGATTACCTCACACAGGAAGTGGCGCAGGTCCTAATCCAGGCACTTGTCATCTCCTGTCTGGACTACTACAACTCACTGTTGGCTGGGCTCCCTGCTTTTGCCATCAAACCCCTGCAACTTATCCAGAAGTTCTCCCATGTCACCCCGCACACTCTACTGTCTTCCAGTCAAAGCACACATTCACTACAAGACCATGGTACTTTCCTACAGAACAGCAAGAGGAACAGCCCCTCCCTACCTTCAGGCTATGCTCAAACCCTACACCCCCTACACCCCTACTCCATTCTGCCATCTCTTGTGTCTTGGTCCTCCCACTTCAACAGGAGGGCAGCTCCCGCTCAGCCTAGTCAAAGCTCGTCTCTGTCCTGGCACCCCAATGGTGGAACGAGCTTCCCCCTGAAGCTAGGTCAGTCCTTGCCCATCTCCCGAAAACATCTGTAACCCTACCTCTTCAAAGAGTCTTTAATAATCGCAAATGTAATGCTTGACGCTCGCAATCAATGACATCTTCACAGCAGCCAAACATTGCAACCTCAGCTGATGCGTCAGCTGAGGTGGGCACTCAGGTTGCCATTGTCAACCATGTCTTTCTACAGCTATCCCCTCTCTGTGATCTGTTTTCCCATTTAGCTTGCCACACAATTTAGAATTACAATGGCTGATTCAATTTGCAACCTCCACATATTAACCCAAATTGAATTAACTTGTTTATCTCACTTTCTGAGTTTTGAGTCGCCTCCCCAACCCTGTCAGCTGTCCCTGGCCTGATACATCATGATGTGTGTGGGAATGTAAGAGTGGGTTGTTTCAGACAACAGATATTACAACATAGACCATGGGCTGTTGTCTGCAGCCCAATTCTATGTACAGTAGAGGGGGCCTCTATACAATGTTGTATTCCATACTGTTTGTACTATAATTTCAAACCTTTATCACACTGTTTTGATGTCAAACATGTTTCCTCAATTGAATTGACAGATTTCTTTGACTTAATATCGTAATAGTGTTGTATTTCCCATCCCTTCAACAACGATTTCCCAATGCATGTATACATTTATGGGAGGTAATTGAAGGAAGACAGCCAGCTTGCTATGCGGGAGACGCATAAAGAAGCAAACCAACCATGAGTCTTGCGACCATAAAAATGTGGGGCCTGTGGTTTGGATTGTGCAGGTAAGGTGAGTGAGTGTCATCAGACAGCTTCTGGCTCGACTAGCGGGGTTTTCCAACTGTACATTCCAACACCATCTGCTGGTTCACTCTATCAGCACTGTGAGATCATGGACAACCAGGATTCAGACATTTTTGGAGCTAATTAATGACATTTATTCTTTCTTCTATATGCTGTGTATCACTGGCCATAATTGCTTTGTTTTGACGTGTAATTTTCTATACCAATACAGGTGATCCAAAAATAATTTGATGTACAATATAATTCATTGATTTAGAGCTGTAGAAAGCCAGTTACATAATAGCCTATTTTCACCGCATACTATAGGCCTACTATAACTATACCCCCTACCTTATGTTGTTGCTGCTACAATGGAAAGCCAGCCATGTGAAAGGTAAGACAGGTTAGCATTTGAGACAGAACTGTGCCATGGTGGAAGGCCTGCCTAGATGCTCAGGTCTATGCTGCCTCAGCAGCCTGTCTGACTGGCTCTGGAATGTGGAGGTGGAACGATGATTTCTATGGAAGCTTATTCAGCTGTAACAATCCGATGAGGAATTCCTTATCCCTTCTCAGGTGGTGATGGGAGTTTACCGTCACTTTGCAAGTAAAAAGGATGTTTTAACCTACTTTCCCTCTTTGAAGCAGCACTTCTCTACACAAAAATGGCTGGAGCAGAAAATAGCTGCATTTTCTGAACTTATGAATAATTTTGCAGTTGGTATTAAGGCTTGAATAACTCTTGATGTGATGAAATCATGTGTATAAACAAGATCCACTGCACTTCAGTAACTGTGAGAGATGACATGCTGTTCGTTGCACAATGGCCTTTATTTCAAAATGTAAGTACAGTATGAAATCAATTAGACTACAGACTTAGTAAATGCTGTTTTAAAATTGTACAAGTACAATAGCAGTAGATATTTTTCACTCAATGGAAACAATAAGATATATTGATTGTGCTTTAGATTCACTCATTACAACCTGCAGAGTGAAGCTCGGAAGCAAAAACCCTCAAAGATATCAAGCTAATAAGCATGGAATGATTCCATATCTGTGAAAATAATACAATTGCCCTATATACATATTGAGTTATGAAAAAAAGCTCATGTTAAGATGATAGGTTTATCAGCATAGGATATTACTGTAAAGAAGTGCTAGAAATGAATTTCAGTTAATATAAAATATGCAAGAATAAAAAATAAAGCAGGAGCAGGAGCAGTATTAGAGAGGGTATTACAGTAGCATGTTCCTCAGCACACTTCCATAATAGCAGGTTTAACGATCGTGTAAATTGTGTGTTTGGGGTTGATGAAAAGTAGAATATTTCAATGACAGAAAGCTCAGGACAAGCTATTACATATCCCCTTCAGCTCTTCTTTCTCTTTGGCTTGTACAGCTAAACTAAAAAAAAAAAGAAACGTCCCTTTTTCAGGACCCTGTCTTTCAAAGATAATTCCTAAAAATCCAAATAACTTCACAGATCTTCATTGTAAAGGGTTTAAACACTTTTTCCCATTCTTGTTCAATGAACCATAAACAATTAATGAACACGCACCTGAGGAACGGTCGTGAAGACGCTAACAGCTTACAAACGGTAGGCAATTAAGGTCACAGTTATGAAAACTTAGGACACTAAAGTGGTCTTTCTACTGACTCTGAAAAAACACCAAAAGAAAAATGCCCAGGGTCCCTGCTCATCTGCGTGAACATGCCTTAGGCATGCTGCAAGAAGGCATGAGGACTGCAGATGTGGCCAGTGCAATAAATTGCAATGTCCGTACTGTGAGACACCTAAGACAGAGCTACAGGGAGACAGGACGGACAGTTGATCGTCCTCGCAGTGGCAGACCACGTGTAACAACACCTGCACAGGATCGATACATCCGAACATCACACCTGCGGGACAGGTATAGGATGGCAACAACAACTGCCCGAGTTACACCAGGAGCGCAGAATCCCTCCATCAGTGCTCAGACTGTCCATAATAGGCTGAGAGAGGCTGGTCTGAGGGCTTGTAGGCCTGTTGTAAGGCAGGTCCTCACCAGACATCACCGGCAACAACGTCGCCTATGGGCACAAACCCACCATTGCTGGACCAGACAGGACTGGCAGAAAGTGCTCTTCACTGACGAGTTGTGGTTTTGTCTCACCAGGAGTGATGGTCGGATTTGCGTTTATTTGTCGAAGGAATGAGCATTACACCGAGGACTGTACTCTGGAGCGGGATCGAATTGTAGGTGGAGGGTCCGTCATGGTCTGGGGAGGTGTGTCACAGCATCATCGGACTGAGCATGTTGTCATTGCAGGCAATCTTAACGCTGTGCGTTACAGGGAAGACATCCTCCTCCCTCATGTGGTACCCTTTCTGCAGGCTAATCCTGACATGACCCTCCAGCATGACAATGCCACTAGCCATACTGCTCGTTCTGTGCGTGATTTCCTGCAAAGACAGGAATGTCAGTGTTCTGCCATGGCCAGTGAAGAGCCCGGATCTCAATCCCATTGAGCACCTCTGGGACTTGTTGGATCGGAGGGTGAGGCCTAGGGCCATTCCCCCCAGAAATGTCCAGGAACTTGCAGGTGCTATGGTGGCAAATCTGGTGCAGTCCATGAGGAGGAGATGCACTGCAGTACTTAATGCAGCTGATGGCCACACCAGATACTGACTGTTACTTTTGACCCCCCCTTTGTTCAGTGACACATTATTCCATTTCTGTTAGTCACATGTCTGTGGAACTTGTTTAGTTTATGTCTCAGTTGTTGAATCTTGTTATGTTCTTACAAATATTTACACATATTACGTTTGCTGAAAATAAATGCAGTTGACAGTGAGAGGACGTTTCTTTTTTTGCTGAGTTTATAATAACTTTCGCTGATGGTTGTACAGTAAAAGCTAATTTTACAGTTGTCAGTTATCGGGCCGTGGCTGGCTAGATGTTGCACAATGACATATCATTCTGTGGCTGGACCTAGGCTAGGGTTGCACAATAATGGGTAACTGTTCTGTCGTTGGACCATAGCTAAGTATTAAGTGTTGTATAACAGGTTACTTTGTAGCAGGAATGTATGCAAATGTCTGCACTCACTACTGTAAATCGCTCTAGATTAGAGTGTCTGCAAAATATGTAAAATGTAAAAATGTAACGTGGCTGATGCAGGATGCTGGTGTGGAGGAAAGATTGATGTGGCTGTAGTCTAGGTCTGGTAGCACAGAGTAAAGGTTTGAGTGGCTCTAGTCTAGGCCCAACAGCACAGAGTAAAGGTTTGAGTGGCTCTAGTCTAGGCCCGACAGCACAGAGTAAAGGTTTGAGTGGCTCTAGTCTAGGCCTGACAACACAGAGTAAGGGTTGGTTTCGCTCTAGTCTAGGCCTGGCAGCGTAGGTTCTGGTCTTTGAGGCTGCTGAGGGATTTGTTGCGGTACTCTGTCGGGGCAACACACCTCAGGGACTCCAGAGGGGAAAGGTTGGCCTTTGTCTGGGACACCCAGCGCACCAGGCCATTGATGTTGCAGTCACACGTCCAGGGGTTGTCATGGAGATACACCTCCTTCAGGCCTGGCAGGAGGTAGAGGACAATCAGATTATGCTTGTTATGACACTTTTTTATAATAGAAATGTATATAACTTTTTATGAACATATGGCCAAACATGAAGTACACATATGACACATATAGTCCACAAATGCATTTGAAAAAACACCTTGAAAAGTTTGCTGTACATTATTCATCTCTTACCAGACAGCTGGGTGAAAATGTTCCCATCCATGTTTTTGAGCCGGTTTCCACTGAGGGCCAGCTGGGAGAGCTTGGGTGTATGTCTAAACAGGTCCTGGGGCAGCCTCTCCAGCTCGTTGTTCCTCAGGTAGAGCTCCTGAAGGTTGGACAGGCCCTCCAGAGTGGCTGAGGTCAAAGTGGACAGCAGGTTGTTATCCAGCACCAGCATCTCCAGGGAGGCCAGAGGCTTGAAAGCACCAGTCGAGATGCTCTTCAGACTGTTGTTGTCCAGGTTGAGGAACAGCAGCTCTGTCAGGCCCACAAAGCCCTTTGGGGAGATCCTCTCGATGCGGTTGAGGGCCAGGTCCAGGACCTTTAGGGCGATCAGAGGCTTGAAGGCGTTGGAAGGAAGGGCAATCAGAGAGTTGAGGGGCAGGTCCAGGTCTGAAAGGTTCCTCATGCCTGTGAACATGTCTGGTTTGACACTGGAGATCTGGTTCTGGCCCAGCATGAGGAAGCGGAGGTTGATGAGATCCTGGAAGCCTTTCACAGGGAGTTTGTTGATCTGGTTCCCATACAGATTGATCAGCATCAGTCTCTGGGCTCCAGAGAAGGCCTGGGGGTGTATTGATTTGATGGCATTGCGTTCCAAGTTGATGCTTTCAATCTTGGGGATGGGTTTCAGGACGTTTGCTGGGAGGTCGACTATTCCGTTCTCACCTGGGACATGGACCACAGAAACAGCATGAGAAATCAATACCAATGGAAGATGGTAATACCAGCCTCTTTCTTGTGGTTATGTCAATAAAATAACCTATCGATTTGGAGCCAAATAGCTGGCACATACTAAAGTGGGACGGTGGTTTTCCCACAATTGCAAACAATAAGTGGACTCACCCATCTTTAGGATCCAGGAATCAGGGGGCAGTTTGGAGGGAAATGTCCTCATCCCCTTCTTGTGGCAGTTGACCTCTGACCTTTCAGGGCTGGTTTTCTTGGTGCATTTACAGACATCAGGACAGTTCTCTACAGCTTCTGCCACCCAGAACACCAGCACTGCTAAACAGGCTACCAGCCGCATGCCTACTACACCCACAGGGAATAGAAAAAGTC